>NC_139684.1:29131980-29851980 GCF_964106915.1 Podarcis gaigeae
AGTCCTCGAAGTTGAGCTGGAAAAGACACAGAAGACAAAGAGGTTTGCCTGTTTTCTTCTGTGCTCCTTTTGGTTAGTTTTTTCCTCCTAAGCACAAGAACATTCAGTAGCCTGACTGCACAAAAAACAAATTGCTGGCCTGCATTGGACAGCAGAATATTGCTTTGTTTGTTTTTAATTTAAATTTTTCAAAATGTGAAAAACAAGGAATAAGCTTTGTATAGATGAATGCAATGTTCCTTAAAATAAATCTCAGCTGTTGTTTTAAATAAGAAATAAGAGGGTTAGTCCTCATAGTTGAGGTGGTTTGAAAACACCATCAAACCCACCTGATTCAAACTTAAGGTTAAACCATAGTTTATTTTTAACTGGTTTCATGAGAGTGAGCAGTGTGCTTTGAAGCTATTATTTCAAAGAATGGGCCTGGAGGAGCCAGTTATAGCCTAAATTGTCCTGGGCTCTAACTCATGAATTTGTTATACATGACTAATGGTTCAGTAGCTCTTTGTGCTAGATGCTCTGTGTGTGATCAAAGACTAGCTGAATTAGCAGTCATGTGTAATAATAATAATAATAATAATAATAATAATAATAACAATAATAATAATAATAATAATAATAATAATTCAGATTTTCTGCAAGTGGTGTAACCTCATTGGTTAAATATCTAAAAATATAATTGGATGCATTTTAAGTGATTGCTTAAGCTGGTATATTTCAGTTGAAGTCATTGTGGGTGTGGAATTGCACCATAGTAGAATTACAGTATTAGTGATCCTAAATTGCTTCCTAAAGACTCTTTCTACCTTACAAAATAACGTGTAGACGATCACAGAAGAAAATAGGCCTTCTGAAGCAGCAGCTGGAAGAGGCAGTGGAAGAGGAGATGGCAGCACGCCGGATTCTAGCAGACCTGGTCAACTTGACAGAAAATATGACTCAAGAACGTAATCGTCTTTTAAACTTGGTAATTTTTTTTAAAAAAACCTTTGTCTATATGTGGCCCATTCTGATTAAATGAAATACAGTGGTGCCCCGCAAGACGAACGCCTCGCAAGACGAAAAACCCGCTAGACGAAAGGGTTTTCCGTTTTGGAGGCGCTTCGCAAAACAAATTTCCCTATGGGCTTGCTTCGCAAGAAGGAAGCCCATAGGGAAATCTCCGGGGACCTCTTTTAAATGCTAGCGGTGGGGAGCAAAGCCTTCCCCCCCCCTCCGGCCTTCAGAAGAGGTCCAGGAAGGCCGGCGGGGGCCGAAAGGCTTTGCTCCCCACCGCCAGCATTTTAAAAGCAGTCCGGGATAGCAGGGAAGCGCTTCCCGCTATCCCGGATGGCTTTTGAAGGCAGGCGGGGGGGAGCAAAGACTTTTGCCCCCCGCCCGCCTTCAGAAGAGGTCTGGACCTCTTCTGACGGCCGGCGGGGGGCAAAAGTCTTTGCTCCCCCCTGCCTGCCTTCCCGGGAGAGCGGAGAAACGCAGTCCCGGAGGGCTTTTGAAACGCAGCAGCGCTGCGTTTCTCCGCTCTCCCGGGAAGGCAGGCAGGAGGGACAAAGACATTTGCCCCCCGCCGGCCTTCAGAAGAGGTCTTCTGAAGGCTGGCGGGGGGCAAAAGTCTTTGTCCCCCCTGCCTGCCTTCCCGGGGGCTTTTAAATCGCCCCGGGACAGCGGAGAATGTCGCCCGCCAGCATTTTAAGATCGCCCCGAACAGCGGAGAAGTCCTCCGCTGTCCCGGGGTTTTTAAAATGCTGGCGGTGGGGAGCAAAGCCTTTCGGCCCCCGCCGGCCTTCCTGGACCTCTTCTGAAGGCCGGAGGGGGGGGGAAGGCTTTGCTCCCCACCGCTAGTCCGGGAAAGGCAGGCGGGGGGGGAAGCAAAGACTTTCGCCCCCCGCCGGCCTTCAGAAGAGGTCGGGGGACAGACTGTCCCCGGACCTGGTCTGAAGGCGGTTTCCATAGGAACGCATTAATTGATTTTTAATGCATTCCTATGGGAAACTGTGCTTCGCAAGACGAAAAACTCGCAAGACGAAAAGACTTGCGGAACGAATTAATTTTGTCTTGCGAGGCACCACTGTAAACATAAGGAATTCAAAACCTTGTTTATATCATGAATGGGGCAGTGTTTGGAGGACTAAAG
Organism: Podarcis gaigeae; assembly: GCF_964106915.1. NCBI lineage: Eukaryota > Metazoa > Chordata > Lepidosauria > Squamata > Lacertidae > Podarcis > Podarcis gaigeae. The sequence continues at coordinate 29,134,112 of NC_139684.1, forward strand.
GCTGAAATACACATAAGGCTATAATCTTATGCAGAGTTGAACCTGGGAGTAAGCACCATTCAACTTGGTGGCACTTATTCTTTGTATAAGTCTTTGTTTTGGGGTTATCAGAGAATTGCAGCCGACTAATTTTGCATAGTATTTTCCTGAAATTGACAGGTGCCAAACTTGAGTGTCATTGGAGTGCAAACCACAGAGTGTTTAGTTTTAGGATGAAATCCTAATCCCAGCTTCTGCCTGGTGGAAGCTGGGAGTGGCAGGACCACTGCCACATTCACAGATCTACTGAACATGCCAGTCAGGGAGGGCAGGTGAGGCAGGCAGATGGCAGCGCTAGCCTGGAGCTGGTGCAGTGGTTGGGCCTAATACCCATCAATGACTGCAGAGAGACTGGCTCCAGATCCATTGGATCTCAGGCTGGCTCAGATAATACCCCAGCCTCAAATGCCCCATTTTGGATCTTATCACTGGCTGCTGCTGATTCCGGCAGTGACATCTCTGCCTGCCAGCATGTTCAGTGGCTGAAAGTGGGATCACTGCATAGGGGAGGCTAGCAGAGGCCATAAGGGCTGGGTGGAGGGACACATCTGCCCAATCCTGATTGACCCAGCACAGAAGGCATTTGGATTGCCCTGCCAATCAGGAAGCTGAAATGTCTTTACCGTAAAAGTTGCTGGTCTAGACTTGAATAACCACTTGACCTCCATTGATATGCCAAGAAAGATATGTAAACCACCTTGCTTCCCATAGCCATCGCCAAGGAAGTCAGAAAAGGTGTAAAACACACTTTAATGTCATAGGTGAACTGAGGCCTCATGAGCATTGGGGGGGAGGGGAGCACACAAACATACAGTCATATAATTGAAATTAAGCTGATACTTCTGGCATGCATGCAGTAGTTCCATTTGCCTGCTTGGATCTAAATAATATTTTTTGTATTTATAGTGCCTACCACTAGGTGCTTTACAAACAGACCCTATGAAACTCACAATTTTAGACTGAGAAATGTGTGTTTATTTAAAAATGCCTTTTAAAAAGATAATTGATGGGCAGTTGAAGAAGAGACAAAAGTTGAACATAGTAACAAATTTGGAAATAGAAGGAAGATATATTCAGAACCCGGTGGAAATTAGAAAATGTTTCCAGAAATATTTTAAGAAATTATATACTCAAGGGCCACAAAATGAGGAAGAGATTGCAAAATTTTTGGAGAAAAATGGACTTAAAAAACTATCACAAGAAAATAGATCACTCCTGAATAGTAAAATAACACGATTAGAGATAGAACATGCCATTCAGAATATGAAGCTGGGCAAGTCTCCAGGGCCAGATGGCTTGACCTCCAAGTACTATAAGACATTAAGTGACTATTTGATTCAACCACTGATGGAGGTCAGCAATGAAATTATGGAGGGAAAGAAGGCGCCTGAATCGTGGAAGGAAGCTTTCATCACATTGATACCAAAATCAGAAACTGAAAAGACACAACTTAAGAACTACCGTCCCATTTCCCTTTTAAATGTGGATTATAAAATATTTGCTGATGTTTTGGCAGGAAGACTCAAAAGAGTTTTAAATGAGATAATTCATAAAGACCAGGCAGGCTTTCTCCCAGGAAGACACTTGTTTGCTAATACAAGGAACATTATTGACATTTTGGAACTTTTGCAAACAAATATTAACACTAAAGCAGTTTTAATTTTTATAGACGCGGAGAAGGCCTTCGATAACATCTCTTGGAAATTTATGAAGGGGAATTTAAAAGAAATGGGAGTGGGGCGGGGTTTTGAAAATGGGATTGATGCGATTTACTCAGAACAAAAGGCAAAACTGATAGTTAACAATGTGGTTACAGAAGAGTTTAAGATTGAAAAAGGCTGCCCGATTTCCCCCTTGCTGTTTATTTCTGTCCTGGAGGTACTCTTGAACTTGATTAGAGGGGACCGGTTGGTGCAAGGGATTCAGATCGGAGCGAAACAATATAAACTTAAAGCTTTTGCAGATGACCTTGTCTTGACATTGCAAGAGCCAGAATCTAGCACAAAAAGAGTGTTACAATTGATTCAGGACTTTGGTCGGGTGGCGGGTTTCAAACTAAATAAACAGAAAACTAAGGTGTTGGGAAAAAACTTGACAGATACAGAGTTGGAACGGTTTCAGAGAGAAACAGAATTAAATTTGGTAAAAAGGGTGAAGTACCTAGGGGTAAATATAACAGCAAAAAATTTATGTCTCTTTAAGGATAACTATGATAAATGTTGGTCTGAAATTAAGAGAGACTTGGACAGCTGGACAAATTTGAAGCTCTCTTTGTTAGGCCGAATTGCTGCTATCAAGATGAATGTATTGCCAAAGATGTTGTTTTTGTTTCAAACATTGCAGATTGTAGACAAAACGGAGTGTTTCCGGAAGTGGCAGAGAGATATTTCTAAATTTGTCTGGCAGGGCAAAAAGCCCAGAATTAAGTTCAAGATACTAACTGATGCGAAAGAAAGAGGGGGCTTTGCCCTGCCAGACTTAAGGCTGTACTATGAAGCCGCAGCTTTCTGCTGGCTAAAAGACTGGCTACTTCTAGAAGACACTGATGTCTTAGATCTGGAAGGTTTTAACAATGCATTTGGTTGGCATGCATACTTATGGTATGATAAAGTTAAGATCAATAAGGCCTTTAAGAATCATATCGTCAGGAAAGCAGTGTTTAATGTCTGGACAAAATACAAAGACCTATTGGAAAATAAAACTCCAAGATGGCTATCACCTCTGGAGGCCAAGGCCCGAAAAAGACCCAATATGGAGGCCAAATGGCCGAAATATTGGGAAATAATAGAGAAAGAGGGCAATAATTGGAAATTGCAGAGTTTGGAAAAAATGAAAGACAAAGTGCGAGACTGGTTACACTACGCTCAGATCCAAGAAATTTTTAAAAATGATAAAAAGTTAGGATTCCAGGTGGAGAAATCGAAGTTGGAAACAGAATTGTTAGAACCTAAGACTAAAGTACTCTCAAGAATGTATAACTTGCTGTTGAAATGGAATACACAAGATGAAATGGTTAAGTCGGCCATGATAAAGTGGGCACAGGATATTGGGCATAATATTATGTTTGAGGATTGGGAAAGGTTGTGGACCACGGGGATGAACTTCACGGCATGTAATGCTCTGAAGGAAAATGTAATGAAAATGATATATAGGTGGTACATGACCCCAGTTAAACTTGCCAAAATATGCCATGTGCCAGACAATAAATGTTGGAAATGTAAGGAAAATGAAGGAACATTCTTTCACCTCTGGTGGACTTGTCCCAGGGTGAAGGCCTTCTGGGAAATGATATATAATGAGCTGAAAAAGGTATTTAAGTATACCTTCCTTAAGAAACCAGAGGCCTTCCTCTTGGGCATTGTCGGCCAGATGGTGCCAAAGAAGGATCGAACATTCTTTTTGTACGCAACAGCAGCAGCAAGGATACTTATTGCTAAGAAGTGGAAAACTCAAGATCTACCCACGCTGGAAGAATGGCAGATGCAGCTGATGGACTATATGCAACTGGCAGAGATGACTGGCAGAATTCGAGACCTGGGAGAAGAGAGGGTTGAAGAAGATTGGAGGAAATTTAAGACTTATTTACAAAAATATTGTGATTTGGTGGAAAGTTAAGTAGGATGTTTGATCATAAATAATTGGCCACCACAAAATCGGATTGGAATGGGATGTAAAGCGAGACTAAGAGAAACAAATTTTCAGAGGACTATATTTAAATAAGCGGTTATAAAATTTGCAAACTAGATGATAAATTGCATGGAAAAAATTTATGATGATGAAAATGGCAGTGGGAGATGTGAGGAAGTCCAAAGAAGTTATGAAACTCTGTTGAGATAAAAGTAAGGTTGTTTATTGTCTTTGTACTCCATTCTGTAAAAAACCCTAATAAAAATTTTATTAAAAAAAATAAAAAGATAATTGATGAGAAGCAAGGAGAGGAATGCAAACTGTAGCAATTGATGGTCCACCACCTGGTTTGGAAAAAATCGTTTATATTTGAAACAATCCATTATATATTATCCCCTTCACCTATGGGTTCATGACAAGAGCAGTCAAGAAATAGGATGTTTCTGTGCCTCCTGTCCTGTTCTTCTCAGTTTTCCATTTCTTTATTTATTCATTTCATAGGTTTTATGTAAGGTTAAAATAGTACAGGAGACCTTTGTGCAAAATGCAGTCACAGATGTGGTTCGTTGGCATTTAGACTTCCCTCAGCATGATAAATAAATGATTCTTTTGAAACCAGTGAACTGAAGGTAGAATGTTTCCATTAATTCACTGAACAATAATGAGAGATCTGTAGGCAATAGCTCTTCTTGTTTGTTCAGATAATTACTGTGATTGAAATTTGTTGCTAAAGTGGTTGATTTTGGAAAACTAGTCAGCATTTCAGTGTGTGTGGTTTTCCAAGACCTGATAAGTATTCATTCTGTAATGTATTTTTCCTGCATGTGGGTTTCATATGTTTTCTGTAGTTTCTACTAGTTAGTATGGCACAAAACATTTTGAACATTTCTTTTAAGGCTCACATGCCTCCTGAACAGTGTTTTTCAGCTAGGGCAGTGGTAGGGAGGGGCCACAGTTCTGTGGGAGAGTAGCTGCTTTGCCTGCCAATGATGACTGGTTCAACCCCCTGGCATCTTCAGCTGAAAAGGTCTCTGGTAGCAAGTGATGGGAAACATTTGAGGGGGGGCTGTGAATGGGCATGGTTATTCTGGTGCTTGTTGCCAAACTGTCTTTATGTAATTATTTAATTATTTTATCTTGTGTTCACTTCCCTGGGATCCTATGGGATAAAGGGCAGTCCAGAAATGTAATTGATATATACATAAATATATCAGTAGAATACATTTCAGAACAGCAAAATCTTTTGCCAGCTCACCTCCCCCCTCCTTTTTCCTCCAGACCAGTTGCTTGGAAAGACAGCAGGATGGTGTTCTCAACAAAATAGTAGAAGGAAACATGCGCCTAGGGATGTTAGAAGAGAAAGTGAAGGTGAGTAGAGTTTGCAGACAATATATCTATAGCACACTACAGTTCTTCTGTTATATATTACATTTTTTTTTTTTAGAACTGCAGTCACAAATATGTGGCTTGGTTCAAAGTGCTGCAACAGCCGCTATTTCATGCAGTTTTGCTTCTAGCTAATGCATGCCATGGATTTCTGCAGTAACAGAATGTGCTGGGGAAATGTATCTGACCTACAAAGCTGTAAAATGCTGTTAGAATGGGGTTTGTTTCATTTTTGCTTTTACCGGGTGTTTCGTCCCTGATTCTTTAGCCTTTTTTCTAAAGTTCTGCAGTAAAGAGGGATGTGAAAAGGAGCTCCGCATAGGGTATGTTGCAGGCAGGAGGCTACTAGAGCACGAACAATTCTGGCCAGGCTATCCTAGCCCTAGAATGGCAGTAGCTAGCAAGAAGGCCTAAACTGGGCATAAGCACACTCCAGCCATGAGCCACTTGGGACTCAAATGACGGGCTGGAATCCTGGAGCACTACCATATTGAACCTGTTCCTTCAGATTAAAGTGCAACCCTTCCCTGAACAGGTCATCCACATACTTTCTGGACTTAAGAGCCACCCACCCAACGGCAGCACTTCTGCCTTATCAGGAGCCCTGAAAGACTCACCCTGCATTAGGCTTCCCACCGTGACCAACCAGATGCTTCTGGGAATCACACAAACAAGTTGAAGAGACAGCCTGCCCTTTCAGGTTGCTTTCCCCCAGTAACCTCCTTACTGAAACATTAAAAATGGCCTGAACTCATGTAATTTGAGGGATGATTAGCAGTTTTGTGATAATTTGCTAGGCAACCCTTCAGGGAATGACCTGTTTGGTTTAAGTTCTCTTCAGTGCTCCAGTTCTGCTCAGAATTAATTGTATCAACAGCTATATGGATCCTTTGCATGCATGTATTTGCCAGTAGGAGGCTCATTTGGGAAGTATTTTTAGAGCATGTATCTTAAGTCCCTTTCACACACAAAATATAGATATAAATATGTCTTTTCAGTTACCAGCTTTTAAGTGGCATTGGAATAATAATTATAGGTTTTCATATTAGAACTACAACAGTTGTTTTGTACTGTAGATGTTGTTGTAAAAGTATGTCAGTTTAATTTTTCTGGAACAATTACTGTAATGATAAACATCATAACCTTTTAGCATCAAACTGCGTCAAGCTGAGGCACTTTTGCCCTTTTGGTTTCACAGGCTTGTTTTGCATTCTCTTTCTTCTAGCCAGCCTTAAGATAAATATTTGATTAAAAGCAAGCACCCTGGAGTGAAATTGGCAGTTGGCCTAATTTTCGTTTCTCTCTTTTTTAGTCTTAGAAGAAAAATGCTAGCTGAGGGTAGCTTTCCACTAATCAAAATACTGTAATTCTTCATAAATATGGATGAGCTGTTGCAACTCCTAAGTGTCTCCAGTTAAGTATTTATTTTTGAGAAAAACAGTGAAGGCCCAATCCGCTTGTGCAGTGTTGTGTACTCTGGGCATTCGTTTATAGTGGACAAGATCTGACATCCTGGGACCAGGTGACAGTTGCTGCTGCTGACGTCCTATCTGGTGTTTGCTGCAGTGAAAACTGTGAAGGGAATAATGGGGATACCATATCTACAGAGGTGTGGTAGGTGAGTGGAAGGGAGTGGCATGTATTTGCAGTGCCAAAGCAGATGCCCTCGAGTTGCTTGGGAACTCCATCACACTTCATGGAGTTCATCGCAGCAGACTCATCTGCTGGATGCCTAAGGATGTGGCTGATCCTGCTGCAGCCTATCCTGAACAAAATACACTTGCCCCACATCCAATATTAAAGGCATAAACTGCATTATAATTTGCAGAATCATTTCGTTTAAAGAAAAAGGAGAATTGGTTTAATACCCTGCCTTTCAACGTTATTGGGACTGTTTCCCTAAATAAATGTCACAGAGCGAGTCGGCAGTAAATCACACTGTTCAAAGTTGGTCAACTCTTTATTAGCAAAACCACAATCTTCCCAGATTTGGCTGAGTGTCAGGCCTAACGAGCACAGTAGCTCATCCCTGGTAGGTCTTACCCCACCAATCAGTTGCCAAGACTGAGAGTCCCCGGTTTCCCCCAGCCATCTTAAGTCCAGGTCTTTTCCTGGAGAGGGCTTTCCCCAAGCAATCGGAGATGGTGCCTGTGTATAGCTTGTCTCTCCTGCAGCTGTTTCAGCCCTCTTCTGGTTCTGGGAGATGGGGGGGAGGGGATATTCTCTCAATAGGATGGGGACACACCCATGACTCTTTACCAACCTGACTCATCTCTGCCTCTTGGCCTCCCTCTTCCTCCTCACCTGCTTCAGCTTCTGCATCTGATTATGGACCTCTCTCTGCCACACACTCTCTCACTAAGCCCTGTTACCTCTTCGGCTTCCGACTCCTCCTCTTTCTTCTCCCTCATTGTTTCCCCACTACCACTCTGGTCCAGTTTTGCTCCATAGGTTTACCTGCCTGTGCCTAACATCGGGAGTGGGACAGATGGCATAGTCTGAGTCAACCTGTGCTGCAGGCTAAGTGGGGAGGCCTGGGGCAGGCAGGGGGACTTGTTAGGTCTGGTAGCTGGAGGTTTACCTCCCCTGGCTTAACATTATGTGTGAGCAAGGCCAAAGATGTTGTTGTAATGTGCAGTGCAGAAGAACAGTACCTGGAAACTTGACTCAGGCCTAATAATAATAAGAATAATAATTTATTTATACCCCGCCCATCTGGCTGAGTTTCCCCAGCCACTCTGGGCGGCTCCCAGTCGAGTGTTAAAAACAATACAGCATTAAATATTAAAAACTTCCTTAAACAGGGCTGCCTTCAGATGTCTTTTAAAGATAGGATAGCTGCTTATTTCCTTCACTTCTGAAGGGAGGGCGTTCCACAGGGCGGGCGCCACTACCAAGAAGGCCCTCTGTCTGAAAGCAAGACTGCATATAAAGGCCCTGTGATGCTTTCAGAAAAGGTTTATGCTTAGGAAGGGGAGGAGGAAGATCCACAGCTGTGAGATGGCCACACCTTAATTTTTGGTGATTTACAACCCAATCCCCTGTACGATTTACTCAAAAGCAAATGCCACAATGTTACGGGGGACTTACTTTCAGGTAAGTGGCAGTATGATAAGATGGTTCATTGGCTTTGCACATGCTTTGCATGCAAGGAAATCTCTACTTCAATTCCTGGTGTCAGTAGCAGGTGGTGGGAAAGAGCATGCTCTGCGTGAAACCCTGGAGAGCTGCTGCCAGAGTAGACAGTAGTGGGCTACAGGGGCAAATATTATGGCTAGGTGTAAGGCAATTTCCCATGTTCCCAGATGCCATAGCAATACTGTATAGATAAAGGAACTAAATGATTTAGTCCTGTGGAAAAGCTGTGTACTAAATAAATAGTTGGCTCCCTAGCAAATATTCCAGTCCCTGGGAATTTGAGTCACATAAGTACAACTTGTAATAGGATGAAGTTCAGTTCCTGTGACATATCAGTCCCATATTTCACTGTGGCAGTCCTGCTCTAAATCTAGCCTTTTGTGGGCAGCTTAGAGACTGCCTCTCCCAACACAAGGCCAGACAGGTTGGGCTTCATGTGCCTTTGCTCCAGGAAATGAGACAGTTGGGAGGAGCCCTGAGGCTTTGGAGTGCCACCACATGCAGTGCTCACTTGATCCCTTTGTGTCTCTTTTTGCAGAGAGGATGAAAAGCATTCTCCTTCCTCCTGTCCTTGGGGCAGCTACACTTACAGGTGTTCAGCCTGCACCAGCTGGAAGCCTCTTGAACATTTAAAATTCAATTGGGATTTTGGTCCTCCTTTCCCTACCAGCACAAGGCAGCTTGCAGCATGAGGTAGTCCAGCTAAAAACAACATTATGCTCTTGCTGCTGTGTTGTTATGGTTTCACTGTTTTATTAAATTATCTGTTGCTGCAGAACTGTTGAGTTTTTATTGTTTTCTAATGTTTGCAGTATATTAAACTGCCTTAAGCTGAGAAGTCAAGAAAACCTTAAAAAAAGTTAGCTTTTATCTAAGGTGTGAAAGAGGAAGCTATTTTATTGTGATCATGGCTGGCTCATTTGTTTTTTCTTATATTAGTGCCCCCAAATCCTTAGGGGTATTTTATTTGGCATATACACAAGCCTAAGGGCCACATTTTTTGCGGCCAACCTTCCAAGTTATGGGCAGGGCCAGAGTTAAAAGTGGGCAGATTGTTTGTTTGACAAAATAGTGGTCTCTAACTTAATGACCGGCTATGATTATTTCTTGGCTAAAAGCCTATTTGCTACCAAGTACATACCACATTGCCTAATGCAGTCCTTACATATGCCAGGCATTGGTCAATCCAGTAGCATACCTGCACCTCTGTTCTGTGGAGAAAGGAGCATCTTGGGATGGTAGATATGAATGAGGTTGTGAGCCTTATGGAAGTCATAGATCCAGCAGGTCCTGTCCTGAAGGTTTTGAGGAGGCTGGGATAGTGGTGGAGAAACTTGGTAGTACAGTAACTGTTTGGTCCAAATAACAAGTGCACAGTTTCAGGAGGCCCAGTGCTGGTGTTTGCTGTTTCCTTATCCCATCCTTTACAAAGCCCCCAGGCCACAGCTAGCTGTGTCTTTCTCCTATAAAGCCAGCAACATGCTGACTTCTGTTGACAGCCCTGAGCAGCAGCCTGCACCCACCCAGATCTTGCATGCATTTCCATCAGGAGAAACCTGTGTGCTTCAGCAGACCCTAGTCTGGAGTTCCCAGCTAAGAGTCTTCCATGGTCCCTTCACAGGCTGCTGGTTTAGGAAGGAGGCGTTCCAGATGTACACAGCTCCTGGGGGCCAGATTAAGTTGCTGGTAGCATTGGGTCCTTGGGTCTAAAGCTTGCCCTCCAACTGCTGAATCATGCCCACCGATCTTAGTGGAGGTTACTTTCACATAAAATAAGTAACAGGCTGCTGGTACCAAAGACCAAAAGCTTGACATTGCCTTAATTAGGAAAGTTTCCCTCAAGAGTTTCACTCAGAAAATAAAGCATAATTTACGACTTGTACCGGTAATTACAATGGCTTATAAAAATGTAACAGTATGTTCTAGCAGAAAAGTTGCCAAATCTCTGTTTAAAGTAAAGGAACATTATTCCAGAACAGGAGAATCCATGCAATAAAACAGATCTCATTTCAGACCATCCCAGCTTCATAGCCTTTTATATAAGTATACATACCCTAGTTCCATCATTTTTGATTTGGCATCCCTGTCTCAAAATACACAAATTCTAGACAGGTTGAAGAATAGATTGGCAATACCATTTCACCTAGTCTGTTCTTCAGATCTGCATTTTTATTTCATCCTAGCTACAGGATCATCTAGTTTGACAGGGGAGATAGCGTGATAGTGCCAGTCCTTTCCCAGTCCTGCTATTCTCCTTCACTTTCCTCTTCCTCCGCTTCCTTTCCATTGTTGAAGCGCTTGTCAAAGCAGAACAAGAAGCAAGGCCATATCTCTCCTTCCAAATGCTGTCCCCTCTTTCATAAGCCAAATTTAGTCTCCAGCCTCTGAGGAAGCAAAAAAGAAATACCTTCCTCTCTTTTCCCTCAAAAGCTGGACTTTTGGGGTGGAAAAAGTGCTGGGGGTGGAATACTCTTTTGCCTCCACAACCTCTAGGAGGTGTAGGGAGGGACACTATTCTCCTGGGGGCCTCTCAGTGATGCTTGGCCCTGTCAGGATTGTGGACATTGCGAGGGAAGCTAAATAGCCTCTAGTGAGATAAAGATTTTTGCCTTCTATCAGATGTATCCCTTATGGGATCCTACAACTTTGCCCTGGAGAACTCTGTCAAAGCCATTAACCCCTCTGGGTTTTGTTCGTTGGTCACACTAAAGTATGGCTACCTATTGGGAGAGTGGGATGGAATGTTAGGAACATCTAAATATAGATGTCTCATTTTTGGCTACTGATTTTTTTTTTAAAAAAGAAAAAATCCATAGTAGGCTTTAAATAGCCTGTACATTTGAAGGTCTATAGTGCCAGTATCCAAAATTCAGTTTTAAAAAATGTTAGTTTCTAGAGGAACAGTCACACATTCCTTGGCAAAGGCATTGACAGAAACCATACACAAGACACACAGTTAGACTGGATGGCACAAGACTGACACAGACAATTCCAAGGGTCACTTTCTGAATCACCAATAAATAGATTCCAAGTGGCAAAGAACCAAAATAGAAAAATCCAAGCAGCCACACCAGTATTCTGGGGACATGGTTACAGAGCTTAGAGAAGAGATCTTGATCCAGGTGGCTGTGAGAGTTCACAGATGCCGAGTCAAGGCTGTGATCTGTGTAGTAATCCGAGAGGGTGTTCTGGCTTGGCGTCCTTGTGGAGTCTCTCTGTACTTCCATGATGGTAATCACCAAACAATTTGATGACCCATGAGAAGGACTGGAGGAAGCCAAGTTCTTTGGCGTCAAGACAACTTCTTTGCAGTCCGAGCTCCATGCTGTTTTGTCTTTTGTCATGAGCTTGGACATGATATTTGCGTCATCAGGAAGGCCCTCCACTTCCTCTTCCTGCAGCTCTGTCTTGTGGCGGCAGAAGGGGCAGCAAATGCAATGGGAGCCATCTCCCACGTGGAGGATTTTTGTCAGGCATTTCGCACACACTCTGTGAAGGCAGTCCAAGATTTTGGGTTTGCGGCTCTGGACGTTAAACTTCTGGTAACAGATTTTGCATTCCAGCTCATCGTTCGGTACTTTTTCTTCTCCCTCTGTTTGAGAATGATTCATCTTTAAATTAGGCAGGCTGTAAAAGATAATAGCAATGAGTTTCAGCTTTAAATTATGCCCTTTTGGTAGTTGTTCCTAGAGCAGCCTTTCCCAACCTGGTCAAAAACTCCCATCATCCCCAACATATGACCATGTTGGTTGGAGTTATTGGGACCTGTAGTCCAAACCATTTTGAGGGCATCAGGTTGGGGAAGCCTATCATAGAGTATATTCTTTACCGACAGAAAAAAGCAAATACAGTGGTACATCGGGATGCGAATGGGTCCGTTCCGGAGTCCCGTTCGCATCCCGAACGGAACACAAGACGCAACAGCGTGTCTGCGCGTGCGCAGTTGCGTTTCACCGCTTTTGCATATGCGCGTGACGTCATTTTGACCGTCTGCACATGCGTGAGCGGCGAAACCTGGTAGTAACGCACTCCGTTACTTCTGGGTTGCTGCGGAGTGCAACTTGAACATGTTCAACCCAAAGCACATTCAACTCGAGGTATGACTGTACGGTAACAAGTTAAACTGGTAGCAGTAGTTAAATGTAATTACCTCTTCTGATTAGGAGTCTCTGGTTTTCAGTTTCGTATAATTTCCCCAAATATCCACTGAATCTGTTTTGTTTTGTTTTATATCCTACTTTCCATCCGAGAGGAAATTGCTTCACCACCCCACAGACTGTAGAATGTATTAGACATTTTCTTGAATATCTGAACAGAGCTACCTCACATAGTTAAATTGAGGGAGCCCAATATTACCCATTGAGCTTTGGGGTCTTATAGGATTTGAACCCATGTGTCTGCATTCCAAGTGAAGTACTCTGTCCACTGCATCATGCCATCTTCCCCATCAGGGCCTAGATATGATTCCAAGGCCTGGGGCAAGTATACCCAGCAGCCCCCATTCCTCTGCTCTAAATTTACTGCCCCTCTCAAAGATTAGTTCTCCCTCTTTCCCTTCTCTAATTCCTTTTCTGAACTGCCTTGGGATGGCACCTGTGGGAAAAAGTGTCTGCACTACACTCAGATCCTGTGTGCTATTGGGCGTAAGTCTCATTAAATTCAGTAGTGCTTCTGTGCAAACTTACATACGGTTGATCTGTTAACATTAAGGAGCAATTACTCATCTGGAATATTTAGTTACTGCAGCTTAACATGGGAAAGAAGCAAGTTGGCTGGAAAACGTTTGGCTTTCAGTTGAGGATGTAACTCAGAAACTTGTATAACAGTTGCTACAACCAACCCTGACAAGCATTTAGAGTTTGATTTGCATTGGAGACGAATCTTCTTATCATGCACGGATGCTCTTGTAATGTTGCACTCTGTTTCTGAGCTTACAGAGGGAGGGAAACTTAATAGTAGCTCATTTGGTGGTGCTGTGCATTTGAAGTTACTCAGCAAAGGTATTACTTAACCTTTAGGGGGAAAACAACACCATTGAATATAGGTATCCCATGGCATTTCTTTGATTAATAAGAATGTGTGGTTGTGAAATTCTTAAGGATTTGATGGGTAAATAAGTGCGACAGTACATTTCACAGTTTTGTCTGTTTTGCCTGAAAAGAGGATTTGTTTCTGTTCACATTTTGTAATAAGCAAAGCTGGCTCAGTCTTGGCTCATCACCCTCACGTTGCCATGCAGCAGTGATGGAATTTTAATGGGAACAGGCAAGGACAACAACACCAACAATAACAACAACAACGGCATTTTTATTAGGAGACAGTTTCATTTGCATCTTTATCTTAACCATCAAGTCTGCTAAATGGTCTCTGTCTCGGTTTCTGACTTATTCTCTGGTGGGTCCACCCTGCACACTCTTTCACAAAGATGGTGGAGCAGAGCAGGCTCTAACATTAGAAAGAGAGAGAGTGCATTTGCACGTGATTCTTCCAAAAAATAGTTATGATAGCAGCATGTCCAAACACAATTTCTCTTTAACCATTGCTCCTTGGAAAGCATTCATAAGAGTGTAAATAGCAGGCATTAAGTCCCTCAGTTACCAAATTCTCTCTGTCTGCTGTGAAATACTTTCACATATTCACCTGGATGGCGGGTGGGAATGCTTTTTAAGTAGATTGAATTCCATGTCAACAAAGTAAGCAGTTAATTAGGTAAAATATTTGTTTTCAGTCTCTCTTTCCCTCAGGGACTCCCCAAGGAGGCCTTCAACAATATTAAAACACATTGTTTGGTGGTTGTGGTGGTTGCTACTGCTGAGCTTTACAAAAAAGCCCAAACCAAATATTCAAGAAGACAGAGGACAAGAAAGTAATCTCATATAATGAAAGATAACCAACAAACATCTCAGAATGTTATTCCATTCTTGCTTAACTCAAGAGCACCCTGAAAATAACAAGTTTTTCATTGGAAGTTGAAAAATAAGCCGTCATAGAGTTGTAGGGTTGGCCTAAGCTGACTCCCTCCAATGTAGGAACTGCGATGAAGAAGACAAGTTGACTTCTTTCAAAACCAGCCCCCCCCCCCCCAATCTTGGTTTGTGTGATCAGCTGCCAGGTCTTGTCCATCATAATAGGGCATAGCTAGGGTACTAGCCTAAATTACTCAACAAACCTGATCCTTAACTGGGTTGGGGTGGGGTTGCAACTCCATCCAAATTAGGCACTACACTTAGATCAGCTCTTCTCCCATCTCTGTCTTACCTGGATTAATTTCAGTTTGCTCACCTACATCCAATTCATCGCTGATTTCAGGTACTGGGTCAGAACCTCAGCCACCCTGGGTTTAGATGGAAAGGAAAGAGAATTGTGCGTCACTAGCATACTGACTGTATCCTCCTCCTCTCTGGACAACCTCACCCAGTGATTCATGTAGACGCCAAATAGCATAGGAGACTCTTGCAGTCACCTACAAGTTAAAGACCAATGGGTGGAGCAGCAGTCTCCCAGCACCGCCTTCTGAGATTGGCCCTTCAGGAACAATTCAAACCACTGCAGTTAGATGTCCCATCCCAGCAAGACAGCTCCAGAAGGATGCTATGATGGGTGATGTTGAACACTGCTGATTAAGAGGGCTGGACTTTCCCTGTCCACCTTCTGGTGTGGGTCTTCCGTTAGACCAACCAAGACCAGGCCAAAAAACAGACTGAAATGCTTCTAGATAAGTAATATGCTAGAGCTGGGCCTCCTCTGCTCACTGAAGCCCCCGACCTAAATCAGGTATGCTCAGGAATTATTCCCCTATTCCTCCCAACAAATATTCTCTCTCACCCACTCCCTCTCTGACCCTTGTGCATGCTCTAATTCATTTTGTCCCTTTCCTGTTGCAGACATGAAACATGAAAGGAACAGACAGCCGTCGCAAGCAGACGAAATGTTCAGGTTGACAAACCGGCCTGTGTTAATTATAACAAGAGGTTTTTTGTTTTGTTCTTTTAAAGCAATGTCATAAGACATTCCTTGGAGAGGCATGGAGGAGTAGTGGGGGAAATGGCAGGAGAGTTTAGGAAAATGTTTTCATCATTACTTAGAAAAAGTCTGATGTGTTGCCTGAAAAGACCTTTTGAACTGGGGGCAAGGCCAGTGGTGCACTTAAACAGCCCCATACCTAGTTCATTGCATCCTCCTCACAGTGTTGGGCAGGGGAAGGCACCATTTCCAGGGACAAGTGTAAACCAGTCTAGCAACCACTACAAGTACCGTCTTGTGCTTAATACTACCTTGTGTAGTATTCTGCTTGGATGGTCATTTTCCAAAATGCATTGCAGGGGGAGTTGAATTAGATGACCCTTTGGGACCCTTCCAACTCTGAAACTCTGTGAGCTTCATGCTGAACTTAAAAGCAATGACTTAGTTCGTAGCCATGGTGCTCTTCATAGTAGCAGTGACTTGCTTGGCGCTGTTGTGTTTATTGACACACATTTTTAGTGCTTTCCTTGGTTTTATGTAAGCCTCCCTAGGAGACTTATTGGCTGAAGAGCAGTTTAAAAACATATGGAAGAAATCAGAGTGGCATCCTGAGGGTGCGATGCACAGGAAGAAGCAATAGGCATGAGGAAGGTGCTGAGTCCTTTACCTACCTGCTACTTTTCCTTTATGACTATAACCCCCACCACAGATGCACATGTGTGTGCGCACACACCACACAGAGTACCAAATGCAAAGTTCTTATCAGAGATCTCCTGGATTTAAACTGGGAACCACAAGGTGTGTACAGACCCCAAAGTCCTCATCAGGCACAAAAGGCAACAGAGCTATGCAGCATCAGCCTCTGAGATTGGCAAGCAGTATTAAGACCGATGGTCTGGATTGGGTAGAACTAGTCTATCCCATCTTGTTCTATTCAGAATAGACCCATTGAAATGAATGGCATTAAGTCATGCTGCCTGAAATGCTAGGAACCTGGCCTTTCCCCCCCTGCTATGTACCACCTTCATGTTTGCACTTTGGGGGCCTTGGCTGAAGGCTATATCCCTCAGATCTAGATTTGGATGAGGGAGGTGTGCCTTGCTGAACGGTCAAGAAGATGCCACGGTGACCTCTCAATTAATTTGCTGCAGTATGCTCTGTGACACTTTCTTGAAGACTTTCCATAAACTTCAGGTGGTCCAAAATGCAGCAGCCGGAATACCTTCCAAGACTGAGGTCTCATACTACGCTAGTCTTGAAACAACTGCATTTATTACCAGTCAGTTTCCAGGCACAATTCAGACTGCAGGTATTGACCTTTTAAAGTCTTCTGCTGTCACGTTCCTAATTATCTGAAAGAAGAATGCCTTCTCCCTTATCTTCCAGTCCCCTTTGTGTTCAGTTTGTCAGAAGAGACCATCTCCAGTTCTAATACCTTCCTCCGATAATCCCTTCCCCATGGACAAATTGCCTACACTTGAGCAATCTTAACACAGAGAAAACAAAATGAACCTGTCTGCAATTATAGTTAGCAAGTTATTTTGTTTCTCAGTGAGTTTAGTATTTTAAAAGGAACAGAAGACATCTTTCTTGGGAAGCTCTGGATGTTCCCTTTCTTCTATACCACTCAAGAAGAGCAAATAATCCACTTCACTGGTAAAAGCATCAAAGATGTTGTGGGACCTTGAAGACCAATAGGATTTTTTTCCCATATATATATTTATTATTATTCATTTGGTGTACCGTGAGCCACCTTGAACACCATTGCAGCAAAGTAGCATACCAATAAAGGTGGCGGCGCTAGATTCTACTCAATGGAAAATTATTCCATTAAAAATGGATTAGTCTCTTTCCTGCTTTTGCTACTACTGATTAATATGGCAACCTCTCTTTGAAGTTTGCATGTCACTGCTTGTAGCTTTTTCTTTTCATTGTTTCCAAGTTTTGCTCTTATGTGGGAAATGGCCAGGTACAATTTCGTTTATATTTCTGGTTTTGAGGATTTTAGGCAGCTGCTTGTGTCTAGGTGATAAAATGGAGCATGATTCAACCTCCCACCCCACTCCCAATATAACAGGTTTCCATTAGGTAGTGCCATCCTGCTTTCACTTGTGATGCACCTTTCAATTCTGTGAAGGTCTAGGTATATTTACCAAGCTTGACAGTTGAAAGCGGGTCTGGGGGGAGGAACCCAGGCAACCACCTGATCCAGAGGTATGATTGAAGCAGTTCCCCTGTTCAGAATTCTGTGCTTTGGAGTTCTCCAGTTGTACATACAGTTTTAGACAAAACTCCCCATGCTTATCCATTTTCCCCCTTTAAAAGTTCTAGAGCTGTTGCTGCTTTATAAAGACAACATAACTGAGGGGGATGGAAGACTCCAAAGAGCCTCAGCCTAGGGAGCACTTGAAGAAAGTGGGATCCCTATTTAGATAAATGCATCAATATTTAAAATGTCAAGACCATATGTAGATGTAGTAAAAATGGCTGTATTCCTTGTTTTCTTCAGTTCCATTCTCGCCTGCAAGAGAAACCTAAGCCAAGAGATAAAAGCTTTGTTCTGTTTCATAGAATTTTACATTGGGAAGGGGAGATCAGTTACCTATAGGATTACCTACAGCGTGGTGTAGTGGTTAGAGTTTTGGACTAGGACATGGAAGATGAGGGTTCAAATCCCCACTTATCCATGAATTTTATTGGGTTGTTCTGGCCACTGCCTCTTAGCTTAACCTACCTCACAGGATTGTAGCAATGGTAAAATGGGGAAGGGGGGAAACCACTTCAGGTCCTTGAAGCAAAAGCAAGATATAAATGTAATGATAATAGGAATAAACAAATTATATGGACGGGAATCATTTTGCAGTAGAACACATAGCAAATATGTAGGGTTTTACCAGTTCCCTTGAGGGAAGATTGGAAGTGAAATTTGCTGGACTGGATAAACTATATTTTAGTGCACCTTTCGGGTTCTTCTCTCTTTTTATTTCTTCATTTGTGCCTTTTCTCCCCCCGCCCTTTATACCATTAAAAAAAAGAAAAAAATCACAGCTGTCAAAACCCTATTATACACTTCAAAGAAGCAAACTGACACAGCGTAAGATTGGCAGCCGATAAAGTAATAAAGAAAGAAAACACACTAAAAAAAACCAAACCAATAAAACAATACAACTGCAGTGTAAACTATAACCAAAACATATCCATCGGGCAGGTAAGTTTGTTGTTCGTTGCATTCAGAATGGATGAGTTAAAAATAAATGGAAGAATTTATATGTAAAAATTCAAACTTTTTTTTTTGCTATAAAATGTGGCAACTGGTTCAGAGTCACAACCTGATTTCCAAATGTTTACTGCCATTAAGTAAGAACACAGGGAGCTGTCAGTTACCAGGCCCTGCTTCTCACCTATCTAGTCCAGTACTGCCTACTCTGACTGGCAACAACTCTCTAGAGTCTCAGGCAGAAGCCTTTTCTACTGCCTGCTTCCCTGTGTTTTGAAGCTGGGGGGTCCAGAGCTTGAACCTGAGACCTCCTGCAGATACAGTGCATGTGCTCTACACCGAGCTGTGGTCCCTCCCATAAAGTTCAGTCTTCCTAAAATCTCAGGTGACAGTTTTCTGAGTTCATCCGACAGGCAAGCACCCAGTGCTCAACTCTGCAGGACAGCCAATGTCCCTTCAGGTGCTGTTGGACTCCAAATCCCATCAGTCCCAACAACGTGGCTAGTGGTCAGGGATGGTGGGAGTTGTAGTACAGCAACATCTGGAGACAACAAGTTGGGTTCCTCTGCAGAACTGCACCCTGTTTGTGGTAAAAGAAAAGCTTCCATATACCATTTCCATCCATTTAAATATTGATGCAATTGAACATGCTTGAATTTTTATAGGATGGACTCCTACATCACCCTAGCTTAATTCTTTCCCTGGGCAACTTGTTTTCCTTTTAATTCCTGCTCTACTTTTAGACATGACTATTAGTACAAAGACTTGAATTGGAAACGGTGCTTTTCCAAGTCTGCTGGATAAATTTTCAGACCATGAAGACCTGAGGCAAGGGTGTAGTTTTGATCTTCACACTAATAAATCTGAAATTGGGTAGCATTATCACCAGGCTTGTCCAGAAGAAAAGGTTAAGGTATCCACAAAGCTGAGACCTTTTACATATAGGCGGATAAGAGGTTTCGTGTAAAGTAATAATCAGAATGAAACTTTTTATCTAAGATGAAATATTTTTTCCTCCTTCACGTTCACTTAGCATTGCTTTTTGCATTCTTAGCCATTTTGCGATTCAGAAGTAAAATTCACTGTTTCAAAAAAGAACTAATGCTTTCTAAATAATTCCTTGCTTTTCTAAACAATGCATTTTCTCAGCAAAAGCAGGGAGAAACGTGTTGCATTCCAGTGCTTCAGTGAAAGGATACACAGCTTCAAGGCGCCCAAAGCAATTATAAGGCAGCTGACTTGTTTTTCCAAGATGAAAGGATTAATGAACATACATGCCACCCAGTAGCATCTCTTCCCAGACTTACAGTGATACGCTGACAATTAAAACCAAATTATTAAACTTGTCTATAAGCAACATGTGCTTAAAGTCCAACTTGGCTTCCTGATGAGTCAAACATATTTGGATTTAAGACCTGTTTTATAAAGACCTTTCTCCAAAGGGAGGCATTAAAATAGCACAGTAGACCTATCTTTTGCTGTATGCTGTAGAAAGTGCATGCAGTAGAAATGCTTGAAGGAAGGATCAGGTCATTTCCAACCTACCCGATTTGTTCTTTGAACAAAGCACCCCTGGTTTCAGGATGAAGCCCCTGTGGGAGAAAACCATCTTCCCGCCAGTTGAGTTCCCGTCAGCTGGCTTGCAACCCCGGCGCTGATTCTAACTGGGCTCTGCTCCAACTCTCACAGGTGTATAAAAAGACGGCTGCCGGAAAGCTCGGAGACATCAGCCTCAAAGCATCGGAGCAAGAGAAGGAATTTGCCGGGAAGGCTGCTCAGTACCAGCGTGAGATGAGGCACCTCCAGCGGCTGCTGCAAGAGAAGCAGGAAACCCTCGACGAAGCGCTGCAGCAGAAAAGGTAAGGCAGCCAAAGCCTTAAACAAACCCATTAGCCCCGACTGGTAAAGGAGCAGGACATGCTCTGCCTAAGAGCCCCCTCTGGCGTGCTCTGGCTGTATTCACTTCCCTGCCTAGCTGCTGGGTTGAAAATCTCCTCCTCTCAACTGACTCTGTCAGCTTCCCCATCCTCCTCTCCCTCCTTCTCCCTCTCTGAGCCCCCGACCTACAAATCCTTGAAGGAAATCGTTGCCTGCTAGCTCCGACAGCCAACCTTAAAAATCCTCCTGGCAGCTGTACTGCCTTTTGCTGAAGGAAAGCAAACACACAGAAGCTATTGGCTTGAATAGAGCTTTCAATAATTCTCTCCAAAGTGAATCACTGGTCACATGCTCATTGATTTAATAACGTCTTCCAGTGAGGACTGATGAAGTCCCAGGCTGACATTTTTCTGACAGACAGGAAATGAGGGCAGTCAGTTAAGAGCACTTGGCAAAATGAATATTTCGTGGATCTGGAGGTTTCTAATCACCAAAAAGGGGAGTAAACAGTTGAATAGGTCTTGGCTGGAAAATGATTCTCCGTGTCGAGAGAAACCTATATGGAGTACTGCTTCTTACTTCTCGTGTTAGTGATAGGAAGGCTTCAGAAATGGTTCCTGAAACAACACAGGAGACAGATAATTAGGCAGTTATTTTGCAGATCATCTCAGCCACTGTGAGATAAAATAATCCAGCCTGGAACTCAAGCTGTATGCCATCTGTGTCAGTTATCAACTCCCAGTAGAGGATAAGTAGTGTGGTCAGAAAACTTCTGATTATTTTCGGCAAAGTGTGTATGTGCTCTCTGTGCATAGTCCCCGTGCTGCAGTGACTGGTGCATCAATTCACACCCGACATGTCTTAGGGCACCTCTAGATTGCAGAAAGCTTGGACGGAGGTTATACAACTCTCTTTACTGAGCACTCATCCTCATTTGTTTCTTTAGAGGACATAGGACTCCTCATCAATTGGTTGTTAACTATCACTTTCCTTGCTGTTAAAAAGTCTTCTTTTTTAAAGTGGGTTTGTTGTGCAGCTAAATTTGCCATTGTGCAATTGAGTTCTATCTGCAAAAGCCTGCTGCTGAACAGGGCTTGGATCTAGTGTAACTTTACAGCAGCTTCTTGGGCACAGGATTGCTTCCGTAGGCAGGAAATCCACACGGCATCCTCCAACAAGCTGTCTATTTAGAAAGGGTGCAAGGAAAACTTCCTCTTGGGAATAACTTCCAGGCTGACCGTGCTTCTTCTTTTGCTTTAAAAAACATTTCCTTTTAATAATGACCTACGCCACTTTAGGAGTCCCTTTGAAGGCTGAAAGGTAGCATATAAATGATTGAATAAATGTGTTTTGTAAGCACCAGCTTAGCATCAAACAATGCTACGGGACCAGATACTCTAACCTGGGACTGCTTGCATATCTGGAGAGCTAAAGATGTGGTGAATACAGCCAGGTTTCCCTGTGGTTCAGGTGTGTGGAAGGGAAGGTCCTGCTGCCGCCACGTTCCAAACCATACTTTTGATCTAACATAAACTTTCTATTGTGCATATAGCCTGTGTTGCTTCATACAGCTTGACAATATGTATGTATCTAGGAGGGGAGGACACCTGTCCACCAGTGTGAGAGGCAGTGTGGTATAGCAGTTAGAGTGCTGGACCTGGGAGGGTTCAAATCCCTCACTTGGCCATGAAGCCTTGGGGCCAGTCCTTGCTTCTCAGCCTCCCATGGTTGTTATGAGGATAAAGGGAAGGGGGGGGGAATTTTGTAAACCACCTTGAGCTCCTTGGACTAAAGGTGGGGTATAATTGTAAATAATAAATACATTAATAAAATAATCCTCACTTTTATCTCTAGTCCTGGCATTCCCCAACATGTCAGCCCCTTAGAGCAGTGTTAGACATGTCAACTCCTTAGAACCATTTCTCTTCTCTTACCTGTCACACCTACCCACCCCTCACGCTTCCCACCTCAAACAGCAAAGGCTATTAATATACTAGTCCAAGCTTTATGAAGCACTGCCATCACAATGGGTTGTATCCAGTACTCGTTCTGCTCAGAGGAGACGCATTGAAATGAATGGACATGACTCACTTGGATCTCTTTACTTCAGTGGGGCTGCTTTTAGTCAGTTGGATACAACTCCATAAAGCTAAAATAATTGCCCACACTTTGATTTAGCAGTCCACTGCAGCAGAGGAAAATGCAATTGCGGGAAGTAGTTCTAAACAGCAGCACTTTGTCCCTTGTTATTGTCACCAACAGCAGCAGAGTTGCTGAGTGTTTTGCAGTTGGTTGCCAAGTCTTAGAATCATTGAATCGTATAATTGTAGAGTTGGAAGAGACCCCGAGGGCCATCTAGTCCAACCCCCTGCAATGCAGGTATCTCAGCTAAATCATACATGACAGGTGGCCATCCAACCTCTGCTTAAAAACCTCCAAGGAAGGAGAGTCCACCCCCCGAGGGAGTCTGTCGAACAGCTCTTACTGTCAGAAAGTTTTTACTGACATTCTGGAAGATGAGCAGTGCTTGTAGCTGGTGAAAGGCAAATGCAGCTTTTGCCTTGCCCTCAAAGAGATGCTTTCCTGCTGTGATGTCTCTCTTATTCTAGGCCAGTTTTAACAAACATCTGGATTGGATGGGACAGATGTATAGCTGGGTTAATCATTCTGGCCAGTGACCATGGGGTGTCAGCTTAGCTATGCAGACAAGCAATGTTACAGTTCAGGAAGCTGAAATGCTTTGCATATGTTTTCCCTACTCTTCCTGAATGCTGAGCTCCTTTAGTTTAGCCAGATTCCTTCCCTTCTGGTTGCATTCTGCTTTCAGTTCTCTCAAAATCCGGAAGCGCTTTAAGGAGTAAATATAATTTTGTCTTGTAGTGCAGCCAGTCCCTGAATAAAGCTGTCATTTGAAAGGTTGTTCTGGATCTCTCTCCTCCTCCTCCTCCTCCTCCTCCTCCTCCTCCTCCTCCTCCTCCCACTCTACCCCCCACCCCGGTCAGAAGAAAAGCAGACCAAGGACTTAGGGGTGGGCTTCTTGTCACTAATCTTCTGTAGCTTGGCAACCAGAATCGGCAGTGCTGGGCAAATAATGTCCTGATACAGATTCATTTCCACCAGCGCCGCTCAAGGAGAAAATTTGTGGCCTGCAAAATTGTTCCCAGTAGATAGAAATTTCACTGACACATTTAATCTCAGCGCTATACCCAACTGAAAGTAATAGGCTGTGTGAATGGCATGTTTATTTTATTAAAACCCTTAAAGTGTTGTGCGTAAGATTTTGCCACGACAACTGATGAGGCCAACCATCCAGTTTTCAATATGAATCACCCACTTTACAGAGGGAGTTTTGCAGTATTTCCTTTCTTTTATATGTAATACCAGGACTTCTTTGGGAAACAATGGCAGGTGAAGTCATGGAGTACAAAAGCCTAGAGAGGCTGAACTTAGAATCATTGAATGGTAGAGTTGGAAGGGACTCCCAACTTCCTGCAATGCAGAAATGACAGCTAATCATTTGCAGGTCAGAGGTTGACACTGAAAGGTGGGTTCCCAAAAAGCTGAAAGACAGTGAGCTTTAGCAGGAACCCTTGAAATGCTCAGGAGGCAGTTTTTACTTTTGGATGTTGAGGATATTATTTTTTGCTTTATAGCAACTCTCCAGAATATCACTTTGTGTAAGCAGACTCAAGAATCCCTAAGGCACACGACTGTGTCTTTTCTATTCCAAAGAGCACGTGGGGCAGGGGGAGAGGATATTTTGTTTGAAGACACCAGGCTAGAAAGACACTCCTTAACCTGAAAGCTGGCATTCTTGTTTTGAGCTTCTACTAGGGGAATCTCATTTTGTCTCCACTTGCAGTGAAGCAATCTGAGAAATGCTACAGCATGATCATTCAATCTCATTTATTCTGTAAAAAAAAATAAGGGGGAAATAGCACCTTAAATCCTGAGTGATAGCATGGTTTTGGACCTGGGAAAACTCGATTCATGTCTCTTCTCCCCCTCCCCTTCTTCCTTGCCTGCTCTGCCTCCCCCATTTGCCCTTCACTCCATCGGGCGCAGCATTTGTGTTTTGCTCAGTACACATGTAATGAGTGAGGAAAAGAGCAGCCTTTTGCAGTCATCGCTGCAAATGCAGTAGAAAGACTAAAACAAAAAGAAAAACCAGCTGTGCTAAGCAGCTTTGAAATAAACATCAAATTTTGGGGGCCTCGGTGAGGGAAGCTTTTAGACTTTTAGGCTCATCCTTCGAGTTACGTAAAATTTCACAGCTCCATACATCACCATATTTGATAAAGTTCTCCCTCAAAGAAGCCTTATTTGCTTCCTTTCCTAAATGGCAATACAAATGCCCACTTAATGACTGAACCAGTGCCTAAGATCAGGAAAGGGGTGGCTGTGGGAGAATAAACTGAGACTCAATTCAAGATGGAAGTGCTTTGGCCAACAGAAAAGCAAAGGCAGGTGTGTTTGGAATTGGGTTGCACTCCCTTTGAAGAATCAAGTTCATAGAGATTTCCTGGATCCAGTGTCCCTCCTGGATTATCATCAGGTGGCTACTGTGGCCAGCAGTGTTCTTACTCAGTTTGGTCTGCACTGCTTCCTGGAGAAGCCAGCTCTGGCCACTGGCCCACCTGCCTTAGTCACAGCCAGATTGGTCTCCTGCTTTAGCACACCCTTTGTGGGGCTGCCTTTTGAAAGCTGCAGCTGGTTCAAAATATGGCAGGGAAGGCATCCTAACTGGAGCTGTCCTTTTTGATCATGTGTGCTCAGCCCTGCACCCAGAAGAATTGGCTTCCAATCCACTTCCAAGCTTGATGGGAAATATTGGTTATCATCTTTAAAACCATATACAGTTTGAGACCTTTGAGGAGAAACCTTTTCTCTGTGTCCCACCCAGCTTCTTGGCAGGTGGGTCACTGTTACTTAACAGGAAGGGCAGGCAAGGCAGCAGGGAGTTAGGTGTGAAGCAAATGTACTGGGGGAGCGAACCTGGTATTCCTGCCAGTGCCCCACCCCTTGACCTTGTCCCCTCCTGGGTGGGTGTTCCCCAGTGTGCAACCCTGGAATTCCTTATACTAAAAGGTGTGGATGTCTCCTCCTTTGATGGCATGTCAGCACTCCAGGACATTGGTATAGGACACTTAATTTTTGCTTTCTTTTGAGATTCATATTTTATGCTGTTCTGATTTCATTAGATACTTATATATGCTTTCAGCATATATAAAAACATAGTAAAATATTTTTATTACTGTGTGTGCACGCGCGCGTATTTATGTAAAATATTTGATAAAAAGAAAAGTGTTGTTAGATGCCTTGGAGGTTCCCCCAGTAGAACAGAAATTGAGGAATACAAATACCTTCCTAAATGAAATAAATGTGTTCTAACCTATAGCCCAACAAAATTAACATTCATTATTTATTTCAAAAAATGTATATGCCACTTGATTGTAGAAAAAACCTCAAGGTGGTTTGGATCAGCATGACAGTAATACACAGCTCTGTCCTGTGAAGCTCTTGATAGTATATTTGGTTTCTGACATGTAGAGCTTGAGCAGGACATGGAGCAAATGCAACAGTGGTGCAGCTTGTGTAGACCTTTTTTTTGCCAAGAAAACTTAAAAATCTGTGCTCAGAATAAATTGTATACTTAATTTGCATAACTTTTCTGCCATCTTCCTCCCTTTATCATGATGTCAAAAACCACAAGGTAGACAGGCTGAAATGGGTCCCTCTTACCCTCTTAGGACATTCCTTGGCCAAGAGGTTGAACCAGGACAAGCGAATGCAAGATTTACAAGCTGGGAAAGGACATAAGCAGATTTCTGACTGCTTTGCGGGAAAGTTTGCTTGAATGATTTATGGAGCAGAGACAGATTTGAAGACCAAAAGAGCATTGAACATGTTTTCTCTTTAACCATAAGATGATCCACTAAAAATTAGATCTGATAAAATCACAGGAAGTGCAGGTGCCAGTAGGAAGGGAGATGGCACCAAATCACGTAACAGGTTCTCGATCCTGCCCTGATTGATTAAGGAATATACTTTGAAGTGGAGCGGCTTTTTGAGATACAAATAAAGGCTGTCATTCCTCATTTGTTGACATGACTATCTCTAAATTGACTGGCCACCATGGCACCAGAACAGAGAGGAGTCTACTAAGCTCTGCAGCAAAAAAGTACCTCTTCGAGGTTTCATGGGCTGTATTCAGTTATGGGAGCAGCATATAGGTGTATGTTATTATTGTGATTCAGATTTTCTGTTGTTGATGATTTTTGTTGTTCTTGCAAAGGACATTATTGCAATACTCTTGAGACCAGACCAACCCCTAAAAATTGCCACATGCTGAGCTCCCTCTGATGGGATTCCTGTCAAAAGAAATGCAATATGACCTAGAAAACCTTCACAGGAAATAGGATTGTTTTGACCGGTTGCTTTTGACCCTATATCTCACCCTTCAGCCACATTCACAACTTCCGTTACGTATTTCACAGGGAAAAAAATCAGTACAAAGTGTGAAACACAATGAAATTTGCAGAAATATGCTATGAGGTACCACTGCGGATACCAGTTATTTCCAATTGGAAAACAGTCCTAAATTCCTTTGAGTTTAACAGGTTAAAAATAAAGCTGTGAATGTTCAGCAGTAGGATGAGAAAATATTAAGGGTAAGAGGAGATATTCAAGGCAGTGGCTGACAAAATGTGTCATAAATAAAAGGGCAAATCCCATGCTAGGTATTGTTAGGAAAGGGATTGAAAATGCAGCCACTGGTGTCATAATGCTTTTACATACAAATTATACAGGTGATCTACCACTTTCTCCATTGGAAAATCCCCTAGCGCATTTAGGAGCACATCCAGTTCCATCCATCCACGAGGGTGGGCCATCTGAATAGCCCCAGCACTCTTACAGGGGGCACTGCCATCCTCAAACTGAGCTTAACCTTATCTAAACAAGACTCCATCTCAGTATTTTGTAGCAAAGAGGCTTTTCATCAACAATATAAAGCAGCTATGAAATAGTTCAGACATCTGAAGCAGCCTTATATTGAGCCAGACCATTGTCCACTCTGACTGGCCACAGGTGTCCAAGATTTTTGGCAGGGGACTTTCGCAGCACAACATTGGAGGAGCCTAAAGTAGTGGAAAGGACAATGCAGTGTGAAAATGGCTGAAACTGAAAATATCCTCTGTCCCAATCTACTGTGTGTGACTCAGGCAGCCAGATCTACCCACAACAGCCTTAGGGGAGAATTTGTAGTCCTGTTTTGAACCATGACATCACCAATAAGGGGCCCAGGATATTAGGGTTACCTTTTCTGATGCTTTCAGAACTAGACACCCATAAATACTGGTTAAACAAGTACATTTGATTGAATTATATGCCAGAGATCCTCTGATTACTCTTTCTGTTCTGTGCACATGGTGTTCTCTAGACAACATTCCAGGTACAAAAATAAATTTAATTGTTCTTTCTGTACTGGCCGGGTAGTTCACCTTAAAAATACTCTCAAAAAAGGCGAAGCATCTGAAACTTGCAAATCCATTTTCATTTTTCTTCCTAGGGAAGTGGAAAGTGAACTTGAAATAATTTGGGAATCAACCACCAAAGAAAACAGGAGGATGAAGGAACTCTTGCATAAATCTCTAGAGAAGAGGAACACACAGAGTCCTGTCAAAGCTTATGAATCAGATTTAGCTGACATTTCTCAGAAAGACCTGCTGGCTGGGTACGGTTTTAGCTACTGTGATGTGGAGCTTCTCTTGCCTGCGAAAACTCAGAGTCAACTGGAACCTGCATGTTAAGAACACAGACACTCCTTCCTTGTTCAGAGGAGAATAGGTCTGAAAGAAACAAACATGAAGACCAAAGCAGTTTAATCAGAATACAGTCGGCATTGTATTCAAGTTGATCTTTCAAAAGAAGCTGATATTCCCTTTGGTACTATTTGGGTCTTTTAGAAATCACCATGGCAGGGATTTGCATTGTACCATAGAAATATGGCCGGTAGATTCTTCAAAATCCAAATGTTTCTAGCTCTTAACAGTTGCAAAAATTAAAAAAGTACCAAACACATTTTGACACTTTCTGCTAGATACTAAAAGTGCTTGCAGATGGGAGTTCGTGGTGGAATTGGTACTGCTTGTGCATTTAAGTTTTTTAAAGCACCCACATTATGATGTCATTAGGCAGAGACAGAAGCATGATTTTTAAAAGAATTATGGGGGGCAGAGTTTCTTAGGTTGGTGATGGTTAGGTGAATCGTACCCTCTTCCCTGCACATGCAACAATATCATGCCTCCTAACAGGATGTTCATACACAAAAAGTGTGGTATCCTTTGCCACGTGGAAAGTCAGTGCAATTTCATGTGTACCTCACAGTGGAAGATCAAATGACTGAGTCATCTAAGGAGGGAGGTGTTCATCTGGAAACACCCTAAGAAAGGAAAATGTGTTCCCGTGGGGCTCCTAATTATGAGGATGGGGCAGATATTCCTACAGCTTAAATGTTATCCGCTATCTTTATTGGAACGTTGGGGACTTTTTCTCCCAGGCTCCAATACTATGAACCCTGCCTTGGAAATAAGCCTCGCTGAGTACAGACTGACATGCTTCCAAGTGACCATGCTTAGTATTGCATTGCCAGTGATGTTAACAGTTAAAAGGAAATGGGAGGGATAAGTCCTCTGTGGGAGATGTGCTAAGTAGCAAGAACATCACTGTTCTTGTGTTGCCTCCACTGATCTCTCTGGTCTGTTTGCACTTGCAGCAGCAAGACCGCTGCCTCCCCCCACCAGAAATTACAGCGCACTATAATTCACCAAATGCAAGCAGCCCAATATATCTCATTTCCACTACTTTCTTCTCAGTTTGTGACCGAATAATAATAATAATTAAAAAGATCTCTATATCCTGAAAAAGCCATGCAGCTGAAATAAAAGAATGCAAATTCTTTTTAAAATTTGCGTTGTTTTATGTTCACAGAATTTGTGTTTTTAAATACTGGTCACACTGCTATAAGCTGCAACGTTTATTTTTTGTTTGTTTTTAAATAGAAACTTGAAATCAGCCTTTTTGCCAATAAGCCATCTAGCTATTCAAACCAAAGTAAACCATAATGCAGGCCAAGCTGCTGCTTAGAGCTGTTTGCACTAAATTTGGAATTGGGAGCCATTATTGCCGGCCTGGGCCTGATTTAGCCAAGCTTATATAAAGGTAGGGACAAAAGGAAAAGAGAGTGACTCACCCATTTTAACACCTAATCCTTTTATCAAAGAGCTTAACCGAATTTCTAGTAGTGCGAGGCCGTCTCTCAGTACAGCTGGAGACAAAGTGGGAGACTTGGCTTGCGATGTCTTTTTTCTTTTCTATATGAAATTTTCTTTTGAAATAAAAACCTAAACATCACACAATCAATAATTAGGAGAAAAGAATTAACAAGAATGTTCTCACAATGAAACTCTCTAAGGGTCCTTAATACAGGGATGGGGAACCTGTATGTTGTTGGAGTCCCAACTCCCTCATTGGGACCACTGATTCTGTCGGCTGGGACTGATGGGAGTTTGACTCCATCAACATCTGGAGGGCCACAAGTTGCCCATCCCGACCTTAGCATATCATGGAAGAGCTTGTGAGACAGTTATAGTAAACCCAACCTTGATGAAAGAATCACTGTTGAGGTTTTGAATGTGCAACTTGTAATGCCTGATACATCAGAGAAATTATGTGCATAAGTAGTTGTGGTCAGAAGCTTGAAGGGCTTCAATAAAGGAAAGACAAACTTGGGACCAGTACATCATTTTAAAAATTGGAATTCTTTGCTTGCTGAGTGGGTTCATACATATTATTTTTTTTTCCAGATTTTATCAATCCACTACTGTTTAGGAGATTGTTTAGAGATTTTCGGTTACATGGTATATTGCCTATAATCAAGCATTTTTATTTGCAAAGATTAGTTCCTTTAGTATAAATGTAAGTTATAAAGATAATAAAACGAGAGAGAGAGAGAGAGAGAGAGAGAGAGAGAGAGAAGTGGCAGGGGAAATGGTTTTGTATCCTTGCAAATGTTTGGGGAACCTCATGAGGTGAGAAGGAGGTTGGATAGGGTAATTTGAAGCAGAGAAGCAATGGACAGAGAAGAGTTAAGTACATACAAAAACACTTTCCTTCTGTGCTGCAAATCACCCCTTACCAAAGCTCCTTTTTCTTTTTAGAGGGGAAATACCATCGGGGTTTGTGTGTAATGTTTAGTTAGGTCTGTTAGCTACCAATGGACATTGAAAGCTTTGATGGCCCCTCTGTTGACTACATCTGTGCACAGGTGTAACAGTTTAGGTAAAGGTAAAGGGACCTCTGACAGTTAATTCCAGTCACGAACAACTCTGGGGTTGCGGTGCTCATCTCGCTTTACAGGCCGAGGGAACCGGTGTTTGTCCACTCCGCAGACAGTTTTTCCGGGTCATGTGGCCAGCACGCGCCATTTCTGGCGCAACAGAACACTGACACAAGAGCAGTGCATGGAAACACCGTTTACCTTCCCACCGGAGCAGTACCTATTAATCTACTTGCACTTTTTGGCGTGCTTTCGAACTGCTAGGTTGGCAGGAGCTGGGCCCGAGCAGCGGGAGCTCACCCCGTCACGGGGATTCGAACCGCCGACCTTTTGATCGGCAAGCCCAAGACTCAGTGGTTTAGACCACAGTGCCACCCGCAGCCCTAACAGTTTATGTAGCAAAACCTAAAGTACTGACTAATCCTGGAAACATCTACTAGATGTACACAACATTATTGGTCTCTTGGGTAGTTGGTAAGGTAACAAACACATCCAAGAAGAGGAAAGGGAATGAAAAGGAATGAGACAGTCTGGAGATTCCTAACTCTACCTTCGGGTCTTAGAAGACAATAATTGATGCTGCCAAACTTCAAATTGTGCAGGAAGGTCCGGCCAGGTGTTTTGCCCTGACAAATGATCAATTTCATATGCAACCATCCTCCTTAAGACAGAGGTTAGTGAACAATATAATTTCAATAATTAAACTAGATTTTGCTTATTTAGAAGCCTTTTAATTAGTCTAAAGCATTTGTCCTTCATTCTTACAAAAACAGGCCACTACACAGCCAACATAGAACTCAGAGTTTGGCTTTTATGTATACATTTGAATGGTTTTATATGAAAGGTCCCGAACTATGATATCCTAAAACAGCAGTATTATCTGGAGAGTTATCCTAGAACCAGGGAGAGAGAGGTTTTTTTTA
Organism: Podarcis gaigeae; assembly: GCF_964106915.1. Classification (NCBI taxonomy): domain Eukaryota; kingdom Metazoa; phylum Chordata; class Lepidosauria; order Squamata; family Lacertidae; genus Podarcis; species Podarcis gaigeae. Next base: position 29,165,622 of record NC_139684.1, read on the forward strand.
AAAAGAAACCCATCTTGCTAATCACCTAGTCCTAGTTATATTTTAGTTGGTTCTAATAAAAGCTCTTGAAACAACAGCTGCTTTTGGATCTCGCCCCCCACCCCCGGACAGACAGCACAACCTTCAATTTCTGAAGTTACAGCCTTTCTCCCCCCCCCCCCCCAAATCTTATACAGTGGTACCTCGGGTTACAGACGCTTCAGGTTACAGACACTTCAGGTTACATACTCCACTAACCCAGAAATAGTACCTCGGGTGAAGAACTTTGCTTCAGGATGAGAACAGAAATGGCGTGGCGGCAGTGGGAGGCCCCATTAGCTAAAGTGGTACCTCAGGTTAAGAACAGTTTCAGGTTAAGAACGGATCTACAGTACAAATTAAGTTCTTAACCCGAGGTACCACTGTATTTCACTTTTGGATAATTGTCACCCCTAAAGCATTTTTAAATCAGCACTCAGTATGATGTATGATCCAATGGCATTGGCTGTGGTCTTACATTGGTCGAATGGGACGGAGCATCATTTCCCAAGAGTTTAGTTTGATTCTTGGGCTTTTTGCCTGGTCGTTCTCACAGGCATCTTGGAGCTTGCTGCCGTCTTTGAGAACTCAATCCCTAATTTTCCAGCAGACCATAAACAGATGTTTAACTGTGCCTTACACATACATGTTAATTTTCAGTGGGACTATTTAACTTCGTTAAATACCACCCCTATAAATGGTGTACATCCATTGGTGCTTGTGTTCACGTTCTGTCTCCTTACTGTGCATGCTGGTTCAGGTACCTGCTTCCTCTTTTCTGCACACCATAGTTTGCTCTTATATCTGGCTTGTGTGTTCCCTTCTAATCATGTTTTATATGGAGCACCTTGTAAGAGAGTGTTAACACTAAATCATTAGCCCACATGCCAGCACCTCATCTGGTTAACTCCTTGCTGCAAAAAGTTGTGAAGCCAGGGCACCGTTTTCAGAACATCTTCATATTTCTTGTGAATACTGCCTTAACATCTGTCACACAAAAATTGATAGTTCGCAGCATTGACAGCACAATCCTATGCATGGCTACTCAGTAATAAGCCCTGTTGATTTCAATTGGTCTTAACTCTGACATGAGTGTGTTTAAGATGAAGCCCAAATGGCCTTAAGCTCTTCCCACACATGTGCCAATGTGTAGTAACCAAATAAATAATGCTGTGGGTTCTTGTTTCATTTAGGTCTTTGACAATGGCTGCACATTTTATCCATTAGGATAAAATAGAGACTTGTAATATTGAGTGGGAGAGTGTATGTACATACAAGTGTGCATTTCAGGCTATAGAAATTTATGCACTTGAATCATAGCAAGATGCCAAAAGGAATTAATGGTTTGGCTTTCTGCCTTTAAACTTGCAGCCCCCCTCTCTCCTAACCACTTTTTAATTGTTTTTTATATGTCAACATTTGGATAAATGTTCAATTTTATAAGTACTGTATTACCTTGGCTGTGTACTATCAAGGCCTTTGCTTGTTTGTCACATATGTATCCCCCCCCCCCCCAAGCATTAAATTTGTAGCAATAAAGCATTGTTTTATTTTAAAGGATGGGACGTTGCATAGCTGTTATTGTCAGGCCGTGTCCTCAGAGAGAACAATGAATATTAAAGGCATGTAATACTGAGTGGTGAGCCTGCTAGTCCTTCAGTTGTACTGAAATCAATACAAATGTATGAAAAAGCCCCAGTAGATTTGCAGTGCTGTATGCGCTTAAACTACTGATTTGTTCAAGTGGTTAATTGGACTTTAAAGAGCAAAGAAAATCTCAGAGTCACTGACACCACTTGAGATTAAAGATGAATCATGATAAAGAGCAACTGCCAACATCTTCACTACAGCTCAAGATGTAAAACAAAGTTAATTAGGCAAGTGGAATTAATGATTAGAGGATATTTCTGCTGGGAAGCCCCTGCAGCTTATGAAGAAAAGTAACCTTGCTCCTTTTCTCTCCACTTGATAGCTTTAAAAAAGTCGATTTTCCATTAAGGCTGCATCTGCCACAGATTTAATGAGCTACACATCACACACACAGAGATGAGACACCGTCTAAGCCAGGCATTCTCATCCTGTGGGACTGGAGCAGTCAGATCTTTCATTTACTGCAGTCAGAGGCTGGCTTTTATCCGTCATGTCTCCCATGGTAGTTTACCACAAGAAACAGAAATTAGGTATTTATTCAGTATACAGACACGTACCACAAATTGCACGCACCAATCCAAGTGTCTTTGTTCCAGCTCTCAAAACAGAAAGACAGCTCTGCCCCCCTTTTTTGTTGTTGTTGCTTCTTATGTTCTTCACAGTCCAGTTGCCTTTTAGTTCAGGCCTCAGAGCCTGGCATTTTGCACCTGCAGCGGGACCTGTAACAAAAAACTGCAATGCTTTTGCTCAGAGTGCCAGCCAGCCATCGCTTAATACAGCAAGGTTGCTGAACGCCTTGGAACTCACATGTTTCGGCTCCTAAACTATCAAAAACTGGAAGTGAGTGTTCCGGTTTTTGAACAATTTTCGGAAGCTGAACATCCAGCGTGGCTTCCATGGCTTCCTATTGGCTGCAGGACACTCCTTGGCCACACCTTGGTTTTTGAACGGTTCCGGGAGTCGAATGGATAACTGAAACACATTGCGTGGACAGGCGGAGTCCCCAGATCCTGCGCGGTCGTCCCCCCCGTCATGTGGAATAACGACTCAAGACAACGTGCTATGGGATTAAATTGGCCACAACTTTATTAAATTTCAAATGTGGGTAGACCTTGGCTCAGGCATTGGGCGTTCTCCCTCCCCAGTCCCCAGCCGGGGACCTAGGGAGCTTCAGGGTTATCCAGTGTGTGTGTGGGGGGATGGGCCGGCTCTGGAGAACATATGTTCAAGCAGAGATAGCCGCCCCCGTTACGCCGCCGCCGCAGGGGAGAGCAATGATGATCTTTCAGCGTATGGTCAAAGCCTCCCTTCAGAAACCCCTTTAACGGGGAACCCTGCTATCGCCGCCGCAAAGAGGAAGATAGGCTAAAGGATTCCGCCCAAGGGCTGACACTGCCAAAGTTTTTGCTACGGGAAAGGCAAAACCTGCCAATGCAGGGGAATTCCTTTCCGGCCCTTTAACAGCGACCACCTTATCGTAGCAGCGCCCGCATACCTGTGAAGAAAAGTTAACCTGCAAAACCTACGAAGAAAAGTTAACCTGCAAAAGAAGACATTAACTGAGGGTGGGTAGGGTGGGAGAAGCTCTGGAGCCAAGTGAGGTTTCCCAGGTATGATCCTCCCTCTATTGTGTGGGCAGGTAATCCCTCCCCCTACCTGGCCTGGTCTCCTTGGCAACGCTTCCCCCAGGTGGGATTGGACAACTGACTGAGGTAGGCGGAGACCTCCAGGTATCCCACCTGAGGGAAGGCAAAGCCAAGCCTATGCTGATGGGGCCGCTCCAGATCTAGGGCTGTGCGCGTCCACGCAAAGGGCGCCCCCCGTTTTAAGCGGGGAGCGGTCATTCTGTTCGAGAACCAAGGTACGATCGTACTCAGTTCCATTCCCCTCGTCTTCTATGTCTCCTGCCACCCCATAAGGCACTCAGCATTCAGTAGCCCCTAAGCGTGCTCAGTCCTCATTGGGGTTTTTTAAGAGATTTCCACCACCACCTCCAAACTTGCCTACAAATCTCTGCAAACTTTGGGGCTCCTCCCAAACTGATAATACCTCCCCTTCATGCATGGGTCATGCTATTTTGGCTACATAGAGAGGCACACTCAGAGAATGACATCCAATATTAATCATGCTAGGTGTGTGGCAGGTAAAGGAGTGACTAGTCTAAAAAGGGATTTGCAGGCCCACCTACCCCGGATAAACTGACTGGTGGCACCTACAGCATCCTGTGTGCTGGGCTTTGAGATGATGATCACCTGTTAAACAGAATAGTTCAGCTAACCACTGCCTGGAACTCCCACCTCTTCACCTTGTTTAGTTAACCATCTTGAACATAAATTCACTCTAGTTTATGGAGGTTTTGTAGACAGTAAGGATTATGTTTGTTTTCTCCACCGAGATTTAGGATATTGGGAGATCCTGCTTACGGTCCAGCTATTGCCAGGTTCACATGAGGATGAACAGGTGAGAGATCTTTTGACAATACAGCCTTCCCTCCTTGGTGCTCACTTAGGGCCTTCAAAACCATTCTTGTTCTGTGGTCCAGCTGGATAATGTTGTGGTATCAGGCCCATTTCTTGCAAAATGTTTTGTGCTCATGATCCAATAGCCAAGGGTTTTTTATTATTATTATTTTTTCTTTTTAAAATGCTTTTCCATTTCAAAATATACATGTTTTTGAGTTGGATAGCCCTGATTTATCTATATGTGTGCACACTGTTGCAAGAAACAGCCCTCCAGTAGACACCAGACAGATTCCATTTCGCTCAACCACTTCCTTTGACTTATGGTAAGACTGCAACTTGGGGGGGATGCAGGTGGCGCTGTGGGTAAAACCTCAGTGCCTAGGACTTGCTGGTTGTAAGGTCAGCGGTTCAAATCCCCGCGGCGGGGTGAGCTTCTGTCGTTTGGTCTCAGCTCCTGCCCACCTAGCAGTTCGAAAGCACCCCTAAGTGCAAGTAGATAAATAGGTACTGCTTTCTAGTGGGAAGGTAAACGGCTTTTCCATGTGCTGCGCTGGTGCTGGCTCGCCAGCTGCAGCTTCGGCACACTGGCCACGTGACCCGGAAGTGTCTTCGGACGGCACTGGCTCCCGACCTCTTAAGCGAGATGAGCGCACAACCCTAGAGTCGGACACGACTGGCCCGTACGGGCAGGGGTACCTTTACCTTTACCTTTAAGACTGCAACTTACGCAGAGTTATGTTCCGGAGATCACACCAAGAGCCAAAATCACGTGTGATCAAAGCACATTGGATTCAGTGGTGGATGTGATTGCCTTTTCCCCCTGGATGCCTGCTCTGCCCTTTTTAATTTTCTTTTTACCAAGAGTGTGAAAATGAATGTGCACAGGTTAAATGAAAGTAAGTTGAGGGCTTACTTTATCTTCAAAAAGAGACCCTCCAGAACAGGGTGGGGGGTGGCACCAGGATTGGGGCGGGGGTGCAGGAAGGGAAGAGGGAATTTGCAAAACAAAACAAAACACCCTCTCCTTTTCCTGCCCATGAGAGTGAACAGCTCCTAGAGCAGGAATCTGCTATATTTGACTGACTTCTGGAAATGAAAGAAGCTCATCCTACCCCTTGTTAGTTATTAATCTGATTTTTGGCTGCATTTCACTCTTTTATTTTAGTTATAGTTTAGAAGTTTTTTGGGGGGAGGGTGTACTTTTTATATGATGATGTGTATGAATTCTTTTCCATTGTGGATGCCCCCTTGGGAATCTACTTGTAAGATTGGAAGTGGGGATAGAAGTACTCTGGCTAAATACATCTTGGCTGCCTTGCCACTGATCTCTGACCTGACTGTTTGTGAATAAGTTACAAGGGCCAGTGGGGTGAAACCTCTTTACGCTGGCCTTTGACAGCTGAAGTATTTTGTTTTGTGGGACCCAGAATCTTGTGTCAAATCTCTTTTGAGTGGAGCAGCTTAATTGTTTTACTTGTGCTTATAACTGTAGGATTATGTTGTCGTAACCCATCCTCAGACTTCATGGTGAAGAGCAGGTAAGAAATAGCTAACTAGCTAGCTAATCTCAGGATCGTGTCTGAGAGGGGAAGACCTCAGTACAAATCCTTGCTTCACCACGAAGCTCAAAGCACAGCTGTGGCTAGTCACTCCCATTCTCAGCCTAACCTCTCCTTCAGGGCTGTTGCAATGATAAAAGGGGATAATATGTGTCTGCTGCCTTGATCTCCTAAAAATGTAAACGGTAATAATTGGGGGTGTGACATTTAACTGGCCAGAAGCCTTTTTTAATGGGCTAAAAAACATTCCTGACTCCCTTTTTTTTTTTGCGATAAAGACTTTGGGTTGTATCCCATGTAGTGTTAAGTTAAAGGTAAAGGTAAAGGGACCCCTGACCATTAGGTCCAGTCGTGACCAACTATGGGGTTGCGGAGCTCATCTCACTTTATTGGCTGAGGGAGCCGGCGTACAGCTTCCGGGTCATGTGGCCAGCATGACTAAGCTGCTTCTGGCGAACCAGAGCAGCACATGGAAATGCCATTTACCTTCCCGCCAGAGCGGTACCTATTTATCTACTTGTGCTTCGACGTGCTTTTGAACTGCTAGGTTGGCAGGAGCAGGGACCGAGCAACGGGAGCTCACCCCATTGCGAGGATTCGAACCGCGACCTTCTGATCGGCAAGCCCTAGGCTCACAGCCCCACCCGCGTCCCAGTGTTAAGTTAAGCCCCTTAAAATACTTGTTCTGCTGGCAAAATCTGTTGCACCGGTGGAACGTTGTAGCATAAACAAGTTGCTGGTGGTCACCTTGTTGCACAATTTATTGTGAATCTGTTGCACAAGTTTCTGCTAGCACAGTTGTGGTGTTGGGATTCCTCTATTGTGCAAAAGTGAAGCTCACCTGTCCACTAGCGCGAGTGCCCTTGCATTAGTGAATAGATAAATGCTCTGCGGGCAGGTGGTCCCATGTTCAGTCCCCTTTGGCATCATCTTCAGTCAGTGCTAGGAGCATCCCCCTACCCGATGCTCCGTAGAGCCACTGCTGATGCTGGTCAGAGTAGACAAATATTGGGCTAGGGGTCTGACTATGTTCCCTGTAGGTGATATGGCCCATTATTTTGAAAATTCATTCATTCATTCATTCATTCATTCATTCAAAAAACCCCAGAAGATTCCAGGCATCATCTTAAAAGGCATCCCTCTTCACTTTCATATAGAAAGGAACGCTTCTTTTAAAGCCACATGACTGCGCTGGGTGAGTTTCAGCTGCTCCCTTCACCTCTGAGAAGACCATTGAGAACTATTGCCTGGCCACTAGCAGCAATGAAAGGCTGAGTAGGATCACACTATTGAGCCTCATGCCCTTCCCTCAAAGGACATCAGAAGGTCCTGCTGCCTAGGAGGTGGAGGCTGAAGGGCAAAGCCAAGTCAGGTGAGGATGGGAATTGTTACCTGAAGGATCCCATCACTCACCATAGGGACTTTTCTGTTATTGTGGAAATCTTTCAAAAGCCATGCAGAGAGCCTCTTGGGCAGGGGTAGGCAAACTAAGGCCCGGGGGCTGGATCCATCCCAACCGCCTTCTAAATCCAGCCCATAGACAGTCCGGGAATCAGAGTGTTTTTACATGAGGAGAAGGTGTCCTTTTATTTAAAATGCATCTCTGGGTTATTTGTGGGGCATAGGAATTCGTTCACCCGCCGCCCCCCAAAAAATATAGTCTGGCCCCCCACAAGGTCTGAGGGACAGTGGACCTGTTCCTTGCTGAAAAAGTTTGCTGACCCCTGCTCTTGGGGCTATAAAGTGGGATGTAGGTCTTCTAAATGAATAAACATATCCTGTCTTTCAAAATTGTATTTTTGGTCATCCGCTGATTTAATATTTTGAAACTCATTTGATTAATCAACTATGATTTATTCCCCTGAGTGACTTAGTTTTATCATCATCAACATCATGGTTTCATAGAATCAGAATTCTAGAGGCAGAAGGAACCCTGAGGATCATCTAGTCCAACCCTGTGTAGTGCAGACATATGCAGCTGTCCCATACGGCGATCGAACTTGCACCATGCTCTAACTAACCAGCTGAGCTGGTATGTAATGTAGATCTTTGGAGATCTGTTTTCCTCCCTTTGTTAGAGAATACCACCTTTATTCCTCCCTCCGTTTCCTTCTCTCTCTTTTTGCAGCAGCTTTTGACATGGTTGATCACGAACTTCTGGACCACCGCCTTGCTGATGTGGGGATCCAGGCTTCAATGGCTGCGCTCGTTTCTCTCTGGTCAGGGACAGAGGGTGGCGCTTGGGGGGGGGGGGAATTGTCATCGCGCCGCTCCTTGGTGTGTGGAGTACCTCAGGGTGCGATACTCTCCCCGATGCTTTTCAACATCTTTATGCGCCCCCTCGCCCAGCTTGTCCGGAGTTTTGGGCTGGGTTGCCATCAGTATGCCGATGACACCCAACTCTATCTGTTGATGGATGGTCATCCTGACTCAGCCCCAGACACACCGACCAGATGTTTGGAAGCTGTGGCTGGATGGTTACGTGGGAGCCGGTTGAAGCTAAATCCTTCGAAGACAGAGGTCCTCTGGCTGGGACAGGATGATATGGGATTGAGGGGGCAACTCCCATCTCTTGCGGGGGTGCAATTAGTGCCAGCACCGTCTGTTAAGAGTTTGGGTGTAATCTTCGATACCTCCCTCTCTATGGAGGTGCAGATTACAGCTATAACAAAGGCGGCATTTTTCCATCTCCGCCAAGCTAATCAGTTGGCCCCTTATCTCTCTCGCCCTGACCTAGCCACTGTGATCCACGTGACGGTCACCTCCAGACTGGATTATTGTAACTCGCTCTACATGGGGCTGCCCTTGAGACTGACCCAGAAACTCCAGCGGGTGCAGAATGCCGCAGCGAGACTCCTTATGGGGTCTTCGCTGCGAGATCACATTCATCTGGTGCTATACCAGCTGCACTGGCTCCCGGTGGAGTACAGGATCAGGTTTAAGGTGCTGCTTTTAACCTTTAAAGCCCTATACAGCCTAGGACCCTCGTACCTACGGGACCGCCTCTCCTGGTATGCCCCACAGAGAAACTTACGGTCTTCAAATAAAAACATCTTGAAGGTCCCAGGCCACAGAGAGGTTAGGCTGGCCTCCACTAGAGCCAGGGCTTTTTCAGCTGCGGCTCCAACCTGGTGGAACGCTCTGTCACAAGAGACAAGGGCCCTGCAGGACTTGACATCTTTCCTGCAGGACTTGACATCTTTCCGCAGGGCCTACAAGACAGAGCTGTTCCACCAGGCCTTTGGTCAGGTCACAGCCTGACTCCCTCCCTCGGCAATCTTCACGGAGCTCTGGCCCAACGGTGGCCAGTGGCTTGAATTTAATTAATTTTATAATGAATGATTTTAGAGTGTTGTTTGTGCTGTACTTTTGTACTGTTTTATTGTTGTTAGCCGCCCTGAGCCCGGCTTTGACTGGGGAGGGCGGGATATAAATAAAATATTTTATTCTTCTTCTTCTTCTTCTTCTTCTTCTTCTTCTTCTTCTTCTTCTTCTTCTTCTTGGTGATCCATGCATAAGGGGAGTCCCATCCTCTTGCCTCAAAACCACTGATTCTCATAGGGGCCTTTGAGAGAGGGTGTTGTATGGGGGGGGGATCTCTTGAAAGGTTGGATAGGCCAGGCTGCTTTGCAGGAGCCGTGCCAAAAAAAGCTGGTTACTATCTGTGTTTTAACAGTTCTGACCCTGATGCTAGCTTTCTGTCACTTTCACCTCCTGAAAGAAGTCAGGTTGACAGATGTGAAATTTCCTGGCTCTTAAAAAACCCCCAAAGACAGGTGCTCCTTGGACCAAGTCAACCAGCAAGGAGACTGATTTCAGAGACAAAGTTACATGTCTGAGTTAATAGTTGACCAATTACACACTTTAGGCCTCTAAGAGCCCTTGGGTGAACGCCATCTGCCCCAGCACCTTGTTACATTTTAATTTGTCCATTAGTTCTAAAGTGCCATCCTTTGTCACCTCTCAGCTATTCTGTTCTCCAACTGCAAATGCAAGAAAGGCATCCTCTTTGATCATGGAAGTTGCACTTTTTTAAGCTTTGAAGGGCTTTATCAAACAGCTGCTCTTCCTTAGCTTTCAAAAGGCCATTCTCTACCACTGGCCCTAAAGAGCAAGCCAAACTATAAGGGCATAGGTAGGGGTGGAGAATTATAATTTATTTGACTGTTTCAGGGCAGAGGAATATAATAACGTTATTTAATAACTGGCCATGTTTGATTAAGGACAAAGCTGGCACGAAAATGTACTTGAAGGAGATGTTCAGGGCCAGTGGTAGAGGATGCTCTTGTTTTCAATGTGGTGTGGAAGGGGTTAAATGTGTAATAGCCTGAGCTGTTATCCAGGAAAATGTCCAGTTCAAAAGTCACTTCTGCCAGTCATAGACTAGGTGGCCTTACGCATGTGGCAGCCCCTCAGTTCCTGCCTCCAAGTGCAATGTGCAAGGGCTGTGTGGGAGACAACAGCACCCACCCAGCAGGGACACCCTGGTCCACTTCACCTCTTCAGTAAGCAGAATTGGCACTACTACAGGCGAGACATAATACTCATTCTGCATTAGTAAACAACTCAGTTGTTTAATGTGGCAGCACCCAAACTCTGCAACTGCTTTGCCTACTGATATAAAAGCAGGAACCTTCACTGTGCTCTTTGGCACCTTCTAAAAACATGCTTAGAAAGTGCAGGTAATTTTTATCTGTTTTAGTATTTTAACTTCTGTGTGTTTTAAAGTATCGTTACTACGAGTTTTTCTTGATTTTATTGTGTGTGTTTTTGTAAATTGCTTTGAGGGCGGGGTGGTTTGTACTTCCTTTTCTTTTTTGCAATCAAGCAATGTATAAATTTTATTATACCCAGCCAGATCGTATAGCCTGTCTAGCCCAGTTCTGTCTACACACAGACTGGAAGCAGCCATCTAGGGTTTCAGGCAGGGGCTTCCCCCAGCCCTACCTGGAGATGCCAGTGGGAATTGAATTTGTGACCTGCATGTAAGGCCTGCATGTCTACTCAGAAGTAGGTCTCATTGGCTTTAATGGGAGTCACGTCCAGGAAAGTGTATGTGGGACTGCAACCTACATTTCTGGCTTAGACAATTGTTGCAAACTGCCCTGGGACCTGCTGGGTAATAGATTTAACAATCATAGAATTGGAAGGGACCTCAAGGGTCATGTTGTCCAAGCATCTCCAATGTAGAAGATCTCTTTGCCCAATGTGGGGCTCAAATTCATGACCCTGAAAGTAAGAGGCTCATGTTCCACCATCTAAGCTATCCTTGCTGCAATACCAGCGTCCTCAGAAAGATGTCAAAGCCTCAGAAGTTTTCTTTCTCCACCATCCCTGAATCTAGTTCCTCAACAGCACAGCAGCAATGGGGATGTGATTACAGTGGTACCTCGGGTTACATACGCTTCAGGTTACAGACTCCGCTAATCCAGAAATAGTACCTCAGGTTAAGAACTTTGCTTCAGGATGAGAACAGAAATCGTGCTCCTGCGGCGCGGCGGCAGCGGGAGGCCCCATTAGCTAAAGTTGTGCTTCAGGTTAAGAACAGTTTCAGGTTAAGTACGGACCTCCGGAACGAATTAATTACTTAACCTGAGGTACCACTGTACTTGTGACCACAATGGTGAAGCGAGGGGGCCTGAGGGCAAGAAATAATGGGATAATGTTTTGCTTGAAAATTATTCAATTATATTAATTGTTAGGGAGCAACTGGGCAGCACTCTCCCAGATCGATATATAGGCGGGCGTTCAGACACAGATACATATTTACAAATCAGCCAAGTTAATTAAGGACACCTTTTTATTTGATTAATCTTACCAATTCAGCAGTTAAACGGCATCTCTGATGGGTACAGAGTTTCAGGGCTTGAATAAAGAAAGATCCTCACCAGTTCTTCCCTTGAGAAAGAAGCAGAAAAATGCGGGGGAGGCAAGCAGACTGGTGCCTGGCAAGAGCCAAGGGCCTTTTGTGAATCCTTTTTTTAAAAAAAACAAAACTTGATTTATACCTTTAAGGTGAGAATGAGCCCTTTAACTCCCTGGGCAAGCAAGCCAGTGGCCAAACAACAGCAGCAAATAACCCTGCCTGCAAAAACAAAACACCCAGGGCTTTGCACTCATTTGCCTGGAGAAGGTAAATTACCAGCTTCTTTGTTTTCCTTTGAAGCCTCAGTGACAAATGAGGGGAGAACAGGCTGCAATTAGCAAGCTGGAGTCTGGGACTGCATTGCAGGACCGCCTTTCCTCTGATGCATAATTAAAAACTCCTGCTGGATTAAAAGGCAGAGACATGACTGGAATTTGCATTACGGGGCAAGATTGCCTAATTAGCAATCCCATCCCAAGCCCAGTCTGAACCTCAGGACAAGAGACAGGCGATAACTCTGTTGCCCTAAGAGATTTGTTCTTCTCCCCTGACATCCACTGTTTATTGGATTAATTGTTTTATTTCCACTACTCATTATCCTGTGCTGGAGGGAACTGGGTTATCCGCCCACCCCTTCAGTGATCCAGGTCAAGGCAGGCTTCGAGTACAAGGGCAGACCCAAAGAGATCTCTGGGTATATCACAGCAATCCTCACTACCAATTAGTTTCTGGGCGCAGTTTGCTGGTTTTGACCTATAAAGCCTTAAACGAAGACCCCTCTCCTCACACGAACCAACCTTCATATAACACCAGTTCTGAAAGACCTACATTGTCTCCCAATACGTTTCCTTTTTTTTTATAATAATTTTTATTAAGGTTTTCCAAATAAAAACAAATCAAAACAAATTAAATCCAATCTATAAACTTTTTGCCAATAACTAGGACTTCCCCTCCCTACCCCCTCTTGTGTTCCAAATCTTCCAAATAAGCAATTAAATTCAACAAGTTCTTATCCCCAAATTACACTCTTCATCAATAACCCAATTTATCCAAATTCTCATCCCCTAAGATCGATCTATACCCTTCCACGAGTTTCCCCCTTTCAAACATAGTACAGATGGAAATAAGATAAATATGAATAGTAATTTTACAGCCTTTGGATTCCAATTTTCCCTCCCCTCTTTCCCCTTTGCGTTTCACCTATCCCTCCACTTCTAATATCTTCCTGGAGTTCCCACATTACACTATGTCCCTCAGGTTCTTTGCCAGTCTTTAATTACGGATGTCCAATCGTAGAAGGAGTCTATCAAATAAGGGCCCATTTCTTCTATCCAGGTTTTTATATCCAGGAGTAAAAACTCCAATTTTGTATCCATAAGCTTGTCAAACCTGAATATCCCAAATGTTCCCCCAGTTCTGTCCAGTTCTTGTTATTTCCTTGTTCTTGTCAATCATTCTCCTCCTTTTTATTTCTCTGTTCTCCCACAGAAATGTTCTTTTTCCAAAAGTTTCTAGTGTCTCTGCAGAGGCTTGTTATTCATGGAGCAAAGCATTGCATCATGTTCCTTTCATTTTCCAACAAATAGTTCCATTGTTTCCTGTAGTGTGTAGACCTCTGTAGACAAAATAATGTTCCATTCCTGCAGTTTCCCAGGAGATTAAAAGTTCCATTCAACTGTTCAGATTTCCTGTGAAAAACACATGCAATATCCCTCGGCTCCTCTAGGTGGATTGCAGTAACAAAGTTCCCTTCCAGAATCACATCCACCAGACCAAGTAGCTTGTTGACCGATATTTAAAACAGTTTATATTCAATTTATAACAAATATAACCGGCAAAGTCCTCATAACAAAGTCTCTATTTTAATCTTCCTTTTTGACAGCTCTTTGACAGCTGTCAAAACCTCCATCGCTTTTCTCCAGGCAGTTTCACGAATCGCTCCAGGGATTCCGGGGGGGTTGCTTTTTTTAAAACAATTCCACTTTTCTCCTCCAGCTCAATCTTATAATTTTCCCTCGCGAAGTTGCTGATTCGGCAAGATAAGGTTACACTCGATCTTAGTTGTCCAGTCCTTTGTTTTGGCTCTTCTACAATTTAGGGGTGGGCTGACTTCCTTTTTTCCGCCTCCCCCGTTCGCTCCGAATTTTAAAAATTTATCCCCCCTTTTTTTTAGTCCATATTCCAATTACTCACGGGTTCTTCTTTAGAGCCGAATTTTCAATAGAAGAAGTCAGCGCTCTCCGCCGGATGGCATGCGGCTGCGCTCGGCAGGGATAGCAGAGAACTCAAAGCACCACGCTTCTCCCCGGCACCCGATCCGTAGCCTTTAAAAAGGCTCCTTCACGAGTCGGGAGAGCGCTAACGGTGCCAGCCGAGTCTCCATGTCCACGGCCTCACTCTGGCCGTGGTTTTTAAGGGTCCCCGCATCGCCGCTGCGGTAGGACCCAGCCCCTGCCAAGCCGGCTCCCTCCGGAGCTCGGAGGGAGCCCGCCATTCGGCGATGGCGCCGACCCGGAAGCCAATGCGTTTCCAAGCACAATTTAAAGCGCTGGTGCTGACCTTTAAAGCCCTAAACTGCCTCGGTCCATACCTGAAGGAGCATCTCCACTCCCATCGTTCAGCCTGGACACTGAGGTCCAGCGCCAAGGGCCTTCTGGTGGTTCCCTCACTGCGAGAAGTGAAGTTACAGGGAACCAGGCACAAAGCCTTCTCGGTAGTGGCACCCGCCCTGTGGAACGCCCTCCCATCAGTTGTTAAGGAAATAAACAACTATCTGACTTTTAGAAGACATCTGAAGGCAGCCCTGTTTAGGGAAGTTTTTACTGTTTGATGTTTTATTGTGTTTTTAATATTCTGTTGGGAGCCGCCCAGAGTGGCTGGAGAAACCCAGCCAGATGAGTGAGGTAAGAAGAAGAAGAATCACTCATTTGAGGCCCCTTTCTGTGTGCCCCCTCTGAGATAGGTGCAGAAAGTGGGCAACTGGAGAACAGGCCTTCTCAGTGGTGGCTCCCCATTTACAGAACACACTTTCCAGGGAGCATCTCTTACCTGTTTTTAGGTGCCAGGCCAATAATCTTATTCACCCCAGCCTCCAGACCTTAAGATTCTGCTTATCTTTCAGTTGGGTGGGGTTGGAGCTGCTCATAGATAGATAGATAGATAGATAGATAGATAGATAGATAGATAGATGATAGATAGATGATAGATAAAATTGATGCATTTTAGGTTGCTTTAATATTTTTTTTTTAAAGTTCATTTTTGTTAAGTCACTTTGAGGACCCTGAATACTGTCTGACTGGCAAGGAGATTGGGGAAGGCCAGCAAATCCACCTGCAGAGCTCTCCCTGGTAGCCCCCCCGCCCCGCCCAATAAATTTTCTCAGGACTAGGAAGAGGAGAGGAACAACAGCTGTGGATTATTGACTGACTTGCAGCTGACAGCTTCCCTATTTAAGGAGTGGTGGCACAGACCCACTCCCCAGACTGCAACTCCTTGAGGTCTACCTGTGTCAGCAGGTAAAGAGAAGAGAAATTGGGGGGTGGGAGGCACTGGGAGCAAATCTTCCTTGCAAATGGTAGCCTTGCTGGACCTGAGGACTGGGGGGGAGAAACACCCACTGTGAGGTTTTCTCTGTTGTTACTATGGAGAAGGGAGGGGAGTTTTTTTGTGGGATTCTTTTTTGGCATGGATGCGTGTGGCCTTTATGCCCCTTAGGATGAGAACAGGGAGGGATTGGTGGAGGGGGATACTGAAATATGCTAAGCGACTCAAAAGCCACAGAGAGTTAGTTGGCACAGAGTGGGGCCCTCTGTGTGGAAGAGGGAGGGAGGGAGGGGGCTGCCACAAGGGAAATAGCAGGTGGGAACCATTGCTAAGACCCCTTGGTTCTATAATCTGCTCAAATGTTGTTTGTTTTTACCTAGGTATTTGGTTAAATTGAAACGATTAATTTTTGTTGCTGCCGTTTTGCTCGTGATATAATGGTTCAGTTGTTCATTGGTCCTGTTTATACGATTTTGTAATATTTGTACATCCATTGCTCCCCCCCCCCCGTTTGTTTTTATTACTTTATTCCCTGCTCTGGGATTGAGAACATTAAATGAGGGGGGGCGCTATAAATACTGCCGATAAATATAATAAATGAGTGACAGAGCCACCCGCTTTGTGTGCCAATGTTCCCAGTTCAGCCCTTGGCATTTTAGCTAAAAGGGTTTGGGAGCTGGTGATGGGAAAGGCATTTTCTGGAGAGCTGCTGCTGCTGATCAGAGTATGCAGTACTTGGCCAGGTGGCCTGAATCAGGGTAAGATAGCTTTGCATGTGCATATAATCTGGGACAATTTAGTGTAAAAAAGCAGGGGTACCAGATCATTTTAAACGTGGTACTCTTCCTCTTCTTTCAAGCCTCTTTTAAAACCTTTGATTTCCCATGAAGTATTAGGCCAGGGGTGGGAAAGCCCAGGGAGCAAATGTGTGGCCCTTCAGCTCTCTCTCTGGCCCTCTGAACTCTTTCCGGGCTCCACCCCTTACTGGTCCTGCTTCACCCCCTGGAGTGTTTTTGTTGGGCTGGATTGTGCCCTTGGACCCTTTTGCTTCACTTGATGGGATAGAGAGGGGGTGTGCAGAAACGAACCTACTATATGAAGTAAAATTTGCATGGATTGCTCCACCCACTTTTCCCTATAGCCTGCCCCCCGCCAGCTTTTGGCATGTGACCTTCTGAAGGTTGTCTGGAAGAGAACGCAGCCCTGATTTAAATGGTGGGAGCATTGTTTTAACATTGGTTTCATACTCCCTTGTAAGAGTGAAGCCAGGTGAAGCTATGACACAGCAATAGGGCAGAGAAGGCAGTGGGTAATTCTGGTGCAAACCACTATTTTTGTTTTGTAAACGCCTGTTTATATAAATATAAACAAACCGTGCACCTTTTCCAGCAGGTATCTGTTAATTGTCCTCACATGATGGGAGTATTATGACTAAAGCTCTCCCTGCTATAGCTCACACCCTCTTCTCTTGCTTTATTTCCCATGATATCCTTATGGGCTGTGACTTTTGCTCCTTGCACTTTAATCAAAACCTCAGCACCTACCCTCTTGAAACGGGAGTGTTGTGAAGTCTTTAAAAAAACCACATGGCAGAAGAGATTGGAATATTGTTCATTCATCAAAAGTACGATCTGTTGTCCTCAGTTGACCTAGATATCTATAGAAGGGCTCAGAGAACTAATTTTAAACAGTGGGACAGACTTGTGACAAATTGATGCAAAGCTGAAATGTATACAAAATAAGCACAGAGACCATTTGAGATAAATGGGCTTCTGAGCTCTTGCACAGAAATGTCTCTATCTCTTGTAGGGCATGGTTTTTTGGCTCCAGAATCTCCCAACTGAGAACAACATTTAATGCATCTGCCAAACTAGGCTCTGCCCATGAAAAAAATCTGCCATGCTACCTTCTCTTTTAGGTGCCACGCAACTCTTTCTGCTTCTTTGTTTCTGTTGTAAGAGCCCAACAAGCTCTCCCTCTCAAATCTGTTCTCTTAAAGTGATCCCACTCATTCCCTAAGGTGGACTGTATGTCTTACTCTACAAAGGACAGGTGGGTGTTCGAAGCGCTGCCAGAGGATGGTCTACTTTGAAGGACAGACACACTTTGAAGGTGTCCTCTGTTTGGAAGGCTGTTGGAGGACAGTCCTCTGTGCAGAGGTGGCTTGTGAGGGAGGGGAGCAGAGACAGTGGTGGTCTCCCAGCAGCAACAGCAGAAGAAGCCATAGGGCTGCAGGGCCTTCCTGTAAGCAGATGGCTCAGACAATAGAGCCAAGATGCAGCACACACGACTTGGGACAGCAAGCCCACTTGCAGTTAGTGCCTGGAAATTCTTGAAAGCATAGAGGATGAGTCCTGCTGGATAGGACCAAAGGCCTAGCTAGTCTGGCATTCCGTTCCTACAGGGCACAACTTGATGTTTCTGGGGAGCACACAAGCAGGAGGTGAGGGGAGATCATCTCCTTCCCAATCGTGTTCTCCAGCGACTGGGATTCTGAAACTGTTGCCTCTGGTGCTGGAGGTCACCATGATTAGTCACCATGACTAGTAGCAACCGATTAGCCTTATCTTTTGCCTAGTCCCATGCCGAAACTAAATTGGTGTACAACAGTGCGTCTTGTGGAAGCAACTTCCATAGTTTAGATTGCTAAACTGTGTGAAGGACTTACACGGAGGTAACTTTTTAAAAATTATTATGCTGATTGGCAATAGCTCATTGTGCACTTTACCTTGAGAGATTAGCAAGATACTGGCTTGACTCTGTGCTTGTTGGCATCGGTGCTGCCTTTATAGCTCAACTGTGTAGGTTCAGAGCAGGTAGCTACCACAATCTGGGTGTGTTGTCCTTTTGTGTTCAAGAACTATTTATTCCATTCCTGACTAATGTAATTGCTTGCAATAGACCATAGAGTTATAAGGAAATATTGCATTGAACATGTTGCGCCTATCTCAGAATGTTGAACTTCATTCTCATCATGCTCAAGGATTAGCCCTGGAGGGAGTCCAAAGTGCGTATGAATGAATTAAGATTGTCCTTGAGCTATAGACATGGACTCTAATATTCCTTTTACATTTCACCTTTGCAAAGCCAAGCTTTATTGTTGGGCTTCCCTAGCTCTAAGAACTAGGCAGCCTCCAACCTATTTTATTTAACTTTAGTTCTGGACACACAGATAAAGAAGACGAATTAAAACACAGAAGTTCTGAACGTCTCTTAAGAAAAGTGTATGAATGTCAACACTGGAGGCATTTTAAAAATCCAGGGCTGGGGTGAGAAACTTGGACAGCCCTCCACATACTGTTGGACTCAACTCCCAACAGCTGCAGCTAGCATGACCAATAATCAGGGGTGATAGGAGCTGGAGTCTAACAACTGCTGGACTTTTTCGACAACACAGAGTGTGCACAGCGACTGGAGCGTAGAAATAAAAGGTTGTCCACAATATCTTTGCTTAGTTTTAATTTTGAAAACATAACAGTCAAAAACTGCAAGCCATCATTCCTCACCAGCAGCATAAGGTAAAGGTAAAGGGACCCCTGACCATTAGGTCCAGTCGTGACCGACTCTGGGGTTGCGGCGCTCATCTCGCTTTACTGGCCAAGGGAGCCGGCGTACAGCTTCCGGGTCATGTGGCCAGCATGACTAAGCCGTTTCTGGTGAACCAGAGCAGCGCATAGAAACTCCATTTACCTTCCCGCCGGAGCGGTACCTATTTATCAACTTGCACTTTGACGTGCTTTCGAACTGCTAGGTTGGCAGGAGCAGGGTCTGAGCAATGGGAGCTCACCCCGTCATGGGGATTTGAACTGCCGACCTTCTGATCAGCAAGTCCTAGGCTCTGTGGTTTAACCCACAGCGCCACCCGTGTCTCTCACCAGCAGCATACTAAATACAGTTGTCAAATAATCAATTATCTTATCACATCCCTTCCTGCACCCAGTGCAGAAATTTAGTCAAATAGTCAAGAGACCACAGGTTTGCAGCTAAGTAAGTCAAACTGCAAACATACATCTGTGAGCTTCAATTAACCAACCCCGTTCCTGCATAGCATCATTGACCACTTTAAGGTAAAGAAAAACCAACAACAACATCTGGGTAGCCTGGGTATCTTCAGCTGCCTCTGAAACTATCTGCAGCCTAAGGTGAATTAAGGACTCTCAGAACAACAAGAATGCTAAATATGTGCAGAATGCAACTTGGGAAGCTTTGTCTCTTGCAAAGCAAAGCTCGGAAGAGGGCGATTC
This sequence comes from Podarcis gaigeae, assembly GCF_964106915.1. Lineage (NCBI taxonomy): Eukaryota > Metazoa > Chordata > Lepidosauria > Squamata > Lacertidae > Podarcis > Podarcis gaigeae. Next base: position 29,184,964 of record NC_139684.1, read on the forward strand.
TCCCAAGTTTATCTGCAGGAAGGGATTGAGCAAGGGAAAACACTTTTTAAAGCATAATGTTTACCTGGTGCCTGCAGGTTATCAACTGTGTCTGCCTCCCCCCCCAGGAGCAGAGATCTCCCAGCACATCAAGCCGCTGCTGAAAGGCACCTTGTGTTGAGCTTCCAGGCAATTTTCAGCTATGTTCCACATTACAGCATTGATTAATATATCATTAATAAGTTTTATGTACATATGAATATGCAATGTCTCTAAATGGTGTACATTAAACAGAATAAAATCATTTTTAAAAAATTCAGTATAACACCAGAAGCTAAAATTCAAAGAAATACATCGATACAACAGAACTTTGTTACAGATTGTCTTTACTACTCAATTTAGGCCTCAGAGCAGTGTTCCTTTATGTATTGTGAAATCCTGTACAGCTTTTCCTTTTTGCACGTTTGCAATAGCTTTATATTCTGCCACAGAGATTTCCTAGTTAAAAAGCTGGCTGCTCACCAGTGTCCCATGGATAAGAACCAACCTGGAGTTGCAAATATGAGAGTCTGATGTTTTTGTTTGCCAGCAGGCTCAAACAATTCTGCTTGTCAGGCTCGCCATGGCGAGTATGGCACTGCCCTCTGGTGAACAGGGTGAGCAGATAGCCTCTTGCCCCTTATGAAGCCTCCCTGGAGGGGCTGAAGGGGGAGGTGATTGTCCTGGCACTTGTGCAGTGATTCACACCACCTCCCCAACTAGATGGCCAAGACACCTGGAGAACTCCAGAACATAGACAGCCATGATGATGTGGGTAATAGACACTTCTTATATGTGATTTTTGCCTAATATATACTTTTTCACGTGATTTCTGATTGGATAGCTGCATTGCAAAATCCACATAAGTGTGTGTGTGTGTATGTGTGTTTTAAAAAATAATAATACCTGGGTTTTAGTTTATGTATTGGTTCAGGAAGTACAAAATAAGCAGTCTCACATTAGGATTTTTCTCTCGCCCCTGCGTTGTTCCTCTGAAACCCCTGGGTATGGTCTAGTTATTTCAGAGCACAGCTAGTAAAAGAGGCTTTTACAGTACATCAAACAGTAACCTGGGATTAAAGGCGGGAAACAGGCAGTGAAGAGATGAAACTGAGATAGGAGTGTCCTTGAGGGAGGGAGCAATATTTTTAAACGACTCCTGCAGTCTAGCTACTTCTCAAGAAGCAGCTTTGAGATGTTGCTAACGCAGCAACGGATCTAAAGAGGGATGCCTAAAGAGGAGCATGCTTGTGCTGTAAATACCAAGGAGACCAAACATTAACCATGCCATTCCTGGTTCATATAATCCATGCCATAGGACTAGCATTGCCAGATGTGTTTGAACCCTAAGAATAGTGAAGAAATAATATTTTTTTTAAACAAACAAACTAGAACAATGCAAGCAAAGTATTCTGATATATTGGCATCTGTTCCATGCACTTTGCTTTGATTATATACAGTGGCACCTCGGGTTAAGTACTTGATTCATTCTGGAGGTCCGTACTTAACCTGAAACTGTTATTAACCTGAAGCACCACTTTAGCTAATGGGGCCTCCTGCTGCTGCCGCACCACCAGAGCACGATTTCTGTTCTCATCCTGAAGCAAAGTTCTTATCCTGAGGTACTAATTCTGGGTTAGCGGAGTGTGTAACCTGAAGCGCATGTAACCTGAAGCGTATGTAACCCGAGGTACCACTGTATATATTTCATCTCAAATTATATCCTGATCTCATGGGGGTGGGGGGAGAATATATGTTCCCATGGGCCAACCTAACACATACCCAAGACAATCGCACCAAAGCAGATTCATTCTGCCCAAACTGGTTCTCTGTACCCAGCCACAGTTCCTTCCACGAGAAGCTCCTTTCTCTTTTGCCGGCAGGTGAGGATGGTTTTATTCTGATAGGCTTTTGGGGACTGATTGTTTGTTAAGGAAAGTGTGGGTGGGTGGGTGGTAAATAGGGCCAAATAGCTATGAAATGCAGGAGGAACATGCAGGACTGGCCCTACCAGTAGGTAGAATGTGGCAGCCACCTTATGGGAGCCAATGTTGGGAGACAGAGGGCAGCCTCAAGGTTGAACAGAGCTCTGTGTTCTGGACATCCTGCCTTGTGGCCCTTAAGCCAGCCTGCTGCCCTGAAGGGGGGGTGGAGGAGGGGGCTGTCCCATTGCCAGGGCTGAAATAAAACCCAGCTGCCAGTTCATCCAGTTCCTCTATGTGCCATGTTGTCCTTCCCTCTGGGCAGCATAATGTCTTGGGGCTGCCCTGGCCAAATGCGTACCATGCGGATAATGACCGCTCTCCAATACTGCCTCAGAGTCTCTGAGAAGCCCCTGTCTGCCCTGAGCTGCAGCTGTAGTCGTGGGAAATGCCAAATGATCTCTCCCCCAAGTTCAGTGGGTTTTGCTTTTGTTTTTTAATCATGCATGAAGACCTTGATGTCTTATAAAATTACGGCAACCTGCAATTTGCTGGCGCCTTACTCCATGAGTGCCGCACTGTCAAATACTTCAGTGCTTGTGCAAACTGCAAGACGCAGGGTTTGTGTGTGGGGGAGAGAAACATCAAAATGGAACCAAAAACTCTACCTTCTTTTTTTTGGCCGATAAATTAATTGGGCCCTTAATGTTTCTTGGAAGCATTCTAGTTTAATCATTACCTTTGTTTATAACCTCTGTACTTAAGCGACTCCTGTTTCCCAGCATTCTGCTTTAGAGTCGGGGGCATTGTCTGCTGAAGGAGGAGATAAGTGAAGGGAAGGTGTTTCGATGACTCAAGAGCTCCGTGAAACACAAGAGCTCCACGAAACACGGTGAGTGCCACTCTCGCTTCCAGGCTGAAAATGTGAAAAGATTCACAGGGATAATTATGAGGGTTGCCCCTGACTCCAACAAATTTATGGGCTGTTCTTGATGTTGACATGCTTTCCTTCCATGTGAAATGTCTCCTAAGTGAGAAACAGTTAACAACTGGTGTGCCAGTGAAATTTGTCTGCGCAGTTCAGAGCCTAAAATCCTATACACACTTCATTGGGAAGGAGGGTGGGGGAGGAAATAGATTCGGTCTGCGTTTAAAGATGAACCTGCCTAGTTTGAGCTTTCTGGAACAATAAGCAAACTGAAATTCAATACATCTGCTCTTCTTGGAATTTTGAAATGCGGTTCTCTAGCCTTGTATTGTGTATAGCAAAGTGTGCATAAAAATCCATGCATAGTGAATTACTGTGAATCTGGGGGTGCCTCTTTCAAATCTCAGTCCTATGAACATACTAGATGTGGTCTTATCTCAGCCCCCAGGCTCCCAGATTTGCAATATGGGGATCATAATACCGTCCTCAGGGTTGCCTTAATAATTTCTGAAATAGTGTGGCAAAGTCTCCTGTTGAAATCAATTGACCATAGAAGCTTATATATATTAACAGACAGACTTGCATAAATATTTGCTGTGTTTGGAATAGACTTGCTAGAACTGTCATTGTATTACTCGGTGTATCCATCCATCCAAGTGTTCTGTTGTTCTTTCTTCATTTACTGTTCAAAACAATTCAGGCACAGCAGTTTTGGTCAAGTAAACCTGGTTCTTATTCTGGTTTATAGTCTATAAGATTAAACCACAATTTCCCAGTTTGCTTTGTTTTTTACATCTCACCTTCCTTCCAGGTAGCTTAAGATGACATACGTGACCCTCACTGTCCCCACACAAGAACCCCTGTGAGGCAGATTCGTGTGTGAATTAGGAACTTGCCCAAGGTCAACCTGGGAACTTCATGGCTGGGTGTGGATTTGGACCCTGGTCTCCTCAGCCTATGAGGGGTGTGGCTTATTTACTCCAATGGAGTCCCACTGCAATTAGACTTGGGGTGGGAGAGCCTTCTGTTGACTCCATTATAAGACTTCCCCCACCAAAACCTAATAGTGTGTTGTTTTTCTGGGGTGGGTGTGGGTGAGTGAAGTTCCTTATCTTCCTTAAAACCATTGTAAGCAGGGAGGGAACTGCCCTGCTTCCACTCCAGCTGGACTCTCCAAGAAGATCACCCTTCTGCCGCCAATTAGGCTTAAAAGAAAACTAAGACTTCCTTCCAGCCTAAGCCCTGGCCATGAAGGGAAAGTGTGAAGGTGTGCCCAGGTGTGTGATGGCCACATCCGCTCTTGCATGCTTGCCATCAGTGCATAGTGGCTGTGACAATTCCCCTAGTTCGCAAATGCATCTGTGCGCTCAAACGCACCACACTGCCTGCAATCCTAATTTAATTTATCTGTGGGTAAGTCCCACTGAATCCAACAGGAGTTGCTTCTGAGTGGACATGTTTAGGATTGCACTTTCAAATGCCGCAGCTGGAGTTGGCAGCCATCCCCCCTGCCCCCAATATATATATATGTATATATATTCTTCAGTAACATGAGTCTAGCTGAGTTCCAGGGAAGGAAGCAACACCAACTGGAGGAGAGAGCCAGGTATGTGCAGCAACAATTTCCCCTGCTTTTCCTATCCTTATCCAAAGGCAGCCCCCCCCCCTCTATTTCTTCAGAAAAAAATATTAAAAAGGCATGAGCCGGGGGCATCATCACTGAGGCCACTTTCTTCCCAAGGATTTTTTCTCAGATCATGATAGCTCAGACCACAGGCCACGTTCTCCGTCTTTGTGATGACGGTTCCCAAAAATAAGCAAGCAATGCCTCTGGATTCCGCAAAACAGCACCTTTCTTGTTTTGAGAACTGGCTGCCCAGCAAAGAAAGCTGCTCACATCCTGCGTTGTGACTGCCTCTGCCCTCTCTCCCCTGTCAGTTTAATGTGTTGTGCTCCTCCTCTGTGTTATATTCTAGCGCATAGCTTTCCAGACTGTGTGTCACGCGACGTGTTAGTGTGTCGGCTGCAGTGTGTAGGTGTGTCGTGCGGTTATTTTAATCTCTGGCTTGCTAGTTTAACCTCGGTCTTCTCTTCTCCAAGCTAAACAAGTCATTCGTTCATTCATTTGCTGCCCTTCATCAAGAGATCACAGGGCAATTTACAGCATAAAACACGAAGTAGATAACCTTATAGGGAAAGAATAATAGGAAAAGAAAAGGGACAATACTCCTTCTGCTTTACGAGGCCATGGATTAACGTCTTTCTTTCCTCTTGCTCCTCCTCAGATGCTCTTGTTAAATTCAGACACTTTCCCACCACATCCCGTACCCAATTCCTCCTCTCCACACCCCCATCTTCACCAGAAGCTTAAAAATCTTACACACAGACATGCACACACCCTCCCATGTCTCCTCTTGTTGCTCCCACTGGTCCTTTGCTCCAAACCGGTTCCATCTGCCCTATTTTATCATACAGTGAGATGTATTCAAAGAGAGGAAGACCTCAGAACACATAATGGGCTTATTATGTCCATTTCTCTCTTTGCAAGTGCAAAACAAGGAAACACATTATAGACTTGCAGAACACCAAATAGGCATGTTAAACCATCAAACCAGCTATAAAGTTTACAATATAAAATGAGCAAACTGATAACAAAGTCATCTGATCACTGCTGGCCAGCAAACTATCTGATAATAAGTTATCCATAACATCAAATCATGTTTTGTACAGCAAATTCATTTCCAACCTTTGAGCTCCCATCAAGGCAGATAAGCCACCTTTATATTACTCATACATTGTCATGAAAATGGCAAACAGTCGTTTCAAAAAATGGAGTGCTCCTAGGCATTGGCATTTGTACCTCTTAAGTTGAATACTACCAAAATTCAAGATTAGTTAAATGGATCAGCCATAACAGGTAAGTGTGGAAGTGAAAGGTACACTGCTTCACCCTCTTGACAGGCATTAAAAACAGGGTTCTTCTTGCTGGCTATGTGATCTAGATAATCAGGGATCATAGGACCAGTGAGGTGATATCACAGTGTCCTATGCTTAGATTGGATTATGGGTCCCCTGTTATGAGCGCTATGGGTCCCCTGTTGCTTTTTTGAAGTCAAAATGATAAACAGACTTTTAAATAATATAATCATAGTTAACTTTGTGCTGTTTGCAGGATTCACTAATATAATAGGCACATCAGCATCAAGTAAGCAAAATGGATGAAGAAGGCATCAGAAAACGAAGTTCGAATCAAGAACCTGATGAAATGCCCATCAAGAAAAGCAAATCTATGAATCTACAGAAAGAGGCAAGACTCGTAATGTATTGTATTGGAAACAGCCCTAGAAGCTCTTAGCCTCCCAGATCTCAAATATAGTTTCCATTCTGTTCTAAAAATCATTTTATTGTTTACTTACTTACTTACTGCGATTCTTAAACCACGCTTCGTCATATACAATCCCAGAGTGGTTTTCAAAGATATAGTTAAAGCAATAGAAATTAAAAGCCACTAAAACTACAAAAAAAGAGGCCCTCACAGCAGCAATGCAAAAATCACTGCTCTGATTAACTATGACCCACTAGCACTGCACCAAAGTCCTGATGCATCTAGAGATCTTGCCTAAAACTTAATGAAGGTCTGAGGTGGCAATTGTTGGGCCCTTTTGCACAGACAGAGGCTGTGTACATATAAAATACATTTTCCTCCACAGAAGTCTGGGAACCATAGATAGTTTAGGATGCTGGGGATTGTAGCTCTGTAAGGGGCTAAAGCACTATTCCCAGGATACTGGGAGGGCAGGGATGCTTTTGATGTTTAGTGTATGCGCAAGTAAAGTTGCCTTAATCAGTCCCTCCCTAAAATGGGGCTCTCACAATAGCATAGTTAGGTGGCCTCAACCAAATTGTGTCTCTCCTATGCCTAATACCTTCCTCTGGATGCTTATAGGTTTGCATAGTTTTTGGCAGGAATGGGGAGCTTGTGTCCCTTTGGAGGTTATTGGCCCCCAATTTCCAGCTATGCTTGTTGGGCCTGATGGGAAATGAAGTCCAGGAACAACTGATTCCCCATTCCTGGCTTATGGCATTCACCTTGAGACACTACAATACAGTCAGCATTTATGAAAGCAATGTGTTTTAAGTATGCTTAACTCCTTGTTGGATTCTATTTGCGGCAAAATGTGCACCGTGCAAAACATGGGAATTAACTGTTTTGCCCTGAGGATAATTAGGCTTAGAATTAGGGATGAGGTAGAAATTTGGCCATCTTTCATTTGAATGCAGACCTAACTACCGGTAATTTGCAGTTCCCAAAACCAGGACATGAATAGTACCAGTTATCCTTCAAAATTCACACTCTGAATTTTGCGTTTCAGTTCTCATACCAAATGTTTGCAAAATTGTGTAAACTGGGGGGGGTGTGCATGGTTGGCATCCATCTGTCTCAAGAGACACTGCCAGTGTGCTTCTGGGGTTGAAGTCAAATCGCTGGAGAATGACGGCGCTTGCTGTGGTGGCAAAGACTGGTAACTTGCAACGGCTGCAACGGCTGCCTCACACGTTTTTGCTGCTGCAGTAAAGGAGAACTGAATTTAACTGGGAAAATGTGAAACTGGGGGAGACACTAAATTTGACAGATTTGCCCATCCACACTTAGAATTCCATCCTTAAACACATCCTCGCTCTCAAGAGGAGGCACAGTTGCACTTGGTATATGTCCTGTTGTAAAAACAGGGAATAGTCTAGTCAGGTCCAACTTTAATGCCCCAAGTGGGGAAGTAAAATGCTCTGTGATGTTGACACCTGAGTTAATTAGTAGAGTGTTGTTTGCTAAATGTGGAGATAATCACAAAGCTCAGTGAAGTACAAAAGGAAAACCTCTTTTCCCAGAATGTCTGGTCAATGTTTGCATTGTACCACAAGTTGTTCCTGGTGTCACCTCACCTGAAAGTCTCAGCACAGCAGACCCTGTATTTCTTTGGCACCGAATATGAAGAAATGGTCATGGTCAATACTGAGCGCTTATTCCTCCACATTCTTGTCACCCTTGCCAAGGCAACAAGTAACATTCTATATACAGTGGTACCTCGCAAGACAAAATTAATCTGTTCTGCGAGTTTTTTCATCTTGCGAGTTTTTCGTCTTACGAGGCATTCGTCTTGCGAGGTACCACTGTATTTTTAATTCTTTTTAAATATTTTCACCCCACTTCCAAGCTGAAGAAGGCTCCTAGAGCAGCTTACCAAGGTCATTCCCAGAAGAGACCTTAACTCTGACCTCAGGCTTCTGAAAGTTTTTAGTCTTTATTTCATTTTAGTTTTATGTTGATTTTATTTTTTTGTTACATTCCAATTCGCTTTGACTTCACTTTTAATTTAAAAAGTGACTAAGAAGTACAATTAATAAATAATAATAAACTGTAGAGCCTACAGATGTGTTTGTTGGGAAAATAAGGTCCCCCTAACATACATGGAGGGACGTGGGTGGTGCTGTAGTCTAAACCACTGAGCCTTGGGCTTGCCGATCAAAAGGTTGGCAGTTCGAATCACCGCGACAGGGTGAGCTTCCATTGCTCGGTCCCAGCTCCTGCCAACCTAGGAGTTTGAAAGCACACCAAAAAGTGCAAGTAAATTAATAGGTACCGCTACGCCGGGAAGGTAAACAGTGTTTCTGTGTGCTGCTCTGGTTTTGGTGTTCCATTGCGCTTGAAGTGGCTTAGTCGTACTGGCCACATGACCTAGAAAAACTGTCTGCAGACAAACGCCGGCTCCCTCAGCCTGTAAAGTGAGATGAGCGCCGCAACCCCAGAGTCGTTCATGACTGGACTTAACTGTTAGGGGTCCTTTTACCTTACCTTTAAGATAAATGGCAGTAGCTGTTGTATTAAAGCAGTGTTTCTGCAATAAGAGTGGACCCTTCCTAACATATTCTTGGGTTAACATCTGCTTCCATGTTCCTGTCCCCCATCCATCTCCACCCTCATTATACTGCCTACAGAAGATTGAAAGAACCACTCCGGTTGAATTCACCTAACCTCAATTTCTTTTCCTAGGTGGGCCTGCTCAGTGGAATCTGTGTCATTGTTGGGACAGTGATTGGTTCGGGAATCTTTGTTTCTCCAAAGTCTGTTCTGGCTAATGTTGGAGCAGTTGGGCCCTGTTTAGTCATCTGGGCAGCCTGTGGAGTGCTTGCTACATTAGGTAAATCACTATTGCTCTTTCCAACTTATTCTCTGCCCCGCTGCCCCCAGTTTATTACAAGCTCCTTGTTATGTGTTATTTTGTTTAGCCCTTTAAAGATGAATTTGCATTTGCTAGTTTTGCATTTGAAATTAGCATATAAGATATAGGTGAACAATTTGTTTGGGGGAAATACTAGCCAAAGCTAACACATTACATTACAGTGGTACCTTGGTTCTCGAACAGCTTAGTTGTTGAATAAATCGGCTCCCGAACGCCGCAAACCCGGAAGTAAGTGTTCCGGTTTGTGAACATTTTTCGGAAGCTGAACGTCCGACGCGGCTTTTGTTTGAGTGCCAGAAGCTCCTGCAGCCAACTGGAAGCCGCACCTTGGTTTTTGAACGATTTCGGTCGAATGGATTCCCGGTACGGATTAAGTTCAAGAACCAAGGTATCACTGTATTTTGAAGCTCCTTTTGTTCATCTGGCGTCTCTTGCAAATCACCATGTGATGAAGAACCAAGTGATCTATGTTTAGTATATGGCAACCATATCCTAACATGTTGTCGTGGTTAGACTAGAATTGGGGGTGTTCAGGGTTCAAATCTCCACTCATCCATGAAGCTCTCTGTGTATTCCCTTAACCTGACTTACCTCACAGGGTTTTTGCATGTATTGAAGAAAATGGAAAGGATGAATGAGATAAATATAAACGTAATAAATATGTGATAACTGGCTCTAAAAATCACTTTTTTTGTCATTGGCTTTTCTTTTATCCATGCCCTGGGTCCCAAGGCACCCGCTGATGATGTCATGGACAGTGTCTAATAGACACAATGCGAGAACAAGCGTAGTGTTTATAAATGAAAATAATCAATCGTGGTTGTGGGGGAGAGAGGGGGAAAAGCATTCCTCCAGCAACTCAAAATTATAGTTGGTTGGGACCAGATGATCTTCTCACAACAGAAGCACTCACTGGCTGAAGGAAATGTTGACTAGTTCCATATACCATAACAAAATTATGTACTTAATAGGAACAAAATCCCTGGTGACTTGAAACAGGCTAGAAGGACCAGGTGCATATAGAGTCCCCCAGAAGCCATATTGAAATGGAGATAGGTGATTGTGGCAGTGGGGGCGGTAGCAGGTTATTTTGAAAACTCCCATTTCTTTCTTCAGGGGCACTGTGTTTTGCTGAACTTGGCACAATGATAACAAAATCAGGAGGAGAGTATCCGTACCTCATGGAAGCCTTTGGCCCAATCCCTGCGTATTTGTTTTCCTGGGCAAGTCTTATCGTCATCAAGCCCAGTTCCTTTGCCATTATTTGCCTCAGCTTTGCTGAGTACACAGCAGCTCCATTTTATCCGGGTTGTGACCCCCCCACAGTTGTTATCAAGTGTCTGGCAACAGCAGCCCTCGGTGAGTATTTGGCTTTTGATCAGGAAGACAAAGGTAGCTGGAAGGGTGAGTTAGCGACCTAAAACCAAATGCATACAGAGATAACGGCAAATAATAGGCTTCCTTTTACACAGGTGCAAATTTGTGGGTTAATTTGGCACAAGCTGGAGGCAGCTGCTGCGCAACAGAAGCGAATAGACGCTGCTAGGTATCACAGGTCCCTGGTTCAAATTTCATCTCTGCCTTGACCCCATGTGAAGCCTAGGTTAAACTCCCCTCTCCCTTTTGGGAACTTAGGAATACATATATGGCTCCTGCTAACGCCATGGCAAGTAGATAAATAGGTGCTGCTGCGGCAGGAAGGTAAATGGCATTTCTTTGCACTCTGGCTTCCATCACCGTGTCCCGTTGCGCCAGAAGTGGTTTAGTCATGCTGGCCACATGACCCGGAAAAGCTGTCTCTGGACAAACACTGACTCTCTCAGCCTGAAAGTGAGATGAGTGCTGCTCCCCATAGTTGCCTTTGACTGGACTTAACCGTCCAGGGTTCCTTTACCTTTACCTTACCTGTAAAGAGTGCACATGATGATGAGTGAAACGCAGCTGGTCAGATTATTGGTCCATCTAGCCCATTATTGGCAGGAAAATGAACTGGGAAGGCAGATTCCAGAGGTACAGAAGCTTATTTGTTGAGGTGACATTTCTCGTGAACCTTCCACCCTTTCCTTTCTCTTAGTTACAATTACTCTGGTGAATGCCCTGAGTGTGAAGTGGGCGAGCTACGTACAGAACTTTTTTGCTGCGGCTAAAATGGTGATTGTCATAATTATCATTGTAAGTGGGATTGTTCTTCTAGCCCAAGGTATGTTATGTTGAAGTCTTAGTTGCAGTACAGTATCTATCTATCTATATCTATCTATCTATCTATCTATCTATCTATCTATCTATCTATCATCTATCATCTATCTATAATGTATCTGCAGCAGTTGACTGGGATTGATACAACTGCTTTGCTTTGTTTTTGCTTTCTTTTTGGGGGGGCAGGAACCTGTTTATTGATATTTTTAATATTTTCTTCCTTTTAAATAAATTAAAAGCTGTTTATGACATACATTAAAGATAAGTCTCAAGTTTCTAAAAAGTCACATTCCGTCACATTTTAAAATAATCTATGGGCAAGTGCCCCTAGTGAAGTGGTGATGGACCACAAAAATGGGGAAGGGGTTGAGGAGGGTCAGTTGGGTGGTGAGCGATCAATGTACCTCTTATTTTCCTTTGAGGAATGAATCTGGAATATATGGTACCCAAACCACAAAGAGTCCAGTGGCATCTTAGGCAAACAGATTTATCAGGGTGGGTGGGAGTTTTCATGGACGCTGAGCCAAGTTCCTCAGATGCAAGAAATGACATGTTTCACTTTCCCTCTCCCAGGAAATACAAAGAACTTCAACAATTCGTTTGATGGTCCCCCGCTTTCTGTGGGTACCATTAGTCTTGCATTTTATAATGGACTCTGGGCCTATGATGGATGGTAATATAATTTTATGACTGTCATTAGCAGTTCATGCCTTATTTTGATCTGTCTTTACTGCACTTTAACAAACATGGAAGCATTGGCACCTGAAGTCTTGCTGAAGAATCACACCTGGAAATAGTGTAGGGTGGGGAATACTAAATCTAAATTTATGGTGACTTCCTGGTAGGCATGAAAGGAGACAGAGCCCACCCGCTTTTTTGGGGGAGAGCTAAGCAGACCAAGTGGAACTTGCTACCACATGATGCAGTGATGGCCAATAGCTGAGATGGCTTTGGAAGGCACCAACAATAGCAGCTAGTCTTAGGTTGTTTGAAAAAGGAGTTAACAGCCTCTTAAGGCTAGAAGCACTACTTCATAGGCACGATAAAATCTCTAATCCAGTAGGTCTCTCCAGATGTTTCCAAAGGTCGGGGTGTGGGTGTGTGGTCTTGATTGTTGCTTCTCATATGGCAGGTGAATGGATGCCAGGTATTATAAAAGGAGGAAGGACTCATATTTGTTAAGGGCATATTTTTTTCCTGAAGTGGTAAGGCTGTGTCTGGGCTGTAGTATTTCAGATGGCAGATGGCAGCTCCTTCATACTCAATCCTCAGAATAGACCCCTGCACATAGAAAACAGCATGTCACAGATAAACGTAACTGATAAGCTTTTCCTTTTGTCCAGGATAGCTATATGCAGGGCATCAGGCTACCAAAGGCTGATCTAATGTATGTTTTAATGTGCAAAGGATTATTTTTGCACAGAACAGGTGCATATATTCCTGATTGTTTATTGGTACTTGCTATTACTGTTGAAAGCCATATTGGGCACTTGCTTCTGTGCAAATGCAGGACACAAATCAAAGTCGGACATTTTCTACTTGGCTCTGTGATATGTTTCATGTTGCTGTTGTTGGTAGTTGAAAGGGAATTATAATTTCAGTAAAAATATGTATTGCCACCAATACTTACATCCCATAACTCTTTTAGTGTTGTTAGCCGCCCTGAGCCCGGCTTCGGCTGGGGAGGGCGGGATATAAATAAAATTATTTATTATTATTATTATTATTATTATTATTATTATTATTATTTGGAAATTAAATTCCACTGAGTTCAAGAGGGTTTCCTCCCAAGAATGTGCAGGATGCAAAGTAACATTTTGGTACTTCTCCCCCCTCCCACCCCTTCCAGGAATCAACTCAATTATATCACAGAGGAACTTAAAGATCCTTATAGGTAAGAAAAATGCCGCATCAGCTGACAGAACACCATTTCTTTTTCCTCCTCCCTCACAGTCCCATTGAAACGAGGATTTCTAACCTGCCATTCAGGGTACAGCCCTTCTAAGGTAGTGTGCAAAAAGTTTCACAAAGCATTAACAAAATCCAATAAGCTGTTTTCTGAAACCAGGCCCATGTTAGTGAACTGCATCTATACAGTCAGGAGAAAATACTGTATTTTTCCGTGTATAAGATGCCCCCATGTATAAGATGCCCCCTACTTTTGGGGACCCCAAATTTAGAAAATGGGCATATGCACTATCTGTGTGTAAGATGCCCCTAGATTTGTAACCTTATTTTAAAGTGAAAAAACTCTAGTCTTATACACAGAAAAGTACGGTATATCTGTTCCAAGTCATTTTGTTTCCTGAGGCAAAGGACAAGATGGTTGCCACCTGCGGAAGCTGACTAGATTGGCTGTTTTAGTCTTGACCTTCAGAACCACCCAAGATAGGAGATGCTGTGTGGCACACCCAGCTCTATCCTCCACCAGGGGGGAAATGCCTGGGAACCCAGGAGGAACTGCCTCTGGCCACCAGCATCTGCCACCCAAGGCAGTTGCCTCACTCTGCTTAGTGGTAGAGCTGGCCCTGCATCCAACAACAACAGAGTGAAATTAAAAGTCTTAATACACAGCTGTTTAAAGCCAAACTAGATGTAATGTTCAAATGTAATTAATATACATGTATTTTATAATGTTAATGAATAGCATCCATGGGGGCGGGGTGGGGGCTGGTGCTTCCCCCCTAACCCTCCCCCACTGCTTTGTCCTGCTGACCCTCCCACCCAAGCTGCTATTTGCATTAGGAAGGAAGCTCCTCCTCTGGCTCTGCTTGTGCATCCACTCATCTTGTGTTCTTAAGTTCTCAATGCAAATATTATTGCTGGAAGTTGGGTGGGGCGGGGGTGTTAATCAGGACCATAGGGTGGCAGATGTCATCTTAGAAGATGTGTTATTGTCACTCAAATAAGAGACAATGCTCATTATTTAAAATTTGACATTTCCCCCCTTTAGAATTGTTCAGATGCAAATTTATACAGAAACCTATATGGTAAATCAACTAATCTTTAATTGTGTAAAAGCTTGGGTGTGTAACTGATAGCATATCTCTTTATATTATCTAGAAATCTACCACTCTGTATTGGTATTGGAATCCCTCTGGTCACTGTTTGTTATGTTCTGATCAATATATCCTATTTCACGGTTATGACGTCAACAGAACTTCTGCAGTCTCCAGCTGTTGCTGTGGTGAGTCCAAGTGGGAAAATGTGTTGTTTTTCACTTCTGTACAATTCACAAATGGCAAAACAAGAGTGGAAGTGGTTTAAGTTACACAAGGGAAAATTTGCTTCTCTAAAAAGTTGTGCAAGCTTTTTATTAAGTATCTTTAATTACTGCTGTATCGTCACGTGTCCAGTTGGTTGACCTCTAGGTTTTAAAGATGTGCATTATTTCAATTCCTTCCACCACAGACATTTGGAGACAGGGTTCTTTATCCTGCTTCCTGGATAGTCCCTCTCTTTGTGGCTTTTTCTACCATCGGGGCAGCCAATGGGACTTGCTTTACTGCTGGAAGGTAAAACAAAACTTTCTGATGTGGAATTCTAGTGTGCCCTAGTTTAAATTTGATTGATGTGCCCCCAGCCCTGAATCCAGATTGCACTTATATGTACCTGGAGTTAAGAGCATCACAGTTGCCAACAGGCAAATGCCCAGGTGACACTTAAAAGCAGGTCATATTGCAGACAGCTGCCCCAATCATCTGCTAATTAGAAGTACAGAGCCTCTGAATTTTTCGTTTTCCTCTGAATTATTCCCATCATTTTCAAGTAATTCATGGTGGAAGCTGCCCTAGCATTATGTGAATAAATAATTCGATATGTTAGTGATACATTGTGTGAAGGAGTACTTCATAGTCATTCTGAATGGGGCCCATGTCTGCACCATCCTCTCATTAAAAGTAACCTGGGGGCACTCGGGAGACAGGGCACATTGACATTTCCAAGCTACTAAGTTTTGCTTATTTGCTGGCAGGTGGTGCAAGGAAAGGTGGTATAGAGGGAGGGGAAAGCAGCTTAAATTTAACATCACACCTGCACATTCACTCACATTTATTGGAAGCACAGTAGTGATGTACTGTATATGTCAGATGGTGTAAATCCCATACCCTGTTATTCACAGTGCATGTGGCAGTTGTGCTGATCTCATTCCATTTCCCAGATTTTTATGCTTTTAACATTGGACTTAATCAGGATCTTGTTTTTTCTCAAACCACAGCCGTTGCAACTAGTTCCTCATACACTCTCCATAGCCCATATTACGGCATGACATGGTAAACACAGATTCTGCAATGCTCTCTGAATGCATCACCAAAAATATGAAAAGTGCAGAAGTCTTGTCATACTTTGCTCTTGGTCAGCTCGTCACAATGGCTTCTCTAATGAGAATAATTTACCTTCTCAGGCTTGCTTACGTAGCTGGTCGTGAAGGACACATGTTAAAGGTGCTCTCTTACATCAGCATCAAGCGCTTAACTCCGGCACCTGCTATTATCTTTTATGTAAGTATGATTTCTGAAGTGTCAGAAGAGCATCATAAGACCCCCTGCTGGATCAGACCAAAGGCCTGTCTAGTCCAGCATTGTCCTCTGTTATTGGAAGCAGGGCATAGCCGTCACGACTAGTAGTCAATGATGCTTTTATCCTCCATTAATTTGTCTAATATCCAACCTGTCCAAGTTGGCAGGAATCACAACTCCCATGAGGTCAAATTCCACACTTTAATTATGTGCTGTGTAAACAAGCCCTTCCTTTTGTCTGCGTCTCTCGACATTCAGCTTCATTGGCTGGCCCTGGGTTGTAATACTGCGAGGGAGGAAAATGCAATTGCATACACCTCTATAACACCCCCTCCACTTCATCTCCAGCTTTTGATATAAGATCTTAAATCTTTAAATAAAAACAAACACATCTCAGCAATCTGGTGCTGTAATTAAAACTCTTTTGAAAGCTCTGTGATTGCACACAACTTTCCTATCTGTATACAAAAGGGTCTGTATGCAAATGGAGGCCTTGTATTATAATGAAGCAACCATGTAGTAGGGCTGCAAATTTAAAGTCACTGGAGAGACTAAGCAAGCATGTCTGAATTAGTTTTCTAACAGTTATCATAGCCACAATTAGTATTGACCATTCTATTGAAAGGCCTCTAAACCCAACACTGAAATCTGCAGGTTTTTAAAAAAATGCCTTCTCCCTAATGCATTTATTCTGCTTTCAGGGTGCAGTAGCTATTATTTATATAATTCCCGGAGACATCAACACCCTCATCAACTACTTTAGCTTTGCAGTTTGGATATTCTATGGTCTAACTGTGCTGGGACTCATTGTCATGCGCTTTACAAGAAAAGATCTTGAAAGGCCTATCCGTGTAAGTAGCCCACCAGAAGATATTCTCATCAGTGTTCAGGATGGTTTGGCAGTTCCTCTTGTGTTGCACCTTTTGTTACTGCTGGAGTTGGGGGAGAAAATAGGTTAACATGTGATCTGCCTCTAGGTTAGATTATTGCAATGCACTCTATGTAGTGTCGTTTTGAAGAGCATTTAGAAACTGCACTTACCGTATTTTTCGTCCTATAGGGCGCACCGGCCCATAGGACGCACCTCGTTTTTATTCCCCCCCCAGCTGCGGCTGCCGCCCCAAGCCTTGCACACACCTGCCCGAAGCACGGGACACCTTCCGGAGGGTTCCGCGTGCTTCAAGCTGCAGGCTGCCGCCCCAAGCCTCGCATGCCCGGCGGGACCTCCCGCCAGGCGCGCTAGGCTTGCGGACACTCGAAAACTGAAATACAGCTGTCCTTTAAATAGGCCCTGTGTGCACCCATGATATTCAGCATTTTAAAAAATCTCGCTTCGAACCCCAAACAGGCAAAGATGTGGAATGCCTGGACTGTGGCAAGACTTGCCAAAACCACCAGATCCTCTGTTGGCCTGGCAAATAACATTTGTATGCTGTTCCTGATGAAACAGCCAAGTTGTTAAAATGGAGTGCATTAGACTCTTGAGCCAGAATATTACTTGGCCTTGCTAGGTCGCTTCAATCTGGGATTCCTCAACACACACAATTACATTCCCACCCCTCCACTCTCTCTTGCAGGTCCCTCTTATTATCCCCATCCTTGTGCTGTTTGTTTCCATTGTGCTGGTCCTGGCACCCATCATCACTGCACCCGAGCTGCCATATTTGTATTGCGTTCTGTTTATTATCAGTGGACTTGTCTTTTATGTACTTTTCATCCACTTCAAATTCAGCTGGGCTCAAAAAATCTCAAGTGAGTATATGGCTGGTTTCCATCGCAAGGGAATAGGTGTTTGTGATGAAATAATCTGGGTGTGGCTCTTTAACTCTGATTCAAAGGGAAAGAGCTTCTTAAAGAGGAGCAGGTGGCGTGCATGAGCTACAATAAAGAGGAAATTATGTGAATAGAGGAGGCTCATAGAGCCGGAAATGGGGTATGTGGTCTCCTCAGATCACTTGAGTTGCTGGAGATTACATACAGAATGCATGCTTTAGTGCACTGGCAACTTGCCCTTTGCAGACACATGGGTGCTAGTGTTTCCAGTTACAAAAACATTCCAATTGGAATTCCCCCCCTTCCTTCAGGGTAGACATTTTTTATGCCTCCCTATATTTTAAAGAATTTTAGACATTCCTTTGCCTGCTTCTTCCTAACCACTAGCCATCTTTTCTTTAAAGATTGAAACTTGATGGTAGTTTGACATACACAGGAAATAGATCCTTTTGATTGTGGCAACTGGTATTTTGAGTGGACTCTGACACTTAGCAAAGGTTACAGCTCATTATGTCCTGGAAACCATTTGAAATGTGGTCTGAGATGCCCTCACTTTGCCAGTTGTCATGCCAACAAATGACCACTTATAATTTCATCATGTTAAAGCAGTTATCCAAAATCAGCCCATAGTTTGCAGAGTTAAAAATAAACATGAAAATATAAATCAATTGAACCAGAGTTCCAGTAGAACAGAATGCTACTCTACCCTGATAGCACCAATAGCATAAGACCGTGTATACTGATTTTGAATAGACTCTTGATGTTTCCATAAATAACAAGATGCTTAGATTGGTTTTCAGTTGATGTGATGTGCTCAGCATTGCACACACCACCTGGTACACTTAAGAAGTGGAAGGCATCACAATAAAGCACTGGTTTTGAAACTGTAATTTTTGGAATATTCTCAGGACCCATGTTAGTTTGGCTATAGGAAAAGTAAAGCCCATAATCTGGCTTGTGGAATCAACACGGAGGCTTCTAAGTGGTTAAGTGCAAAAGGGGAAATGATCTAGGAAAAGAAATGGTACTAACAGTGCAATTGCCATTTCTAAAGGCTTCTGACCTCAACAACTTCTGCGTTTCAGAGCCCATCACTATGCACCTTCAGATGCTTATGGAAGTAGTTCCACCAGAAGACGTTCCTGAATAACATTGAATTTTTCCATCATTAATAAGGCTAGATCCTGGAAATGGTTCAGCAGGTATGATACACCATGTCCACAACTACAGGTCTCAATGCTGAGGATAGGAGACGTTTGTGAGACAGTGAGTGTCCTGAAAAAGACACTGTTCTGTTCTTTCCCCCTGTAAAATGCATTCGTTTTTGTAACACATTGAATTCAGGGATTTGCAACATCTTAAGAAAATATCTGAATGGGGGGAAAGACCTGAGGATTTGTAGGCCATGGACTTGATTTCAGGTATGGAATTTCCACATAATTTTCTCAGCAAGCTGAAAGGACAGAACATACAGTATTACAGTGCCATCTACCAGCAAACAAACATGGAAGCACAAAGATGAAATCTCATATATTAAATGTCTTACAGATTTATAAAGGGTAGAAACCCAAATGAAATGACAAAAGAACATATGGGAGGGAGAAAGACATGTGATCTAGACGTAATTTGTATGATATTGACTCCTGCGGTTGAAGAGGTCAAGAAAAGTACCGTAATACACTGGAATAGGCTGAGGCTTCTCAAAATATGACTCTGCCTTGACACAATGAAACATGAGCAGATGATGGGAAATATCTCAATACTGGAGCAGATTTTTGCAGGCAGAATGGTTTGTGTATTAGAAGGGTGGAGTCTGTCCAGTAGGAGGCTTAAAGGCAGATCCTTGTCTGCCCATAGGAAGTGTGTTTCGGCACCCAGGGAGCCTTAGCTTGGTTTGCTCTGTCATGTTTCTACCTCAGTATCCTGCACAGCTGCATCTTTTGAGGAGTGCATACAAAGACAAAAGCTTAATCAACATTTTTTATATAATTCCAAAGAAAGACAGCAAAGAGACTTGTAGCACCTTAAAGATTTAATGGATTTATCACAACATTCATAAAAAGAACTTTTGCCACACCTATTTCCCTACTTGCAAAATGTCTTCCCCTCTAAAACAAAGTTGCCGCTAGACAGATTTTAATTTGGGTGCCGGACTAAAACCTGTTTATTTACTCAGCTTTAATTTGTAATAGCTGTCACCTATGTTTTATTGTTTATCCACTTTCTCCTGTGCAGTTGGATTTGCTGTTTTAATTGTTGTACCCACTCTGAAATCCTTGACTAGAGTGGGTTACATATATTTTAATTAAATAAAAAATACAAGCAGATTTATTACAGAATATGTTCGACTTTAAAAAGTGCCAAAAGCCTCTTTGCTGCTACAGATTAACACAGCTACCTCTTGGGAAGTTAGTAAAAGTCAAAATGGGCTGTGGTTGTGTAGGCTGGATCCAAGAAGCTACATCTTTGATCTGGCTACCACCATTCCTCTTATCATTGGTTTGGGGTCAGGATTCCACAATATGTTGGTTTGGGATGTGCAAGCTAGGTTTTCCATTCTGTGCTCAGCTGTTGTCTCATTACTGAGACAGTGGAAATAATCTCAAAGGGGTCAAAGTCAGGACTAATATACTGAGCAGGTGGTGATCTTGCTTTCCAAAATTACTTTTGTGAAAGATTTGCAGGAAAACCAAAGATGTAGCATTTCAAACATGGGATGAACTGCTGGTAAATGGAACACTAGACGTTCTTTCCCTACCTTCCTCTGGCCTTCTCTAGATTCCTTGTGCACTCTGAAAAGTCAAAGTTCCAGCATTACTGTTTTGTGACTTGTTGCAAATGCCTTTGGTATATTTTTATTATATTTTCTATTTAATTAATAAATAGTTTCTAAAAACTCCAAAGATGCAAAGGCTGGTTTTAAGAGTGTTCTTTATTGCTTTTCTAACAGGCATAAATAACTTTTTCCATAACAATTACTGCCATATTTATTTTATAGAGTAAACTGTTGTTGCACTGTACTGTTACACATTTGACAATGTGGAGTGGGAATATATAACTGGAAAAAGTAGGGGCATTTAGAAATTAGGATGCAGGCATCAGAGGGCGTGTTTGAACCATTGCAACTAATACCTGCAGCTTCCAGAGAGACTGTCAATTCAGTGACAGAATGCTGCTCATTGGAGGATATAGATTATAGCATCTTAAAAGCTACTATTTATCCAATACTGTCAACAGAGCAATTATTTTGTTAAGCATACTGCTTTGTGATCTTCAGATGAAGGGCAGCATATAAATTTAATAAGAAGTATATCAAAGGGAGTATTATATATAATTATGCCTGTGCATCTGACATCTGACAGTCATTTGGGGATCCTTCACTTTACTTTTTGTTGTTATACTGCTATGTGAACAGGTAGGGAAAGCTATATTTATTGTAGCAGTACTTTATTATAATTTTTAGTTCTTCTGATTAAGTGGCTCTACCAGCCCCTCACAGCTCCTGGATCCAGATATACCCTTTGATTCTAAGGCCATCTCTAATTCTTCCTACACATACCCACAGCTCTTTGTGCCAACATAATAACGTACAGAAACAGAGCAGTTGAACACAGTGTCTAGTAACTAACCATTTTGAATATTGATGTTCAAGGGAGTGCTATAATATGATTTAACTTTTATTATTTATCATATTAAATCAGGAAAAAATAGATGTAATGCAACAGCTGTGTTGGACCAAACAATTCCACACAAAACAAACTGATCAACTGATCAAAGAACTAGAAATAATTTTCTAATCAAGTACTTTAACCTTTCAAATTAGCTCTCATATTTTGAAAACAAAAATATTTGCTGCACAGATCAGTCAGCATCTTAGTTTTGCACCTTATGATACAGCTGAGAAAGGGTATATTTAGTACATGACCAGTATTAAACTGGTTTTGATGGCTACATTTTCTTAAAGAAATTAAGATCAGAACTAAATATGCTACATTGAACACCTGTGTCTAGCAATACAACATGCACATGACATCACACCAAACACTTGGTATCAATGGATGCCAGAGAGGGGGGGAAACCACAATGCTTTATGTGGCTGTTGCAAGCAAAGGCAATGCCTGCTTTTGGCTTGCACATTGTCATTTTAAACAGGTTGCTGGAAAGGATTAAAACCTATTCTCCATTTTCCTACCTACTACAGAAACCTCATCTAAATGTTAACACGCTGAATGTTCACAATTCACTTCCCTAAATAAATGGTTCTTCATGCAACATATCCAAGTGTAACCTAACTCAGAAATTCATTGCTTCATAGAAGCACATTACTCTATTGCCAAAAACAGTTTCATTCTGCCAGCATCCATTCTGTTACAATGTCCTTTGTAGTGAATAATCACCACTGTACATAACTGCTTTGCTTTACAATGGATCATAAAGCTGCAGGAATAATTCTGAAGGAAAAGGTTCCAAGGTAGCACGAGGGAAAATATCCTGAGGGTTGTAATGGCTAAGAAATCCAAGTTACATTGAACTTGAATGGTGCTTCTCAGTTTCTACTCTCAGCTCCTTTTGTCTAAATATCTGTATGAGGCTTGATGATTTGTTTTGTGAGGAAAAGGCCAGAAGCTGTGCTTTTGCTTTTTTTTTTTTTTTGAAACAGGCTCCAAGAGTAGCCACACAGAGAGAGAGAGGATTTTCACCTCCCTCCATTGGTTTCACGGGTAGGTAGTTAGCAAAAATCACTACAACTCTTCTACTCAGAGCAAATTTACCTTGAATTAAAACTCACTGAAATCAATTGTACATGTGATCAGTCTATGGCAGTCAAAGAGCAAACATCCCATCCTCTCACCATGACAACCCTCTTCAAAATCATGGTCAAAATTTAGAACTTTTCCTGATGTTCAAAAAGCTAAAATGCTTTCATTATGGAAATGCCACCCAAGCTGCGGGTTCTCAAGTGACAGCCGAGTTCTTAATCCCCATTTCCAAACCAGAGCCTGTCTGCTTGAGCCTGCCAGGATGTGGGTTCTTACGTGACAGCCTAATTCGTAATCCCCATTTCCAAGCCAGAATTAACAGATGGTGACAATGTTATCCAAGGATTCCTCTTCCTCTTCCTCCTCTGAAGAAACCAGGTGTACTTTCTTGGGACCTGTGCCTGCTTAAGAAAAAAGCACATTATGCATAGATCTAGAAAAGCTAATTTCCAGCATTCTAGTACAGTTTAACATGCCACTTTGAAGAGAGGGTCTTGCCTGGTTCTTAATGGCTCTGGGTGCTATAGGACAAACAATACTGGCTGCCATCTGGTGGCTGATTTTACATTAGGAATGTAGGGTGTGGGGAAGGGGGAGCTTTCACCTTTTCCTCCCCGGATGAAATCCTGACAAAAAATGGTTTCCCCCGCCCCCAAAAGGCTTTGACTCTTTAACACCAATGGGTGTTTAAAAAAGGAAAAGCCTTACAGGAGACAGTGATGTTCATGTCTGTGGGTAAAATGCAGATCAGTTGCGAGTCAAGGCCCTGTCCCCTGCTTTGTGATGGAATAAGACACATGGACACAAGTATTTTAGGTTAATGGGCTAAAAAAGGCCACAACTTGATTGGTTACAGAATGTGAGTGGTATTGGCTTAGGCACTGGATCTGAACAGACTATACTTGACTCCTGACCACTCTGCAGGAAGTCACACAAGGGTTAACAACCTGTAGGGGGAACTTGTTGATGCAAATCAACTGGATGATTTCCCTTAGTCACTAAAGGGTAGTTCCATGGCCCTAGCCACCACCTGGGCTTTGGACAGGAACCACGACCACCGGATTCCTTTAACGGAATACCCTTCAAAGGGAGGGGTAGGTGATGGCCACACCCTCCCCTCCAACACATGACTCATGTCATTGAATCTGTCTGTAGGCAGGCCCCCATGAGCAGGAATGAGCAGCATATTTTCTGGCCGGGAAGCCACTGGCTTCCATGGCCAAACGCATCACCCGTGTGAACCGATGCCGGGAGAGGTGGGTACCATCCCGATGTATCAGGGATGTGCTAGAACCGGGGGGCCTAAGGTAACAGTATCTCCTGATGTCGTTTACAGGTCAGGGATCTTATGTTCTGATGCTGCGAGCTGAATAAGGGTGCCTTTCCCCCTTTGGTTAGTTTTCTATTGATAGATGCAGCCCAGCGACTCTGCACTAGATAAATTTACGTCTTCCAAACGAAACCCCTTAGAGGAGCATCCTGGCTCAACCTTGTTAACAACTACACCCACTCTTAGGGTGCCAAAGAGGGCAACAGAGAAAGCGCCAGAGTACAAGCAAGATACATATTTCGACCAACAAATTATCTATCTATCTATCATCTATCTATCTATCTATCTATCTATCTATCTATCTATCTATCATCTATCTATCTATCTATCATCATCTATTATGTATTTGGCAAAGAGTGATGAACGTGATAGGTTTACAACCCACACCACTTGGTGTCTACCACCTGTGCCAATCCTCAATCGCCCTGCAGACTACGAATTCAACATGGGGGTCCGTAAAATAAATGGATTTACTGAAGAAGGGAATATCGGCTGACTGCATCCTTAAAGTCTTAGCCACATGCCCCAGGTTATGCAGGTGTACAAAGTATTGAAGCACTTGAACTGTTGGGGGGGGGCAGACTATGCCCAATACCTACAAATTTTACCCGATACGATATAAGATCAAACCAGGTCGACTTCTAAGACCTAATAGTTGAAGGTGCCACTGAGGCCATACTCCCTCCATCACTTCAAGTTTGCAAGGTTCCAAAGATGCTCAGGGAATGGGTCCAGCAGCAGTTGCACCTCTGGTACTAAAGAATGGAAGCGGTCCATCTTCTTGGAATGTGGCGATTGCATTGCCAGGACACTGACAACAGCTTGATTATCAGTCCAAAAGCCAATGCAGTGATTTCTGAAGTCCACCGTCTAAAGGTGAACTGCCCCTACTAAGAGGAAAAAACTTTAAAAGCGTTTAGACACGTGTAATAGTTACCACACCAGCTTGATGCACACACCAGCATCCTTTGAAAAAACACGCCAAAGCCCAGAGATCCCACCACGTCCGATTGAACCTGAAAATCTGTAAACAATTTTGAATTGTCCTGCCAGGTGGATACCCCAATATAATGATCCAGTAGGTAAAGCCAAACCCTGAGCGAGGACCATGCATCTGCCTTTGTCTTTAATAGTTATTTAAAAGAAGACAGCATATTATGAGGGGTAACAAGCTCATATAACCAACATGCTTCGGTCTGATTAATGCATGAAGGGTTTAATGTCATAGAGTGAGCTGCCCTGGCGGGCTTAGTCAGGTCTCTTCTCCTTGCAGTGGGAGGAAGGTAATCAAGCACAGTGTTCTCCCTCAGTTTCCCTTAAAAGTTCAGCATGCAATGAGGTTTAAATCTGACCTATGGAGAGTTTGTAAGCTATTATTATTACCTTTCCAAACGTGTGCTAGGGGAGTTTAGGAACTCATAAGGTCTAACATCTTATATTCCCATGGTTTACTTTGCTGCATATTTTGTGCAAATATATGCTGGGGTTCCTTCAACCAGAGTGCATTTCCCCCAAACCTGGATCTTGGCATCCAAGAAAACTCATTTTATACCTATGTTTCCCCTTCCCAACCAACACACTTCACCCCTGTAGCAATACCTGATAAAGTATGTTGGCTAAATTTTATACTTATGGTAAAGCTGTTAGTGGTACCTGAACCCTGATAACTAATGAATCTGATCACCCAGTTTCAGAAGCAGCATGTATCAGGCTTTCCTTTGCGGGTAAATATCACCAGATAATTATGATGTTTCTGTTACAATTTACAAATACAGTGGTACCTCAGGTTACAAACACCTCGGGTTACAAACTCCGCTAACCCGGTAGTACCTCGTGTTGAGAACTTTACCTCAGGATGAGAATGGAAATAGCGTGCCAGCGGCACAATGGCAGCGGGGGGCCCCATTAGCAAAAGCGTACCTCAGGTTAAGAACAGTTTCAGGTTAAGAATGGCTCTCCGGAAAGAATTAAGTTCGTAACCCGAGGTACCGCTGTAGAGAGTAGGTAGAGAGAAACAGCATAGCTTAAAAACATTAGAACATCCTTGTGGACTAGGTCAGTGGTCCATCTGGTCCAGCACTTTATATTTTACTGTGTCTAACAAGATACCAAGGAGGAACCTAAGCCTAGAGGGGAACAGCAATGTGTATTTTGTATTCTAAATGGCAGCTCAAGGTCACATGGCTGGCCAAAATGGCAGTCACCTAAGCCCTGCCTGATACCACAGCCCACAGAACCATGCTGAAAAAGAGGGGGGGGGGAATGAAAAAGTGAAGCCACAGTGAACTAAGCCCAACATGTGAAGGCAATGCACAAACATGAGCCAAAGCCCCCAAAGAAATCAGGACAAGATGTGTGTGTATGTGTGTACACACACACACACACACACACACACACACACACGGTATCTTCTTCTTCTTCTTCTTCTTCATTGAATTAAGGTTAAATAAAGATAAGAACTACCAAGAAAAGGACACACACCAATATAATATGTTAGTTACAATCAAAAGAGTTTCTCATGTAGCACAGGGGTGTGTGGAAGCACGTGCCCAAAGCAACATGACCCCTTGGTTCTATAATCTGCTCAAATGTTGTGTTTGTTTTTACCTAGGTATTTGGTTAAATTGAAATGATTAATTTTTGTTGCTGCCGTTTTGCTCGTGATATAATGGTTCAGTTGTTCATTGGTCCTGTTTATACGATTTTGTAATTTTTGTACATCCGTTGCTCCCCCCCCTCGTTTGTTTTTATTACTTTATTCCCTGCTCTGGGATTGAGAACATTAAATGAGGAGGGGGGGCTATAAATACTGCAAATAAATATAATAAATAAGTGACAGAGCCAATAGAGCCAAGATGCAGCACACGCTACTTGGGGACAGCAAGCCCACTTGCAGTTAGTGCCTGGAAATTCTTGAAAGCATAGATGATGAGTCCTCCTGGATAGGACCTAAGGCATAGCTAGTCTGGCATTCTGTTCCTACAGGGCACAACTTGATGCTTCTGGGAAGCAAACAAGCAGGAGGTAAAGGGAGATCACTCTTTCCCAATCGTGTTCTCCAGCGACTGAAATTCTGAGGCTGTGGCCTCTGATGCTGGAGGTAATATAGAGTCACCATGACCATCAGTGCATCTTGTGGAAGCAAATTCCATAGTTTAGCAATGTGTTGTGTGTAGGACTTACACGGAGGTAACTTTAAAAAAATTATTATGCTGATTGGCAATAGCTCATTGTGCACTTTACCTTGAGAGATTAGCAAGATACTGGCTTGACTCTGTGCTTGTTGGCATCGGTGCTGCCTTTATAGCTCAACTGTGTAGGTTCAGAGCAGGTAGCTACTACAATCTGGGTGTGTTGTCATTTTGTGTTCAAGAACTATTTATTCCACTCCTGACTAATGTAATTGCCTGCAATAGATTATAGAGATATAAGGAAACATTGCACTGAACATTTTGTGCCTATCTCAGAATGCTGAAATTCATTCTCATTATGCTCAAGGATTAGCCCTGGGGGGAATCCAAAGTGCATATGAATGAATTAAGATTGTCCTTAAGCTATAGATAGGGGCTCTAATATTGCTTTTACGTTTCACCTTTGCAAAGTCAAGCTTTTTAGGACATTGTACAAAAGCCTGTGCAAATCTTATTCAAATGCATCTCAACATCCACGAGGACTGGACACTACAGTAATACTGCTAAGCATACCTTTAGTAGTGTTACGGCAAAAATCTGGGTGCGAGGCTGCTCTGCCACCCAGCTCATCGGACTAAGTCCGTGGGTCCCTGCGGAGGAAAATGAGCTCAGCCAGAGACAGGAGCAAACTGCAGAAGATCCAAGTTTATTGCGCAACAGGTTCAAGGCGAGATTGAACAGTGAGAAAGGGGTGACATGAGTTTTTGAAACTCCCTCCATGTCCCAGAATACAGTGCAAAACACGTCATGAATACATTAAAGAGAGGTTTGGTTACACAGATTACATCATGAATATATTAAAGGGAGGTTGGGTTACACAGATTAACATATGGAGGAGGGAGGGGAGAATATGCAGAGCTACACCGGATTAACATAAGGAGGAGGGAGGGGGGAATATGCAGAGCTGGAGATATGCACAGATAAACACTTCCTGGGGATGAGAAAACAATAGTCCCAAATATGCATAGTCTGCCCCCTGACATTGTCTGGAGGAAAGGCTGATCAGAGCAATTTGAAAGGATTAGGGTCTTGACACCTTGCTTGAGGGATTATGCTGGACAGGGGAGGTGTGATGGAGTCCTAGAGTAATTGAGCAAACTGGCACGCTGATTTTCTATGAATTTTATAGATTTTAGTCCCTTTCGACATTGACAATTGGAAATAAATTGATATATTGTAGCGAAGAAGAAGGTGAAGAAGACATGCCCCCCCCTTCCGTAACAGTCCCCCATTTGGAGATAGATTTGCATTAAAGTTCTGTAAGAACTTGCAAATCTTTTCTCCGCACCCTAGATCTCGGTGAAGGTAGGGGTGCCCTGTGAGTGGGAATAGGCCCAATGGAAAAAGGGGGTGGGTTGAGCAGGGCAGCAAAGGAGGGAGCAACACAGACCAATACAATGTATGTGTATGTTATATAGATAGGCACTAAATAATAACTTTGTATCTACCGTACTAGATGTGTGGGTTTGTGCAAACCTGAAGGGGACTTGCAAGCCATGCCTCTTAAGGTCATTTGCAAGTATAGTAGTGCAGATAGCTGGATATAGGATATCGCATAAAGGAACACCTGTTGTATTTTGTTCAATAGTGGTCTATGCTTTACATTTAGCAGGAAGGTCCACTATTGACTGGAAAAAAATGCAGTTTGCTTTGCCCCCCGCCATTTTGTGTTCTCAGGTGTCAAGGTAGCTCTTCTGTGGTCTCACGTGTCACAGTAGTGGCAATCCCTGGTGAATCCACTTAGGGCTTTCATATTAGCCATGTTGCCTGGCACCCATCACAGCTGGCAGGTTTGGACACGTCCTGAGGGAAATGTCTTTACCTTGGCCTTTCTATGGGGTTTTATTTTAGAGGCTCTGGTCTTGCAGTCATGGGAAGTTGCTCACTTGCACTTAAAAGGACCAAAAGCTAATTGCAGCCTGGATACACATGCCCAATTCATACTGGGTCCAATTTGAATTTATCTTGCCCCATGGTTCTTAACTCTTCAAACCAATCTGTTAAAAGAAAACCATTCTTAAAAGGGGCACTTGTCCAAATAAGTCAATTTAACTCTATAAGCGATCATTCCTGCTAAATCAAGGCATATACACCTTCCTGAAGCTTCTCCTTGGTAAAGCGAGTTTTAACACATTTTAAAATGGGTAGGGAAGGTTGGCAGTGTGCCAGGTGGGACAGCGAAATGTGGTTATCTAAACATTGAACTACACAATAGCCTGATCCATTAGAAAGCATAAAATGTATGAAAATCCTCCATTGGGGTATAAGGAATAAGGCAGTATACATTAAACATAAGACAATTACACACACACACACACAAATTCCTCCCTTTGTGGAAATAACACTGTCAAACACATTTCAACATTCCTACATAATAACACATAATACACAACAAACTAATTAAATATCAGTTGAATATAAAAGTCAAAAATGTCCTTGCAATTCAACTCCTCCCCTCTTTGCAGCCCCACTTCCCTTTTGAAATAAGTCTCGTGGTAGCGAAGCTTTTCACTGGATCTGTAGTAACACACTTGTAGAAGTGATATCCTGTAAGGACAGGGTGGACTTAAAAGACACAGTTAAAATAATAATAAAACACACACACACACACACAATGACCTATGAGGAACCAAAATAAATAAATGCTAAGACACAGAATTTTAAGAAATCTGAAGTAACAATGAAAATAAGAGTGTTTCTTGATGTGACAACATCGGCTAGAGTGTTAATAGCAAAATACTGGAAAATGACTTAATGGCAATGTAACTTTGTGCAAGTACCTTGAACTAGCCAAAATGACAGAATTAATAAGAAATGCTCAGGCAAAAGGTAAACTAATACCATTCCACAAACAATGTTTGGTTATGCTTCGATTAATTTCATAGACATCATGGAAAAACGGATTAAATAAATGGAAACAGATTATTTATAACTTTAAAAGTGTCAAAGACACAAAGGGATGGAAGTCACTAATACAGCAGGGATTTCACAGAACAGAAAGAAAGTTGTTGTGGGAGGAAAAAGGGACAAACACTTTGTTATCGGGGTTCACATATCCTGTTAAAAGGGAAAATTATTTCATGTGAGAAGCCTGTCAGGAAATGCTGTTCCTAAAATGCACACAAACAAAGTCTGTGACTTAAATCCCATTGAGGGGTGGAATGCTTTGATATTTACCTGTGAAAAGAATTTGGCATGTTAAGATTTCAAACTTGAGACACATTAAGGGTGATTTCTCTCAATGGTTCCAAGTTTTACATAAACCTCCTCTCCCCCCCCTACAGTTCCCCCTCCTTCCTCTCTCTCTCTCTCTCTCTCTCTCTCTCTCCTTTTCCTATTTTTTTTTTTAGCTGATCTAGTCTCTGTGCATGTGTGGAGTTCATGTCTCAGCAAATCTTTTATACTATTGAAATGTTGCATCTTTTGGCAAAATTAGAATTTGAATAAGGGAAGGGTAAGTAGTAGATTTTAAAAGAGGGTTAGATTTAAAACAAAAGAGAGAAACTCAGCAATTGAAGTATTCACCAACAAAAGCTAGCAATTTCAGCCCAAGCAAAGCGACTGCTTCCTTTATGTACAGGAAAGGGCTAATATCCCTCTGGCCATTCGTGGAACAATGCCGCGCCCTTATATATGGGAAAAAATGGCCAGAGAGTCAGAATTCATAGTATTATTTTATTTTATTTTTTAACATTCTAAGTTTTTCGGCCTTACCATTTGCAGACAAAAATTTTCCTGCCCCTTTATTTACAGGATTGGTCAAGGCCCATATGTATTTGTCTGATTTTTAAATAGTAGACAAAATGATAAACACTGTAATCACTCAAATGCTTGATATTACCAGTTGTGCTTCAAAACATCACAGCTTCACCTCTCACCTTTTTAAAACTAAAGAGCAAAGCTAGGCTGAATTTCAACTCCATCACCACACCAGAATTTAAGAATTACCCTGCAATGCTTGCGGACACATGTCCTTCCACACAGCCACAATTTGGGAGAGTTGAAAGGGACCCTGGGGTCATCTAGTCCAACCCTCCAAAATAAAGGGTTCACAGCAAGATTTGTACTACACACACACACACTTATGTACACAGGCACTACTGGGGAAGAGAGCACAATCAATGCTCCTATCATGTACTAGGGAAGAGGAAAATAAAAATTCCCAACTTTATACAGAACCCTTTAGCAGATCTTGAGATTAGTTTGAGTTTACTTCCTTAGACGTGCAAGTTCCTTAGAGTGCAAGTTCCTAGACAAATGATCTTTAAAGAAAGATTGAAGTGAACATTTTCTTAAGATAGGGAGAGGATCTCTTATAAAGCATAGTTAAAACAGCCATAGATTTGATTTAAAAGGGAATACAAAAGTGACAATTTTTCCTGAATTTGCAGAGGAATAGTAAGCCTAATCTGAATTTGCAGAGGAATAGTAAACCTAATCTATGCCCCCCCCTTTTGCAGTTTCCTTTAAAGGAAGCTTACTCGGAAGTAAATTTACCTGGCACAGAAGAAGAGGAAAGAAAAAAAACCCCTGAAAGAGACAGAATGAAACAAGGGGGGGGGCATTTTCTAAGAAAAGAGGCCTGATATCAGGAGCCTTACAATAACTCTTCTGTCCAACCAAATCAAAGTTAAAACTGGACTCAGATATTTTCTTAGAAGGAAGACCATACTTTCATAGGCATGTGCTTCATGAAATAAATACACTGCATTTTAGCTTGAGAGAGCAGTTGTGCTCACCTACGCTTTTGCAGCAGAAACATCTAATTCACATTAGAAACATTCACATTCCAAAATAGACTGTAGACTCACGATCTGAAAAGTTGCGGCAAAGCAAGAGGTGGGGTAAACATTTGCACCCTTCATTCTCATTTTGTCTTATTTAGGACTGATAAGGTCCAGCATAGCTTCCTTAAATTTAAAATTTTGAAGCAAGCTTGCAGTTTAAACTATGCGCGCTTAAGAAAGGCAGTCTGTCAGAGACAGAAGGAACAGACAACACACATAACAGACAACATGTAAACACACATATTCTCATATATGTATTAACACACAACACACATAACAGACAACATGTAAACATATATACTCTCATCCTTTAGTTGGTTATTGCAAGGAGTTGGGCTGCTTCCTTTAGCTTCTTTAGCTTCATTAAGTGAAATTAGTAGGAAGGTCCCACATGGTTTTAAGAGCCTCCTTGCCTCTTCAAACACCACCAGTTAACCAGCCGGCCAACGCAATTCGGGCTTGGCGGAGGCGGTGCTGGTGGGCCAGATTTCAGAACAGAGGTTCTCTAATTTTGCTTCAATAATAATTTGTGGCCAGGAATCGTCTTCCAATACGTGATGACAAATTGGAGAGGAGAGTCAGGGTCCTTCTGAGACTGAGATGGCTTTCTAGAAGCCTTCTTCCCAGAGTGAGCCCGCTCGCGTTTGGAAGCCTGGGTACCCATTTTATGTTTTACGCGTGTCTAGACAGAAAGAGGGAAGAGAAAGGGCGATAAGGATTGGTATATCTAGGAGATTGATATACTTAATACGGGATTTATAGTAAAGAGGGGTCTTTAGTCGCTTGGCAACTTCCTTAGAGGGTTTTTAAAGAGCTCTAGCTATCCGGTATTCCTTCCTATTTCCTTAGTCAATAACCTGGGGTCCTTTTCCACTCTGCCGATCCCGCCCAATTCCTCATGGGCTATCCCTCCTGGCAACCTCCTACCTATCGTCAATCTCAGGAAAAGGGGCCCTACTGAACGCCTGCGCCGTGCGGTGCCAGATCGGGTGATCCCTGGATAGAGTTTCGAACCGAAAATCCCCCTTGCTTTTGGAAGCGGGCTCACGCACGATATACGTGTTACGTGGCACCGACCAGTGCGGCTGGGATTGGATAGAAAGCAAGACCACTTCCTGCCCCCTAGCAAGGACGCTCGGGAAGTTCGGAAAAAGAACTCCAACCCCTTGCTTTCAACTGGGATACCCGTTGCGGAGAGTCGGCTATCTTTCAAGTCGGGTCTCTCCGTCTTACTTTCGGGCTCCCAATTGGTGTGGCTGGCTGGAGAAATATAGAGAAAGAGATAGAGCTCAGAACCCCCCTTTTGGGTCGAGCAGCAGTCCACGGTCTCTCTCACCAATTGGACCAAGAGACAGGCGAGAAGGAGCGATAGAGAGGAGGGCAGAGAATTCAGTTGCCAGGAGATTTCTACCCCTTTCCCACCAGTGCACTGGGTTTTTCCTTTTTCTTATACTCACGCATCTTCTATGATGATCCCAGGATGAATAAGCCGGCTGGATCCCCCTTTGCTCCCCGGCTGAACTCCTGGGGCTTTTGATTACCGCCCGGAAGATGGCCGGGGGTCCAAAGGATCTTCCCAGGCAAAATGGCCTGGTGCCGGCTGAAGATTTCGGGGCCCCCGGTCAGCAACGCGGGAGAACCGCAAGCCCCACGTTGGAGCGCCAACTGTTACGGCAAAAATCTGGGTGCGAGGCTGCTCTGCCACCCAGCTCATCGGACTAAGTCCGTGGGTCCCTGCGGAGGAAAATGAGCTCAGCCGGAGACAGGAGCAAACTGCAGAAGATCCAAGTTTATTGCGCAACAGGTTCAAGGCGAGATTGAACAGTGAGAAAGGGGTGACATGAGTTTTTGAAACTCCCTCCATGTCCCAGAATACAGTGCAAAACACGTCATGAATACATTAAAGAGAGGTTTGGTTACACAGATTACATCATGAATATATTAAAGGGAGGTTGGGTTACACAGATTAACATATGGAGGAGGGAGGGGAGAATATGCAGAGCTACACCGGATTAACATAAGGAGGAGGGAGGGGGGAATATGCAGAGCTGGAGATATGCACAGATAAACACTTCCTGGGGATGAGAAAACAATAGTCCCAAATATGCATAGTCTGCCCCCTGACATTGTCTGGAGGAAAGGCTGATCAGAGCAATTTGAAAGGATTAGGGTCTTGACACCTTGCTTGAGGGATTATGCTGGACAGGGGAGGTGTGATGGAGTCCTAGAGTAATTGAGCAAACTGGCACGCTGATTTTCTATGAATTTTATAGATTTTAGTCCCTTTCGACATTGACAATTGGAAATAAATTGAAATATTGTAGCGAAGAAGAAGGTGAAGAAGACATGCCCCCCCCTTCCGTAACAGTAGCAATTTAGAACACCCTTCCACAACTTGTCACCCTCAAGCTATTTTGAGCCACACCTCCCAGCAGTCCCAGAGAGCATGGCTGATGGTCAGGGATTTGGGGAGTTGGAGTCCATCTGGAGGACGCCATGTTTGGGAAGAATGGTTTAGAGCAGTAGTCTTCAGCCTTTTCAGACCCAGGCCCTGCTTTTAACCCAAACATGCATTTCTTAATCTTTTACTGTATATTTTCATAGTGGCTCCTGGCCAACCAGCTGAAGACCAGTAACTTTAAGCATTATGCACACATCAATTCTATCACCCTTGCAACAACCACATAGGTAGATTAGTTCTGTTATCTAGGGGGGCTTGATTTGAATAAAGGCAATTTAAATAAATCAGTTTATATCATTGAGGGGAGAAAATACCAATCTCACTCATTTATTCAAATCAAATTTCCCATTGTGAAATTACCGGTAATATGCTGAACATGTGTACATACTTATTGGTTGCTATAACAGTTGAAACATTCGTTTGGAGCTGCTTTGAACTCTTGCACAATCTAGGACTATTACCAAACCCTTTGCTCGTGTAGCTTATGTGATTTTTGCATGACACAATTGTTTTTGTAACAGTATGACAGAGGCATCGCTTCTGGTGATGTGCACCCTAATCTCTCTTGTTCTGCTGTGGTCAATCGAGGTGTGTTGGTTTCTGAAGCACTACAGAAACCTATTTGGCCTGAGAGTGATGGGGGACCCCTGGTCCTCAATATGTTGTTGGGCTTCCCTAGCTCTAATAACTAGGCAGCCTCCAACCTATTTTATTTAACTTTAATTCTGGACACACAGATAAAGAAGACAAATTAAAACACAGAAGTTCTGAACGTATCTTCAGAAAAGTATGTGAATGTCAACATTGGAGACATTTTAAAAATCTAGGGCTAGGTTGAGAAACTTTGACAGTCCTCGGCATACTGTTGGACTCAACTCCCATCAGCTGCAGCTAGCATGGCCAATAATCAGGGGTGATAATGAAGGAGGGATCGAACAAGATATATTCTAAACCTCAAGTGCAGAAAAGTAATTAACTAAGTTTGTTTGTTTGTCTGGAAATGTGCTCAAGGCTGGAAACAAAAGGAGATTTTCTTTCCTTCTTTCTGACTGCATTCAGCCTGTTTGCAAGTTCAAGAGAAGTTCAGTCCATCCAGACAAACAGGACAGGAGAGCAGTTTGGCAGCCAGCCAATTGTTTGAAGTAGATAGGAGCTGTCTGTTTCCTTTTTAAATTCTTTCCTTTTTGCTAAAGTAAGCAATGTATTGCTTTAAAAACCTTTAAAATTAAGGTTTAAAACCCTTTAAAATAACCCACAATGATCTCTTCCCCAAGTTCAGTGGGTTTTGCTTTTGCTTTTTAATCATGCAGGAAGACCTTGATGTCTTATAAAATTACGGCACCCTTGTTTGTGCCTTGGTCCATGAGTGCCGTACTATCAAATACTTCGGTGCTTGTTCAAACTGCAAGACGCAGGGTTGGGGGTGGGGACATCAAAATGGAACCAAAAACTCTACCTTTTTCTGCCAATAAATTAATTGGGCTTTTAATGATTATTGGAAGCATTCTAGTTTAATCATTACCTTTGTTTATAACCTCTGTACTTAAGTGACTGCTGTTTCCCAGCATTCTGCTTTAGAGTCGGGGGCATTGTCTGCTGAAGGAGGAGATAAGTGACGGGAAGGTGTTTCGATGACTCAAGAGTTACGACAAACACGGTGAGTGCCACTCTCGCTTCCAGGCTGAAAATGTGAAAAGATTCACAGGGATAATTATGCGAGAGACTTGCATGAATATTTGCTATAGATTCTTGTGTATTTGGAATAGATTTGCTAGAACTGTCATTGTATTATTCGGTGTATCCATAGAGGGCAGCCAAGTGTTCTGTTGTTCTTTCTTCATTTACTGTTCAAAACAATTCAAGTACAGCAGTCTTGGTCAAGTAAACCTGGTTCTGATCCTGGTTTAATATCCTGGTTCATAGTCTATAAGATTAAACTACAATTTCCCAGTTTGCTTTGTTTTTTACATCTCACCTTCCTTCCAGGTAGCTTAAGGTGACATATGTGATCCTCACTGTCCCCACACAAGAACCCCTGTGAGGCAGATTCGTGTGTGAATTAGGAACTTGCCCAAGGTCAGCCAGGAACTTCATGGCTGGGTGTGGATTTGTACCCTGGTCTCCTCAGCCTACAAGGGGTGTGGCCTATTGACTCCAATGGAGTCCCACTGCAATTAGCCTTGGGGTGGGAGAGCCTTCTGTTGACTCCATTACAAGACTTCCCCCACCAAATCCTAATAGTGTGTTGTTATTGTTTTTCTGGGATGAGTGATGTTCCTTATCTTCCTTAAAACCATTGTAAGCAGGGAGGGAACTGCCCTGCTTTCCACCCCAGCTGGACTCTCCAAGAAGATCACCCCGCTGCCACCAATTTGGTTTAAAAGAAAACTAAGACTTCCTTCCAGCCTAGGCACTGGCCATGAAGGGAAAGTGTGAAGATGGCCCAGGTGTGCGATGGCCACATCCGCTCTTGCATGCTTGCCATCAGTGCATAGTGGCTATGGCAGCCCCCCTAGTTTGCAAATGCATCTGTGGGCTCAAACGCACCACACTGCCTGCAATCCTAATTTAATTTACCTGTGGATCCAACAGGTGTTGCATATGAGTGGACATTTTTAGGACTGCACTTTCAATTGCCGCAGCTGGAGTTGGCAGCCCTGCCCGCCACCCCATATATATATGTGTGTGTGTGTGTGTGTGTGTGTGTGTGTGTGTGTGTGTATTCTTCAATAACATGAGTCTAGCTGAGTCCCAGTGAAGGAAGGAGAGAGCCACAGATGTGCAGCAAGAATTTTTCCCTGCCTTTTCTATCCTTATCCAAAGGCAGGCCTCTCTCTCTCTCTCTCTCTCTCTCTCTCTTTCTTCAGAAAAAATTAAAAGCCCAGGCAAAAGGTATGAGGCCACCTTTCTTCCCAAGGATGATTTCTCAAATCAAGATGATAGCTCAGACCACAGGCCCCATTCTCTGTCTCTTTGTGATGACAGTTCCAAAACATAAGCAAGCAAGAGGTGAAAGAAGCCCTGCAGATGCTTCCAGTTTCCCCAAAATGGCACCTTTCTTGTTTTGAGAACTGGCTGCCCAGCAAAGAAAGCTGCTCACATCCTGCGTTGTGACTGCCTGTGGGCGACCACAACCCTGCCCTCTCTTCCCTATCAGCTTAATGTGTTGTGCTCCTCCTCTGTGTTATATTCTAGCACAAAGCTTTCCAGACTGTGTGTCACGTGACATGTTAGTGTCGGCTGCAGTGTGTAGGTGTGTCGTGTGGACGCTCCTCCTGGGGCTGGAAAGGGGTTAGTTTAATCTCTGGCTTGCTAGTTTAACCTCAGTCTTCTCTTCTCCAAGCTAAACAAGTCATTCGTTCATTCATTTGCTGCCCTTCGTCAAGAGATCACAGGGCGGTTTACAGCATAAAACACGAAGTACATAACCCAATGGGAAAAGAATAATAATAGGAAATGAAAAGGGACAATAATCCTTCTGCTTTACAAGGCCATAGATTAACATCATTCTTTCCTCTTGCTCCTCCTCAGTCCTGCAGATGCCCTTGTTTAATCCAGACTTACACACAGACATGCACACACCCTCCCATGTCTCCTCTTGTTGCTCCCACTGGTCCTTTGCTCCAAACCGGTTCCATCTGCCCTATTTTATCATACAGTGAGATGTATTCAAAGAGAGGAAGACCTCAGAACACATAATGGGCTTATTATGTCCATTTCTCTCTTTGCAAGTGCAAAACAAGGAAACACATTATAAACTTGCAGTACACCAAATAGGCATGTTAAACCATCAAACCAGGTATAAAGTTTGCCGTATAAAATGAGCAAACTGATAACAAAGTCATCTGATCACTGCTGGCCAGCAAACTATCTGATAATAAATTAACCGTAATGATTAATCAAATCATGTTTTATACAGCAAATTCATTTCCAACCTTTGAGCTCCCATCAAGGCAGATAAGCTACCTTTATATTACTCCTACGTTTCTCCTAATCGTCATGAAAATGGCAAACAGTCGTTTCAAAAAACGGAGTGCTCCTAGGCATTGGCATTTGTACCACTTAAGTTGAATACTACCAAAATTCAAGATTAGTTAAATGGATCAGCCATAACAGGTAAGTGTGGAAGTGAAAGGTACACTGCTTCACCCTCTTGACAGGCATTAAAAACAGGGTTCTTCTTGCTGGCTATGTGATCTAGATAATCAGGGATCATAGGACCAGTGAGGTGATATCACAGTGTCCTATGCTTAGATTGGATTATGCTATAACATTACAAAGCCAACTCGGAGTGAGGTAGCACATTCCACCATTACTTTGAATTAACTATGTAAGAGCGCTATGGGTCCCCTGTTGCTTTTTTGAAGTCAAAAGATAAACAGACTTTAAAATAATATACTCATAGTTAACTTTGTGCTGTTTGCAGGATTCACTAATATAATAGGCACATCAGCATCAAGTAAGCAAAATGGATGAAGAAGGCATCAGAAAACGAAGTTCAAATCAAGAACCTGATGAAACACCCATCAAGAAAAGCAAATCTATGAATCTACAGAAAGAGGCAAGATTACATTGGAAACAGTCCTAGAAGCTCTTAGCCTCCCAGATCTCAAATATAGATTCCATTCTGTTGTAAAAATCATATTGTCATAGGGAATTTTAGATTCTGGAATTAATAGTCTTAAGAGGAGCTGCACATATGCAAAGAGGTAGTGAATAGCGCCAGGTGGCCTTAACCAAATTGTGTCTCTCCTAGGCCTAATACCTTCCCATGGATGCTTATGTGTTCGCATAGTTTATGGCAGGAATGGGGAGCTTGTGACCCTTCAGAGGTTATTGGCCCCCAATTTCCAGCTATGCTGGTTGGGCCTGATGGGAAATGAAGTTCAGGAACATCTGATTCCCCATTCCTGGCTTATGGCATTCACCTTGAGGCAGTACAATACAGTCAGCATTTTTGAAAGCAATGAAAGCAATGTGCTTTAAGTATGCTTAACTCCTTGTTGGATTCTATTTGCGGCAAAATATGCACCGTGCAAAACATGGGAATTAGCTGTTTTGCCCTGAGCTTTAATTTGAATGCAGACCTACCTAACTTGCAGTTCCCAAACCAGGACATGAATAGAACCAGTTATTCTTCAAAATTCACACTTCTCTGAATTTTGCATTTCCGTTCTCATACCAAATGTTTGCAAAATTGTGTAAACTGGGGGGAAGCGTGCATGGTTGGTATCCGTCTGTGCCAGTGTGCTTCTGGGGATGAAGTCAAACCACTGGAGAATGACGGCGCTTGCTGTGGCTGAAAAGCCTGGTAATTCTCAATGGCTGCCTTGCACGTTGTTTTTGCTGCTGCAGTAAAGGAGAACAAAATTTAATACTGGGAAAATGTGAAACTGGGGGAGACACTAAATTTGACAGATTTGCCCATCCACACTTAGAATTCCATCCTTAAACACATCCTCGCTCTCAAGAGGAGGCACAGTTGCACTTGGTACATGTCCTGTTGTAAAAACAGGGAATAGTTTAGTTAGGTCCAACTTTAATGCCCCAAGTGGGGAAGTAAAATGCTCTGTGATGTTGACACCTGAGTTAATTAGTAGAGTGTTGTTTGCTAAATGTGGAGATAATCACAAAGCTCAGTGAAGTACAAAAGGAAAACCTCTTTTCCCAGAATGTCTGGTCAATGTTTGCATTGTACCACAAGTTGTTCCTGGTGTCACCTCACCTGTTAATGGCGCTGAAAGTCTCAGCACAGCAGACCCTGTATTTCTTTGGCACCGAATATGAAGAAATGGTCATGGTCAATACTGAGCACTTATTCCTCCATATTCTTGTCACCCTTGCCAAGGCAACAAGTAACGTTTTATACATTTAAAATTCTTTTTAAACATTTTCACCCCACTTCCAAGCTGAAGAAGGCTCCTAGAGCAGCTTACAAAGGTCATTCCCAGAACAGACCTTAACTCTGACCTCAGGCTTCTGAAATTTTTTGGTCTTTATTTCATTTTAGTTTTATATTGCTTTTAATTCTTGTGTTACATTCCAAGTCACTTTGACTTCACTTTTAATTTAAAAAATGACTAAGAAGTACAATTAATTAACTGTAGATCTTAGGGATGTGTTTGTTGGGAAAATAAGCTCCCCCTAAGATATGTGTCAGCAGCTGTTGTATAAAGCAGTGTTTCTGCAATAAGAGTGGACCCTTCCTAACATATTCTTGGGTTAACATCTGCTTCAATTTTCCTGTCCCCCATCCATCTGAACCCTGATGATACTGCCTATAGAAGATTGAAAGAACCACTCCGGTTGAATTCACCTAACCTCAATTTCTTTTCCCAGGTGGGCCTGCTTAGTGGAATCGGTCTCATTGTTGGAACAGTGATTGGTTCAGGAATCTTTGTTTCTCCAAAGGCCGTTCTGGCTAATGTTGGAGCAGTTGGGCCCTGCTTAGTCATCTGGGCAGCATGTGGAGTGCTTGCTACGTTAGGTAAATCACTATTGCTCTTTCCAATTTATTCTCTCCCCCGCTGCCCCCAGTTTATTACAAGCTCCTTGTTATGTGTTATTTTGTTTAGCCCTTTAATGGATTTGCATTTGCTAGTTTTGCATTTGAAATTAGCATATATGATATAGGTGTTTGGGGGAAATACTAGCCAAAGCTAACACATTACATTACAGTGGTACCTTGGTTCTCAAACAGCTTAGTTGTTGAACAAATCAGCTCCCGAACGCTGCAAACCCGGAAGTAAGTGTTCTGGTTTGTGAACATTTTTCGGAAGCTGAATGTCCGACGCGGCTTCTGCTTGAGTGCTGGAAGCTCCTGCAGCCAACTGGAAGCCGCTCCTTGGTTTTTGAACGATTTCAGGAGTTGAATGGATTCCCGGTACGGATTAAGTTCAAGAACCAAGGTATCACTGTATTTTGAAGCTCCTTTTGTTCATCTGGCGTCTCTTGCAAATCACCATGTAATGAAGAACCAAGTGATCTATGTTTAGTATATGGCAACCATATCCTAGCATGTTGTCGTGGTTAGACTAGAATTGGGGGTGTTCAGGGTTCAAATCTCCACTCATCCATGAAGCTCTCTGTGTAATCTTGGACTGGTCACCATCCCTTAGCCTGACTTACCTCACAGGGTTTTTGCATGTATTGAAGAAAATGGAAAGGATGAATGAGAGATAAATATAAACGTAATAAATATATGATAACTGGCTCTAAAAATCACTTTTTGTCACTGGCTTTTCTTTTATCAATGCCCCCTAAGTCCCAAGGCACCCGCTGATGATGTCATGGACAGTGTCTAATAGACACAATGAGAGAACAAGCACAGTGCTTATAAATGAAAATAATCATGCTTGTGGGGGAGAGGAAAAAAAGCATTTCTTCAGCAACTCAAAATTATAGTTGGTTAGGACCAGATGATCTTCTCACAACAGAAGCACTCACTGGCTGAAAGAAATGTTGACTAGTTCCATATACCATAACAAAATTATGCACTTAATAGGAACAAAATCCCTGGTGACTTGAAACAGGCTAGAAGGACCAGGTGCATATAGAGTCCCCCAGAAGCCATATTGAAATGGAGATGGGTGATTGTGGCAGTGGTGGTGGTAGCGGAAGGTTATTTTAAAAACTCCCACTTCTTTCTTCAGGGGCATTTTGTTTTGCTGAACTTGGCACAATGATAACAAAATCAGGAGGAGACTATTCTTACCTCATGGAAGCCTTTGGCCCAATCCCTGCATATTTGTTTTCCTGGACAAGTCTCATCGTCACCATGCCCAGTTCCTTTGCCATTATTTGCCTCAGCTTTGCTGAGTACACAGCGGCTCCGTTTTATCCGGGTTGTGACCCCCCCACGATTGTCATCAAGTGTCTGGCAGCAGCAGTCCTCTGTGAGTATTTGGCTTTTGATCAGGAAGACAAAGGTAGCTGGAACTGTGAGTTAGTGACCTAAAACCAAATGCATACAGAGATAACAGCAAAGAATAGGCTTCCTTTTACACCGGTGCAAATTTGTGGGTTAATTTGGCACAAGCTGGAGGCAGCTGCTGTGCAACAGTAGCGATCAGACTGTGCTAGGAACCAGAGGTCTCTAGTTCAAATTTCATCTCTGCCATGACCCCATGTGCAGCTTTGGTCAAATTCCTCTCTTCCTACTTGGGTATAGTACCACTAACCCATCTTCTATATGGTATGGCTCCTGCCAACGTAGCAGTTTGAAAGCATACCAGCATGCCAGGGCAAGTAGATAAATAGGTAGCGCTGCGGCAGGAAGGTAAATGGCGTTTCTGTGCACTCTGGCACTCATCACGGTGTCCCGTTACACCAAAAGCATTTAGTCAGGCTGGCCACATGACCTGCAAAAGCTGTGAGATGAGTGCTGCACCCCATAGTTGCCTTTGACTGGACTTAACCTTCCACAGGTCCTTTACCTTTCCTGTAAAGAGTGCACATGATGATGAGTGAAATGGTTTGAACACTTTGAACACAGAGGAACATATGAAGCTACTACGCAGCTGGTCAGATTATTGGTCCATCTAGCCCATTATTGGCTACTCTGAGTGGTAGGAAAATGAACTGGGAAGGCAAGGGACAGATTCCAGGGGTACAGAAGCTTATCTGTACATTTCTCGTGAACTTTCCTTTCTCTTAGTTACAATTACTCTGTTGAATGCCCTGAGTGTGAAGTGGGCGAGCTACATACAGAACTTTTTTGCTGCGGCTAAAATGGTGATTGTCATAATTATCATTGTAAGTGGGATTGTTCTTCTAGCCCAAGGTATGTTATGTTGAAGTCTTAGTTGCAGTATCTATCTATCTATCTATCTATCTATCTATCTATCTATCTATCTATAATGTATCTGCAGCAGTTGACTGGGATTGATACAACTACTTTGTTTTGTTTTTGCTTTCTGTTTGGGGGGTGGGTGGGAACCTGTTTGTTGATATTTTAAATATTTCCTTCCTTTTAAATAAATTAAAAGCCATTTATGACATACATTAAAGATAAGTCTCAAGTTTCTAAAAGGTCCTATTCCATTTCAATATGTTTTAAGATCTGGCATAATATAATCTATGGGCAAGTGCCCCTGGTGAAGTGGTGATGGACCACAAAAATGGGGAAGGGGTCAAGGAGGTTCAGTTGGGTGGTGAGCGATCAATGTACCTCTTATTTTCCTTTGATGAATGAATCTGGAAGATAGGATACCAAAACCACAAAGGGTCCAGTGGCATCTTAAGCAAACAGATTTATCAGGGTGGGTGGGAGTTTTCACGGACTCTGAGCCAAGTTCCTCAGCTGCAAAAAATGACATGTTTCACTTTCCCTCCCCCAGGAAATACAAAGAACTTCAACAATTCGTTTGATGGTCCCCCGCTTTCTGTGGGTACCATTAGTCTTGCATTTTATAATGGACTCTGGGCCTATAGTGGATGGTAATATAATTTTATGACTCATTAACAGTTAGAGTGTAGCAGTTCATGCCTTATTTTGATAGGTCTTTACTGCACTTTAAGAAAGATATGGCATGAAAACTCTGGCACCTGAAGTCTTGCTGAAGAATCACACCTGGAAATAGTGTAGGGTGGGGAATACTTATTCTAAACTTATGGTGACTTCCT
Source organism: Podarcis gaigeae (assembly GCF_964106915.1). Taxonomy (NCBI): domain Eukaryota; kingdom Metazoa; phylum Chordata; class Lepidosauria; order Squamata; family Lacertidae; genus Podarcis; species Podarcis gaigeae. The sequence continues at coordinate 29,228,710 of NC_139684.1, forward strand.
GGTAGGCATGAAAGGAGACAGAGCCCACCCACTTTTGTGGGGGAGAGCTAAGCAGACCATTAACTTGTGGAACTTGCTATCACATGATGCAGTGATGGCCAATAGCTGAGATGGCTTTTGAAGGCATCAACAATATCAGCTAGTCTTAGGTCATTAGAAAAAAGAGTTAACAGCATCTTAAGTTTAGAACTATTACTTAGGCAGGCATCCCCAACCTCGACCCTCCAGATGTTTTGGGACTACAACTCCCATCATACCTAGCTAACAGGACCAGTGGTCAGGGATGATGGGAGTTGTAGTCCCAAAACACCTGGAGGGCCGAGGTTGGGGATGCCTGACTTAGAGCCAGTTCATATGCATAATAAAATCTCTAATCCAATAGGTCTCTCCAGATGTTTCTATAGGTTGGGGTGTGGGTGTGTGTTGTCTTAATTGATGGTTGCTTCTCATATGGGAGGTGAATGGATGCCAGGTATTACAAAAGGAGGAAGGACTCATATTTGTTAAGGGATATTTTTTCCTGAAGTGGTAAGGCTCTGTCTGGGCTGTAGTATTTCAGATGGCAGCTCCTTCATACTCAATCCTCAAAATAGACCCCCTACACATAGAAAATAGCATGTCACAGAGAAACGTAACTGAGAAGCTTTTCCTTTTGTCCAGAATGGCCATATGCAGGGCATCAGGCTACCAAAGGCTGATCTAATGTATGCTTAGATGTGCAAGGGATTATTTTTGCACAGAACAGGTGCATATATTCCTGATTGTTTATTGGTACTTGCTATTACTGTTGAAAGCCATATTGGGCACTTGCTTCTGTGCAAAATGCAGAACACAAATCAAAATCGGACATTTTCTACTTGGCTCTGTGAAATCTCTCATAAAGATTTTGCTGTTGTTTGTGGTTGAAAGGGAATTATAATTTCAGAAAAAATATCTATTAACATCAAGACTTACATCCCATAACCCTTTTATTTGGAAATTAAATTCCACTGGGTTCAAAAGGGTTTTCTCCCAAGAATGTGCAGGATGCAAAGTAACATTTTGGTACTTCTCTCCCTCCCCCCATCCCTTCCAGGAATCAACTTAATTATATCACAGAGGAACTTAAAAATCCTAATAGGTAAGAAAAATGCTGCATCAGGTGATAGAACACCATTTCTTTTTCCTCCTCCCTCACAGTCCCATTGAAACAAGGATTTCCAACCTGCCATTCAGTGTACAGCCCTAAGGCAGTGTGCAAAAAGTTTCACAAAGCAACAACAAAATCCAGTAAGCTATTTTCTGAAACCAGACTCATGTTAGTGAACTGCATCTATACAGTTAGGAGGAAATATATCTATTTTGTTGCCTGAGGTAAAGGACAAGATGGTTGCCACCTGCAGAAGCTAATTGGACTGGCTGTTTTAGTCTGACAGTGACCTTCAGAACCACCCAAGGGCAGAAAGCTAGTTTAGGCTGTGTGGCACACCCCGTTCTATCCTCCACCAGGAGAGAAATGCCTGGGAGCACAGGAGGGACTGCCTCTGGCCACCAGCATCTGCCACCCAAGGCAGTTGCCTCACTCTACCTAGTGGTAGAGCTGGCCCTGCATCCAACGACAACAGAGCGAAATTTTAAAGTCTAAATACACAGCTGTTCAGAGCCAAACTAGATGTAGTGTTCAATGTACAGATGCAATTAATATACATGTATTTTATAACGTTAATGAACAGCATCCATGGGGACGGGGTGGGGGCTGGTGCTTCACCCCGTTAATCCTCCCCCTCCCCCACTCCTTTATCCTGCTGACCCTCCCACCCAAGCCGCTATCTGCATTGGGAAGGAAGCTCCTCCTCTGGTTCTGCTTGCGTGTCCACTCATCTTATGTTCTTAAGTTCTCAATGCAAATATCATTCTTTAACTGATAGCATATCTCTTTACATTATCTAGAAATCTACCACTCTGTATTGGTATTGGAATCCCTCTGGTCACAGTTTGTTATGTTCTGATCAATATATCCTATTTCACGGTTATGACGACAACAGAACTTCTGCAGTCTCCAGCTGTTGCTGTGGTGAGTCCAAGTGGGAAAATGTGTTGTTTTTCACCTCTGTACAAGAGGATGTTTTGATACAAACGGCAGAACAAGATCGGAAGTGGTTTAAGTTACACAAGGGAAAACTTGCTTCTCTAAAAAGTTGTGCAAGCTTTTTATTAAGTATCTTTTTCATTACTGCTGTATCTTCATGTGTCCAGTTGGTTGACCTCTAGGTTTTAAAGATGTGCATTATTTCAATTCCTTCCATCACAGACATATGGAGACAGGGTTCTTTATCCTGCTTCCTGGATAGTCCCTCTCTTTGTGGCTTTTTCTGCCATCGGGTCAGCCAATGGGACTTGCTTTACTGCTAGCAGGTAAAACAAAACTTTCTGATGTGGAATTCCAGTGCGCTGCAAGTTAAAGTTGACTTATGTGCCCCCAGCCCCGAATTCAGATTGCAAGACTTCTGCACTTATATGTACCTGGAGTTAAGAGCATCACGATTGTCAACAGGCAGATGCTCAGGTGACACTTAAAAGTAGGTCATATTGCAGACAGCTGCCCCAATCATCTGCTAATTAGAAGTACATGTGCCTCTGAATTAGTTTTCCTCTGAATTAATCCAATCATTTTTAAGGAACTCATGGTGGAAGCTGCCCCAGCATTATGTGAATAGATAATTTGATATGTTAGTGTTACATTGTGTGAAGGAGTACTTCATAGTCATTCTGAATGGGGCACCATCCTCTCATTAAAAGTAACCTGGGCGCACTCAGGAGACAGGGGCACATTGACATTTCCAAGCTACTAAACTTTGCTGAGTTGCTGGAAGGTGGTGCAAGGAAAGGTGGTATACAAGGAGGGGAAAACAGCTTAAATTTAACATCACACCTGCACATTCACTCACATTTATTGGAAGCACAGTAGTAATGTACTATATATGTCAGATTGGGAAAATCCCATATCTTGTTATTCACAGTGCATGTGGCAGTTGTGCTGATCTCATTCCATTTCCCAGATTCTTATGCTTTTAACATTGGACTTAATCAGGATCTTGTTTTTTCTCAAAAAACAGCCGTTGCAACTAGTTCCTCATACACTCTCCATAGCCCATATTACGGCATGACATGGTAAACAGATTCTGCAATGCTCTCTGAATGCATCACCAAAAATATGAAAAGCGCAGAAGTCTTGTCATACTTTGCTCTTGGTCAGCCCATCACAATGGCTTCTCTAATGAGAATGATTTACCTTCTCAGGCTTCCTTATGTAGCCGGTCGTGAAGGACACGTGTTAAAGGTGCTCTCTTACATCAACATCAAGCGCTTAACTCCAGTGCCTGCTATTATCTTTTATGTAAGTATGATTTCTGAAGTGTCAGAAGAACATCATAAGACCCCCCTGCTGGATCAGACCAAAGGCCTGTCTAGTCCAGCATTGTTCTCTGTTATTGGAAGCAGGGCTTAGCTGTCACAATTAGTAGTCAATGCTGCTTTTATCCTCCATTTATTTGTCTAATATCCAACCGGTCCACGTTGGCAGCCATCACAACTCCCATGAGGCCAAATTCCGTGTGACTGCGCACAGCTTTCCCATCTGTATGCAAAAGGGTCTTTATGAAAATGGAGGCCTTGTATTATAATGAAGCAACCATGCAGTAGGGCTGCAAATTTAAAGTCACTGGAGAGACTAAGCAAGCATGTCTGAATTACGGTAGTTTTCCAACAGCGTTATCATAGCCACAATTAGTATTGGCCATTCTATTAAAAGGCCTCTAAACCCAACACTGAAATCTGCAGGTGTTTTTTTTAAATGCCTTCTCCATAATGCATTTCTTCTGCTTTCAGGGTGCAGTAGCTATGCTTTACATAATTCCCGGAGACATCAACACCCTCATCAACTACTTTAGCTTTACGGTTTGGATATTCTATGGTCTAACTGTGCTGGGACTCATTGTCATGCGCTTTACAAGAAAAGATCTTGAAAGGCCTATCCGTGTAAGTAGCCCACCAACAGATATTCTCATCAGAGTTCAGGATGGTTTGGCAGTTCCTCTTGTGTTGCTCCTTTTGTCACTGCTAGAGTTGGGGGAGAAATTAGGTTAACATGTGAGATGCCTCTAGGTTAGATTATTGCAATGCACTCTATGTAGTGCCGTTTTGAAGAGCATTCAAAAACTGCACTTAGTGCAGAATTCAGGGGCCAGAATTGACTGGGAGTAGGCGGTCTGATCCTGGTTCAAGAGCATAGGATGTGTTAGCTCCCTGGCCCAATTCAAAGTGCTGCTCTTGACATATAAAGTCTTACATTGCCCATGACTACAATACCTAACCAATACCTAATCATCTGAGGGCCGTTTTTTGTGCCCCCTTCAATAAACAGCAACATGAAAACAGCCTTTTCAGTGGTGGTTCCCCAATTGTGGAATGCTCTTTTTAGAGAGACATGCACCTGGCACCATCATTATCAAATTTCAGGAACTTTCCCCAGGCATTTGGCTCTTAACTGGAGTGTCAGGATGTGGTGATATCCAATCCTTGTGTTCACTGTTTAGTAGGATGGGATAGGATTTGTCCTTTTTATGTGATTCCAAGATGGGTAATTTTTGTCAATTACCTTTTGGGTGTGTTTTAAATTTTGCATCATGTATGTTTTCATAACTCTAACTCACTTTGAGACATTTTTGTAGCAAGTGTAGAGTACATCCAATAAATAAATAATGCCCAATTCACACTTCCCCAAACTTTATGAAAACTGAAATACAGCTGTCTTTTAAACAGGCCATGTGTGCGCCCATGATAATCAGCATTTTTAACAAACAGCCTAGGATGACTTGGGTATCATGCAGAAGCCAATTAAGATATGGAATGCCTGGACTGTGGCAAGACTTGCAACAGCCAAGTTCTTAAAATTGAGTGCATTAGACTCTTGAGCCAGAATATTACTTGGCCTTGCTAGGTTGTTCCAATCTGGGATTCCTCAATACACACAATTACATTCCCACCCCTCCACTCTGTCTTGCAGGTCCCTCTTATCATCCCCATCCTTGTGCTGTTTGTTTCCATTGTGCTGGTCCTGGCACCCATCATCACTGCACCCGAGCTGCCATATTTGTATTGTGTTCTGTTTATTATCAGTGGACTTGTCTTTTATGTACTTTTCATCCACTTCAAATTCAGCTGGGCTCAAAAAATCTCAAGTGAGTATATGGTTGATTTCCATCCCAGGGGAAGAGGTGTTTGTGATGAAATAATCTGGGTGTGGCTCTTTAACTCCGATTCAAAGGGGAAAACTTCTTAAAGAGGAACAGGTGGCATGCATGAGCTACAATAAAGAGGAAATTATGTGAATAGAGGAGGCTCATAGAGCCGGAAATGGGGTATGTCGTCTCCTCAGATCACTTGAGTTGCTGGAGATTATATACAGAATGCATGCTTCTGCGCATTGGCCACTTGCCCTTTGCAGGCACATGGTTTCCAGTTACAAAAACATTCCAATTGGAATTTCCACCCTTCCTTCAGGGTAGACAATTTTTATGCCTCCCTATATTTTAAAGAATTTTAGACATTCCTGTGCCTGCTTCTTCCTAACCACTAGCCGTCTTTTCTTTAAAGATTGAAACTTGATGGTAGCTTGACATACACAGGAAATAGATCCTTTTGATTCTGGCAACTGGTCTTTTAAGTGGACTCTGACACTTAGCTAAGGTTACAGCTCATTATGTCCTGGAAACCATTTGAAATGTGGTCCGAGATGCCCTCACTTTCTGGAATATTCTCAAGACCCATGTTAATTTGGCTATAGGAAAAGTAAAGCCCATAATCTGGCTTGTGGAATCAACACGGAGGCTTCTAAGTGGTTAAGTGCAAAATGGGAAATGATCTAGGAAAAGAAATGGTACTAACAGTGCAATTGCCATTTCTAAAGGCTTCTGACCTCAACAACTTCTGCGTTTCAGAGCCCATCACTATGCACCTTCAGATGCTTATGGAAGTAGTTCCACCAGAAGACGTTCCTGAATAACATTGAATTTTTCCATCATTAATAAGGCTAGATCCTGGAAATGGTTCAGCAGGTATGATACACCATGTCCACAACTACAGGTCTCAATGCTGAGGATAGGAGACGTTTGTGTGACAGTGAGTGTCCTGAAAAAGACACTGTTCTGTTCTTTTCCCCTGTAAAATGCATTCATTTTTGTAACACATTTTGTTCAGGGATTTTCAACATCTTAAGAAAATATCTTAAAGGGGGGGGGGGGAAGACCTGAGGATTTGTAGGCCATGGACTTGATTTCAGGTATGGAATTTCCACATAATTTTCTCAGCAAGCTGAAAGGACAAAACATACAGTATTACAGTGCCATCTACCAGCAAACAAACATGGAAGCGCAAAGATGAAATCTCATATATTAAATGTCTTACAGATTTATAAAGAGCAGAAACCCAAATGAAATGACAGGAGAATATATGGGAGGGAGAAAGACATGTGATCCAAACTATGGTTACCAGATGTCCCCGGCTCCACCAATCTGTCCCCGGGCAGAATCCGCCCCTGGAATGTCCCCGGATTTAATGTAATGTCCCCTGATTAATCATATGCCTGGGGACTTCCGTGATGGTGATGGAACATGGTGGCCGCATGCAGGCTCAGCGGCAGCCTCAGCAAAACCCCGCTACACCCTGGCTTGCGAGGAGACCCTCCCCAGAGCCCGAAGCAGTCATCTGGTACAACTCCCTCCTCGGGAGCCCGAAGTGCAGTGGGGCTTTGCTGCAACTCTCCCGCCTAACAGTTGACACAGGAAAAGAATCCTTCCACTGCATCAGCTCTGCAAACAGCCCTGCTCCTCCTGCTTGCTTGAGCTGGATCTCTCCTGCTAGCTCAAGAGGAAGGTGCACTTTTTCATGCCTTTAAAGCCCCCTTTGCTGCATTCTGCCTGCTTGTGAGCTGAGCTACCAAGCCGGCAGAAAGCAGCATGCTGCCTTGAGCCTTCCCTTCCCTTGTCTTCCCAGACAGAGGTTGTTGCTTCAAATTTAGGCTGGATCCAAGAAGCTACATCTTTGATCTGGCTACCACCATTCCTCTTACCATTGGTTTGGGGTCAGGATTCCACAATATGTTGGTTTGGGATGTGCAAGCTAGGTTTTCCATGCTGTGCTCAGCTGTTGTTTCATTCCTGAGACAGCAGGCAAGTAAGTGGAAATAATCTCAAAGGGGTCAAAGTCAGGACTCATTTACTGAGCAGGTGGTATCTTGGAACAGACATGTTTGTTGCTTTCCAAAATTACTTTTGTGAAAGATTTGCAGGAAAACCAAAGATGTAGCATTTCAAACATGGGATGAATTGCTGGTAAATGGAACACTAGACATTCTTTCCCTACCTTCCTCTGGCCTTCTCTAGATTCCTTGTGCACTCTGAAAAGCCAAAGTTCCAGCATTACTGTTTTGTGACTTGTTGCAAATGCCTTTGGTATATTTTTATCATATTTTCTATTTAATTAATAAATAGTTTCTAAAAACGCCAAAGACATAAAGGATGGTTTTAAGAGTGTTCTTTATTGCTTTTCTAACAGGCATAAATAACTTTTTCCATAACTATTCATATGAAATGCCTAGTATTTAAACCATCACCAATCACTATATTATTCTTTTCATTAGAATTCACTGTATGAGGGTTCTGAGAAACTGTAGGGCCTGTGCTGGCCCTGGTACTATGCTAAAAGCCAAACAAAATTTCACACGGCAGATGTTTCTTAATTTTCAAAATAAAAGCAGCAGGAAGGGTTCCACATTGGATAGGTGGACTGGCAGGGAAACAGAAACAGGAGGAGCTTGTTTCCCCCTCCCATTCAAATTTCTTTCCTGACATCCTGCTTTTACCTACAGAAGATACATATTTGTTGCAAAAAATTGCCAGAGACAAAGGGGTTAAACAGCCCTTCCCTGCAATTTCTTTGACCCAGTTTGTATAAATGAAAATCAGTCTTGGAGGTTGCAAAGGCCAAACTCTTGGAAAAACACTGGCAGTGCAGCCCTAAGCACATTTAGCTGGAAGCAGGTCCTACTTGAGTTCAGCTCCCGAATAAGGCTGCAATCCTCTATCTGTTTACCTGGGAGTATGCCCCATTGAACTCAATGGAACTTTTTTCTACTACATGCATAGGATTATGGCCTTTATCACAACATCCAACTTTAAGCCAAATACTTCTGATCTAATTGCATATATGATATACAGAGATGTCCAACTGTTATAATGTCATTTGGGTCAATTATGTGAAACACTGAAAGCTCAACAATTGCTGCCATATTCATGTTATAGAGTAAACTGTTGTTGCACTGTATTGTTACACATTTGACAATGTGGAGTGGGAATATTTAACTGGAAAAAGTAGAGGGATTTAGAAAATAGGATGCAGGCATCAGTGGGCATGTTAGAACCATTGCAACTAATACCTGCAGCTTCCAGAGAGACTGTCAATTCAGTGACAGAATGCTGCTCCTCGTTGGAGGATATAGACTATAGCATCTTAAAAGCTACTATTTATCCAACACTGTCAACAGAGCAATTATTTTGTTAAGCGTACTGCCTTGTGATCTTCAGATGAAGGGCAGCATATAAATTTAATAGTAAGTATGGCAAAGGCACTATCATATATAATTATGCCTGTGCATCAGACATCAGACAGTCATTTGGGATTCCTTCACTTTACTTTTTGTTGTTATACTGCTATGCGAACAGGTAGGGAAAGCTGCATTTATTGTAGCAGTACTTTATGGTAATTTTTAGTTCTTCTGATTAAGTGGCTCTACCACAGCTCCTCACAGCTTCTGGATCCAGATATACCCTTTGATTCTAAGGCCATCTCTAATTCTTACTACACATACCCACAGCTCTTTGTGCCAACATAATAACATACAGAAACAGAGCAATTGAACAAAGTGTCTAGTACGTAACCATTTTGAATATTGGTGTTCAAGGGAGTGCTATAATATAATTTAACTTTTATTATCTACCATATTAGATCAGGAAAAATTAGCACCAGCTGTGTTGGTCCAAACAATTCCACACAAAACAAACCGATCAAATGATCAAAGAACTAGAAATAGTTTTCTAATCACCTTTCAAATTAGTTCTCATATTCTGAAAACAAAAATATTTTCTGCACAGATCAGTCAGCATCTTATAGTTTTACACCTTAAGGTGCAGCTAACAAAGGGTACATTTAGTACATTTAGTACCAGTATTAAACTGGTTTTGATGGCTACATTTTCTTAAAGAAATTAGGATCAGAACTAAATATTATGCTAGATTGAACACCTGTCTCTAGCAGTACAACAGACTGTTTCTACTCTTAACTCCTTTTGTCTAAATATCTCTGTGAGGCTTCATAATTTGTTTTGTGAGGAAAAGGCCAGAAGCTGTGCTTTCTTTTTGAAACAGGCTCCAAGAATAGCCAGAGAGAGAGAGAGAGAGAGAGAGAGAGAGATTTTTACCTCCCTCCATTGGTTTCATGGTTAGGTACTTAGCAAAAATCACCACAACTCTTCTACTCAGAGCAAATGTACCTTGAATTAAAACTCACTGAAATCAATTGTACATGTGATCAGTCTATGGGAGTTAAGTTGAAGAGCAAACATCCCACCCTCCCACTATGACACCCCTCTTCAAAATCACGGTCAAAATTTAGAACTTTTCCTGATGTTCAAAAAGCTAAAATGCTTTCATTATGGAAATGCCACCCAAGCTGCAGGTTCTCATGTGACAGCCGAGTTCTTAATCCCCATTTCCAAACCAGAATTAACAGATGGACAAATCACTCTCGGTGTCACTGTCATCCGAGGAGTCCTCCTCCTCTTCCTCCTCTGTATAAACTAGGTGCACTTTCTTGGGACCTGTGCCTGCTTAAGAAAAAAACACATTATACATAGATCTATAAAAGTTAATTTCCAGCATTCTAGTACAGTTTAACATGCCACTTTGAAGAAAGGGTCTTGCCTGGTTCTTAATGGCCCTGGGTGCTAAAGGACAAGCAATACTGCCTGCCAACTGGTGGCTGGTTTTAGGGTGTGAATGTAGGGTGTGGGGGAGGGGGAGGGTTCAGCTTTTCCTCCCCAGATGAAATTCTGACAAAAAATGGTCTCCCTCCCCCACAAGGCTATGACTCTTTAACACCAATGGGTGTTTTTTAAAAAGGAAAACCCTTACAGGAGATGGTGATGTGTGTGTGTGTGTGTGTGTGTGTGTGTGTGTGTGTAAAATGCAGATCAGAAGTCAAATAATTGAGAATGGGTATAAGAGATATTATCTCTAACGCTTTCATTCTAGTAGCTTATGAAAAGGATTGAAAAAAGAGCAAACACTTTGTTTCTTAAAAAACAACCACCAACCAACCAACAAACAAACAAACAAACAAACAAACCAATAAACCAGACATGGTAGCTGTTCACTATGCATTTAGTGTAACCCAGTGTCAGCACCCCAGTGAGCTCCTGCCCTAGAGAGTGCACAGAGACACATCCACCCTCCAGACGTCCCTGTGAACCACAGGCTCTCTTTCCATATTTCCTGTCCACCAGAACAAGAGTCATCAGACATTGGTTTATACCACTCCAGCTAAAAGGAGGATGCTGACTGCCTACGATGCTAGCCCAGGAGGGCTCCTCCTTGCAGCCACCTCTGATTCGCCCCTCCACAGAGTATGCAACAGATCTGTAGCAGGCATTTCCCTCATAAGTATCAGGGACAGAAATGTTTAAACTACTTGCTATCATGACAAAGAAAGAGAAAGAATCGAAGTTCTGTGAAAATCCTGCTGCTTTGAAGCAGTGGGGTGTGTGTGTGTGTGTGTGTGTGAGAGAGAGAGAGAGAGAGAGAGAAAGAGAGAGACTCCTCTCACTGAAGGGGACCAAGCAAGAAGTACTTTGCAGTCCTATCTCTGAAACAAATGAAAAGAGTAGCCCACTCCTGGATAACCTCTATGACTGAAGAGGCATGTATACACAAAATGCAATTAGTGGCTTACCAGCAGAAAAGGGACTTCTTTCTTCAGAATAATCCAAGTAATCAAAATCAAAGGAGACGTGGGGATTCTGTTGGAAGGAACATTTCAGAATACTTCAGTCTACCATGCCAATATTTTAAGATACATAAGCCACTTTTGAATGTCCAACCTACTTTGTGCTTCAGCAAGTTGCACCAAGGTTCAGCCTTCTCTTTTGCAAGGGTAATGACAGGTTCGCCATTCTTAAGGTCACAAGCTGATTTTTCTTTGATGATATTTTTCTGCAGCTCCATATCAGCCAAATAAAATCTGTCTTCTACAGAAGCACTGACAGTGTTTTAAAATATTAGTTTGAAAACAGAAACAAATCATTTTTTATTATCCTTTTTGGTGAAATATTTCCTATCTACCTGAAAACGATCCTCTGGGAGAAAAACTTGCAGTCGTAGCTGGTAATATTTTGTAATTTTATCTTCAGAACAACAACATCCTGCTTTTCAAACCATTTTATTGATGGATAGAAGCTAAAAAAATGAAAAACAGTGGTTAAAATGGATTCTACATAGGAATTTCCAATATCCTGGGAGTAATTCAGTTAACAAGCCATGTAATGCTACTGCTCGATTCTACAACATATAGTAAAAAGGTTTGATAATGCCAAAAGTGACAGCCAATAAAGGCACATCCTCTTCAGAAGCAGCCTACCTCCGATTAGCAGATGCCTGGGAAAGCTGAGGCTGGCTTTCTCCATTGGGCCCTTCTTGTGAGCTTCTCGGGAGCATCTGGTTAACTGCTGTGGTTGGACTCAACCTCCATGTGGAAAATAATATCAACATTACAAGAGGAAAAATAGCAAATTAGACAGAAGAGCCTGAAGATGTATATTGGCGGGGGTGGGGTGATGGAGCTCCATTAAGGGTCCCCCCTCACAGCAATGCTCTGCAATGGAAATATGGCTGAAGCTGGTTTTTCATACATACCCTTGTCCCACAAAACAACAAACTGTAACAGACCATACAGATCTCAAACTTTTATCATATATACAGGCTGGGCAATTGGTTCACACATAGTGAGTGATTTTTCCTAGAGGACTCCAGAAAACAGTTCTATGTTTTAATTGCAATTGTTTCCTGCCAAGACCCAATGCAGTTTACCACTTAAAAATACTAAAACAAAGAAATGGTATAAACTATAGTGCAGGGGATTCCTCTCTGGCTGACTGATGGGCTTCTCAGCAGCTGGTGGTACTTGCTCCCTGGCATAGGTCTCCTTGCCCTACCTCGGGATACAAAGGTCTTAAAGACTCCCAGAGAAGGTGGGGCTGTTCCATCAGTTCTCTTAGGGCATTGAGGACACCCTGCCAGAACCAGCTGCCAGCACTTGCTCCCTGAAATGGACTTCTTCCTTGCTTCTGCCTTCTCCCAGAGCCCATGTCCTTAGACAGCCCTAGGGAAGGTGGGGAGAGGAGGCCCTGACAGTTGTCTCAGGCCACTGATGGTCTGGTGCCCTGATTTGGGCTTTCTTGCTTCCATTAATAACCCTAACAGTGCCTAGGAGATCTGAGGGAGAAAGCAGATTCAAACTGACAAAAAGAAAAAGCATTCAGAATAACAAAAAAGACTTTTGATATATTAAACAGACAAGAAGATGAGAGCTGCAGATGGGAGAGAAAATGACTGTCAGAACAAGTTGAAGAATAGAGAAATTAAGCAATGAAACAGATGAGAGAGCTAAGTGAAAGAAGAAGCTTCCCTTTCGAGACAGTGTTAGAAACAGATATGAAAGCTAGGAGCTAAATGGCACCTTAAAACTAGGTTATGGGTGCAACAATGGAATGACTAGGTGTGTTATTTTATAACAATATTTCCTGAACATGAACGAACTGCAGCTAAAATATTATGTTCATTTTCCACATGGTCTAATCTTCCCCTGCCCACCCCCCTAATATTCATAAAAGGGTCCCTTCTCCAGTCTTCAGAGTGTATCTGGAAGTGGGGAGGCAGAAAACGGCCCTCCTTTCCTTCTACTCTGCAGTGTTAATCTGAAATCTTAGGTGCAGTACTGTGCCCATAGCTCAGAAACTACTTGCGCTAATGAAATTCTGTGTTGCAAAATACGCCTAGAACAATGGGAGTTTTGAACACTGTTTCTAGACAAGGTCAGGAAAAGAGCTAGAGGGGCAGCAATTTGGAGTTGCCCAGGACTCAAGTTTCAACTCACCTGTTTCTGTCTCTTGGGGGGGGGGGCATTAACCCACTGCTTTCTAGAGTCCTTCTGCATACCTCCAGAGAACCAGCTATCAGCACTCAGGCCTTCATATTTTCAAGGCTGAACTATACATGCTTGATATAGGGGTGCTCTCAGCAGCTCTGTGCCTTTAGATGGTGCCAACACTATGGCCCATCTTCAGGTGCTTGTAGCCATAGCCTAGAAATCCCAAAGCAGCCTAACCTTGGTAATGTTTTATTGAAATACACTATGTACTTCAAGGACCCACAAGGACTCACAGAGACTGTCCCCATCAAACTTTGGAGTTCCCTTTCTTTTAAGGCTTGCCAAAGTCCATGCCTGTACCTCTTCAAAGAATGGCATGAAACTGCCTTTGGTGGTCTGGGATAGGGAAGGAGAGAAAAGAAAAAACCCTGCTACCCACTCAAGGCATTGGGACTGGGAACGACAAAAGCTCCACGCAAAACACTTAAAATTGATACCATTCATGAAATGGCTGTAGACATTCATCGGCTTTCTTAGCTGCAGTCATTTCGTCTAAATGAAAGACAGAACAAATTAATTTTACACAGCACACACTGTAAATACAGGACTTCAGTAAAACTATATGGGCAACTGGAAGATTTCACATTTGGCAAGCTGCATTGGGTTACTTTTTGTATATAAAAAAGCAACTTGTAAGTGCAATTCATTATTATTGTTATAACGGAGCCAGATTCAGCTAACACTTGTGCTAGTGGAAGCCAGCACAGGGAGTTTCACTAGCCCACCCCCAAATTGGCTTTGGAGGATCAGTAGTACCCTCCCCCACCCCAGAACACACGGGGGGGGGGATGGTTCCACCTAGCAAGCATAAATGAGTTTGCTGACAGAACAATCATATTAGTATGACGTTGAATTCCATTTATTAAATTTATATCTGCCTATCCTGAGCACAAATAATAAGTAATAGAACAAACAAAAAATCTTTAAAACTCCTTAAAAGCAATTCTAATACAGATGCAGCCTGGAAAAGATTAACTTAAATGGCTTGTTGAAAGAGGAAGATCTTCAGTAGGTGCCAAAAAGACAACCTGTCTAATATTCAAAGCGGGGGCATTCCAAAGGGGAGGTGCCACAACACTAAAAGTCTGATTCCTACATCCAGCCTGAAGGTTACTAGCACTAAGTCAGTTCAGAAGGATCCCATGGTCAATGATTTCAAAAGTCACTGAGTGATTAAGAAAGAGTAATAGAGCCACACTTGCCATCTTTCTCCTGATAAAGGTCATCCATTAGGGAGACCAAGGCTGAATCAGTCCCATAACCAGGCCTGAATCCAGACTGAAATGGGTTCAAGACTATTTCTTTTATCCAAGACTACTTGCAATTGTTGCGCTATATTATATATCCTATAATATTGCGCCCTTTAAACTATTGCATATTAATTTTAGGCTCCGAAGCCAACTCTTTTCATGTAATCCCCATTCAGCCATGAAGCCACCTGGGTGACTTTGGACCAGTCACTAACTCTCAGCCTAAGCTACTTCAGAGTTGTTGTGAGGATAAATTGGACATGGAAGGCAGTGTGTATGCCACGTTCCGTTATCTGGAGATAACACACACGTGCGTGCAATCAATCAATCAATCATAAAGGTCCTTTCAAGGCAGCATACTTACCATGATGATTTTGTAAAGTTTCTTGAGAAAAACTCTGAGTTGTAATAACATCACCCTCTTGCACATCATTCTGCACATTGGATACGGCTTGTTCTTTGGAGGCCTGTGAATTGAGAGTAGCCTGGTCCAAGATGCTTTGTGAAGGAGATATGGCCTGCTCACTAACCCCACACTTCAGTGGATGTATCCTAAAAGGGGTGTGTAAGATGTTACAGTGCACTTTGCTTAAAAGAACATTTTACTCATTGAATTGGGCAGCAGTCCAGACACAGATGTTGGTCTCCAGCCAATATAAGGCACATTTAGGCTTCAACATGTTCTGCAGTTCTTCCTGCTTTTTTAAACCTCCAGCTGGGGCAGAATGTCTGCGTGGAAAAAGGCTGTGATGAGGAAAGATGATGAAATACTTTCTACTTGTGTCATTTTCCGGCTCAAAAATTATACTCCCTGCATTGTTTTTAATCCTTTGGTGCAAAGATTTTTACCTTTGGGTGCAACAGAAGCTTGGGCACACTGATTCTGAGTTAGAAAATGACACAAGAAGAAAGGGTTAAACAGCCTTTCCCTGCTCAAATGCAGCCCGCCCCAAACTTCTGGTTTAAAAAAGAATCACCACAGAGACATTTGGGAAAGGACTCACCTAGGAGGGAAGCTTCCTTCTCTCTCTAGTCAATCTCAGCCTTAGAAACTAATTGGAGACTCCAGCACACTAGAAACCAACTACACACACCCCAGACACTCAAGACATTCCACCCCAAGACAAGTTTTGGAACTGAACCTATTAAACAAGGAGAGCTCTCAGAGAAAATGTGGTGAAAGCTCAACAACAGAGGTTACCAGAATAGCGAGAGTAGTTTGTCCATATGTATCCAAGCGCAAAAGCCCTACTAACTTATTTATACATTGCATTTCAAGGACTATATAGCCATCCTAAGGTGACTCACATCATAAACTGTAAAGTATAGTAAAACCAATATCAAACCAAGTAATTAATGCTCAAACAGATCAACCCCAGTTTGAGAATGATACTGCAACACCCCTGAAAACTACCTAAACAGATGTTATTAAAATGTAAGTGGTATAAAACTAAGGAGAACAGAATGCCAGCTAATGCAATCCCTTAGCTGAAAATTTAAAGTTTCATTATTTAAAAAAAGAAATTGAAGTCACTCCCTTACAATGCTGGTAATTCCTTTTCCTCTTGAACCATTTCAGCATCTCTATATAACTTCTGGAGTTCACTGATGTGATCTGGGTTTTCAGTTCCCATTCCAGTAGACAGGATCTCAGAACGAATATTGTATTCATTAATAGACGTTTTCAGATCTAGAAGTCTGGTGACACGAACCTGAAATTTAATTGTGAATAAGTAGTATTTGCTTTCACACCACTAGTTTGCAGCTCCTTCATCCCTCAAACTTCCTAGTTATGACTATGAAACTGACCTTATCTTCCTTCCTTCTGCTGCAACTATCAACTAGAGTAGAGCCCTTAGATATGGCTTAGATTGGTACATTGGTCTGTCTCTGGTGGGAGATTACTGTGTCCAAAAGCACAGAAATTTTGGCAGGAAGTTTTTGCAATCCTTACTGATCACCACAGTCAAACCAAGAACCATACCCTATCACACCACTTGTGAATGGTACATCTGACTGCATCTTTCTAATCCCAGATGCATGTGTGCTGCCACAAGGAGGTGGTTTATCAGATTCTTACAAGGGAGATCCTTTCTGCACCCTTTAAATAAATAAAGAGAGCATAGCTAAACCCAGTTCTATTTCAATATCTCTGTGATGATCCGTAAGGATTGCAAAAATTTCCTGCAAAAATTTCTGTGCTTTTGGACACAGAAATCTCCCACCAGAGAAATTATTAATGTTTTCATCACTAATACAGATGTGGCTAAGTGCTTCTTAAAATCAAAGTTGCCCACTGTGCTGTGTCAATAATGCCTCCTCTAAAAACTAGCAGCTCAAATGTTTGGGAAGATTTTCCAAACCATTTGTAGAATCTGTTTATCCATTGTTAAAATACTAAGATGGCAGTCCTGGAGACTTCTAAACCAAACCTCAGTGAATAATTCTTTTCACGGTCCTTAAGTCTATAATATCCCAGCAAAAGCACCTGATAATACAACCACCAAGCCGGGGGCAAGTATCTCATACCACATTCAAAGTATCCCATATTCAAAAGAAGGAAGGAAGGAAGGAAGGAAGGAAGGAAGGAAGACTCCTCAGTACCAACTTAAAAGAAGTTCACTTTGGAATTTATTAGGCAGTTAAGATAAAATATTTAATGTTTTGCTACATACCACTGGATCCACCCAAATTGTGTTTCCCAAAGCAAGTACTATTTTTGCTTCATGAGGTTTCCCTCTGATCATCTGATTAATGTATCTCGTAACCTAACAAAAAAGAAAAAATCCTCAGATATCAAATGTTTTGCTTAATACAAGCTAGTGACCTGCAAAAAGTTGTTTTAAAAAAAACGAAACAAAAAAATAGCTGGCCATCACTGAAACAAGTTTAGGCACCGACTTCTCTGTGTACCGTAACACAAATGAAGGTAAGAAAAAGGAGTAAACTTACTTTTGGATTCCACTCCACTTCATTATCAATGGGTTTAACTCGACAAACAATAAATTCCACTGCCTGAGGGGGCAAAGCTTGGAATTGTTCAGGTAAGTAAAGCAATTTATAATTTTGAACTTCACCAAATCTGCCTTCATCTATATACTTGATATGAACGCTATAAAATACAGAGTTCTCTCCCTTGGATGGTACTTCAAGCACCTGGACCCTGTAACAGAATGGAAGAAAGGGGAATTAAAAAATTTCCAACATATAAGGTCAGTTAAACCAACAGAATTCTTATGTGTTTGTATAGAAGTTTTATCTTTAAGAGGTGATGCTATACTCGTAAACTTCCTTCCAGATTTCAAGAAATCTAGGACTAAAACTGCAGTTCAGTTCTGCTGTTAAAATGCAATTCTCCCTTCCTTGTAGCAGCAACATTGTTGGTGAGTTCTGCTAATGAGACTTCATGACTTCACAGGCACCCACTGTACAGTGCCTATGACACCAATGAATTCGGATCACACAGTTCTTCCCCCTGTACCAGCCATTCCAGCACAAATCTATCTTTAAAGGTTTGTGTTTACATTTTTTATGGAAGTTATATTGAGGCTACGTGCTTCCCAGATGATCCCATGGGCACCCATAAAGAAAGGAGTGGGGGATCCAAGCAAGCCTGTATAAAGTAATGCATCTAGAAATATTGAACATTTACAAATTATGTTGTACAGATTATATTGTTAGCTGTACATCTCTGTGCCTAGGTCTGAATAGCTTTTACTGGCATAGAAAACCGCTAGGCTAGATTATACCAAAATTTGTTTGCAGAAGAAGCGAAACATTTTACCTGTGGAAAGTGTTTTCTTCACGTAATCCATACATTGCTAGCTTCTCTAATGGGTCAGCAGGGATAAGATTCTTAGCTTTTTTATAATATGCATTCACTTCATCGGCAAGAGCTGCATATGGATCTTTCTGTTTACTGACAATGCGGCCAAAGTAGTTTGTGGCATCCACAATAAAAAGAGGGAGGATCTGAAAGGGGGAAAATACATGTGAAAAGGAGTGCTGCAACTTTAGCAAATAGGCATATTCCCAAGTCACTGGATTTAAATGTTTGTTTTAAATTCACCTGCTTCCAGCACTCTTCTTTTTCAGATTGCAATAATAACAAACAAGAAAACTCATACCAACATGTAAAACATATCTTGTAATAAACATTCCAAAAGGTTTCACCACATCCTTGCATGTGTAGAGGGTGCACTTTTCTCATGTTCTGGCCTCATTTCTGGCACTTTTAACAAATCTCTTTGATTGTTTCCCTTCCCTCTCTTTCCCACATGAGCCGAGTCTCTGAGACCTAAACTACATGCAAGTGAAGGACCTCTGTATGTTTTATCCAAACCTACTGGAATTATACAGAATGTGCAAGTAAGGAAGTGAGAGACTGCATCCCCCCAAGGCTTCCTTCGCTGTATCACCAATCAACAACCTCTCAGCCAGGCTCTCTTCCAGCATTAGTTCCCCAAGTGCGAACAATACCTTGAAAGAGGGCTGTGAGAGTCTGAGCCCCCTGACTGCTGCACTCTGCTCTGGAGCTTAAAATCAGACTGAGTGCTGCTCTGCCCCACTTTCTGTCTGATTGCAGCAGATGGATTGTTAACAAACGGATCTTCAACATTCACATCTAATTTGAGTAATATACTACAACAGTGATGACAAGGCCCGTGTCTATTTTGATTTATACATAGCAGCTTGCAACCATAGGTTCTCCAAAAATTTGGGGGGAAATCTAAGGTATCTTCCTACGGTAACTAAAAGGACTGCTGCTCTGGTTCCCAACTATGCCTATTATGAAACACAGTCCAGTTTCCAGAAAGAAAGCTCAATTTACTTTTGCCAGCATAAACAGCTATAGGGGGGGGGGGAATCATCTGTGAAAGATTTGCAGTGGAAAATTCATTTTATTATGTAAAATGAAGTTTGGGAAGGCAGAAGATCTGTGATCAGACGATCATAAGAAATTATCTGGAGCTCTGATTCTTTCATGCTCTGGGGCCTGAACTTTCTTCCACCAGAAGATAGATACAGCATGTTTAAGATGCAAGAATGAAGCCGTACTACTAACTTACTGTTACATTTCCAGTTGCAGGCAAAGTTTCATTTGTTGCCTTTTGTAGCATATCTATTTGTAAACTCACTCGATGTCGATCTGGACAGCGTTTCTTATCCCTGTGACAGAATAATGATAAAAAGAGTTCAGGAAATGCCAGGAAGGTGACAAGAATACAGGTGGCTGGTAAGAATACAGGGGACTCCTCACTTATGCAGGGGTTATGTTCCTGGCACAAGTGAAAGCACGTAAAGTGGGGAATACCCTCTAAGCACCCAATCAATCAATCAATCAATCAATCAATATTTATTATTTATACCCCACCCATCTGGCTGGGTTTCCCCAGCGACTCTGAGCGTCTCCCAACAGAATATTAAAAACCCAATAAAACATCAAACAGTAAAAACTTCCCTAAACAGGGCTGCCTTCAGATGTCTTCTAAAAGTCCCATAACTGTTTATTTCCTTGACATCTGATGGGAGGGCATTCCATAGGGAGGGCACATTTACCGAGAAGGGCCTCCGCCTGGTTCCTTGTAACTTCACTTCTTGCAGCGAGAGAACCACCAGAAGGCCCTCAGAACTGGACCTTAGCATCTGGGCTGAACGATGGGGGTGGAGACGCTCCTTCAGGTATACTGGGTCGAGGCCATTTAGGGCTTTAAAAATCAGCACCAACACTTTGAATTGTGCTTGGAAACGTACTGGGAGCCAATGTAGGTCTTTCAGGACTGGTGTTATATGGTCTCAGCGGCCACTCCCAGTCACCACTAGCTGCCACATTCTGGATAAGTTGTAGTTTCTGGGTCACCTTCAAAGGTCGACCCACATAGAGCGCATTGCAAGAAGAGTTTGGAAGAAGAGTTTGGATTTGATATCCTGCTTTATCACTACCCGAAGGAGTCTCAAAGCGGCTAACATTCTCCTTTCCCTTCCTCTCCCACAACAAACACTCTATGAGGTGAGTTGGGCTGAGAGACTTCAGAGAAGTGTCACTAGCCCAAGGTCACTCAGCAGCTGCATGTGGAGGAGCGGAGATGTGAACCCGGTTCACCAGATTACAAGACTACCGCTCTTAACCACTACACCACACTGGCTCCAAGTGTGCCCAAGTCACTGTCTCTTCAATCCATACCAAAAATACTGTATCCAAAAATATCCACAACTAGAATTGAAGCTTTAGGGCTGGCAGGAGGATGGGAGATGTGCAGCAAAGCACTACCCCCCCCTTTCCACACCAGCTATTAGGCTGAGAAACATAAACAAAGCGCAGCTGCACCTCTGATTTATTCTGGGCTTCCTCTATCCTCACTGACGTCATCTTTGGGAATGTCTCCTTGCGAGCCATGATGACTCTCCAGCTCTCTCCCGTGATTTCCGGGTTTGAATTATTCCTTTCCAGGTGCCACACATATATGCAGTCATGGGTGCATCAATCATGCTTAAGTGGGGTGACACCGGTAAATGGAATCTGTTGGCCTGCTTTGTACTTAACAGTAAGCCCTAGCCAGAAATAAACCACAGTTTCCTGTGCAGTATGCCAGTACTCAATGCTGAAAGAACTTCTACTCCACTCCAGCCCGCCTGTCTGCATCTGGAAGAGACAGACTAAGACGTTTTGCTTAACACTACATATGACCCACTACTCGGGGGATGTTTCTCTCCTTGGCTGACTTATTGTGATTTGTTTGGTGAGAAACAGACTCTTGAGCATTAGCAGAGGAGGTTAAGGGGTGATATGATAGCCATGTTCAAATATATAAAAGGATGTCACATAGAGGAGGGAGAAAGGTTGTTTTCTGCTGCTCCAGAGAAGTGGACACGGAGCAATGGATCCAAACTACAAGAAAGAAGATTCCACCTAAACTTCCTGACAGTAAGAGCTGTTCGACAGTGGAATTTGCTTACAAGGAGTGTGGTGGAGTCTCCTTCTTTGGAGGTCTTTAAGCAGAGGCTTGACAACCATATGTCAGGAGTGCTCTGATGGTGTTTCCTGCTTGGCGGGGGGGTTGGACTCGATGGCCCTTGTGGTCTCTTCCAACTCTATGATTCTATGATTCTATTCTATGATTCTATGAATGCTAAACCAATCCTCACTGCTTGTTTCTTCCAGAGGCAGGCAAGGCAGAGCAGGAGCATCTGTGCAAGAGTACCCTGGCTGCTCATGGAAAGCAATGGCTTATTTCTGACCCTGGCTTACGGTTGCTTGCAAGAATGAAGCCAATGAAAACCATCCCTATAACTGCCATGGAAAGCAGGAAAAAATGCAGAACTCACAAAACTCAAGAGCTGTAATTCCCAAACTGTACACTAGGGCACACCAGTTCACCATCAGAAATAAATTCAGAAAGAAAGACTTATGTGAGCCCCAAAGTAGCCATCCATACAGGAGGTGGCTCACTTAAATTCCACAAGATTCCCTGGAGAAATCGAAAGGACTGTAGTTTGGTGGTACAGCTCATGCACTTAGGTTAAAATGACAGCCTAAATGCAGAATGCGCATTTCCAAGTGCTTTAATAATCACACCAGGAATTGCCTTCTCTTTGTTAATGCACAATACTACTGTCTACAGCAGGCTTCCTCAACCTCGGCCCTCCAGATGTTTTTGGCCTACAACTCCCATGATCCCTCGCTAGCAGAACCAATGGTCAGGGATGATGGGAATTGTAGTCTCAAATCATCTGGAGGGCCGAGTTTGAGGAAGCCTGGTCTACAAGTTATGCATTTTCCTCTTTAAAAGTCTCTATGCCTTCTCCAGCTATTGCTGAAGGATGCAGACTCTGGGTGCTGGTATAAATGTAACAGTCTCAGAGAACAAGTAAAAAATACATTTTTGAATAGTCCCCCCATATGCCAGATGTTTTTTTAAAAAAATCATATGCAGGTTATTTTAAAAGGAAAATTTCACAGGACACTATATAAATTTTGTCTACAGAAAAAGATATCCTAAATAAACTTCTGCCAAAATCAAATAAAATCTTTCATTAAAAAGAAAGAATTTTCCCAATATAAAAAACTAAAGTTGTTTCTACATTTATTAATTTTTTAAAAAACATTGTTTCACAGAACTCAATCTTTATTTTGGGCCAATTTTTCCAAAGAGATCAATGGTCCATCAAGCTTCTCCCACAACCCTACCTTATAAATTTCACACCATAGAATCTCGAAGGAACCTTTTCCTCTCCACAGGATTTTAAGGCAGAACCTTTTTTCTAAGCCACTTCTTTCCTTGTGCATTTTTTCTTCTTCTAGAGCAGAACAAGCCATTTCTCCTCCCACCACCACCACCACTCTGCCTTGCGTTATCCAAGTGTGGTGGTGAGGAACAGGTGGATAGCCCTGGCAAAGCATTGACAGGAATGCCTGTGCCATACAACTGACAATCTGCTTTTGCCAAGTGATTAAGTGATCATATCATTTAAGAATTGAATAAGTAATTTCATTTCCCTTTGTCTTTTTAAAGGTAGGAAACTAGTTGCTAAGCTAACAGGTATTTTCTTACTTGCAAACTCCATATGCTTTAAGGTAGCGACAGAGAGGTCTTCCTTTCTTTCTGTCTTCTTTGGCCTCCAGCACTCCAGATGTAAAGTTGCATAATTCAGGTGGAATGTTGGTTTCTGTGCGTTTTAAATAATGCATTACTCCAACAGCATGGGGTGCACTCTTTTCTGTCAACAGCAAGATGGATTTTGCATTTGGCTGTTCTTTTTCCAAAGACGAAATCTTTGCAAGGGGGAGAAAATGCAACATTTGCCTTCAGTTTTTATTATCAGGTATTATAATGGGTGTTAACAACAACAACAGCAACAACAACAACAAGTAAAAGAGGTGTCCCTGCTCCAATAACCTTGCAACCAAAATTTTGACAGTGGGGCAGACAGCAGAGGGAGGGAAGCAAATGACAACATTATCAAAATCCCAGCAGATAGACTTGCACACTTAAAATTTAATTTAAGTTAGGAATAAATGGATTTAATCTAATGTTACTGAAGAAATAGGCCTGGAAGAAAACAGGTGAGTGTTCTGGGAGAAAGTGTCAGGAGTTAGGAGGACTAAGGCAAAAGGAAAACCGCTTTGAGAAAAAAATTGAAGGAGCAAGAGTGGTGGAGCTGGAGGAATGAAGATCACAGGCAGAATCTTAGGATAGAGGAGGGGCAGGGGAACAAGGAGAATTTTTTTGTTTGAAATTTCCACAGTCATAAACAGTTCATTTGGTTTGTACAAACCTTTCCAACTGAGTTTTGGAAGTTATCAGACAAACTGTATAAGCGTGCACCGAAAATTCTTGGAGATGCAGGAAAACTGAAATGAATGACCCGAGTTGCATCAGTAATTCCTAAGGTTCTTATGCAGTCATCTGTTAAAACTGGAAAGCAAAACCAAAAAACATATCATTCAAAACCACTGATGTTGGCTGCAAGGCAAAACCAACATTACAATACTGGTAATGATAAAAAGCACCAATGTGGCAAGCTGTATAAAAATCATCAATCAGAAGAACTTGAAATAGCATAAAATGATGTAGATAAACAAGGAACTTTTTTATCATAATTTCCCTGTTTTTTAGTTACTAACTGATTAACCCTTAGCTGGGTTTTATGTTACATAAATTGCTATAATCTGCTTGATACCATGTTGCTCCAAGTCTGAAACTGGGCAAACTTTTGCAAGATACAGTGCTACCTTGGGTTACAAACTTAATTTGTTCCGGAGGTCCGTTCTTAATCCAAAACCGTTCTTAACCTGAGGCACACTTTCACTAATGGGACCTCCCGCTGCAAAGCCGTTGTGTGATTTCCGTTCTCATCCTAGGGCAAAGTTCTCAACCCAGAACAACTACTTCCAGGTTAGTGGAGTTCAAAACCCAAAGCATTTGTAACCTGAGGTACCACTGTACCTGGCATTTTTCCTCCCTTCCTGCCAAAACATACTAGATGTCAACTGCCTGTTATCCTGGGGCTGCAGAAGCAAGGGAAAAGGATGCTCTGGCCTCAGCTATCAGTCAAAGGAACAAAAGACATAAACAGAGATTTAAGCAAGACCAGGCAAAGGGAAATCAGCCTGGTCCAAATTGGATATAAATGCTTGTAGCTCAACACTTTGCTCTAACCTTCAAGAACAAATTCCCTCCTCTACCTACTCTCCTTTCACTCCCTTTCCCAAGTGTGTCTTGTCTTCTTTATAGAATCATGGAATTATTGGGTTGGCAGGGACCCCAAGGGTGAGCTAATCCAACCCCCTGAAACACAGGAATCACAGCTAAAGAATACCTGATGGATGGTTATTTTACCTGTGTTTAAAAACCTCCAGGGTAGGAGAGGTAACCACTTTCTAAAGTCATAGAATCATAGAGTTGGAAGGCACCCAAAGGGCCATCTAGTCACATTTTGAGGGAGTCCATTCCACTCTCAAACAGCTCTTACACGCAGAAAGTTCTTCCTAATGTATAGTCAGAAACTCCTTTCTCGTCATTTGAATCTATTTGTTAATGCCCTGCTTTCTGGACCAGCAGAAAACAAGCTTGCTCCATCTTCCATGTGACAACCCTTCAGATATTTGAAGATGGCCATTGTATCCCTTTTCAGTCTTCTCTTCTCCAGGCTAAACCTTCCCAACTCCCTCATAAGAACTGGTTCCCAGACCCTCAGTCATCTTGGTTGCCCTCCTCTGCACATGTCCATTTGTCAATATGCTTCTTGACATGGGGTGCTTAGAACTGGAAACTGTAGCCTGCAAACCTGATGGCAACCTCCCCCCCCCTTTAAATTTTTTTTTTTTAATGTGAGTCACTTTGGGAGACAATAATTATCTAATCAGTTTAATGATAACATAGCAAATAATACATCTAATTAAATTGTAATGAAAGAGATTGAGAGTCACTATAGTTTTGACAAAGGTTTTAGAGCAAGCATATGTGAGAAAAACAATATATTTACCTAGTACAACATGTGTGCCAGAGCTAAATTTTTTCTTCCATTGCTCTAAAACATAATCAAAATGAAATCCAATGTCTGGGTGCATTTTCAAACAAAATATTGAAGTGCTCTCCACTGCCTAATTAGAAAAGAGAATGGTTTCAAACAATGTGGATTACAAAAGAAATGTATAATTACTGAACAATGCTCTGATTTAAAAAACAAACAAACAAACAAACAAACAAACAAACAAACAAACAGAATTGAACACTGCTACATTCAGAATTAAAAGTCTGGTTATGAGTCATCTTTTATTTTCTACGTTCTAAAGCAGTGGTGGCCAAACTTGGCCCTCCAGCTGTTTTGGAACTACAATTCCCATCATCCTTGACCACTGGTCCTGTTAGCTAGGGATGATGGGAGTTGCAGTCCCAAAACAGCTGGAGGGCCAAGTTTGGCCATCACTGTCTAAAGGGTCAGTTTCATTTACCCCTTAAATGAAGGCTAATGTGTCCCTGGATGATTATATTCATTTATATATCAAACAAATACATGGCCTTTTGTGAAATAAGGAGACAAAGACCAATTCATTTGGAATGCTTATCAATTCTTTGGTAAGATCTTGTACCTATCAGCAGCAGTGAAAATGCTGCCTCTGTAAACTTTGCTGCACTGCTTGTGTTGCCAATTTATGCTGTTTCAACCCAGAAGTGCCTTCCCTGTTGCCTGCCTTACTGCTTTGCAGCCCAAAGAAACATTCATCCCCTGCAGCAAGGGAATCAACACAGTGACTTTGGTTGTTGTGGGAACACTCCACAAACAAGGCAAAGCCTTATCAGTCATACCAGGACTTTTGTCCTTCCCTTCAGGGATGTTTCAGAACACAGGCAACCAAGGCTGGCCCCTTGGTCTTTTCCTTTCCTTTCCACTTCTGAACTCCTTCCTCTTAGCCCCACTATCACCTGCTGGCTGCTGCATAAAGGGTACCAACTGAACAGACATGTGAACTCTCATTATCAGCAACTGCATTTTTTTGAATCTCATTGTTAAACTCATACCTAATTTTTTTTTTTTTAATTCCTGCAAACGAAGATTTCATGCCTCTGACAAAGCAGCGCCTGAGCGCAAGAAAACTTCTTTCACCGTAGATTTTTTAATCTTAGTTGCTTTTATCTCAAATTAAAGAATGATGAGATATGGGGTTTATTTTGGATAACTCAATGGCACGCAGAGTCCTTCAATGCAAAAATGAAAGCCAAAGCTTTCATTTCATCAGTATAATTTGTTAACAGTGCCAAAGTGGGGAGGATTGAAACACCAAGCAGTGGTTTCAGAAGCCACTGGCAACCATCTCCTGCCGATTATTTTCCTTGTCTGTCTCTCTGACACAGGCACACCATTCTGCCACATTTTTAAGCTAGTTGAATTACCCCTCAAGTTCAATATTTATTTCTAGCAAACAAAATAATGTAACAGCTTCAAAAGCAAATGTTTGTTTGTTTTTTTGAAGAGTTGTTTGCCGTATTCATGAGAGTGAAAGGGCTCGGGGTGCTGTTATCAATCTTTGCCCTTTGAACCCCAGCTGTTTCTGTTTGCTGCTTTTGAGGCAGCCCCATAGGCAGACAGTCCCTGTGCCACCAACACCTCTTGCCTGCCCCTCCTGTTTGATCTGGGCTCCTCTGGTGGAGGACCAGGGCCAGCAAGTGGCAGCCATGTGGGTGGGACCTCAGCCAGTGCCTTAACAGTTGATCAGTCCTGCTGCTGGACTTGCATGCAAAACACCCTTATCTGCTGATGTAGGAAAACAGTGTCACCTGGAATACCTGAGATTTTGCATCCTGGCTGAGAAATAGGTATTTGGGGTCTGGGTTTTCACCCCACAATTCTTTTACAAAGGGCCAACTAATCATAATTGGTTGGCTCTGTTGTAATGCATTGGCATTTTTGAGTAATGCAAGTTCAAAGTCATTAGGGGAGTTGCTTAAGTGCCTAAAATTGCCAATTGACCACTTAAGACTACTGATATCAGATTTGGAGTATATATCACCACTGGGGGGGTGGGGTGGGGAGAGGAAACCAGTCCTTTTCTGGAAGTGACTAGCTTTTCCTGCTTTGAGATTCCCATAGGACAACACTTCATATGCCTTATGCAAAGCTTAGAAAAGCTGGCTTTTCAAATAAGAAATAAAACCATTTCCTTTTGCAACACCCTCTTATTGCCTATTCAGCTATGTATTTATCCATTAACCAGGATAGAAAAGAGGAGACTCTTTCTTTCTAAACAATTTGGACTGTATCATTTAGGGGGGAAATACCTTGTAAATTATATCTGTTTCTTCTACGGAACTGGTGAAAATCAATGTTTTCTGAACGTTAGTAGGAGTAAAGTCCAATGATTGAAGCAAAGTAGAGATTCGGTCACACTCAAGGCAAAGCTGCACCACCTAGAGTCACATGTAGTTCAAATGTGTCAGGTTAAATTAAATCACTCTTTATAAAAGCTTCCCCTTAACGTTAGGGAATAAAAATACCCATGGCTTGTATCCAACAATGTTACCTAATGTAGGCCCACTGAAATTGATGGACCAAGATTAGTCATGCCCATTAATGTCAATAGGTCTACTCTGAGTAGGACCAGCACTGGCTACAACCTTCTATATGGAGATGCTGAATTAACCCTATTTAATATGAAGATGGGGTTCCACAATAGTTTGATTTATCCTTTTGTTTAATCAGCACTTCTGGGATAGAAAATTCATGATCTTGTTCTGTGAAAAAATTATGAGCACCTCTCAATCTTACTTT
The DNA here is from genome assembly GCF_964106915.1 of Podarcis gaigeae. NCBI lineage: Eukaryota > Metazoa > Chordata > Lepidosauria > Squamata > Lacertidae > Podarcis > Podarcis gaigeae. The sequence goes on from NC_139684.1 coordinate 29,257,026, forward strand.
CAAGTAACCAGCTCAAGAAACCATACACACATAATAAGCATTATTATCCTCCTATTTTTGCACATCATAGCTAAACCAGCAGGTTTCATAGGAACCATTCTTGATGCTATTCTCAGAACTGAGGAAGTTACTCTTATTATAACCCTTAAAGTTTCCAGCTTCTTAACCAACAGGTCTGACCAACTGGATTTGTTCTGTACATAGCCAATCTCAACCTCCAAATTCCACTTAGTATTTTAAAAGCCACAGTGCTTATAATTTGTGCCTGCAAGAGTTAGTGAACCTGTGCAGAGCCTAGTCTTCAATCCAAAAGCAAATATATAAGAGAGCTGTAAAGCTCCTAATATTTTACCTGTTGCACTTTGCCATATATGGCAGCTTCTTCCATGGATGTGATCACAACATACGGATCATTCATGAACTCTTTGGTTAAGCGTTCTATGTTTTTGCTCCAGTGCCTTCCGATAGCAACGATCTGCTGAGGTGCAGATTCTTTCTCTTCAACGTTCAAGGCTGTTTTGTAATATTCTAGAATACGAAATATCTATAAAACAGGAATTAACACCCATCATTATCTTTTCCACCTGCTAAAAGCAATACTATGGGTAAACCACAGGCAGAATTGGTGATGGGAAGACAGCTAACTTACAATACTAATCAACTAGCTGCTTTGGGTGGAACTAGGTCTTTGGTTCACAGGCAATCCCTGGTTCCGCACCAGGAAGAACTTTTTAGCAATGTATATTTGGCATAAGCAATACTGTATAGTTGACTATTTTGGGGGAAAGCACAATCAGTGCTAGGGGCAACTATGATTGTATCTTTTTTATAATATACTTTGAGTTCACATTATCTTAGCACATTTATCTCATGCGCAAAAACCCACACTTACTTCTATGTTGGCTTCAGCAAACAACACATCAATTTCATCAAACACAAGATGGCAGAGCCTGAGGAACAGTAAGCTGTGATATTCAAGCAACCTCAGAAGGGTATATGGGGTTGTTATAAGGACCTCACCTGTAAGGAAGTTGTCACATTATTTCCTTGAAATCTCAAAAAAAGCATAAAGTACCATCAAAAACTACTAGCCTGTATCCCAGTTACACCCACACTAGCTAATAATTCATGACCCACAGACAACCCAAGGGAAAAAAGAACCTGTTCTCTTGTTTATGAAAGCTTTCCTGTTATGTTACCTAGAAGTGATTTGCACTTACCAAGTGCTGTAGCTTGGTGACAAAAGTAGGTGTTTTGCTATCAAAAAGTTCCAGGTTCAAGAGCTGGCATCTCCAAGTGGGTTAAGAAGATTCCCATCAAACTCTGGAGAGCCACTGCTAGTAGGTGTAGACCAGGGGTAGGCAACCTAAGGCCCGTGGGCCACAAGCAGCCCACAGGGGTCATTTAACCGGCCCATGAGCTGCCCCCAAACTGAACCGCCTGCTTGGCAAGTCCCTGCGTGCTGCGCTAAACTGGCGCAGCATGGTGACTCACTTCTGCAGCACCGGAAATCGTGTTTGCGCAGACACAGACACCGGAAATCGTGAGCGTGCAATCCGGCCCACGGAGGGATCTCTGCTGGAGTGAACTGGCCCAGGCGAGGTAAACCTTGCTGACCCCTGGTGTAGACAATACTAAGCTAGGTAGACCAATTCTGTATTAAAAAGCAGCTTCCTGTTTCTAGGGCTACAGACAATTGGAAAGTAATAACCCTCTAACTTGCTTTATCGACTGGAACAAAAATCTGCATAGCAAGGTACAAATTAAGAATGTGAAATCCAATTAACTATGATGAATTCAGCTTCTCCCCTCCCCTCTTCTTTTACATAACACAAGTCAAATGCCTAGTATACACGTCCTGGTAAACTGTAGTTAATTGGTTATCTTTATATGGATTTTATAGTTCATGTAAATTGCCAATTTAAAACAATATTTTTATTTTCGCTTTGTGGCACTGAAACTGTATAAGAATGATTTAGTCACACTTGTGATAGACCACTTTAATAAGTTAATGTTACTGTATGATTTTATACCATACTTGCATTTTATATTTTGTTATTCCCTTATGGTCCAGATAAATTTATTCAATCATATTTTCAGCATTAATGGTCATGTTATGCTTACATCCTCTTGGAATTCTGGTGCTCTGTATTTCTTCCTTATTTGTTCCCAGTAAGAGCAATATTGGGTGAATAGGCCTGGAACAATGGCTGTAAGTTTCCAGAAACTCAAACACCAGTTCTGCTTTCTTCTGTCCTGAGCACAGGATTAATGCAACTGGCTATGTACACAAACAAGACATCAATTCATACTAAGAGCAGAAACATTTCCATGAATCAGTAAGAAAATCTCTTTTAAAAGATACCCCACTGTTCAAAGTAATGCAAGCTAGCCAAGATTTTTAAAATCCATGAAGGGAGTGGGGAAATCACACAGTGGTATAGACTCTGAACAGCCTTGTTTCTACAAAACTCCTCTCTCTCATTCAGGCCTGCTCTTTGCTGCATGCTTACTCAACCCTCCAAATGGCTTGCTGTGCATAACCCTCATGAAGGGTTTTTCAACTCTGGCTCCGGCCTGGTGGAACGCTCTGCCTCATGAGACCAGGGCCCTGCAGGATCTGATTTCTTTCCACAGGGCCTGTAAGACAGATTTGTTCTGCCTGGCCTTTGGCTTGGAGCCAATTTGATTCCCTCCCTCTCTTTCTTTTTTCCTTTCCTTCTCCTCCTGCGATGAGGCTACATTTTAATATTTCAATATTTTAATGTTGTATTTTAATTTTGTTTTTAAGTTGTAATCATTCAACTTGTTTTTATTATTGCTTGTAAGCCGCTCTGAGCCCGGCCTTGGCTGGGGAGGGCGGGGTATAAATAAAAATTATTATTATTATTATTATTATTATTATTATTATTATTATTATGAAGTGTGCACATTGGTTATTAACTGAAACATGCAAGGGGGTGCTATAAAGCAGGCTTACTCAACCTCGGCCCTCCAAATGTTATGAGACTACAATTCCCATCATCCCTGACCACTGGTCCTGCTAGCTAGGGATCATGGGAGTTGTAGGCAAAAAAAATCTGGACAGCAGAGTTTGAGGAAGCCTGCTATAAAGGATCAGCACACCAGCTCCAGACAAACCTTTTGCCATTGCTCTCATGGAAGCGTCCTACTTCAGTCAGTCATTCTCCAGCTTATGGAGGGAAATGAGAATAATGGCAGGACAAAGCTAGTACGCTCATTCTCATTGACCCCCTGTACATATTTAGTTAATGCCAAATATGCATGCCTGAAGAAGGCCTGTTTGGTTCTAGTTCCCCCTCCCTGCCAACCCCTAGAGGCATTTACCCAGATAAAGTTTGATCCTTCTCTTTACTCTATGGCATCCCTTAGGAAGAATATGTTATCACAACTTTTAAAAAGTTAATCTCATGTTCTATTGCTTGCAGCTAGCTTTGGATGAGCTGAGCCCATTCAAACATCTACTGCTCAGGGTCTCTAGATACAACTATCTAGGCAGGCAACTGGTTAGGCTTAGCCATTCAAATCAGAGGCTACAGCATTCCCACGTTCCCTATATTTCCTGCATTTCTAAGCTGCTTCTTAAGACATGGTTACAATGGCCATTTACATTACATTTGGTTGGAGACTAAGATGATTGTTGCCACTCATAGTCCCATTCAGAAGTGATATGATGCACATTCAAATGCAGAGCCCAAGTCAAAAGGCAACCACAGAAAGCACCACACATTCTGACTGCTTAATCCAAGCCTACACTGTTCCAAGACTTGGTTTCAACAAAGAAGGCATTTGGGCATAAACTGAATATCCTACTTACACCACTCCGAGCTGGCAGTGATACATAGCAACTTCTTGACTGCAAAAACGTAATAATTGGCAGAAGATATAGAAGTGGATCATTTTCAGGAGAGATAATAACTGAATCACATCCGCGAGCTATTGGTGGCCACGAATAAGACTGTACATGATTAGGTCCTGGGAACTGATTCCTTAGAAGTTCCTACCAGGGGGGAAAAATGCATCAACTGTATTTATCTATTTGCTTAAAACAGAAGAATCAGTCTTAGGGAAATGATCAAATGAAGCTACACTATGTACATAGCCACAGTTTTCCTGCTAACAAGGGAGCAATGTGAGTTGCTTCCTGCAGAATCTCTGTGGAGACCACCACCTGCGTATGCACAGGTGACCCACTACAGGTGTATACTGATTCACTGGATGACAGCCTACATATTTTTGTACAGCATGTGGTTTAAACAGTCTGGGCTATTGAATATTCTGTATATGAGAAATCAATACAGCATTAAGGGGTGGCAGGGGTTGGAGAAGCACCAGCTATGGTCAGGACCAAGTTTTAAGCAGACACAGTTATAACTATTTATAGTCTTGGAAAACAATTCCCTGCCAAGCTAACAAATTCCACTGAAACAAGTGGCACCTGAGTGCAAACGAGCACACAGTTGTAGCCTTAATTACCAATTAAACCTTTTTGAGTTGCTCATCAGATCTACTGCTAACAAATGGGTAAAAAGCCATAAGCAATGCAATTTCTGGGTATGGGCTACATGATATTTAAAATGTATTATTTCCACTAGCATAAGATGTATTAAAGCGGGGCGGGCAGAGTCATAGCTGTCAACTTTTCCCTTCACTTGCGAGGAATCCTATTTGGAATAAGGCAATTTCCCTTTAAAAAAGGAAAACGTTGACAGCTATGGGCAGAGTATCAACAGCTAGCTTGCTCTGCTTTGCAAAGCTTCATAATTGTTGTTCAGAGATAGTAAGTTGCCATATCTATGGGATTAGGACATATTATTACAATGTGTCACTTTGAACCATTTCATCCTCATGGTCATCCTGTCAGGCTGCTTAGTGCAAGGTGCTTGCCTTGAAGTGAGCTTCATGGTAAATCAGCAATTTGAAACTCACAGGACAATCCTACAGGACAACCCCTATTCAAAAGCAAGCCCCATCATGTTCAATGGGACTTTCTTCCATTTAAGTGTGTAGGACTGCTGCCTCGGTCTTCCATGCCCTCTTCCAAAATTGACATTCAGCCTTGTGGTGACCTCAATGAATTACTGGGATTCTATTATGCAGAAGATGGCAATAGAAACAAGTGCTATTTTTAGAGCATGCTCAACTTCAAAAAATAATTTTGAGCTTTCAGTATTGGAGGAATTTAATCAAATACACAACTCCTGCTTTTATATATCATATAGTGAATATTACCTTTTTCAGAGTTGGAAACAGTGGTGCTGTTTCAAGAGATAAACATGGTTCCATTTTTTTATTAAGGACAGCAGGACGGAATGCACTGCTATTCATTTGTAGTTTCTAAAATTAAAGGTAACAAACACAAGTCTGCAACAGACAGGATACATGATGATTTGCATTAAAATGTTCTACCTCACTGCAAATGTTTCCATATTTTTGTTTCTTTAGGAAAAAGCACAAAACAATTTATGTTTTTTTATGGGATCACTAAGATTTCATGAGTACCAGTGCTACAACTAGGATTCTGAAACATATCCAACCTTCAGCTATCAAATTCTAAGATAACCCCAAATTGCTTTCTATTTCCAAATAGTCCTCCTGTTCCAATCCGGAAAGCACATTAGTGAACAGTTTTGAGATCATCCAGAAATTTGTGAAATAGGTGTGTGTGTGTGTGTGTGTGTGTGTAGCAATTTCTGAAGTGGTAGGTACACTATGTATTGATTCAAAGAACTAGATAAACAAACCAAAATTCTAAAAGCTCATTTATATATTTAAATGGCACTAACGGTCCAAAAGTGTTTATGATCTGCCAAAAGCAACAGTTAATTGAAATACCTTGGTCTCATCTTGTCCATCAACAGCTTTCAAAGGATTTAAAAATTGTAGAAGCCTGAAAATATACAAGTTCGCTTTTTTAAAAAAAAAGTTTGTCACCACATGCCAACTTAAAATCCTTTATTTATTACACTTTTATTCAGCCCTTCTCCCAAAGAACTCAGGATGGCATATATAGTTTTTATTATTATTATTATTATTCTCACAGCAACCCTGTGAGCTGAACATAGTCTGCTGGATCAGGATAATGGCCCATTTAGTCCAACATCCTGTTCTCACAGTCGCCAACCAAATGCCTGTATGAAATCAAGGAACCAAACATGAGCACAAGAGCACTCTCCTCTCCTGTTATTTCCAGCAACTGGTATTAGGAAGCATTACTGCCTCCAACTGAGGACAAAGAGCAAAGGCATCATGGCTGGCTGAGAGGTGATTACCTTGGCCAATCAGTCAGTAAGCTTTATGGCTGAGCAAGGATTTGCATCTGGGCCGCTCCAATCTATGTTTAGCATAAGGAATAGACCACTAGGCTAGTATCAAATAATAATGCTTGTTTTGAATTGATAAACTAAGTATCTTGAACAAATATCTGTTTAGCAATTAAAAACATCATCAGATACGAAGTCAGTTTCACCCAAAACATTTACTGCATAGTTTGCACCTTATATAAAACATCCCCACAAAAGACACGCTATCTGCTGATTGTCTCAGTGCTTAGTTACATCAGCTCTATGGGAGGGTCAGGGTTGCTAGAAAGCACAAATTTTTACTGACTACTACCACCAGCAAGAATATGAGGAATTGTATTCAACCAAGTTGTGCTCAGATCAGACTCACTGAAATTAATTAGTACAACTAACTTTAGCCTGTCTTTCAGTAGTAGAATTTAGTTAGTGACAACCCAGTTAAATCTGGCTCTAAGTAATGAGCCATATACAAGAGTGAAAGTTATAAACATTGCAGACATTGTAGGAGATCCACTTTGCTACTTCTTGCCTGACCTATTAATATAACAAAATATCCATGTTTCAACTCAGCATCTGATGAAGGAGGTTGCGGCCTATGAGAGCTTGTGCCATTTTATAATAAAACACTTTAAAAAACTCAGTCTCAAGGTAGCGTTTCCATTTATGTAGTATTTGTATAACTTCAAAAGGAAGATAAAAGAAAACTTACTTCACACCAATATTTTTCTCATAAATATCTTTCTCCAGTTCTTGTGTTTTAGTAGTTTCCTTACATAAGGTGCTAAAATGAAACACACGATCATTTGATAAAACTTTACTCATGCCTGTAAAAATACTGGCTGCATGTGGAAAATATGTGAATTGGGGATTTTTTTGGGGGGGATGGGGGGCGCACACAAGGCATGACAGCCTTTGTGCCAACTGACAATGTCCCTACCCCACGTGTGACTGGAAATACCTCCTGCTCACACACAGGACTGCGTGGATTCCAGCCACAGTGGGAATGATGAAAAGCACAAAAAAGCAAGATGTATTGGAAGTGAACTAATTATCAACCAGGAATATATTACTTATGGCAACTGAATAAAGAAATTAATAATGACTTTAGTATACAAAAACATTATAAACTTGAATAAGATAATTATCTTATTTTCACAAATATGCCAACAGAAGACATGCCTTCTTCCCGTGCAGGAAAATGAACAAATGAGTCAAACTACTTACATTTTAACAGATTAATTGTGCTCTAAAATTGACAATCAGCAAGTTTAATTTTATTTTACATATAGGTTCAGCCCCTTGCCTATGTAAGGGAATAGGAATAGAAGATTTAGAGGTGAAAACAAACCTGTCTGTTTGTATATCCGCCTGCAAGGAAACAGTTATGCCTTGTTTTAAAGGAGGAACCGGCACCATTACAGCCTAAGTAAGCAGACAAAAACATCCCAGGGTTATATTAATTATGACCTAGGAAACAGGGCACCTCTGTGCTTCTGGCTGGAGCTACTTCACTATAAGAGTAGAATGGAGAGTAAGGCACATTGCACTGCTTTGGAACACAGTAAAATGCAGCCTTTCTCACCCAAAACACATCTGCAAGTGATTGTATCAAGCTACTCTTCCGTCCCTCTATTGCAGCATCAGTAGCAATATCTCAAAGCCATGTGCAGTGGTGGAGCTTCATGCTCTGGCACGGGGGGGGGGGGGCAAGGCGGAGAGCAGGTGGGGCGGGGCTGGCATGCATCCCGGGGGTGTGGCGCGTCGCCTGCGGGGTGTGGTGCCGAGTGCGGGCAGCCACAATGGCACCCCACCGGGATTGCGCTGCCATGGGTGGTGCACTCCCCCTGCACTCCTCTTCCTCCGCCACTGGCCATGTGGCTCAGCTGGCTCAGTTGTGAAGTTGATTTGCAACTAACCTTCACCATCCTATCTATACAAACATAATTTGTCAAAGAAGAGAGCACTGAATACTTGGTGTGACTGCTCCTTATTGGATTAGTGTTTGGAGAACTCCAAGGCAACCATGGGTTAAGGCCTCCCATTGGAGGTAGACAGGTCATATGACCAAGAATACTTAAAAGGTATTCCACCAGCTTTTCTGAGCTTCTGATTTGTTGGTCACAAGTTATGAATGAGGGGACTAAGAACAGAGTAGCAAGACTACGGCTGGGTTCACACAAAACACTAAACCATGATTAATGTAAGCCAAGGTTTATAAATCAACAACAAACCATGGCTTGTAAGTATGGTTTGTCCACAGTTCAGGACAATGGCACGAGAAAAATGAGGGCCTTAACTCTTTGCCCCTGACTGCCCCCAGCCTAATTACAATCAGACACCTCCCCAAGAGAGAAAACAAATCCAGAAGCATTTGGGAATTGGTGGGGCACGTTGAAAGCTGAACCACTTACCAACAGTCATGTCACAAGCACTGTGTAAGAGGGGCTAACAGCAGTAATGCACACATACTTCAAGCAATGCTCAAAGCACTGCAGTGAGCCAGTTCCAACTTTTCCCAAGTATTATTTGAATAGTAAACAGCAAATTTAATTTTTTGCTACAATCACTCACTGGCTCTGTTTCTTCACTGGCTAAATCAGTTTCCTGCAAATTATTGCAAGCTGTTTTTTTAACGTCATCAGAAGCAGAAACACCTAAAAGAAAGAAAATGCAGTATGTTCCATTATTCGCTTAAAGTGTAATAATGCCAATTTGAGACATTATCACATCAAGCTTGAGTTTTCTCCTCTTTGTAAGTTTCTTTTACTTAGTATTTTCTTGGTTTTGTTAAAAAGTGCAAACATAATGAAAGAAACCAAATAAAAATATAAACTATAAAGTGTTACAACCGGAAGGACAAAAGTACAAAGATACAGTGCAGCTCCAAAGGGATAATAAAGTATTGACTTATACAAAATTCCTTTTACAAATAAAAATATTCTCCACCTGTAACAGTCCATCATTATTGAGGAAAATGGTTAACTGAAGTCTTAGATGTACTGGTGACACATATAATAAATAAAACTATGACATACAGAAAAAAAATAAAAACAAATCATTTGAGCAGTTCCTTTAACTATTTTTGTTTATGAGATATTTTTTCAAGAAGGGCAATGCCAAACCCTGGAGTACCAGCAATGCAACTTTTATTAAGATGGAAGATCTTCCAGATTTGGGAATTTATGTAAGTTCTTCGCTTTTCAAATCTCATTTGTTTCCATACAGAGTTTCAAAAGGTAGAAGGATGGAGTAACTGTTTGTGTGGTTATCAAAGAGATCTCAACATACACTTTTTCAAAAATCCAGCCACCTTTGAGCAGTCACCTGGTAGCCTTGAGTGAACATTAATCACACTGAAGCTTTCATTGGTTGAGGAGTATGATTAGATTTCCTCTCTTTTACGTTCTTTTGTCAATAACAGTCTGTGGAGCACAGCAGGATGGTGCTGCTTACCAACTTCAGGGTCATTGCCAGTTACTGAGGGACAGGGGCAAGCTGAGGTTGGTGTCACATAGGAGCATCTGACTGACTCTGCTGCTACACCTGCACTGACTGCCATGCTGTGCTGCTCCTCCTCTGGTAAATGACAGCAGTTCCAGTACTGATAAGCCAGGTGAACAGCAAAGGCCCACCCAAGGATCTGTACTATGCCAATAGGGAACAAGTGGGGTAGGAGCTGTAGAGGAAAAGCAGCAAGGAGAGGAACAGCTGAGCACCCTTGCCACTATCCTCCATCCTGTCTATTCATTTGGGAAGCAGATCTGTCATACTCACAAGTTTCAAAAGCCTTTGTTTCCTTGGCTTGCAACAACATTGGCCACAGAACAAGTGCAGGATTGATCTCCTCTGAAAGAGGCTCAAGGCTTAATGGCGTTTCTCTCTTCTGGTCTTCCACAGCACTAATTGTTGTACTCTTCGGTGCCTCATAGAAAGCAAATTTTTTGGCAACAAGATCGTCATTCACACATATCTATGAAGAAAACAGATTTCATGCATGTGAAGGTTTAGCATAATGGGGACACATGTTTACTAATGGCAGAGATAAAAATTACTAACATAATTTGGGAGGTACCTGAAATAGTTTTATAAGGCAGCTACTATCACCTAAAGTAGATTGCTATGTGCACAAAGAATCTTCCCATCAGCTGCGGCATAAGGGCAAACCATGTAATTCTATTAAGCCAGAGGGGAGCAGCCTTTTTCACCCAAAGACTGGATCCAGAATTGACCCACCTACTGCAGGCCTGCCTCTAGACTACCTGCCAATGCTTGTAGGGTTTTTGCCTGTGTCCTAGCATCCTTGCTTCTGTGCATTTTGGACCCTCAGAGGCTTTGGACAGGAGCCTCTTCTATCAAAAAAGCAAGTCATCACCCTATACAACCCGCTATCATTTTAAAGGATCTACTTTTAAAAACATATACAAAGAGGTGCATACAAGAAGGGAAGCTGAGTGGCAGACTGTTATTCCCCATTAGTAGAGAGGGACAGATGCTGCCACTCACCCTGGCAAACTGGATGTCTGTTTTAAAATACTATACACAAACAGAATTGTAAAGGTGACTGGCTTACCTTTTCTTCCTTTATTGTGACATAGAGATCAACATCAAAACTGTCTTCTTCAACAGCACATAACTTGGCCTCCACCTTGGTGGTTGCTAGAAACAAAAATAAATGGAGCATTAATTAGGTCTTCTAATTTCTACATTTCCCCACAGTAGGTCTTTCTTGATTAAGCCAAATGGATGAAATATCAGAGGGAGGCAACAACAACTGATTTTCTACATTCTTGCCAAAGAATCAAAAGTTATAAGCAGCCCCTTGATTGGAGTAAGGTAATGCAATAAGCATACGTTTTGGGAAGCCATTAACAGATAGTTAACCCGTTAGAAATGAATCTCAAAATATTTGATCAGTTTTACTTCAGTGAAGCTAGAAATAGATACATTTTATTTCTGTACATATGTAAGTCAAGTTGCTAGACATTTGCAAGCAAGATAAAACTTTAAAATCCTATGATGTGTGTGTAATTACAATGTGGTTGAATTCTGCAAAAGTTTATTATCATTCAGCATTAAAGGATCTCCCTGTTGTGACATCAGAATAATGACAGGGGGGTTATGACAATTCTGCCTGGCCAGTGGGCTTTGAACCTGTTCAGCAATTAATTTGTGAACTGCTAAGTTTCAGCAAGTAGGTATCATTTTTAATATTTTTTTTCCAGGTTGGGTGGCCATGTGTCATGGATGCTTTAGCTGAGATTCCTGCATTGCAGGGGGTTGAACAAGATGACCTTTGGGTCCCTTCCAACTCTACAATTCTATGAATTACCAATAATGCCACTTTTCTGTTATTCTGATTTGTACCAAACATTAAGTACACTAATATTCTTTACTTCAGACACAGTTATCTAAGGAAGACATTGCCTTACACTGCACTGAGTCAATTTGTTGGCTCATCCAACTCCTTCTCCAGTGACTGGTACACTGGTGGCTCTCCAGGGTTTCAGACAGGCATTTCCCTTAGATATTAGAAACTGAACATGGAACCATCTGCAGATAGTCAGCTGTTTTGCAAATCAGCTATAGTCTCCAAACCCAGCCTCTCGGTGGATTTTAAAAAAAAACCCTCAACATTTTAACGGATTAGCCCATACAGTGGTGCCTCGCTAGACGAAAAGAATTCGTTCCGCGATTCTCTTCGTCTAGCGGTTTTTTCGTCTTGCGAAGCAAGCCCATTGACAGCTTAGCGGATTAGTGCTAGAGCTGTCAAGCGGCTTCCAGCGATCAGCTGTTAAGCGGCTTATCAGCGGAACAGCTGATAAGCGTCTTAGCGGCTTAGGAAAAGGGCGAAAAAAGCAAGATTTTTTCGTCTTGTGAAGCAACCCCATAGGGAAATTCGTTTTGCGAAGCGCCTCCAAAACGGAAAACCCTTTCGTCTAGCGGGTTTTTCGTCTTGCGAGGCGTTCGTCTTGCGGGGCACCACTGTACATTTGGAATTATATAATATGCTATTCCTTATGTTTTCTTACCATTCAGGAGATTTTGAAAGTAGTGGATAGCCGCTATATCCCAGCGGTTAGCAGGGCTACAAAAAAGCACACATGACTACTTTACTGTGGCACTATTATAAGCATATAAAGACGTATTATACATTTGTGAAGTACTCTTTCACTTCAAAATGTTTCTCAGAGAGTGAAACAAACTGGATAGATATGAAGTCTGCCTCAGTGACATTTATACCAAGAAATATGGGGCCCTAGTAAGTATAAAATAGGAAAATTTCACAGGCTCTACTTGTAGCTACATGGAATGTCACCCAAATAGTTGATGTTTAGTCGTTTAGTCGTGTCCGACTCTTTGTGACCCCATGGACCAGAGCACGCCAGGCACTTCTGTCTTCCACTGCCTCCCGCAGTTTGGTCAAACTCATGCTGGTAGCTTCGAGAACACTATCCAACCATCTCGTCCTCTGTCGTCCCCCTCTCCTTGTGCCCTCCATCTTTCCCAGCATCAGAGTCTTTCCCAGGGAGTCTTCTCTTCTCATGAGGTGGCGAAAGTATTGGAGCCTAAGCTTCAGGATCTGTCCTTCCTGTGAGCACTCAGGGCTGATTTCCTTAAGAATGGATAGGTTTGATCTTCTTGTAGTCCATGGGACTCTCAAGAGTCTCCTCCAGCACTATAATTCAAAAGCATCAATTCTTCGGCAATCAGCCTTCTTTATGGTCCAGCTCTCACTTCCATACATCACTACTGGGAAAATCATAGCTTTAACTATACGGACCTTTGTTGGCAAGGTGATGTCTCTCCCAAATTACAAGTCCTAATACTTGTCCTACAGAAACCCAAAATAATATAGAAAGCTTTTACATAATACCTTGCAAAATGTACTTACACTATCTTGGCCTTGTCGTTATGGTAGTTGACACGCAGTGTGGCCGGTTTTGTACCATACAGTCTAAATTTCATTGCTCTGTAGGGCAATCTCATAAATGATTCCAAGGCAACACAAATCCTGAAAACAGAAATTTCAGAAAAACAATCCCCTTTAACATAAATTAATACTTTATAAGCCAGGGGTAGCTAATGTGGTGCCCTCTGGATGTTCAGAACTACAATTTCTACCAGCCAGAGCCAGCATGGCCAACGGTCAGGAATAATGCAACTTGTATTCCAAAACGTCACAAAGGCACCACAGTGGCCACTCCTATTATAAACAAAGCATAAATTGTAAACAACACAGTGTTGCTTGTTGTCCTTGATAGGCGAACAATGTAGTCTGTCTGCTGTTACAGTAAGCCCGGAACTTACTCGGGGGTTACCTTCCAGGAATTGCACTTAAAGCCAAAATCACATATAGTCAAAACCCATTGGGTTCAATGGCAAGTAGGATTACCAAAGTCATTTTTCCTGGAACTCTGCCCCTTTTTATTTTTATTTTGTCGTGTGCTTAAAGCTGAATGTGCACAAGTTAAATGTGCCTAAGTTGGGGGCTTACTGTGTGAAGTGAATGTGAAGAAAGATTAAGACAAACTTGCCCCGGACCAGCCAGCAAGTTAACGGTTAAGATTAAATTTGAATGTAGGAGTTTACAACTCCATACACTTTGGTCTATCAGAAGGATCACACAAACTCAGTGGGCTTGTGTAATAGAACATGACATTAACCTTCTGATTGTACCTTCCAGGTTCCAGAGGGCTTGCTAGTCCCAGGTTGCAGTACTCACATTGTGTATAACCTTTGCCTTTAGTATAATTAAAACATACCGGTCTGTTTTCACAGGGACACTCTTGGCATAATCCACAAGGAAACACTCAGCAAGGTAATAATCTGTACATGATATGATTGATTTAACAACAGCTCTGCACCAGGAATTCATTTCCTGACAATAAACAGCACAAACCTGAAAAAGAAACATCCATTCTCATTTGACACAAACTCTACATGAGATTAGCAGACAATTGATGGGAAATAAAATAATAATAATAATAATTATTATTATTTATTATTTTTACCCCGCCCATCTGGCTGGGCTTCCCCAGCCACTCTGGGCAGCTTCCAAAAGAATATTAAAATACTGTAAGGCAAACCAATAGGAAAAAACTACATGTACCAGTAATGTGCTATATATTTCATGCTTTATATTTCACACAGTGCCCAAAAGGTGGCAGAAATAAGACAATTTATCTAGAAAAACTTCCAAAAGTAGCTAAACCCAAATATAAAATGTACTGTATAATATTATAAGCAGAGGCTGGATTATCATTTTAGCTGAGTCCTGCATTGCTGTTAAAGTTACCCAGTGCTTTCACAAAAGGTTGTATCCAATGAGGTTCACTCATAATAGAACTACTGAAATTAATGAACCAAAGTAAGTCATGTTCATTTCATTCAATGCTAGTCCTACCCTCTGAGTAGGACTAGCATTGAAAGTAGACCTAATATCTCAACACTAGCCTCCCTTTCCCCCTCTTCAATTTCATATCCACTAAAGCAAATAAAGTACATAAAATTACCTGGCCCTTTTCCAATACAAATGGCTTGATATCATCCACATATCTGTGGAATTTATTATAGAACAGATTCATTTCAGATTGAAGTTTTTTATATTCCATTTCGTTTTCTACAATGCTTCCACCTCCTTTTATGTAGCCCCAAAAGCACCATGGATTTTCAATCTAATGAATAAGGAAGCCATAGTTAGAGTCCTATGAAAACACTGCAAGGTTTATGCTCAGAAATGAACATTCATATGCTAAAACTTGCCAAAAAGCCACAATACCTTCAATATAAACACTTCAAACATTTTCTTTCTTCAATGACTTTTTCAACTACATCAAAGAGATTTACACGCTTTATCTGTACCTCTGAAAAATACAACAAAGGAACAAGCATTTAAACTGCTTTTACATAATGACATTCCTTTAAAAGTAACTTTCAATCTGAGAAAACCAGGCCACAGTACAGGTGCTTTTCTTCCTTTTAGAAATGCAGTGGCCCAAAAACTAATACTGTATAGCTCCAGCTCCCCTAGAAGTTGAGCCTAGGTGTGCAATCAGTTGAACCGATAGACCAGCAAGCAAGCAAGCAAGCAAGCAAGCAAACAAAAAGGGCAGTACTGTACAGGCTTCTCTTTGCCAGCTTTCTCTGGAGCAAGGAATACAGGCGGCTTAATGTACTTTATACAGTTATTATAAGCATAAAACATGTTGAAGATCACCCCGGTCCACTGCCCTGCTTTCCCTGAAGAAAGGGAAAGGTAGCACAAATATATACTACTGCTTTAATGATATTGATGGCCTGCCTACTTACTAAGCAAAGTTCTCAAGGTGGCCAATGTTTAAAATAAAATTAGACAATAGTAAAGTAGTTACTAGGATGGGGCAAAGGAGCATTTGAGATTTCCTGCAGTCGTTAAATGTTCTGAATGCAACAAGGAAATGTAATGAGCAGGTACTGAAGATTGTGTTTGATGGACGAACAGTCTGAGCTGGTAGAAGTCGCTTCTTTACAACTTAAGACAGTATTCTTCAACTGTGTCTGATTTGGGACCTGCCTTCAGTCCAAACATGCATATGGGGCCCCCACTCTATAGAGGCAACCCCCCTTTTACGCAGGGGTTAAGTAACATTACAAAGCACTGCACACATCTGTGAAATCACATATATTTGCAAAGCTATCGAAAAAGCCTGCTAACACCCCAATGAGCACTTCCTAATATTATTATAGAGGGATAACATGAAGCAGACTAGTTGATAAATTAAACCTCCCACCCCCACCCCCAGCAAACCATCTTAAATAATAATTTAAAAAGGGCAGTAGGACTGGAAACTGCCCGTAGAACATATGGCTGTTTTAGGTCACAGTCCTCAAAATAAATCACTGAATATAAATTTTGCTGAGATTAGGAGAACAGCCTTGCACATATAATGGCTCTGGGTAAGGCTGCCCATTCACACCATCACAGCTCTTTTGGGGCGGGGTATAAAGAATGTCATGTTTGTTTGTTGTTGCAAGCTGCTTTCAGTCACATTTGTGAAGGAAGCAACTAGTAACAATTTGCAATCACGGGAATAAGGCAGGTCCTTAAGGGGGAAAAAATGCCCCTCAGGTGTAAAAAGCCAGGCTAAATAATAAAAAAGCGTGGTGGTGGCAAGCAGTTAGGCTAAATCAATGATGGCCAAACTTGGCCCTCCAGCTGTTTTGGGACTACAATTCCAATCATCCCTGACCACTGGTCCTGCTAGCTAGGGATGATGGGAGTTGTAGTCCCAAAACAGCCATCGCTGGGCTAAATAATAATAATAATAATAATAATAATAATAATAATAAAAAAGGTGGGGAAGTCACGCTAAATTAGGGTGTCAAGGAAGAGGGGGAGGAGGAAGGTGGCTACCTGCGACGGTTCTAAACTGATCACGTGGCCTAGCTACCTGTATCCGTATATTAAAATATACGTAACCGCCACCCGACGCGCGGGGGGGGGTAGCTGCCCCCCCTCTGAGCTCTGAGGAAGAGGAGTCCGCTCAGCTGGGACGGCCAATAGCTCGCCCCCGCGGCTGCTTTATCACCGTTCGCACCTCCCCGCGCCCTCATATGCAAACCTCGTGCCCCGCTCCTCAACTCACCTCGTCTCACCCCGCCCCTTCGCCGTCTCCTCCCGGCGGCGGTTAACTTACATTTTCCTTTCCGCGTGCTCCAGAACTGAGGCGGCTGTTTAACTGCCGCCGCCGCCCGCGCGCATGCTCAGTGCCGCTCCCAGCTTCTCAGCGGCGGAGCACGTGTCAGCGACGCTCGGCCGATTTTGTTTTTGTCGCGGTTTAAAAGACACACAAAAAAACCTTAATATTTTGTGTGAACATTAACATTAAAAAAAAAGTGTTTATTTGGTTTTGAGGTCAGAGTTTTACAATCACATATCCAACATCCAACATAAAATACATCCCCATTATGTCCAAAATTCACCATTAAACTACAAGTGTTATTCCAGTCCTGTTAACAGTTTTAACTGTTTACAATGATTTTTAAGATAAATAATAAATTTTCCTCATTCCTTATGAAAATTTTTGGTCTTCCTGATTTCTGTTTCTTCCAGTCATTTTTGCCAATTTGGCATAATCCATCAACTTAATCTTCCATTCTTCTCTGGTAGGGGCTTTATCTTCTTTCTATCTCAACAATTAACATTTTTAAAACAAACTGATTAAGCGGAGAAATGATGTGTGTGTATTTCTGTGTGTACACGAACACATTTTTGTCCAACTGATGGTGGTATTTAAATATAAACCTGTTAATACTGTAATTCGAGGGGAAAATGAACGTGTGTGTGTATTTATATACAGACATCCACATGCACAGTATTTAGAAGGGATTCCATCCCTCTTATAACAAACAACTCCTTCATTATAAGAGGGATGGAATCGGCCATCCCTGCTAACAATACTCTGCATCCTTATCAGGTACACTTCCCAGAATTCTTTGCAGGAAATAATGGCTGGTCAAAGTGCTTTAAATGAATGGTACTGTACTAATGTGGCCATGTGTAAAACATCTTCTTTGAGTTATACTCCATCATCAAGCATGTCCGCTTTTGCTCAGCCTGCACAACCTCCACGCTGCTCGGTGGAGAAACAAATATACTTAAAGGTTTTGCCTCCCTCTTGCCTCCCCACTTGGAGCCTGTTAAAAGAGGTATAAGCAAGGGCACAACTTGCACTGCCACCAAATAAACTTAATGCAGATCCTCTTCAATCATACATTTAAGGTGCACTTAGTGCACATCTAAAGCACGTGACTCCCCCCCCCCCACACAAAAAAAAAGAATTGGGGGGGAGATGTAGTTTGCTACATCTTAGGCAATTCCTAAGTTCCAAGGAGTTGATCTGACCATGGGTGTAGCCAAGGGCAGCAGGGGGGCAACTGCCCTCCTAAATCAATCAAAATCAATACATATCTGAAGTTCTACCCCCCCAACAAAAATCCTGGCTACGCCCATGGATCTGACTATACACAAATATGACTTTATGTACTATTTCTGAAATGTAACTCCCATGCATGTCATGAGTCAGCTGAATAGAGATCTGAGAGCTTGGGGTTTTTTTAGAAGACATTCTGAGAGCAAGAGCTTGCTGGACACAGACTGATATTATTTGTGATAACTGGTCTTGACAACATATGTGAAATATTTAAACCAAACCTGAAATACGGCTAATATAATAGCATTCTAAGAGATACTGCATAGTCAGAGGGTTCAGTTAAGCCTGATTAATATTTATGTGTGATTGGTAAATAGTTTCTCTAAAAACAAAACTATATACACAGTGATGCCTTGGAACATTAAATATAGATGGTTCAATAAATCTTCTGTGCACATTTTAAAACCTTTTGTACAACAGAGACAAAGGAAGGCAATTTGTGTAAAACTGCTTTGGTTGCAGTTTGTTATCTTTTGCTTAGCTATTCCAACACCCAAAACGTAAAACTAAAGAGACAGACATTTCTCTTGGTCTGTGTTACTTCCTCCCCTTATGTTACATCAAGTCTCAGTTTCTTAATTCCAGCTAGAAGATGGGATGGAGGAAACCCAAGTCCCTTTGTAACCAGCACACAAAGAAGACACTTTTTCAGTAGTTTTCTATTCATTCCTCAAACTAGTTAGGAGTCAGACACAGCTCAAAAGCTCCAGTTTGGACACACGTGAAATGTAATAGGAGGGCTTTAATTTCAACTTCCAGCTTTATGTTTTTAAAAATAAGGAAGCTCCTGACACACACAAACTATTAATAGGGCCTCTTCTTAAATTTAAAGAAAACAAGATGTGTAATGGCTCAGTATATCTTAGCAATGATAAAAACAGCCAAAGCAATGTTGCTAAAAATAAATATTTATTTTTAAAATAAATTCTAAAAATAAATTACAATTTGGTGTTTTAAATGCTAATTTAAATGCATTTAAGTTGACATTCTGAAATATAAAAACTGAAAACCCAACCATACAATGGAATTAATTCTATTGCTGTTAGACAACACTAGCAAATTAGTGTGTCTAGAAAAGTGCCTTCCAAAAGCAGAGCTTCTGAATATTTTAAAAATAACCACTATTGATTGAATTTACAGAACTTATGCTCATGTAAAGCTGCAATCCTAAACTGCCATTTTGAATCCCAGCTAATTAGGGAGCATCACTTTTGAGTAAACATCCATAGTGTCTCCACATTTTAATGAGAAAAGCAGAATAGTTCAAGATACTGAATTATATTGATAAAGGACCAGTTTATCCCAATACTGACAAATGGTCTTTGGTAGCCATGGGTAACTATTGCTCCACTGCCTCTTCAGTGCCTTAAATCCACCAATGTGTAGATTAAGGTCAAGTTCTTAGCAGACAGATGTCCACCCCAGAATTGGCACATTTGCACAAAATTTTAGCCAGGGAAATAATTACTGTGGTACACAAACGAAAGCCTAAATCATTCACACAAGGCTTGATGTAGATAAAGTGGCACAAGAATGTATTAATTCCAGCTACGTTTGAAATACAAGTTGCTTAGCAAGATGTGAAGCTCCCAGGGCAGCTTATTCAGGAACTGCCATTGCGTTGGTAGATATAAAAATATGTAAATTATTTTTAAAATATTATAATTTACTATTGCAATCTGCATTATTACCCCTTTTAAAGTCCACTGTTATTGGATTGATGTGTTTATATTTGGGCTGGATATTCACATAGATATTAACATTATTATGGTCTTGTGTCACTATCCGGTGAAGTCTACTGGCGCCTTTCATTAGATCTTCAATCTTTTTATCTGTCATCAACATTGGTTTTCTTTCTCCTGTAAAATCGGGATCTTCTGGATATAGCTCATCACCTAAAAAATACAATGTATAACTTAATTTTTTATGTAATATTCAGTACTTCAGTGAACTTCATTTTAGGTACTTCTAGAGATTTTAAGCTATTTTGCTGTTGGATGGCTTGATAAGATTCAAAACTGGTTTTGTGACAGTATTTTTCATAAAGGTTCTCTTGGCATACAAGAATGCAAGTACCGTATTTTTCGCTCTATAACACGCACCTGACCATAACACGCACATCGTTTTTAGAGGAGGAAAACAAGGGAAAAAACATTCTGAATGAAACAGTGGATGTATCATTTTTGTGCTTCATGCTGTGGCCACAGATATGTGATCTGATGGTGAATTTGGGGTGACCCAATGCAAAAATCCTGAGAATCCCTGTGGATCCATGCTTTGTAAACACGTTTTTGCACCATTGCAGCCCCAGGCAACAGTGGGTGCGTGATTTTTGGGGGGCAGGCTGTAGCCATGGACATGCTATGTGCTCTGATGGTGAATTTGGGCTGACCCAATGCAAAGATCCTGAGGATCCATGTGGATCCATGTTTTGTAACCACGTTTTTGCACCATTGCAGCCCCAGGCAACAGTGGGTGCGTGATTTTTGGGGGGCAGGCTGTAACCATGGACATGCTATGTGATCTGATGGTGAATTTGGGCTGACCCAATGCAAAGATCCTTAGGATCCATGCTTTTTAACCACATTTTTGCACCATTGCAGCCCCAGGCAACAGTGGGTGCGTGATTTTGGGGGGGCAGGCTGTAGCCATGGACATGCTATGTGCTCTGATGGTGAATTTGGGCTGACCCAATGCAAAGATCCTGAGGATCCATGTGGACCCATGCTTTTTAACCACATTTTAAGTGGGGAGGGAAGGAAAAACACAGAAGGGACAAGGAGCAGGAGAGGGGTGTGCAGAGAAGCAGCTGGCTAAGAATGCAGGAGAGGGGTAGGGAGGAAAGGAAGGCAAAAGTTTTCCCTCACCTACCCACCCAAGCCAGCCAGCTCGTGCGCTCTCTCTCTCCCTCCTGCATGTTTTCAGCTTTCCCCTCTGCTTGCCTGGAGGGGAGGGGCTTTCCCTGCTCTTTGTTCCGTTTGAGCAAACACAGCAAGGAAACAGAGATGGGTGGGCAGTAAGACCCTGAGGCAGAATGCCGGAAAGCAGCCGCTTCCTCTTTTCAAGTTTCCCTTCTAGGAGACGCGCGGTTTGATTTTTGCCTGCTTTTTTTTGCCTCCCCTCGCACCAATTGGCTCCAGGGACCACACATTCGCTCAATAACACGCACAGACATTTCCCCTTCCTTTTTAGGAGAAAAAATCTGCGTGTTATAGAAGGAAAAATACGGTAATCAAGTATTCCAATGAACTAATAAAGTGGGTCTTGTTCTATCTGTGCCAAGGAATATAATATGAACAATGAATTTATAGAGAAACAAGAGCTTTAAGGCCCAGCCTGCACATACAAATATGCTCAGTTCAGACATAATACTATACTGAGAGTTACAATTACTAGGATAAGTAGCCTTGGGCTATTCTATCCTCTCTATGGATGAAGAAAAGACTGCCTGGGAACTCTGTCTACATTGCCATGAGTTCCACCATGGAAGACAGGCCAGATATAAATATTAAAAATCTGGAGCTCAACTATTATAGCTCTGGGAAGAAGCAGGGTTCAAGGCTGAATCCCCCCCTTTTCTTTTTCGCCTGCTTTGCTGAGTAATGAAAAGTTGTAGCTAAACCTGTAGCTGAGTTTTCTTGCTTTTTAAAAGGCTATTAACAAGGCAAAATATAAAATGCCTGTCAGTAGCAGACTTCACACAGAGGTCAAGGTCAGTACACTGACGATACTAAATGAAAGGAACCACACTAGTTTCACAATTGTGGCAGATCCTAAACTCATTTATTAAGAAGCCCTACTGTACTTAGTCAGGGTTACTTCTTAAATGACATGCAAAGGATTGCACAGTAAGGCTGCAACCCTATGGACACTTATTTGGGAGTAAACCCTACAGAACGTAGTAGGACTCACTTATGAGAAAAGATGCACTGAATTGCATAGAAATATATTTATAACATCATTCAAGAAGCAAGCATTAAGCCTAATAATAGACAAGATCCACAGATTACACTAGTGGCTAATACCAGACAATTCAGAATAGACCTCCCTTATTGGGAAATTGTAAACAAATCAATTCTTCTTCAAAACACCATCCTAATAATATGCACTGGAATTTGAAAGTACTTGTTCTTCCCAAAGAATGAAAATAAACTTATCATTGTTAAAATAACTAATCCAAATGCCATTTTGATCTACCTGGTAAAATCTGCATATGGCCATCTGAAGCAATCATCAGAACAGGCATCCAACGCTCACATCCTTCTAAGGCTCGTTCAGAGGCAAACCTATGCAGATCATGAAGTGATGTGAAATTGCAGAGCCTGCAGAATTCATAAAACTGAGGTGGTGCTATCGAGATGTCTTGGGACTTAAAGAGTTCAACAGCTTCTGAGGGTGTTGACCACTGAAAAAGAATGAAGAATAAGCTGATCTCCATAGTTTGTGAATTCCCATTGAAAGGAATATTCTGAATCACCTGAATCGTTTCTGCACTAAAATATAATTTTGCAACAATTCTAAATGCTCAAATAAATGTGATGTCTGTGCCTTCAGGTCTATGGGAAAGCAAAGGTGAGGTCAGAAGATATTTAGGGGCAGAGTTTTTACAAAAGGCTGCACTATGGATTCTCCAGCTTGATCTCATCTTTCTCCCAAAAAGATGCAGTGGTCTCCACACCCCATTACTACCCTAACAACAATCTTATGAGGTTGGTCAGGCCAAAAGCCAAACAACATTTTTTTGTGCTTCTTTAAAAAATGCTTAAAACCAGTTGCTTCTATTACGAAGAAATAAAAGCCAGGTAAACCAAATTTGAAACTTCCTCCTCATCCAGATCAAGGCTCCTTGATTGTTTCTTGCTAAAAAGTATTCCTTCTCTAGCTTCCTATTTGCCCCAAACCTGCAAGGATTGGTCCAAGGTCACCTAGTAAGCTTCAGAGCTGAGCAAGGCTTAAACCTGGCATCCTGCCAGTCCTACACGGGACACACCAGAAGGGTGTAGTTTCAAGCGACGTGTGGCCAAGGTCATTGTCCATAACTTGTTGCCAGTCTCTGGGCTCAGACTGTGAACATGTTCATCACCATTAGACCGAGCATAAATCCCATTGTGCTACGCAGGCCTTGCATTCTTGTAAACACGCTGAAACTTGCGGTCTAAGGAAGAGAATGTCTATTTTATGTGAGGCGAGAGAAGGGAATGCTGATGCCAGGGAGCTAGCAGGGTGCTATTTAGAGAGCAGGATTGGGAAGATCTGGGTTCAAGCATCCCACCAGCTATAAAGCTTGCTGAGTGATCTTGGGCTAGTCCCAAGAAAAAGATCAGGCCAGAGACTTATCTGACCCCAAGATTCTGTCCCCGCAGAGGCCAACCAGATGCCAATGAAAAAGCCACAAGCAACACATGACCATAACAGTCCTTTACTTCCTGACATCTGATATCCAGAGGCAAACTGCCACCCTCTTGGCTAGTGGCCACTGACTAGTAAGCATCCCTTAGCCTAATCTGCCTAATGTAAGAGGAGCTCTGCTGGATCAGGCCAAAGGGGGCCCATCCAGAGCCCAGCCTCATGTTCTCACAGCGGCTGGGGAGATGCCCCTAATGGGAAGCCCCAAAGCAGGGCCTGAGCAGAAGAGCACTCTCCGCTCCTGTGGCTTCCAGCAACTGGCATTCAATTTACTGGCACTCTCCTGGCTAGTGGCCCCTGGTTAGTAACCATCTCCTAGCCTAGCAGACCTCACAGGGTTGTTGTGAGGATAAAAAGGGCACTGGGGATAAAGAGGGAATCCTGTTCAGTGTCTTGACATCCGTGGCAGAGCGACATCATAAATTTAATAAATAAGTAAATGTTTCCCTTGTGTAGATGCAAAGCTTCCAGCCTGAAGACAGCGTGCTTTCTCCCCCACATTAATAAAAATAATTTTTAAAAATCATCTCATGTTGGAAGCAAATGGATGGCATACCTCCCTCCCACCCCATGCTAATAATAATAATAATAATAATAATAGTAATCAAAATGATAAATCTTCTCATGTCTGAATTGAGCATGTGAAGATGGCCTGCCTTGCCCCACACCCCAGCTAATAATAATAAATAACAACAATAGTAGTAGTAGTCAGGGCTTTTTCCCCAGCCACAGGAACTCAGTTCTGGCACCTCAGGTGGGCGCCTTCGCCATTATAAGAGAACAAGGGAAGGCGTCCAGCGGTGAGTTCCAGCACCTCTTTTTCTAGAAAAATAGCATTGGTAGTACAGTAGTACTAGTAGCAGTAGTAATAATAACAACGACGACCAAAATCGCCTCATGTCTGAAGCGAGCATGTGAGGAGAGCGCGCCTTTTCTCCCGCGGCCCCGGTTTCGTCCCCGTCCCGCTCACCTGGCAGGCCGTCACCTCCCCGTCGTCGTGCGAGGCGACCGGCGGCGCCTGCCCGAGGCAGCAGAGGTAGAAGGCGGTGTCGTAGCGGCGGCCGCCTCGCCCCGCGCGGCCCACGGGGGTCAGCCAGTTGCTCCACTCGCGCAGCGCCCAGATGTTGGGCACGCAGCTCAGGTGGCGGCACAGCTGCAAGAAGCTGCCGGGCTGCCGCTGCACCCGCAGCCGCCACTCAGCCAGCTCCGAGGACGGCGGGAGGCGCTCGGCTGGCAGCAGGCGGGCCGGGCCCGTGGTGGCGGCCGTGGCGGCGGCGGCATCAGCTACCGGGCCGGGCAGCACCAAGAGGACTCCGGCTTCCTCAAAGGCCTCGCGGATGGCGCAGAGGCGGAAGGCCACGTCCCCCGGCAGCGGCGAGCCCAGCTCCGGGCGCTCGGCGGCGAAGAGCGGCGCCCTCGGGCACTCGCTCCGCACCGAGCCCAGCCCGCAGCGCGGCCCGCCCGGCAGCAGCTGCAGCCAGTCGGACGAGAAGTCGGCCGCGTCCGCCACGCCGCCCGGGAAGACGTGGGCGCTGGGCAGGAAGGCGCTCCGCGGGCTCCGCCGCAGCAGGAGCAGCTCGTAGTCGAAGGCGCCCGCTGCCGTGGGCCGAGGGGGAGACGCGCTCGGCCCGCCTGCCGCCAGCAGCAGTGTCGCAGCCTCCCGCCAGTGCCGCAACCGCCAGCCCATTTTGCGCGCCTCGGCCTCCGGGGCCGGTGGCAAGGGTGAGTCGGGTGCCCTCACGTTCCCGCCTCTCCCGCCTCCTCAGGGCGGGCCTGTTGCAGCCGCCGCCACCCAGCGGCCTCGCCTTTTGAGGCGCGGTGTCTCCTCAGGGCTGCCAGGCCGGTGTTCGGAAAGGGAACGCCGCCCCCGACAGCAGCGTCTCGCTTTTGAAATGATCATTAGTATTGTTTAAATTATTAGTATTGTTATTTTAACAGCCCTCGACTGTTGAACGATCTTCGGCCTTCTAAATATGTTGGTGTGTGGTATTTTCATTATATAATTATTATGTCCCGCATTTTGTGTGTTTATGCAGTAAACCGCCCTGTGATCCTCGGATGAAGAGCCGTATATAAAAATGTAATAAATAAACAAATATTTCGCTCAACAGGTATGAGGCCACATTAAGGAAGGTGGAAGTCCAAGAACAGCAAAGGAAGGAGAGAACAGAAAAAAGAGATGGCCAGAGCATGGTAAGTATATGTGATAAGTGAAAGCAAATGTACACAAAGGTTCACAATGACAGGCCGGAACAAAGAAAACAAAAGATACACCGCTGCCGCCCATTTTTAATTATTTATTTCTAAAAAATATTTATACACCACTACGTCATTAAAAATATATCAAAACTGCTTACAGCGATAAAATTTAAAACCACACAATAAAACCCACAGAGAGTTAAAAACAGGTGTCAGTTAACCATTGTGAAATGCATTAGCGAAAAGGAAGCAGCCAAGGTCAGAGTCAGAAGTAAATTGGGGCTTACGCTCTGTGTGTGTTTGAGATTGCAGCCTGAATTTCAATTGAAGGGACTTGGGATCTGTATTCATCTGCCCACAATCAGTATAACATACCTCACAGGGTGGGTATAAGGATACAGTGGTGGAGTGTATGCAACTGTCTTGAGAACTTTAGGGGAAAGGTAAATTTCTTAAAAAGTATGTGTGTGTGTGTGTGTGTGTGTGTGTATAATTAGAGCTAGTAAGGTAATTATAAAGGACCTGGGATATCTTGGTTCAAATACCTGCTAAATCATGACGTTCATAAGCCAATCACTTTTTTTTAGCTAGACTACAGCCACAGGAGATTGACTTTACATCCTTGGTGGAAGGGACAAGAGGATGCTCCACCCTCATCCCATGTACAGAAGCTTACTTCAGTACTAGTGGCAGGCTAACTTATGCAAGGCATACCACATGGCATATGCTACACTGTCTTCCAGTAGCTCTCTGCCGCTTGTTCACTGCTCCTCCTGACTCGTGTTTACTCTCTTCTCAAGTACTGCAATGCAGCAGAGGAGGGATCAGCACGTGTCACGTGATCAGAGCTCTGCATGCACACATATAATGACTCTTGGAAAGTGCTGACTTACCTGCTTCCTTGCTTGGCAAGTGACCTTTCTATAGTGCTATCTATAGTCCAAGAGGAAGGTGACTCTGTAGCCTGGTTCACGCATGTTGCTAAACCATGGTTTATTGAACCTGTGAACCATGTCCATCAGTTTTACTATGATTTGTTTACTGCCAACAAATCAAAATCTTAAGCCATGGGTTGTTGTTTACTTATGAGCCTTGGTTTGGTTTAACACTTGTTTGGAGTTACATGGGTATACATCCGTATATTCCCAATTAGCTAAGTACTGTTTTTCAAAAGCCAATCCATGCACCCCCTACTTTTGAAATTTTTTATATCTCAGTGGTTTTTGTTATGTGAATGGTACCATGGACCCCCGGGTGGGTTATGCGGACCTCTGGGGTACACAGCTCACCAGTTGGGCACCACTGTTCTAGGGAATCCTGGGAATCTACAGACAAGCTGTCCAAAAGAAAATTTATACAAGTATAGGCACCATGTGGTGTGCCTGTAGTGATTGAGCCTCAACCTGCTTCCTGAAGTGCACACACTTCCCATGATTCTAAACATACGTTTGTATATTTATACATTATTAATATCATATCTAAATTTTGATGCTACTGTAAGAGCTTTGAAATTTTACCACCCAATCTATGGGTAGGCAAACTAAGGCCCGGGGGCTGGATCCGGCCCAGTCTCTTTTCTAAATCCAGCCTGCAGACGGTCTGGGAATCAGCATGTTTTTACATGAGTAGAATGTGTCATTTTATTTAAAATGCATCTCTGGGTTATTTGTGGGGCATAGGAATTCGTTCTTTTTTCTTCTTCAAAATCTAGTCTTGCCCCCCACAAGGTCTGAGGGACAGTGGACCAGCCCCCTGCTTAAAAAGTTTGCTGGCCCCTGATCCAGTCACTGTAGCAGTTGAAATTATTGTACATTGTTCCCTGATCTCACCCCCTAAGCTCATTGAAAACAATGGTCGTAAGTGTGGCTAACTGCACAGAAGTGCAGCATAAAGTGCTTTTGGCTGCAGGCCAACAGATGCATCTAAGAAGATCCAGAATACACAATGCATTTGGCATTCTCTATCCTGGCCTTGTTTTTTTTTTTTTTTTTTTTAAGCAATTGCAGCCTTTGCATGGGACTGTGACAGTCTGGGAGAGGGAGCTGATAGTGAGATTGCGGCTAGTGGATGTGACATCCTCAGTAGCAAAGAGCAACTGCGGGGAGTGATCTTAGATGAGGAAGTAGTGAGATCATGACCGCACAGTGATCACCATGGCCAAGGAGAAATCAAGTCTGTGTCAAAATCCAAAAGATTACCGGTATCTTTCCACTTCCCTAGAATCTCTGCTATCCTGCCTTCCTAGGAGATGCAGTCAGTAGCTTCTCCATGATTGGTGTCCTCTAGTTTGTCTTTCAATTAAGCCAGGAAGCAGAATACCAAAATTGCACCTCCATACTTTATTACAGTACTTCCCTTTCCTTCCATGGGAACTAGGTAGCTCAGAGAAATGGAGAATGCATTTGCTATGTTTTGTCAGTAGTGGGGGCTAATGGACCAACGTTTTTTCTTTTTCTTTTTTGAGTTGGACCATGCCAGTTTGTACAAAGTGTAAACTCTGAAACCCCTTTCAGTGCTTACTAATTCATGTTCATAAATATCTGAGATGATGCCTTCTCTCATATCAACCTGCCTATGCATTAGGATCAGCAGAAAAGGCTCACCTGGTGGTCCCTGCATTAAATGAAGTGTGTCTGTGTGGAGGCCCATGGAAGGGCCCTTTCACTGGTGATTCTACATGAGTTGAACGACCTCTTGACTGAAGTGTGTGTTTCTCCAGCCTTATGTTCTTTTAGATGCCATGTAGAAACTCACATTTTTTCAGACTTTTAGAAGCTGATGAATTAAGACACTTTTATTATGTGGTTAATTGTGTAATTTAGGATTATTGCTTTAATGTTTCTGTTTTGTGTGTTTTTAAATTACCTTATTGTCGTAAATCACTGTGTGATTTTTTTGGCGGGGGGATGGTGGTATAGAAATTGCTTGAGAAATAAAAAAAGAATGCTGAAAAACTGTAAACTGCTCTTGCGTCCTACCAAACTGCTTGGCTGCAAGTTCATTCTGGTGCTAGCTTGGCAGAGTAGCAGAGGTCAGCCAGATGGCTGATTACGTTTGGGGGAAAACTGGGACGAAACACCAGCATAGCTATAATCAGACATACACGCAAGACTGGACATCTGCTCACTCTTTCTCTTATATGCTATACAAACTGTTTATCATTAATTTTTTCCTTAATATTTCTCACCATTTCCTGTCTGCAGTACTCTTTAGTAAGGTTCATTGAACTCAGTAGAGCTGACTTGTGAATAGTCAAGTATAAAATTGCCCTGTTTAAATATGGTAGATATGGGGCTGTATCCAACATTCTCTGTTTGCCCTTTCACTTTTTTGGAATGTTAATGTTACACAGCAGAAGTATCCAATTCGCAACAGTTGTAGAGGAAATGCATTGCACAACTCATGGGGTTGTGCAGCAAAGTTACCAGCAACCTGCTTCTGCATTTTGTTGTGAAACAATACAAAACATGTTGCCGGTGGAACCAGTACTTCCAGTACCAAGGGACTTTAACTTAGCACCACATTGGATACAACCCACAATGTAGAGAATTATTTGGTATTCCTTTATTGCAATATTATTATTGCTATTTTTCTTTCATTCATGCAATGCCTGAAATGTTCTAGGTGCTGTATATAAATTACAAATAACACGGTCCTTATCCATAGGCCTGTAGTCCAATAGACATGACAAGGGAAAAACAAGCAAATTCAGGTACCAGTTCTTAATGGTTACCAAGTTATGCCATTGTTTTTTTGGTAACTGGCTGACTATGAGCTGTACCCAGCTAGGTATTATGCAGAGTAGACCCATTGAAATTAGTCATGTGTATTAATTGGGTCTACTCTTGGTATAACTAGCATTAGATATAACCTAATATTATAAGTGACTTACCGGTACATATGTGCGGATATTTTAATTTTTGAGGTAAAGTTTTTTTCAATGTCCTTAAAGGATAAAAACCATTCTTAATACAAAACAAGGGATCATCTGTATGTGACTTCATGGACTTACCTGTTAATATATTTCCTTTAAATTAATTTCCCATCTTTTCCAGAAAAGTGCTAGTGAACATTTAACTGCTATGAAGTAGCTAAGTGAAATTGTTTTTATTTCCTCCTCTTTAAGTGCATTATAACTGGAGATTTAGAAACTATTATATACCTAGTCTTTGTTCTAAAGTTGAATCTGCACCCTAATTACAAGTACAGTGGTACCTCGGGTTACATACGCTTCAGGTTACAGACTCCGCTAACCCAGAAACAGTACCTCGGTTAAGTACTTTGCTTCAGGATGAGAACAGAAATCATACTCCGGCAGCCCGGCAGCAGCAGGAGGCCCCATTAGCTAAAGTGGTGCTTCAGGTTAAGAACAGTTTCAGGTTAAGAACGTACCTCCGGAACGAATTAAGTACTTAACCCGAGGTACCACTGTAGTCATTTTTTTAGAATCTGGACTGTTCTCTGAATCTGGACTGTTCTCTGAATTTGATTTCTTTCAAATTATTTTAAAATCTTCTTAAATTCATATTGCATTCTTAAGGTTTTTGTATTAATGTTATTTTTCTTGCCAACTGTAGAAGAGATAAATAAATAAGTTACATGATGGGATCTGATTTAATAGCTACTTTTAAACGTTGAGATATTCATGAAAAAATATAGGCTTCCCAGAGTTTACGTGCAGCAGATATGGATTTTGCCAAATAAAGAAAATAGAGATTGATTTGATTTCTCATTATCCTTCTGTCAACATGACTTGTAAGAAAAAGATTAATGTCTACATAAAGACCTGTCTTGCTTTCAAATCTGCAGTAAAATAATGTAAGGCCCAGTTCAAACACAGCCTCACAGCCTTCTCCCTTCTCTGTACATAAACAAAAGTGAAGTCTTACTTCACTTTAGAACTAGCCATAGTTGTGCATTGTATACAAACTTAGTTAACTGAAGGTTGGGCTTGTCATCCAGATTAAAATAGAAAATGGTTAGTTTCAAAATGAGCCAGCATCAAACCATAGCTGGCATGTTTAAGTTACCATTGTTTGTTTTAAACCAAGATTCCTGGTCTGTATGCAGTGCTTAGCTGTGCAAAATATGCCTGGTGGAATTATAACATGAGGTTTTGTCATCTCATCTGTGCAATATACTTTCATATAGACTGACTTCTCATTCCTTGCTGTAATGTTATTCAGATACTTGGCACATGCACAATTTCACAAAAGATTTAGAAAGCAGTCATTCTTCAGTAATCCCAGTTGTACTGTAGACTGCAGCTGACTGCTCACGTGTAGCCCTACTATTCCACTCAGACCTCAGCCTGCATTAAAAGACTAACATAATCGTATTGAGAGAAAGCATTTAGAGGACTATAATCCACTGGTCTTCCTGAATGACTTTTTACATAATGAAAATCTGTGAAGGGTAAATATGTTGATGAGGAGCTTCACAAACATTTATTTATATTCAAATTATTATTCCGCACTCTTAATTTTTAGCCGGAAGGCTAGGAGCTTTAATACCTCTTGGATTTTGTTTATATATAGAAACAATCCTGTGACACATGGCCTTCCGGGTTCTGTTGTTTTGAATTTTAATTTAATATTTCTTTTTTCATTACCGGATCTTTCCAACTGATTTTGGTTTGGTCATTTTTAACCTGCAGAAAACAGATGAAACCTTTAAGGTTCTTTAGTTCAACAAGCATAGATCAGCATTCAGTGCTTGATTTTTCCAGATGCAGACCCCTTGGCACATCACCATAAATTGTAATTGAATTTTCTCTTTCTGTCCTCTCTATAGATCTCCAAAATTCTTGGTTGCTGTGAATCTTAGGGTGAATGTAGGATACCAGTGTTCTAAGAGTCAGTGTGCTGGAGTAATTCAAAAGCTGACACACCCATCATCTAAGTTTATTTACTTTAAAGGTAGTGACACTTTAAAAAAAATAGAACTTCCAAGTGAATGTGGTTATATTTCTGAGAATTAGCTTAGGTGCCACTGCTATAAAATGGAATTCACAAAGTCATCTGTAAGCAAATTCCCATTGCATTATATTATATATAAAGATGAAAAAGTTTGTGCTTGTCATGAGATGGAAGCAGCTGATTTGATAATATTTAAACAGTGTTTTGTGCTTCAGCCTTGCATGCATATACGTGGACAATAATAAATTTTTTGCAGGCGAGATTCCACTCAGTAAAATAAATATGGAAGTTTACGACAACTCTCTAATGCAGTGGTGGTGTTTCACAGTATAATAATGAAATAGGTTATTTGGAGTGTGTAGGCAATTCAGTATGAGTAACTCAGTTTGATTGATAAGCTTATGCTTGGGCATCTGTCTTTTTTTGAAAAATTGACTGTCACAAACAGGCTGGCAAGTTGACAGAACAGGCTTTATTTTAAATAAATAATAGCAACAGGCTTTATCCTGAGCACAAAAGCAACACTTTTGCTCAGATGGAATGATGCCAGCTCATTATAATATTTTAACACTTCCATATTCATACTAAAACAATTCAGTAATATGAACCTGACAAAACATTTTGAAGTAAAACCTGGATGTTATAAATCAAAAGTGCTTATTTCCTTTTATATTGCACACTCTGTATTTATAATTACTGGGCTATCATCATGGTCGTAATACATTACTTTGTCATACTCTATAAAATACGGCAAAGTTTGATTTTTTAAAAATCTTATTTTACAAAAAAAAGAGAGACCCCCTCTGCCTTTTCCAGTGAATATATACATTCTTAAAAATTACTAAGGCTGTAAACATAAGAAAATAACCAGGCCTTTAGAAGTGTGTGTGTGTGTGCCTACACAAAAGCCAAGCTTCTGCTTTAAATTTGTGATTCAGTTTATACATAACACCTAAGCCAAACCATGGGTTGGTCCAAATGGAGATTGTGGCTCCTTTGCTTCTTCAGTCCTGGAGCATGTTGTATGAACCAAGGCTTGTGGTTTGTTTCATTCCCAAGAAACCATGAGCTGTAACCGAGTTTTGTTTGGCTTACAGTTTATGATTTGCCTGGAGGGGACAAACTATGAGCCCAGGGTCAGATGACTTACTAGGTTAAACCATGGCTTAGCTCACAGCTGCAGAAGACTAGACCAAGAGCAAAGTGGCAGCAATCTCTCCTCTAGGATGCTTGTACATTTGTGCCAAGAAATTGTTCAGATTACCGTTATGTGCAACCCGAGCGAATGTGATCTTGTGTGTAAAATATATTCGGTACATCACAATCTAGTGGCTCAAGCACTAAGATATAAATCGTAGAATTGTAGAGTTGAAAGGGACTCTGAGGGTCATCTAGTCCAGCCACCTGCAATTAAGGCAGGCTTCCTCAACCTTGGCTCTCCAGATGTTTTTGGCCTACAACTCCTGTGATCCCTAGATAGTAGGACCAGTGGTCAGGGATGCTGGGAATTGTAGTATCAAAACATCTGGAGGGCCAAGTTTGAGGAAGCCTGAATTAAGGAATCTCAACTAAAGTACCCATGACTGATGGCCATCCAATTTGTGCTAAGAAACCTCCAATGAAGGAGAGTGCACTACCTGAGGGAGTCCATTCCACTGTTAAAGAGCTTTTACCATCAGAAAGTTATTCCTAATGTTCAATTGGAATCTTTTTTCTTGTAACATGAATCTATTGGTTCTGGTCCTATCCCCTGGAGGAGAAAACAAGCTTGTTCCTTCTTCCATGTGACAGCCCTTTAGATATTTGAAGATGGCCTTCATATAATTTTCCATGCTAAACATACCCAACTCCCCCAACCTTGGTTTCCAGACCCTTTATCATCTTGGTTGTCCTCTGCTGCACTCATTCCAGCTTGTCATTATCCTTCTTAAATGGTGGTGCCCAGAACTGGAGACAGTACTCCAGGTGTGATCTGACCAAGACAGAATAGTGGTGCTATTACTTCCCTTGATTTAGACATTAAACTTCTGTTGACGTAGCCTAGAATAGCATTAGCTTTTTTTACTGCTGCATCAGATGGTTGACTCATGTTAAGCTTGTGGTCTACTGAGACCCCTATATCCTTTTTGCATATACTACTGGCAAGCCAGGTGTCCCCCATCTTATATTTGTGCAGTTGGTTCTTCTTGCCTAAGTGTATAACATTACATTTGTCCCTATTGAAATTCATTTTGTTTGTTTGGGCCCAGTTCTCTAATCTGTTAAGGTCAGTTTTAATTCCAATTCTGTCTTCTGTAGCATTAGCTATCCCTTCCAGTTTGGTGTCATCTGCAAATTAACGAGCACACCTTCAATTCCTTCATCCAAGCCAAGTCATTTATAAAGATGGTGAACAACAACAGGCCCAGGACAGAATCCTGTGGCACCAACTTGTCCTTTTTTTCAGGATGACGAGGAACCATTACTAACTCCTCCATGATATCATGGGAAAAATCTTACTGAAATCAAAATATACTATGTCCACGGCATTCCCCTGAAACACCAAAAAAGAAATGAGGTTTGTCTGGCGTGACTTGTTTTTGAGAAAGCCATGCTGGGTCTCAGTAATCACAGCATCCTTTTTTAAGTGCTCACAGACATGGCCGTTTAATTGCCTGTTCTAGGCCAAGCAAAAACCGAAAGAAGATGTGAAGCAGGGCTGCTGAAGGGCAAGGGGTGTGCTGTTGGGAAAGTCACAAGGGCTAGACAGAGGCTTGGAGGGCCACATTTGGCCCTTGGGCCAGAGGCTCCCTATCCCCGCTTTATAGCAACTTGAATATAAAGACCCATAATGTAAATTTTCTGGAGTTAGACTACTTAGCAATTATTTGCTTAATTATGTTGCTTAATGTGAAGTACTTAATGTGGAAACTAATTTGTGTTGCTAAAATATGTAATATTTCCAGGACAGCTAGGCACGCTCATGCAAAACAAAGTTTAAATATGTGAATGGACATATATTAATTCTACCACAAAAAGGGAAATTATGAAAAGTCCTTACCACTTAACTTTCTGGTTTTTCTCACTTCACCTTTTAAGTTACAAATGGTCTCTAAAACATGGATAACATTTTCAAACTCTCTTATGCCCTCTAAAGCAGTTTATCAATCAGGATAGGCCCCTTAGGCTTTAAAAAACTTCTGGAGGGTTTAGTGATGTGCTTGGCTTTTATTTTTGTCAGTGACAAATGTCCATGAATTTGGTGAAACCATGTTTTGACTGGGGTGGCCTGAAGTGCAACTTCTAATAATTCAACAGTAATTTATTCCCACAAAACAAGCTGGAATGATTGCTACCTTCTGCTCTCATTGCCCATAGGAAGACCAGTGCAGAGGACACAGAATAATAGAATTGCACTGTAGAAGGTACCCCAATGCTCATCTAGTTCAACCCCAAGCAATGCAGGAATCTCAACTAAAGCATCCATGACAGATGACCATCCAGCCTCTGCTTAATAACCTCTTAGGAAGGAGAGACTGCCATCTTCCAACGGAGTCCATTCCACTGTCGAACAGCTCTTACTGTCATAAAGTTCTTCCAGTGTCTCATATCTTTCACATTTCCATAGAATTTTAGCTGTTATATTTTATTCCATTGATTTCTGCCTAGCAGGCTAAACCTGTCAAAATGTCTTCTTCCATATCACTATTTAAAGGTATGAGAGTCTTGACCCCCTTTGCATCTGGTCAGGTCAGCTTAGTAAACCAGGCGACAGGCAGCTGTGCCTAGGTCACATTGCGCATGTGATTACACTGGGCGTACATGTGAGATTAATGGTGGACCCATTAGGTAATTAGATAGTGGCAATCCTGTGTCTTAGATCATTTGGAAAACAAATCTTGTATGTCAGCATAATAGATTTACATCTCAAACCTGAAACTTTTACAAAGATGAGTAGAGAAATGACTACACCCAAGTTGGAACTAAAAAAAGTTATTAATCCGGATTTCCTGTTTGTTCCAGAACAAATGCAACTCTTGGAGTTCTAAATGTGCAAAGAATATAGAATCTGTTTCTGATTAAAATACTGCTAGCTGCAATCCAACTATGCAGTTCCCCCACTCTCAAGTTTAATAATGCCATTTGCAGACCAGCTTTAAGTGCAAGGTTTGTGAATCACACTGAAGAAAAAGGTCTAGCCCTTGTAGCAGTGAAGACAGCCACTCATGAACAATGTTTGAAGTGAAACAGTGGTCAGAACACAGGATCAATAGCAGCAGTTTGAGTCTATCTACATATGCAGAGATAGGTACTTTAGCACCAATATGAGTACACAGTTTTGACATCAAATACATAAATTCCAAATCCCACCTCTCAATTCCATTTTGGACTAAACACATATTTACAATCAAATATCAAAACACTTTTGATACCTCAAGTAATTAAGGCTGCTGTCTTGCTTATTGAACACAGGAGGATTTATTTATGTGTTATGCTTTGAAGTCTTGCCTGGTTGCAACTTCTGCAGAACCAAGACTTGTTGTCCAGTGCTGCCTGCAAACATGCAGCACAAATTTTACTAACAAGACTGCTGTTAATGGGTAGCCTGAGCCAGTTTCCTCAGAGAACTTATATTTAGGAAGATTAATGGTTCATTCCTAAAGAGAAGCAAGTTACGGAGTTAGGCTCTCATTCTGTGCATACTTACGGGGCATTCTTTCCCATAAAATCCCTGTAGGACAGAAGTCTACCTTGAGCATATTTGACTTGAAATATGGTCTACCTGTATGCAGAGAATTTTAAGTTTTGGCTTACAAGTAAATAAGTGTAAACTTAAAATTCTAAGGAAACTAATGTGGGTATGACGTAGGACTCACATAGAAAGAGTTCAAGAATGGTCAGTAAATCATTAGTCTTAATAGATTTGCCAGGTACATACCTAAGTATATGCATTTGAAGGCAGAACCTATAGATTTTCACTGGCAGCCCCGCCTCCTATGCATGTTGTCTCAGAAGTTAAAGTCCAGCTATATTCAATGGGACTTTAATTCCAAGTAAGTACAAAAAGCATTGCAGCTGTGCAGCCTGATCCTATTGCATGTAGGTCCCACTTATCCCAATGTTGACTAGCTTTCAACTGTTTTTAGGTTTGCCAACATCCACTGAGTCCAACATAACCTTCCATGTAAATATACAGAGAACTGGGTTGCACGTATCCAGTTTGCAAGGACATTAATGAGACAAGCATACTAATCCTAAACATGCCATATGGAAGTTCCTTTGAAATTAATGGGACCTAATTCCAAGTATTACATTCAGGATAGCTCTATTAATAAAACTTAACAGATTTGTCAATAGGAGACTCATGCTCTTAGCCCAAGTGACTTAGGGTCAGGGTATAAGATTCTGCTGCCTGCTTCTTAGTAATCACACAATATGTTCTTGTTAGCCTTGTAGCAGTTGCTGGGTGGGTGGATGCTCTTGAGTTAGCCAATTAATTTAAATGTAATGAGCTAGCCCATAGTGTTAGACCATGTAGATCAGTCCTGTCTAGAGCAGAGGTGAACTTCAGGTCTGGGGCCCAAATGTGCCCCCAGGTCTCTCTATTCAGCCACTGGAACTCTCCTGAGGCCACACATCCTCCCCAGAAAGTTGCCCAGAATGGAATGTGAACTTTGGGCTGAAAAAGGTTCACCATTATGGGTATAGAGAAAGTGGAAGTAGCTCTTAAGGAACTCGTGTAAAGGAACTTAGGGCATCCTATCATGCAAAGTATATCACTATCACAATGCCAGTCTAAAACACATATCAGCATTGCTATGAAATCTGACACTGGACAATTGTAACTCATGGCTTTGTTAGACCCAAGGGTTCAGATTAAGGTTTTCACCGACTTGTGCACTTAAAAGTTTGAAGAGGTTGAAGCTTGACCTGTAAATCTTCTCATCACTTCAATTAACTCAGTTAATTCAAGGGGCAAGTAGAGAAGCATGTTTTGTGTACATGAGCAATACAGTCCTAAGCACGTTTATTCAGAAGTAAGTCTCACTTACTGCTAAGTAGACAGGGATGGGACCACACTTTCAGTTGCTTAACTTTGTTGCCTGGAACTGCTAATTGCTGCTAAAGAGGTTAGAAATGTTCAGTAACACCCTTGTAGTTTGAATGAGTGGAACTGCATGTTGAGTATACTGTTCTTGACAATCCGCTGTGACTGAAATGAAACTGCTTTAAAAGCCATTTTAGATAGGGCCTTTGTCTGCACAGGAATGCCTCTTGCATCCCCTTTAAAGAGACTGTTCCACAGACAGCTTAAAAGAGGAGCAATGCTCTCTTTTACATAATGTTTATCTAGCTCCACAGTCTAGCTCCAACAGCCCTGTGCTCAGATGCTGCCATCCAAGTCACATTTGTGCCAGGTCTTGGGTATGTCAGGATTATAAGATTGATTCTAATCTTCTTGGCTCTGGCAGGTACATATGTAAATCTCATTAACAGTAATAGGAGATGTACATGTGTAAACTTCAGACTGTCAACGTGAGATCATGCCTCTTCTTTGCACCATAGAATCAGAGTGGAGCTCAAGCACAGGAAAGGGTTCTCTGGAATCTCCAGGTAAGCCTGGGAAAGACCCCTGTCTGAAGCCCTGGAGAGCCACTGCCAGTGAGTGAAGAAACATAATGCCGTGTTAGATGAACTAATGGTCTGACTTGGCACAAGGCAGATTCATAGGTTTTAACGTCCTGTTACAGCATTAAAAAATCAGTGATAGTGGCCTGTTTTTAGGCCACATTGACACCCCAAAGCTGAAACACATTATATGAAAGTCCAACTGAAATAAATGGAATCTTCTTTATAAGTATGCTCAGGATTATAGCCAGAGCCTGCATTTAAAGCTTCGATTCTAAACACATTTACCAGAGAGCAAGTCCTATTTAACTCAGTAGAGTTTACTTCTGAGTAAACATACTTGGGATCTTGCTGCACTCTAGCTTCACTGTTTTTTAGAAACACCACTGTTCAGCTTCCATGCACAAACCAGGGGAGTTGTGCAGTGCGATCTTATTTACTCAGAATCAAATCCTGAATTCACTGACACTTGCTCCCAGCTCAGGTATGTGTATTCTTACATGATTTCAAGGCAATGAATACACGTACTAGGGAGTAAATCCTACTGTGGGTATGTGATATATGCATTATATATAATGCAGCATGTGTGCACACTGTATAAGGGGGGTATAATGCAGCATCCTTTCTGGAAGATTTGGTCTGAACGGGCATTTAAACTTGACTGACAGTGAACAAAGAAGCTGAACTGGTTCTACCCCACAGCAAACTATAAGTGGTAGAATATGTTATGCAACAGTGAATTGAACACAGAGCTTCTTAAGGTCTCTGTAAATGGTGCTTAATCTTTCTTCTGCAGATTTGGATTGCCTTTCACAGTGTATGCTGTGCCAAAGTGCAATTAGTTCCGATAAAACAAAAGAAGTTCAGATCTCTTAAACCATTTGGTTCTAAACTCCCCCTCCCACCAAAAAATAAATAAATACTATCAGGCTTAGCACCCAGGGCTAAAAGCACACTTCTTTTAGAGACAGAAAACAAATCTTCAACTCAGGACCACAACATCATTTATGTTTGTAGGAAATTATATGTAAATTTATAGGTGTCTCCATTTTGCCACTGAATTAATTCCCATCTCCAAATCATGTGCAATTTGTAATCAGTTTGTAAACATGGACCAACAGTAGAACCTACTCACAAACAATACTTTTTTTCCTGCTTACTGAGAATAATCATCTATAAATAGCGAACAAATCCCTACTATGGCTGGGAGTTGTAATACCCACATACCTTAGATGGACTGTTCTTTAAAGCTAGAATATCGCACAAATCCTCAGGCTTAGGACTTGAACAGAACACATCCCCTGCCCCTTATTCCGGCACAGGGATCCCATCCCATACTCGCCTCCTCCCTCCACCCTTTCGCTTGGAAAACCATAATCTGGGGGAACAAACGCCTCTCCTTTTTCTCCCTCATCAAGAAAAGCCAAACTCTTCTCCTGAACCTGGCATCCCCCACCTTAGGAGAGCTTTGCCACACACACGGCCAGGATGATGGCGATGAGGAGGACAGCCGTGAAGATGATGCCGGCCAGCACTTTGCTGATATCGCAAAAGGCCTTGCTCTCCTCCACCTCGATCATGCCGATGGAGGAGGCGCCCACGCTGATGGTGGACTTGAGCTCCGCCCCGGGGTCCTGCTTGGCCTCCACCGTCCATTGCGGGACGCTGACTTTCATCTCCATCTCGTACATCATCTCCCCCACTTGGTTGATCTCGTTCTCCAGGTCCTTCAAATCCACCACGTCGATGTTGTTGTCCGCCTCGTATTTCATGTTCTGGACGCTCATGGCCCGGGCGGCCACCCCGGAGGTGCCGCCGCTCATCCCCGTCTGGATGAGCGGCTTTTTGGGTACGTTGAGGGGGAACTCCTGGCCCAGCTCCAGGGCGCGCCGCATGTCGGTCTCCAGGATCTCCAAGCAGGTGGAGAAGAGGACCCAAAGCCGCTCGAATTCCGCCTTGTCCTCTTTGCTCACCGTCTTGTCCCGCAAGGCGGCCGTGAGCTTGTTGCGGTTGGCCACCGCCAGTTCCTGGGCTTTCTGCCGGGTCTTCTTGAGCTCCTCGCGCAGGTTCTGCGAGTCCGAGGTGCCGCCGATGGTCAGCACCATGTGCCGGTAGCAGGCCGTCACTTTGCTCAGCGCGTCCAGCAGCGCCTTGCACTCATCCTTCGCCATGGCGCGCGCCGGCCGGGGCAGCCGGGCTGCCGCTGCTTCTCAAGGCCCTACGCGCTGCTCCTCCTCCCCCCGCCGCCCCTCCTTCGAAGCTCAGCCCCGGTGGCTCCGTCTCCGGACCCCGCGCACATGGCAGAGCCCCCCGATCGCCCACAGCCCGCGCCGCTCACCGCCTGCTGGAGTCAGCGCAACGCCTGGATCTTGGGCGAGCGAGAAAAAACCTCGCCCTGGACTGGTTGCTCTCCAGCATCCTTGGGAAACGCCACCGCAGGAGCTGAAAGACAGGTGTCAGGAGAGCTAGCTGGCCGCCCTCGCTGTCTTGTGCCTTCCTCGTGAGACTGAGCTCCGTCCCGGCTCCCTTTAAGCGCGCTCGGGTTCCCGAGCAGGCGCCGGGCTGCCGGCCTTAAATAGCGCACAGCTGGAGTTTCTGGAGCCAATCACAGGGGCCCCCAGCCCGCCTTTTCAGAGTCGCCTCTGCCGCCGCCACCACCACCACCACCGCCGGGCTCCTGCTCTTCCTCTTCTCTCCGCCGAACGCCGCATCTGCTTTTCCGGCTGCTCCTGCTGCTGCTTTTCGGTGAGCCTCCCCCCCCCCCCCAAGCTCCACCTTCTCGGGCTGCTTACTGAGCAGACGTGGTCGAAGCGGCTGTGGAAACGGCCCGGCGGATTGGCTGGCCTGCTGGGAAGTGCCCGCCTCGGTGGCTTGGCGAGGAAGAGGCAAGGCTCTGGGCGGCTGCAGGGGGGCCGGGGGCGCAGGAAGGCGGCGAGCGAGGCGGCCGCCAAGGAGCCCTGGTCGCACTCGGTGGCTCGGGAGGCAAGTGAGCCAGGAAGTCCGGGGGGCCAGAGCTTGAAGCGCTTGAGCGCCGGCCGAGAGGCGTCCCGGCCAGCGGATTCCCTCCAGGCCTCTCCTGCAGGGTTTGGTCCTCAGCCTGGGCCAGTGCGGGCGCTTCTTGGAGTCAGGCGGCTGGAAGGGAACTGGGGGGCCCTGCAGCCCAATGTCGCGTGTGTCGTGAGCTGCTTCCTTTCCGCTTCCTGCCTTTCGGGCGTTCGGGTTCTCGGACGTGTCCTTTCAGTAAGTGCTGCTTTGCGAAGGGAGTGAAGTTGCAGGGTGATGCAGAAAAGTTCAGGGGGGGAGAAGCGTTAGGGGCTTATTGCTTCCCTTGAGGCAGTCCCTGGAAAGTGTTTGGTGTGTGGCCTGAAATATCCTTGACTGGAGAAGAAATAGGCAGCTGAAGATGTGTTTGAAATGAGTTTCTGGCTACATAACGTCCCTTGCTGCTAATACTGTAGATATTAAGCCGAGTCAACCATGTGGATTATAACTGGAGACTTCATCGGGAATGAGCAGCGGTACAATCCTGCATGTTTTACTTTGAAGCAAATGCCCCTGAGCTCTATGGGGCTTGCTCCCAAGTACCGTAGTTATGCATAGGATTCTGAAAAGAGGAGTTCTTGCAATCTACTTTCTGTCCACACAGGAAGTTGTGGTCTGCAGTCTTTCCAGTGTGGGCTTCTCTGTAACTCCTCTGTGGAAGGACATGTTTGAATCCCTTGGGCATTTTTGAAACATTAAGCAGTTCATAAATGCTTTAAGTTCACATAAATAAATACATGGGTAAACTTAATTTTTTGGATGGAAAACAGGATATTGATGGTAACTTTTATGTAAAGTAGCTAAAAGCACATATTCTAAAATACCCACCATGACATAGTATCCTTCTAGCAGGCAAACACAGTAATTAAGCGATTAAGACAGTAACCCTATATCAATTTACCTAGGAGTAAGTCCAGTGGAGCTTCCTGCTGTGTAGGCATGTATAGAATTGCATTGTGACTGGCTTTGCCATCCCATAGACTAGTGTTCAAGAGACTAGAATCCTACTCTTGTCTGCTTTGATGCAAGGTCCACTAAATTCAGTTTTATCTTATTTCCAATAAGTATAGGATTTTTAAGGAGGCAATGCATAGTATCTGCTCAGAGTAAGCCCCCTAATGAACTTGGTGGGGGCCTGACTCTGAACAAACATGCATTTATGTTGGGTTGCATGCCTGTAATTCTAGACACACTCATTTAGGAATAACTCCCACTGCAGGCACCTGCTGCTGAGTAAACATGGGTGAGAAAACAATTACTTAAGTGATATGTAGGCCATGTTCTCAAAGTGAAACTTCTATTTGCAATTTTCAAGATGCCTTGCATAATACAAAGAAACAAGTGTAATAAAGCATATTTATTAAGAGTTTTGACGAATTCTGGGGGTGGGGTGGGAGACACGATGACTTGTGTGTGAAGAATAGTATAGTTCACATCCTAGCAGAAGCCCAATTCTTCATTTACTAGCATTCACACACACCCTTATTTAAAGTAAAATGTTGGGGTTTGGTACCCTATCTTTACACCAGTTGAGGTTTTTTATCTACATGGAGGTTGATTTCCACTTGCTGTTTTGCTTAGATTCACTAGTTTTGTTTCCAAAGTAGGGGCAGGCATTATGCTAAAAGCTTGTGTATTAGAAAGCAGTGGCTGCTTGGAAGCAAGTTCACTCCTTGTATGCAGTTAACAAAACAACATAGGAAGCATCAGTTTTGAGTTACTTATGCATGGAGCATTTCTAAGTAGAACGTTGATAAGTCATGTGGCTGGGCGTTTAAATCGGCACCACATCTTGTCAACTGACTTTCTCGGAAAGAGCTTACGCGAACACTGCTTTTGAAGTTTGTCAAAGCAGCAACTTCACCAGTGTCTTGAGCCAACTTATTTTGCAGGGTGGGGGGATAAGGGCACCCCCAAACCCCCAGCCCAGTGAAGATTGTGTCCTCACTGACCACATAATGCTGAACAGGGTGTGTGGGTGAGTGAGGGAGAGGGAACAGAGTGTTCTGGAAGATGGCAGTGTGGCTGGAGCCATAACCAGAGCATTCCATCCACACTACAGCTTCTTGTTGTAATTAATCTGTTTTGAATAGTCTGTTTTGAAAGACCACAAGCTCTGCACTCTGAACTCCGTGGCTCAATTATCAAATTGCATTATTGCATGCCTGTTTCGTAAGTCAAGTGGCAGCATGAACTTCATCAGGTATTAGCTGTATAGATCTGTGGTGTTACAGATCTCTTCAGTGGCCCTACAGGTGGTCCTCATTTACTGCACTGAGAGCAGCAGGCACTTTCCTGATGCTGCGAGGTTCCTAACTAGCTTGGGGAATGAGGAGGAAGCCATACTTAATTGTTTGTGGATATATAGGTTGTTTTAAAGGCCTTGTTTGTTTTGCATTTTAATTCTGAATATTTTGATGTTTTATGACATTGTTTTATTGCATATTTTAATTATGTGTGGCCATCCTTCTTAAACTGGTTTTATATTTGTAAACAACTAAAGTGGTGAAT
This sequence comes from Podarcis gaigeae, assembly GCF_964106915.1. NCBI lineage: Eukaryota > Metazoa > Chordata > Lepidosauria > Squamata > Lacertidae > Podarcis > Podarcis gaigeae. The sequence goes on from NC_139684.1 coordinate 29,301,006, forward strand.
GAATGAATGAATGAATGAATGAATGAATCAATCAATCAATCAATCAATCTGCTATATATTTTAGAAAGTGGTTTGTCTTGTCTTCTGTTTCTTCTCTATATATTCAGACGCCTCTTGAGATATGATTGCTAAACGTGGCACAAACGTTCCTTCCCAAGATGGGGACTGCAGTCTTCATTGATGTTTAGATGCCAGGCACCATTTTGAATCAAGATGGTGGACCAAAACATGAGTTTGGATTGGCAGCACCTGATTTTTGGTGTCACAGGTGCAAACTCACAAATTGCATTATCCATTTTAAAAAAAGGTTTCTAAAAATACCCATGCAGCACTGGGCACTTCCTGCTAGTCAATTGATGATGATGATGATTATATATAATATAGAGGATTTCCTGAGGGGATCTGTCTGACATCATAGATAAGGTTACCACCAGTGGGCCAAATAAAAGTGAGTACAATTAGAACTTAATGATTTTCAAAAGGTGGGAGTGAGCATTGGAGATAAACTTCTTGGTCTGAAGCCAAAATACTGACTGTAGACACATTGGCATCTTAAAATACAGCTAGGTCTTCTTTTTCTCACTTTCAGAGGATGCAACAGGATAGATATAGATTGGAGCCAACATTGTGCGTACATGATTTCCCAAATAAGCGGTGGGCGTGCATTAGATTCAGAAAAGATGGGAGTGCATACCCAGCCTTTGTGGCATAGACTCTTCACTTCCCCAAGCAATGCAGTTATAGGGTAGCTTGCTCTGGGTTTAGGTTTCTCTGGATTGGAGCACTTACCGTATCTGTATTTCCTTTGCTCAATGTACAAATAAACAAGTAAAACAGGAATGCAGAGAAAGGGCAGACACCCCATGAAGTAGATCTATTACACCATATCAAATCCCCAGAGAACAGGCCAGACCCCAGATATACTTCTAGCATTTAGCTAATTCTGACTGCTCTGCCTCATTTATGCCCAAACTATTGCTCAGCCCCTTCCATTAACTGATGTGTGTGGAGTCACCACCTTGAATCTTTGGCTATCTCTTCAGACACAATGGAGGGATGATTGACTATCTCATAGCAATTGGTTCCTATCAGCTGGCCATTAAGAGTAGTAGGCCAGAAGCTGTAAAGCCATGTACAGCTTAGGCAGGGAACTTTTCAGCTCAAGTGTCACATTCACTTGTGGGGGCCACATGCCATTTGTGGGATTGGCCATAGGCAAATGTGGGCAGAGCAACAAATGTGAATTTTATCTTTGTACAAGAGGCTAAACTCTACACATACACACCCCTCTCTGTCCTTCATTCACACAAGCTAGAAGCATTATCAGAAATCAGGAACATAGTTCTGCCAGCAAAAACACTCAAGGAGGAATGCAAAGCAGAGCTAGTGAGGGGTGTTGCCTAAAAACCAGGGTGTGTGGCCTGGGGTGAGGCCAATGGCTGGATAAAGGGGGCCTAGAAGGCTGCATTTGGCTCCTGGGCCTGAGGCTTACCATCTCTGATGTAAGAGAATAGTCTTATCAAATAGTACAGTTTTTAAATTAACTTGGTTAATTTAACTTGTGTTGGGAAACACAAGAATATTAAGTGGGTATGTTTTTCATAGACAGAACTACTAGGCTTTTGCCTCAAACTTTGCAGGATATCCTGGGGTCTGACATGGTTGTGGGATGTGCTTGAGATCATTTGTTTGCTTTAAATGAGGTTTTGCTTTCCTTTCCCCCCAGTCATTTGATGCTGTAGCTGTAAAAGAATGGATCCATTGAAGTTAAGTTTAACTGCCTTCCTCATTGTGAAAATGCTCTGCTTAACAGATCCAAAAACAGACCCTGCTTTAGCCACCCCATAAACTTAACAATGTCAGAAGATGACTCATCCACACAAGTGACCTTGAAATATTTCCTGAAAGCATGCTTGATTGTCTTGCATTGCTAAACCTGTTTAGAGGTGGGCTTGTGGCATTTATGCGAGAACCATCCAACAAATGTGACCTGCTAGACATGCTGTGAAATGTTTGTTTGCCAAGCAGGGTAATATTGTGTGGTATCAGCACATGACCACATCCCGTAGCACATGTTTAAAATAAATCTAGTGATAATCCTTCCTGGGGTATAAGAATATAGGTTCAGGGATACATAATCTTCCATGTTAATGTTCTAGGAGGAGAGGGCTAGGCTAGTACTTCCTTATATAAGGAGGGAGCCTTTTTTATATGCAAGAGCATTAATCAAGTGATTCCTCCACATGCTTTTCTGGTGGCTGTGTCATGTGGTTTTCTTCTAAACGTCTAACATGGCTTTGGCTCTAGTTCAAACTTTCTTCTATGAACTTGGGCTAATTGCAATCCCTCAGCCTACCCTACTGTGGAGAGTGGTGTTGACTGTAAAAAGGGGATACCCCTCTGTTTTCCTGAGCCACTCTGAGAAAAGACGTAATGCAATGCTAAAGGTATCACAACACACCTGCTAAGTGTGAATCCAGGGCAGATAGGGGGCCTAGGGTTGCACCTGACATATTCCCCTGTTTTTCCATATTCTACATTATTCAGCATTCTTCTCTGAACCTTTTCTCAAGATAGACTATTTCCATCTAGAATGGCTATTAGTATTACTACCCCAGGGGGAACACTCTAACAACCCCTTCTAGGAGTTTTACTCTTCAGGAATCAGAGTAGTTTGCCATGCCAAGATAATCCCAAATCCCCATCAGAACTGGTCCCTGTCTCTGCAGGTCGTCAACCCCTATCTAACAGTTTTAACTGTCAAGTTTTGAATTGTTTTAAGTAGCTCTGATTGGTTGCTGGGTCCCCAGGAGGCTTACCATGGGTATGTCCATCAACTCCCCTCAGCATAAGTAAACTAAGGAAGAATGAAGTGTTGGAGAGAAGATGTAGTCTGCCAGCTGGTTCTGGGAGCAACTGTTAGTGTGGCTTGGCTTGTATCTGTTCTGTTGGTACTAAGCAGTTTAGACTTGTCACTTGCAGTGTGTAATCCCATATGCTGGGAATTGCCTGCTGTCTTGCCATCACTTGGAACTACTTCTTCTGGCCCATCAGAGCTACCATCTGTCAATATCAAAACTACTTTATATCACTGTCTATTTGCGTTATGATCCCATCTGCATTTGGCCACGAGCTATAGATGCTACACTTATAACTAAGCAGCAGCGTTCACGATTAAAAAGCACCAATCGCTTTAGCCCCTAGAATGATTGTAGCTGTTGGTACTGCTTGGCTTATAAAGTTATGTTGTGTTTACTAGTTAGTGGCATCCTTCAGGTTTCTCTTGGCAAACTGGGCATCTTTGCATGATCTGTTCAAGACTGCAAAGATTCTGAACTCCAAATTTTCTTGAAATTGGCCTGTCCTAATCAATAGGCTTTACCAAGAGGCTCCAGCTGTGTCCCAGAGCATGGCCTCATGCACTTGGTAGAGTAGCAGTGGGGAATCCTAGTTGGCCTGCCTGGTCTCCCCATTTAGCCCACAGCATGGTTTGGACCATGCCATGCCCACCTGTCCATCACCTGATGAGATACTGTCAGGCACAGGACTTATCAGCCCTTAGGGCCAAATTGTAAAGGAATAATAAAGAACTTCCTTTTAAGTACCATATTTTTTGCTGCATAATACGCAGTTGACCATAAGACGCACCTAGTTTTTAGAGGAGGAAAACAAGAAAAAAAAATATTCTGAACAAAACAGTGGATGTATGATTTTTGTGGTTCATGCTGTGGCCACAGACATGTGATCTGATCGTGAATTTGGGGTGACCCAATGTAAAAATCCTGAGGATCCATGGGCTTTTACCTTCCCCCCTCCCAGGCAGCTTCGTCCCTTATCTCTCTTCCGATCCCACCGATCAGCTGTTTCCTTTCAACACTCCCTTCCCTCTTGTTTGCCTTAGTGTAGTGTCTTTTCCTTAGCTGGAGCAGTTTTTTGCTCCTCCTTTTCTTCTAATTTCTCTCCTTGTTGCTTTAGTCTTCCTGTTTCCCTCCTTTGCAAGTTTGCTGTCTTTTCCTCCTCCCTCCCAGGCAGCCTCCATTATCTCTAGCATCCCTTCTCTCTCTCTCTCTCTCTCTCTCTCTCTCTCTCTCTCTCTCGGATCAGCAAATGATCAGTGGCTTTGTTTCAACACCCACGTCCCTCTTTCAAAAAAAAGAGCATGATCTGCTTTTTGCCCCTGGGCAATTTGGCTCCAGGAACCATGTATTCGCTCCATAAGACGCACAGACAATTCCCCTTACTTTTTAGGAAGAAAAAAGTGCGTCTTATGGAGCAAAAAATATCTGAGATGTGTGTTTTAAGGTCCTCCCTATTATGTAGCTGTAATCTGTTTTAACCATTCTGAATTCTAAATGGTTGTAACCTGGCCTGGGACCTGCTGGTGAATGATGGGTAATAGCTTTAGTAATAATAAGTTCTCTTCTGATTGTCCCTTTCCTGTTGTGGGCACTTTCTGAGTTTGCAGCAACAAGAAAAAGGTGCCAAATTTAAAAAGGACCAGATTACAACTGGAAAGGAAGAGAGACTTGAACTAAAGATTGGATTGCAAAGGGAGCATTGTGGGGAATGCTTGGAGTGCACTCCTGATCCTTGGGTTCAGAGTTGGAGCACCTGATGTCAGATGATTGACAGGTAGACAGGCACTCCCACTTGTCCAAGTGGTCCATGGAGAGTGGGCCTGCCAATTGGATCCAGTTCCCCACCCCTGGGGCAGAGAGAGGGCCTCAACTGAGAAATCTTTACGCCCCGCTGTAGGTGGTTTCTTTTCCCTCTAAAACAGGAGCCATACAACTGAATGGCATGGGGAAAAGGTGCTGCTGCTTAGAGACCCTTATGATGGGAAAAAACCTGTTCATTACATCATTTTTGTGTGGTGGTGGTGGGATTTGGCAAACTAAATTTTCACCCAAGGAAGCAAAATAGCATGAATAGACCCTACCAGTGTTTTGTTTTTTAAATGGAGGGAATGGGAAACTTGACATTCTAGGATGGATTCTGAAGTGGGCAAGATTGGTTGGGAAGGGCTGAGCATTACTTGAGACTGATGGCTTGGTTGTGAGTCCTGGAAGACCTGCTCCTTGCCTTGTAGGCCTTTCCCCACCTGGTCCAGGAGGGTGAGGCCATGACAGATGCCTGCTACAAAAGCTGAGGTCCGAACAAACTATTGGGCTGGGGTATTGTTAGGAGTAGTTGTTGTTGCTGCTCCTGATTTTAAATTTTTGTATATTTATTTTTATCATTATTGTTATATATGTGGCAATTGTTCAATTTGGTTGTGTACTTTTAAAGGTTTTATTTGTTTTGTTTTGTTTTGCTTTGAATATAAGCCGCACCTTTAAAATTGGGGGGGGGGGGAGAGGAAAAAAAGGAAAAGTACCTGAATATAAGCCGCTCCATTCCTCATTGCTCCTGGCTGCATACTGGGGGGGGAGGGGAGGCTGCGCTGTGTTGCTGATGGCCTTTCCCCTTCCTTGCTCTCCTGGCCTTGGGGGAGAGGACATGGGACTATGCACAAGGCAGGTGCCTCTTTGCTGTGCTCCTGGCACTGTTTGCCCTGCGCTCCTGGCTGCATACCGTGAGGCTGCGAATACTGTATAAGCCACACTTTCACTTTGTATGGTCAGAATTTGGGGGGAAAGTGAGGCATATATTCAGGCCAATACAGTATGTATTTTTTCATGTTGTAAACTGCCTGGAGCATGGTTTTAACTGTCCCTGGCAAGAAGAGAAATTAAAACTTGAGTATACAATGGAAGCATAGACAAAAGTATGGTGGTCTTCTTGCTTTCCTTTTCGTACTTCATAACCTTCAGCTATATATTGAAGCAGAGCTTAGTGTTTCCTTTATGGTGCAATACGGGAAAGTAATTGGTCTAAACTGTTTCTGATCCATCAGGGGCCAGTGAATAATTAATAAATAAGAATACTAATGATTTTATTTATGAATCATTTCCAATTCAAGTAAAAAGTAGTAAAACAACTGCATATATAAAAACAAAAGGACAATTGCATACTTTATCTCTCTCTCTCTCTCTCTATATATATATATACACATGCAATTTAAAATCCAGCTGGGGATAACAGTCTCTACTGAGAAGACCTTTAAGAAGAGGAAAGTGAATGATTGGTGGATCCCTGGTGTCTGGTGTTATAAAGGGCTGAGTGGGATGGTGGCACCTATTCCAAGGCATAGAAACAAACACCCCTGGTCTCCTGTCACATAGTCTGGAAAACACCCAGGACATTTTGCTGCTTGAGGGGAAAAAAGGATGGGGTGGCACCCGTTCCTGTCCATATGCAGAAACCTACCAAACTGTTGGTTGACTTTCTTCAACACTGGTGATGGGGCAGCTGCCTCCACTGTCCCTGAAGGCAGCAACGCTTAGCTTGGAGGGGGCACAGTGCAGGTTTCTTGGCACACACAGGTTGCATACTGTTCCCTGCCTCCCAACATTTGCTGCCTGAAGCAGTTGCCTCCTCGCTCTGCCTAATAGTAGAGTTGGACCTAAATGCACCTTTTTCTCCAGCCCCCTAGAATTTGACTTTCTTCCATATATAATTCTTCTATATAATTGTGTACATGGAAATAGTGGTACATAACTGAGCAAATGGTTGAGAGGGGTATTGTGGTGCAATCCTATGTAAGCAAGTGCCATTGAGTTCAATAGGGCTTTCTTTGATGTAAGTGCTTATAGGATTGCACCCTATGTCTGTGAGAAGAATGATGGGAAGTGTCTTTCTTCTGGTTACTAATGGTAGCAATTGGGTTTTGACCACAGAGATCTCGATCTCTCTCACTCTCTGCTTTCCAGAAAGTCTCTAAATTGGATACTTGGGGAGTCCATATGGCTGTGTATGATGAAGACCTCTTGAAGAACCCTTTTTATCTAGCTATGCAGAAACGACGTCCTGATCTCTGCAGGAAAGTTGCAGAATTCCACGGAATTGTAAGTAAATTTGATGCCTTCAGAAAATGGGTCCTACAGCTTGGCAGGGAATGAGTTTGGACTTCGGGTTCAGAGGGTCTATTTAACATGCTTTTTGCAGTATCTGACCACACATGTTGCACATATGACAAGAGCATTAGAAAAGTGGAGGCATCTTCAGGAATGGGAGGAGGGTGTTGCTTGATGCCAATTCCTTGTTCTAAATAAAGTTTTGTGTAAACAAAAATTAAAATATGTTTAAAAAGAAAAAGTGGAGGAGCTGTGCATAGTTGTAGAGAGAACACTCAGTGAGGTGCTTTTAAATGGTTGCCACAAGAGTTAGTCCTGTTATGAGAATATCTTTTGATGACTCTACATGGAGAATCCAGAATTTTTAAATCAACAAAGTTCTAGATGGTTTACAATGATACTTGCTTGGTGCAATCTATTCTTCTCTGAATTTGTGTCTGGCTGCCCTTGGAGGAAATACTGGGTGGTGTCCAATGCTACTCCTAGACAGAGTGGACCCATCGAAGTTCATGAACATGATTAACTTAGGTTTGTCAAGTTTAGTAGGTCTACTCTGAGTAGGACTTGGTGGGATACAAAACATTGCGGCAAAGTATTAAGGGTTTGAGATACGAAGTGGTGGCTCTCGTGGCCTCCCACAATATAGCATCATTCCCCCAGCCCACTGCACCTCATTTGTGGTGATTGAAGAGCACCTCCCAATGAGTAATAGCTTCTTGATTTGAACTACATTACTGCCTGATTTCAAAACTTGGGATCTTAAAATAGTGTGATCTGGCAAAATATTAATACTTTTAGGATTTATCCATTTTGTGTGTGTACATGCATGCCCCTGACTCCATGCTTACTACTTCCTTAGGTGCTAGTTCCATGCAAAGGAAGTCTTTCAAGCAGCAGCATCTCAGCTTGCCAGTTTGACTCCTACGTTCTGAAGTCTGTGGAAGAAAACTTTCAAACTGTGAATGGAAAGGTACAAAAAGTGTTTTAAGGACAGGGATCTAGTGCAGTCTTGCATTGAGAGTGGTGGGGGCATCAGCCCACTCTGCAGCCTCATGAAGTTCAGTGGAATAAATGAATTCTAAAGGAATACAACAGTAATGCTTAAGAGCTCAAACAGCGAAGGCTTCTTACTCTAAAACTGATGGACAATCTTGCCCTTCCACCAAACATTTAAAAATCAATTCTGCAATACCATTTCAAAAGCGGAGTAGTGTGTTTTAACTTTTGGATTGCACCTGTCTTGCTTTCGAGAAGCCTTCTTATCTTTCTCAAAATCTGCATGACTAACCACTATTCCTAAATAATTGTTCCGCTTGCGTACTGCTCACGTTGGTATTGATCTTTTTTCATTTGCCTTTCCCTTCCTCCTGTCCCTTTAGGAAGTCTTCATACAAGGAAGCTTGATCATCCTTGGGGCTGGCTTCAGCCCTCGTTGCTCAGTGCCTGTTCTTTTTGAGGAAACTTTCTACAATGAGAGAGAAGAGAGTTTCAGCATCCTTTGTATCGCTCATGCACTAGAAAAAAATGAGAGTGAAGGTAAGTAGTAGTGCTCTTCTCAGCCAGCCCTTGGACTTCAACAAAGCCAACTCTAGGTATTTTGCTGCCTGAGGCAGATGGCAGGAGAGTCCCATTTTCCCTTCTGATGTTCCATTCCATGTACATAATTGGATTGGACTGGCAATTGAAGCTTTTTTCAACACTGGTGACAATGCAATGCCTTCCACCACACTGGAGGGGGCAGCAGACTATATTAGGAGGTACATGGCAGGTACCCAAGAGGGAACAGGCTAGGTGGCTATCACTGCCACTCCACCCTCTGCTGCCTGATGTATCTACCCTACTCTGCCTAATGGTAGGGCCATCCTTGGGCAATAACACTTATTTCAGGACCTTCATATACCATGAGCAGACAGCTTATGTGGTCTAGAAGGCAAGGTCAGAAGCCTTTCATAAGGCGACAAGGATGAGAGCTAGATTACCCTAGCAGGCTTGCATGAAGGATCTTCATCCTGATTATTATTTCCTGGAAGAAATGACTCTTCAGAAGCCAGGAAAAGAGTTAAGAGGTCAGCAATAAATATGGGAGTCCTGGTTTCTTGCCATGACTTTTTGCATCTGGCAACATAAATAAATCAATAAATAAGGAACTGCTGCTAATGCTAGGAGGAACTGCAGATCTTTCTGTGCACTGACAACTGCCCTCCATTTCAGAACAATCCTCAACGCCGTCAAACTCTTACTCCCTGAAAAACGTTGAAGATGTGAGAGAGTTCTTGGGGAGACATGCTGAAAAGTTTGATAAAGCCATTGCATCTTTCCACAGGACTTTCAAGGATCATGACAGGAAAATCCTGCGGCACTACATAGTCAGTATCTCTGTTTTCAGCCTTCCTTAGTCTGTTGCAAATGCCTATTGCAAGAAACTTCCCCTTTCTTAACGCAGGAAGAATGCCTTTTCTGTGCCATGTACGCATAGTCTAAAAAAAAGTACATATTGCTTCAAAAGTTTATGTATATGCAAATCTGTAGCTATATGCAAATCAATGTAGATTAACCCATTTCAGATACCTTTTTAAAAATTGAGTTGCAGCCTTAGTTACTGCTCGCTGCTAGATTACTTCATAAAGAGAATGGCTCAAGTGCAGCTCTAGAATAAATAAAGCACAGTAACCTACTTGATTCAAATGTGCTCTGCACCCACATGAACTAAACCTTTGGAAGATTAATCTGGAACCTGTACCACCTCAAAGAATGCGCTGGCACTCCACCCAGTTAAACAACTTGGACTCTCCTCATGTCTTTCTAAAATGTTCTTCCCCCCACCACCATCCCTGCAAGGGCCCTCTACCTAGACATGTTGACGCAGTGGCCCAGTTAGGATGGCACACTGAACCATAGCTCACAAAGAGTGAGCTGCAGCAAGCTTCAGGTGCTCCCTGTTCCTCTACTTTGACCTCAGTGAGTCCATAAGCTTTGGTTCTGTTTCTGCTTAGCCACAGCTGCTTGTGCCATGGTTTCCAAGTGGTTTTGTGTGAAACAAACCATGAGTTAACCAGACTTTGGACAACGCGACAAGCTGTCGTTAAGTGAAAACTTCTGAGCTCCACCTGGCAGCTATGCTGGTCAGGGGAAGTGGGAGTTTGTAAACTTGAGTCTCTTGTGATTTAATGTGACATCTGAGCCCAGGCTTTTGTGCTCCATAATGTCCTTCTTTTTGGTCTCCAGGATTCTGTAAATGCCCTCTACACCAAATGTATTCAGCAATTATTGAGAGATTCGCACCTTGTGAGTATGAAATGGTTTGTGTGTGTGTGTGTGTGTGTTAAATACAGTTTTCTACCCCTTCCCCAGACAGTGCCTGTTAACATTGCCTTTTCTCTCTCTCGTGTCCTTAGAGGATGCTTGCCAAGCAGGAGCCTCAGATGAATCTGATGAAGCAAGCTGTGGATGTAAGTAGTGGGTTGTTTGTTAGTGGGAATTCCGTAAACTCACGGGCATCTCCGGTTCAATTTATTTATTTGTGTTTCAGATGTATATCCACCATGCTCTATATGACCTGATCTTTAAATATGTGGGGACTATCGAGGCGAGTGAGGTAGGTGTCGCTTTCCCTTGGCCATTCGAATGCCTACTTTTCCAGCGCCAGAATATAAGGTGCTTATCATAGCACTTATGGAAAGGGTAAATTTTGATCAAAAGGCTTTTGCCTCAAGGTGCATGTAGACATTTCTGACCATTGCTTACATGTATTTTAAAGGAAAAACACTTGGACTATCTGTCCTTAACCCCATAGCTCAGTGATAGAGCACCTGTTTTGCATGTAGGAGATGCCATGTTCAATCCCTAGCATCTCCAGTTAGAAAGGAGTAGGTAGAAGGTGCCTGAAAACCTGGAGAATCAAGAGTAGATAATATAGCGCTAGATGGACCAAGCTTGATATACTGAGGCAGCTTCTTATGCTCTATGTACTCGTCTACTGGATGGTGTCTTCGGCCCTCCACCTATTGCTACAATTCCCATCAGACCCAGCAGGCATGGCCAATGGCTAGGAATTCTGGGAGCTGTAGTTCAGCAATGTCTGGAGGGCCAAAGTTCCCCCATACCTGATCTTCAAACGTTCCCCATACCTGATCTTCAAACATCTCAAGATACAGCCAAGAGAGCAGCTTGTTGTGTTTCTAAAATGGCTTCATTTGTATTTGTCAACCAGGATGCAGCTTTCAACAAAATTACAAGAAGCTTACAAGATCTGCAACAGAAGGACCTGGGTATTAAGCCTGAATTCAGGTGCGCTGCATGGAGATGACAATCTTAAAAGCTCCACCAGGTTTTTTTGGGGTGGGTGGGTGGGGGAACCAACAACTTGGGTAAGGGATATATGGCTGCTGCTCAGAGCATCTTGCTCTTTGCATGCTTTGAATCTGTGTACTCTTTGCCGCTTTACCAAAAACAAATATGCAGGTAAGTGGGTTGTTGCCCATATGCCCTTGGTGCTACTGAATGGAGAAGTAGGAAAGGGAGACGATAAGTTCTGCTGTCAGCACGTGTAACTGGAAGGGCTTGACGGCAACGCTGGACTCTAGACAAATCCCAAGGGATAATACTTCTGCGGCAACAGCATATGGAAGAGAGCTTGTAGAACTGCACCCTAGGGCTGTGTGCACAGGAGCTTATCAATATGTTGATAAGCAACACAAGTTTTTTATCAATATGTTTGTGCAGGAGTTCGCTGACTCCTCAGCTTACTTCCTGTATTTGTGGCTTCAGGAGCAGCTGGATCTGGAGATCATAGTAGGCAGCAGTGTCTTATCTCTGTCGTAAAGAGCTTCATCAGAACAGGCTAGACCACCTTCTCTTCTCCCTGGTCATTTGGCAAGCCTGAATTATGCTGAATGTAGGGTTAGAAGTTGGTATGGTTTGAAATAGGTGCCCACATTTCAACAGTCACTGCTGCTGCTCCTCAAGTCTGGTGTATGTGCTAAGTACTCCTTTCTTTTGACCACACTTCACAGCTTCAACATTCCTCGTGCGAAGCGAGAGCTGGGCCAGCTGAATAAGTGCACCTCCCCACAACAGAAGCTCCTCTGTCTGCGCAAAGTGGTTCAAATCATAATGCAGTCTCCTAGCCAAAGAGGTCTGTAACCATGGCAATGTAATAATGGTTTCAATAGATCGCCTCTCTGTGCTTTGAAAAGCCATCTTCATAAGCTTTTAAATGGGTGCATGTGAGCAGAACCTTGAAATGTAACATTCAGGTGCTTGTTTTCAGGTGTTTATTGGTCTGTTCTTGTTTTATCATGTATTTTGTGTCCTTGTTTTGTATTATGTTGTGAACCACCCTGTGATCTGCAGATAAAGAGTGGTATACAAATGTTTACAACAACAACAGTTTTTCTTGTCACTTGGAAATTAGTGCTTTCCCTTGAACTGAGGCATCTGAAATACTTTTCCAGGGTGTATGCCAGGGCTTGTTCTGAGACTCCCCAGTTTGAAAGGGCTAGAATAGAAGGTATAATTCAGACAGTACTTAGACCATTGTCCCTGGCACTTGTTGGGCTGGTCTTTTCTTCCTTTTACCCAGAAAGATGGCTTGAAAATGAGTAAAAGACTTCAAGGAACTGGTTATATCTGTGTAGGATTTTAAATTGAACTACCTTGTGTTTAGGAGTGCCTGCTGTATTTCTTTGTTTCACACAAAGGGCATTCCTTCAAGATGTGCCTGAAGCTTCTGGATTTTAAAACTGCTGCTGATCAATTGTGGTGGCAGCACCTTTAGTCTGCCGAAAGCTTTCTAAACACTGCAGCCCTAATTAGAAGCATTTAGGCACTATCACTAGCATAGAAATGTGACTCCACTTTTTCCTCCCCACTTCAGTTAACATGGAGACCATGTGTGCAGATGACCTTCTCTCAGTCCTGCTGTACCTTCTTGTGAAAACGGAGATTCCAAACTGGTATGTGACAAGTCTCCTTTTGCTCCTGGGTGTTATTTCTCTGCTGCAAGAGCGCTAAACAAGGCAGAGTGCTGAAAGGTTTCTAGCATTGCTTGAAGTCATGGAGTCTGTAAGCTAGGATGGCCATCAGCTGCCAGCTGCCCTCCTCCCCCCGGCCCAATATTGATTGTGTTTCAGGATGCGAAGGGGTCCGGTTTGTGACTCTGGGTAGCTCCACTTATCCAGATGATTGCATAGCTGATTTAAGTGTTTGGTTCCATTTCCAAATGTGATTAAGAAATCACATGTTCCAGTATTGGAGCCAAACCCGCTCCAAATAAATTGGATGCAGAATCTGACTTCAGTCTTAAAACCCAGCCTACATTTGGTTTATGGGATAATTTGAAGTCTGTACTAGCTGTTTACTAGGAAATGACCGTTGCAGTACAGTCCTGTCTCCTGAGCAAAGCCTTAATTGGATGCTTCTGTGTTCTAAGGTTTTATAGCAGAACTGTGAGAAGCATTGTGACTTGCTTTGGACTTGAAATAGTAGCTTGAGTCAAGGACCAAAAACACATATTATCAATTCTCCAATCGAGAGGCATCCTGAGTCAGAAATGTTCAACCTGGTCCTCTTATTGCCATTTGAGTAGAAACTCCTTTTGGGTGTGAATATTTAATATTTTGCTGCTTTTGGAAATCACTTGCCTTGCTTGGACAGCATGTATCACAAATCTGAAATCTCACAGATCTGAAATGTGTGTAGGGTACTAACATCTGTCACAAAATAGACCTCGGTTGTTACATTGGTAAGATGCAACTGGGAACTAAAAATGTAAATACTTCCAGCAGACCTGTTGTATTAGCAACGTGCCATTTCCAGGGATTACATGCATTTAACAAATGTGCTTATGTTTTTGGACGTCAGTTATAACGCAGGGCTGATTTTTTTTTTTTAATCTGCGTGTCTTGAACGTGCACGTGTTGTGTCCTTTTGTAAATGTGTGGCTATTTGAAACAAAGCACTGCACAGCTTGCATCCCAGGACAGGGCCTTGCAATACAAATGGCATGTCTTTTTGTGGTGGTAACCTGCTAGAAAATAAAGCCAAATTGTTTTAATCTGATTTTTTCTTCTCCCCCTCCCCCCCGCCTCCTAAAACCCACCAATATGATTGTACCCATCAGAATGATCCTGGAAAGCTGTAATAAGTGTGATCCCTAGAGTCTTTTTTTTATAGCTTGTCAGTTTTGACTGCCAATCCAAGAATGCCATTTCTGGTTCTGTTGGGGCTGGGAGTTCAATAGTATCAGAGATCAAAACATATCCTGTAATTGGAAGTATGCAGGATCAAACTGCAGAAAAAGTGTGGATTAATAATAACATGTTGTCTTAATGGCTTTCTGTTTATTCAGGAGCCTTTCATGTTCAGCTGTGTGCATTCTGAAAATGGAACAGGCACCCTGCTCTTTCCTCCCTAAATATTGTGCCTGCAAGCACTGAAACCCACTCAGAATAAATTAAACTTGTGGATCATGAGGGGCTCTCTGTGGGAGATAGGATAAATGTTTTGATCTTGTATTAGTGATTGGAAGTTGAGGACCCAATTAGATGTGCATGCAATTTTAAGTGACCTGTCTCAGTCATCTCCACTTCTTGAGTAATGTCTTGGAAGCCTTATATGCTATTTTATTTTCTGTCTAGGATGGCAAACTTGAGTTACATCAAGAACTTCAGGTTTTGCAGCTCAGCAAAGGATGAACTTGGATACTGCCTGACTTCAGTTGAGGCTGCAATAGAATACATCCGTCAAGGAAACCTCTCGGACAGGCCAACAGTAAGTTAATTTAATAGGCATTGTAGCATAAAGTCTGGCTTGATAACTGCAATTTTCAGCAGTTGTGATTGTAATAGCGCCTTCTGGACGTACATCTTATTTGCAACAGTTTACTGTTTGCCTGTGCACATTGCTTAAAGGTCTCTGTAAGCAGACTTGAGCCATTGCTCAAAGGGGCTTGTAAAAGGACAATCTTGAGCCCTGGTAGACTCCTGCTCAGCTTTATTTGAAGGACACGGAGTATGAGCTGTAGATACAATTCCTGCATCTTGTGCCTTATAGCGTGTATGTGCATAAGCACACCCATGCTCTTCTATTCACTCCACCATTTGTCTCCAAGTGTTGGCATATTTAGAAAAGACAATGCCCAAAATTATAGCAGTGGGATACAATTAGATCCCTTTTGTCAGTAAAAAAAATAAATACCATGCTTAACATTTCAGAATTCAGGAAACAGACCTGTAGCATTGCTGAAGCTAAGTAGCTGTTGCCCTCTCCAGGAATTGGCATGGGAGATCACCAGGAGAGCCCTGTAAGAACAGAACATGCACTAAGTAAATGTGGGCAACATCTGCACAAGGCATTGAAAGCACTATTAAGCCACTTTAAACTGTCATGGCTTCTCCCAAGGAATTCTGGGAACTGCTGTTAAGTATCAGGAGTTTTTAGGAGATCTCCTATTCCCCCCCCCCCCCAAGCTGCAATTTCCGTAGTGGGTTAACAATAACTCTCTTCCCAGGGAATTCTGGGAATTGTAGCTCTCTGAGGGGGAATGGGGTGTTCAACAACTCTCGGAACTCTTATCAAACTACAGTTCCCAGGATGCATTTTTTGGGCGAGCCATTATTAAAGTGGTACAATACTGGTTTAAATGTGGGCAATGGATGTGGCCATGAAACAGGTGGAAATGCTGCAGAAATCCTTTGGTCAGCGTAGTTTCCTCGGACTTTATTTTAACCTTCCAAAACTAGGTGCTCCCGCTCTGATCTGGAGGCTGAAGGATGTGAACTTGGTACCACCATGAAACCTGCACCTGATCCAGCTGCCAAGAAATGGAACTTAGCTGCTTAATGGCTCTGTCTGTGGGGCTTGATATAGAAGGGGGTGGGGGCCCTACTGTGGGACACACATCACAAAATCTGCTTTTTAAAATTGTTTTACAGCATTTTTCACTTTGCTCTTTCAGTGGTAAAATCTTTTAAGCAGATTTGTGGCACTTGGCGACTCCTTTTTTATATTAAAAAAAAAGCAAATGTGTATCACAAGTCTTGCTTCCTAACTACTATGTAAAAAAAAGAAAAGAAAAAAGTTTGTGTCCAAAAAGAGGAAGGGGATAAAAATAAAAATAAAAGCCCACATTTATATTTCAGTCTTTGATCTGAAGGAAGTTTGAACTCTTTAATATCAGTTACCCACCTTGTTAACAGAAAAGATTCGGGCAGAGATGTTAAGACTACAGCAACTTGCTATGTTTTGTAAAATAAAAGGCATAAATGAACTTGGATGACAAATGTGTGTGTGTTCTTTAAAGTAAAGCTGCTTTGAAACAACAACAAAAATGCTTTTCTGTCTTTAAAGTTAGTTTGCCTTTTCTTGCTGGCAATTTTACCTAAATACATACCTGGATGCTTCTAAGCTGCTTTTGTGCTGCTAGGTCTCAATAGCTTTTTACTGTCAGACTCTTCATATGGAAGGAGAATCTTCTGACGTTGCACTGACATCTCTTGGTGCAAGATTTCAGACTTAAGTTCTCTCGAGTTTGAAGAATGCAGCTTTACTGTGTGTGGCAGGCAAATTATTTAAGAGACCTTGACTGTGGATTTCTAGACCCAAATTGGACACACTGTCGGGCACACATTTAAACCAAATCAGTTCAGTTACATGGAAAGCAGGGTTGGGGGGCAGCTGGTCTTCTTTCCCATTTGCTAATGGAGTTCAGTGGGATAGGAAAGTGCCTAGGTAAGCCATCAGTAGGGATTTTTAAAGCACTTTTACTGTTTGAATTGGGGTCCCTACTTTCCGTCTTCACAAGAGGGCATACCTGGATTTTAAGTATACAAGAACATGGTGAGCTGCCTTCACTCCCCGCCTCTCCTGATCAAATTATTGGTGTATCTAGCTTCAGTGTGATAGCAACTCTTAGGTTCGAGATGGGAGTCTTCGCAAGCCCTATGAAGAGATGCTGGGATTGAGCCTGGGCCTTCCTATCCCATGCAATGCATGTGCTCTGCCACTGAGCTATGGCCCTCCTTCACAGATGTATGCTGCCGTGATGTTTAGTACCCTGCCTGCTGGATACAGTGTTAATCCCCCAGCTCCTGTCACTGTTTTGTGACATCAATTGCCTTTTCTCTGAGGCACTCGTAGAAAATTGTCCTAGGCAGACCAGTCAGTGCTTATCCCTATTGCTGAAGTGCAACTTGAAACACTGCTCTCTAGCATGCCACCTTCACGAGAGTGAAAAAGGAAAGTGTTGACGCTTAACACTTGGAAAAAAATCTCTTTAAAACTGCCTGGCAGATCCCTTTGAAAGAAGCCACCAGCAGGGCCTTTCCTCCTCAGTACCCACTGCAGTCTAGAGCTACAGTGTGCAAGCTGTAAATTCAGGCATGTGGGCAATGGGAACAGCAGCAGTTCCAATGGCTAAATAGTACACGGATTGGCTTAATACAGAGTCAGAACACCAGTCTGCCTAGACCAGCATTGTCTTCAAGGACTGGCAGTGCCTCCCTGGGGTTTCAGGCAGATTTGGGAATCCCTCCGAGTCCTACCTGCAGGTGCTACTGGGGACTGAACCTGGGCCTTCTGCATGCCAAGCAAGGACTCGGCCACTGAGCTACGGCAAACCTGGGTCATATGTACAATAGTTTATGTGGGTTGCATAATCCCAGGCATAAATGTGGCAATCTCAGGGGCACTTGAGTCTTGTTTGGAAATCTGAAGCCACGTGCCCTTGCTCTTCAGCATGTGGCATCGTAGGACAGTGTCTTCTAAGTACATCAATTGCGCAAGGATGGCTTGCTGTGGAGAACAAGCAGGAGTCCTCCAGCATTAATGTTTAAATCACTAATAATTATCCTGTTCCAATTTCTTCAATAATATTCTGTATTGGGAGTGCTCCTCTTGAAATTATAAATGCTCCATCAAGAAAACATTGAAGCCTCTACCAGAGCAAATAGCAATAAGCATTTAAAGTAAAGCTTTAAATAATCCAGTGGCAGCTGTACAGAATCCCTGAAATTACAGGTATCTCTGCCCTAGTGCAGGAGCCAGAGCATTGGGTTCCATCACCCTAGCAGAACCCACAGCTGATGCCTGCTCCACCCTTCTCCCCTACTTTTTTTTTCTTCCTAGGCATACAGTGCCAGATGATGTGATCAAGGCATCCTTTTAATTTCTACTGTGCCCCAGGTCATGTTCTGCAGCATTGTGGGAAACAAAAGAGTAGTTAGATCCTGCTGTCAAGTGCTGGTACCAAAGCCAGGTAAAACCTCTTAGAGCCCACTACCAGCAGAGGCAGTCCAAGAGAGGACCATTTGCTCAAGGTCCCCTCAAATCTGAGAAGAGCAGTACGAGTCCCTCACCTGCTTGTTGGAGGGAGAAATTGGTGGGGGCAGTGGAGTGTGCTCTTTGGAAGGAAGAACTGGTTAGGACCATGAACAGGAGTGTCCCTTGTTGGAGGAAAGAAACATTGCCTCTCATATAGCAGGTCCCAATTGTGTGTATATCACCAGTATGTTCGATATGATGCTAACCTGGTGGCTAGTTGAACAACTCCCATCAGGCCCAGCCAGCACAGCAAATGGTTAGGGGAGTTGGCACCAGGTTCATGGAACTATTTAGCTTGGGGCAATTATATTCTACTTTTATAAGATGAAAAACCACTCAAAATGGCTAAACCCAAGCTGCATTGGAAATTGAAATTGAAACAATGAAACAGAATAAACAGCAGGAAACCATAGTATGAGTGCAGACAAACAGGTTTATGCTCAAAATATAAGCACTACCTTCACTGAGTCCTTTCTAATCATACAAAATGTGTACAAAAGAAACTGGGCTCTTCCTTAAACCTGCTCTCCAGTCTAGTCCTAATCTTTAGTAGATTACAGGCTAGTTGTTCCTCTAGCTCAGTGTGGTCCACTTTGACTGGCAGGTATTCTCAACGGTCTTCAGCATCACAAGCTCCCTGGTTTTGTTACTAGCAACTGAATTTCAGGATCTTTTTGCATGCAAAATGTGCTCTATCATTCAGCTCTTGTCATTCCTGAACCACATTCTAATTTATGGCCCTTTTGTTACCTTGCTCCATCAGGCTAGTAGGCCTTATCCCAAGCCGCCATAGTTACCAGTGGAGGCCAGAGCCCTGTGATTGGAAGTAATCAAGTGGGAAAGGACCATTTGGTCATACCGAGATGGTCTGACGTAGCAATGGTAATTGGACCACATCAGATAAAGCTATGAAATAGGGCCAGTGTGAATGTGCTCCACTATTTGTATGGGGCTCGAACTATGCACTCATTCAGTTTTACACACCACCGTTGCTGCCATATTTGGAGGTTGTATGCATCACACCCTTGCGGGGTGACCTTGTTGGTGTGGGAGAGAAACCAGATTTTCTGGCTGGAAATTTTTGACACACACCATTACTCACATGGCAGGGCAACTAAAAACAAATCACTGCCCATATACAATTTCAGGTGGTGCATTCTCCAAGTGAGTGAGGACCATACTGCCTTATATTCGCAGATTCAAATGAGTGCCACAGCTCTGTTTGCATTAGGGCGCAAGTAATCTGGTTTGTGACACCCGCTTCATGCTAACGGTAACTTTCCAGGAATTGCTGCAAAATGCCCCAATGACTTACAAGCTGAGATGCTGTCTACCCTACATTTATCTTTCTCTTTTACAGAACAGGCAATGTTGCTTTCCCATGTGCCATTTTCATCAGCTCTATAAGAAACTTGAAAGTTGGACTGACTAGAGCTGTGTATTCAAGGGACACATTAATTTGGACATAAAACTTTAAGTCAAAGGTTACCTGTGCCTTCAACATGAATTTACAGCCAAGCCAGGCAGTGCCACTAAACTGAGCACAGGGGAGGCAGGAATGGCTCATAAGATTCCAGGGCCCTAAAAACACAGGAACTACTTTCCTCAGGAATGTTAAGCTGGCACTTCGATCTGCCTGTAAATTACATTGTTACAGACACATGTCTTTTGCCTCTTGAGAGGACTGGGAAGTACTTATAAACATTTATTGTGGCACAATATGGCTGCATTATATAGTAACATGATAAGCACCAGAGGTTAGATGGGTGGTGATTATAGTGGTGGTCTTGTTCCGGAATACTCTCCTCAGAGACACTTGTATCCACACTTCCCCTTGTCCTGCTGCTCTCCCCTGGGGAAAACTGCTCTTTAGTGCTCAGTAGAAGCAATTGGCAGTTCAGGTTTTCTGCGGATTGCCATTTGTTCCAATTTATTGTTAAAGAGCAGATTTTCCCTGGGGAAAGAATGGGACAAGGGGACAACTGCATGGACTGCTGCCTAGAAAGCATATAAATAATAAAATTATTATTATTATTATAGGTCAAGCAGAAAACCACTCTCATATGTGCTTTCTAGGCACCAGCTGTCTCCTGGTGTCAACGTTGGTGACTTTCTGGAGCCAGTTTAACATTGGTTTATTTGGCACGCTTCTTATGAAACTGCAACCTCTGCTCTTCTATATATATTGCTGCTTTTGCTTTGTTTTTTATTGATGGTATTACGTGGCCTTAATTCAGTTTCATTCTAACCTTATTACAGTGGTACGTCAGGTTACAGGCGCTTCAGGTTACAAACGCTTCAAGTTACAGATTCCGGTAACCTGGAAGTAGTACCTTGGGTTAAGAATTTTGCTGCAGGATGAGAACAGAAATTGTACGGCGGCAGCGGCAGCAGCAGCAGCATGAGGCCCCATTACCTAAAGTGGTACCTCAGGTTAAGAACAGTTTCAGGTTGAGAACAGACCTCCAGAATGAATTAAGTTCTTAACCCGAGGTTCCACTGTATTGTTATCAGTGTTTTTCTTTTTAGTTTTTCTTTGTACATGTAAAGGCAGGGTATAGGCCTTTTAAACAAATAAAATAATTGAAAATATCTTACTTGGCATAATCAGATCATGGGCATCAATTTTAAGTTGTTGAGCTTGGCTTGAAAATAGACTTTGCTGTGTTGAACTGATCAATTCAGTGTTGTATGCTATGCCAGGAATAAATTGATGGTAGGTTCTTTTCCCCCTCACAGGGATCTGAAGGATTTAGTGAGAAGCTGTTCTTAAGACAAAGAATGAATTTACTGTCTCAGATGTCCAACACCCCGATAGACTGCTTGTTTCAGGTTTGGATTGCATGAATATTATGTCAGCTCTGAGAAATGGCCAGAAAACTACATTCCATTCTAAGAAAGTTTAGAACCCTTGTAACAGCTCAGTGTTTTGAAGGTTCCACCCCCCTTAAAATATATCTTAATCTTTCCATGATTTTGCTTTTGTTTTAGAGTGAGTAAAGGAGATGTCCAATCCCCCCCTAGTTTAGCTTTTATTGGATATTTATTGATGATTCAAACAGACCAGGTAGTTGGTTTTGCACAGCCAACAACATGTCCAGTCAGAGCATGTATATTATGATTAAGAGTTGGGAGAAAATGCTGGCTGGTTAGATGACAATATTATTATTTTATTAAATTTATATCCTATCCTTCCTCCCTAATGAGCCCAGGGCAGCAAACATGTCCCGAATAAAATGACACAATAAAAATGTCTAAAAATAGTTAAAAACAAAACCCTGATCTCAGGGTTGCCAGGATCTTTCAGCCATCAAAATGGTCAAGTAGGCTGTGACCAAGCTGCTCCAGGATGATATGGGAGCCAGTTTGGCTTCTGGATAGTGTTTAGGATTGAAATAACATTGGCTGATCCATTTTTTGCCATGATGTAGAGAGGAGGAGTGTGATATTACCAGTTGTGGCACCTTTTTAGGATTGGCCATGGTTCTGCTTCTATGTTGTATTCCAAAAGATGATGCTGGGAGACCTATGCAGATCTAGGTTTCTGTAATGTATGAATCCACCCCAATTCATATTCACCTTTCTGTTGCCTTTTCCTGCACCCCACTTCCATCTGTTTGGTTCTGAATTTGGCCCCAGTGTCTGTCTCACCTTTTGCCCTTCTTTGCAGCATGTTGCTTCAGGCAACCAGGAAGAAGCAGAGCGCTTGTTAAGCCAAGGAGACAACGATAAGGACACTGTGCAAAAAATGTGCCATCCGCTCTGTTTCTGTGATAAGTGTGAGAAGCTGGTTTCTGGGTAAGGGTTGTGTTTTCAAAGTTTTCAAAACTTTTTCAAAGCATAATTGGGAACTGGTTGAGCTGGTTGAGACATAACCCTAAACTATGGTTTGTGCGAACTGCAGTGTAGACTCCAAACCATGGTTTGTGTGGTTCCTTCCCCCAATCCCCGAAGAATCTCTGAATTCTCTCTCAAGCAGCAACCTCTGAGGGCAAAGCAACATCCTAATGTTGTTCCAAGGAGCCCAAACCATGTTTTATCAATTTAGATGCAAAGTCAAGGCAACAGTTTGCCAAGCCGTAGGTGAACCAGGTTTACATCCTGCTTTGGTTATGGCAGACAATGTTTCAGCCAATCAACTACCATGAATGTTTGGTGGTGAGAGAGGGGAATTTAAAGTGGTTGGCTTTTCTACTCACCTTTAGTGCAAGGTGAACAAAGCGGTTTATAAAGCTTTATTTCCCTCCCATGACCTTTTCTAACAGCAAAACAGCTTTGCTGACTATTCAGGCTGTAGCTTTCCTGCTACAGCCTTGTTCCTCGGACAAAATTTCCCGGGGAACAGCACTACGTCATGGCACAGTGTTGTTCCCAGAGACACCTGTCTGCCGCCATCACAGCAGCTATTCAGTAAACGTACAAGAGCTCTGTAAGGAAGATTATTATTATTATTTCCATTATACGGGTGGGAGGAACTGAAACGAAGAGAACAGTTGCTAGCGAGTTCAGTGTTGAGACCAGATTCAGCTGGTGACCTTACGACAAGCCATGCAAGGCAGCTCACTTGTAGCCATGTTCTTTGGTGATTTTAAACAAGGCAGCTGTGTGAAGCATACACTGTCTTTTGCTTGCCTGTGTTCTGTTTGTTAAGGATGACTTTTTTTTACTTTAAGGAAGCTGAACGATCCTTCCATTGTGACACCGTTTTCTAGAGATGACCGGGGATTTACTCCACTTCATATAGCTGCAATATGTGGTAAGCGCTGCAGCTCATGGATTATGGCAGTAGTTTTCTGATTCCCCACTCTCTACAAACCATTGTCTTCTGAGGAGTCCCTGAGCATCTGTTACAGACCCTCCCTTCACCCGGCACGTTGCACAGAATTCTCAGATGTTCTTGAAGGTTCATCTACAGCAGCCGCCAGGCCTTGAGGACCCTCCCATATAAACTGAGCAGGAGGGTAATGATGCATCCAGCATACATTTACAACTTCAAATTGCTATTGAAGAACGCACTTGTCTTTTGTCCCCTGTTCTAATCTTCTCATGGAGAAGAGACCTTTTGCCTATGGCAGATCCACATGGTTCAACTGCTGGCGTTACAAGTTAAAACTATCAGAGAGTGGGTGAATGGAAACACCTCTGCTTAAGAGCCACTACTAGTCAGAAAAAGAGTGCTGGGCTACTAGTTTAATTTGAGATAAAGCCGTTTCCTTACAACAACAACAACAACAACAACTTCAACAACAACAACAACTACTTCTGGTTAACCTTCCATGGATTTCAGGGGTTCTCTGGGGCACAGTTAGAAAGCTATTAGAATTCCACTCCAGGTCTGGAGTGGATTTGAACATCTGCCCAGCACAAATCTTGCTACAAGGAGATCATTTGCTCTACAGGACCAAACTGCAGTATACAGACCTAACTGTAAGTCTGTATGGCTTTGGTTATTCCAGATGGGAGCTGGTGGCCAGATTATCTTGCTTTTTGGCTTGATTTGATTTATTATGTTTCTGTGCTACTTTTCATTCAAACGAATCCCAAAGTGGCTTACAAATAATGAATAATAATAACATGATAGAACATAATAGAACATCATGAATTCAGCCTAGATCATACAGAATAATTAACAAATCATCAGTGAAACAATTACAATCCATAAAACACTTGTTAGCAAAACAGCAACTAAAGAACAGGCTAAACATCACAAATAAAAGTCGTATTATATTATTAACCAATCAACACAGCATTTATATTCTATGAAAATAATATTAACAAAATATCAACCAAAAAATGAAATAAGTGCTGTTAAGCTCATACACACACACTCCACACCCCCAGGTAGCAGTGGGGTTGCTTCCTTGGGGAGCTTCCCCTGAAGGCCTTTTCTGCAGCATTAAATATATTGCTGCAGCATCCACCTGCTGTGTGTAGGCAACTGATTTGAGAATTTGCAGCCAACTTCATTGGGTTTTGGGGGTTACACTTAGTTACCTCTTCTTTTCCCAAGGTAGGATGACTTTTCTGTGTACTTATAATATGCACCCGCAGCAATTCGTTACTTGGCTCTCTCCAGAGTTGAGATCGATTCATTCATTATTGCTGGAAAGGCCCCTGCCAAGCTGTGACCTAGAACAGTAATGTGCCAACAAGCTGAGGGGCGTCTTATCACCACGAGCAAATGCTAAGTTGCCTGTCATATGGCGCCTGCAAGTGCCAGGAGAGGCAGCAGATTGTTCAGTTCCCAGTTTGACCCAGAGGGTGACACTTCCTTTTCTCGCTGTGAGATGCTGACATTTTGAGCCTGAGAAGCTATATACCTTTCTCCACAGGGCAAGCATCTTTAATTGACTTGCTAGTCTCCAAAGGAGCCATTGTCAATGCGATGGATTATCACGGATCAACGCCACTTCACCTCGCCTGTCAGAAAGGATACCAGAATGTTACCGTAAGCACAGATCTTACGTAATAATAACAACATTTTATGTACCTTTCAGTCCAGTATTGCTTGTAGATTAAAAGCAATGGCTTGGCCGTTTGCTGATGACAGGAACGGTGGCTTTTTGAGGGTTTGCCCCCCATGAATGCTGTTTTTTATAATATATATATAGAAAGATATTTATATACGGCTGCATCATAAAAAATATATCACTACAGTTTGCAGCAATATGGCTTCTCCATATGTTATTTGACTTCAATTCCCATCAGCTCCCACAAAATACTGACCATCTGGAGGGTCTATAATATTTCTTTAAACAACAACAACAAAAATCATGAATGAAGTAGAAATCCTCCACTGCTTCCTCTGGAGGAGACAATTTGATGCTGACAGATTTGGCTCTGAAAAAAGTTTCAGTCATTATGAAATTAGTCTTGTTTAAACACACACACACAATCACAGAGAGAGAGAGAGAGAGAGAGAGAGAGAGAGAGAGAGAGAGAGAAGGTGCATGGGATCCAGTGTAGTTTAGGGCTTGGAGTGTTAGACTTGGGCCAAGGAATGTTGGATTAACATCCATTGTCTGTCCATGAAGCTGCCCGGTTGACCTCAGGGAAGTCAGGATCTCTTGGTGCAACTTACTTGGCAGGATTGTGAGAAAACTGTCAGGCAGAGCTCAGTGGAAGAAGAGTGGGTGAAACATGTGAAAAGTCAATGGATTTGGTAAAGCCCACTTTATGAGCTGAGTGCTGTATGTATGTCAATCAGCTGAGAATAATGTATGTGAAGTGATTTGATTGCTTGAAATTTGCTGGATCAGTGCTAGATGTTACTGCTTCAAGCTCTTCGAAGTAGAGCCACACTGTTACCCGGGAATGAAGGAATCCTTCATGACATTTGACATCATGCATTAATTCATCCCAAGGATGCATTTTGCTCTGCAAGGCTCCCCTAGAGCGCTGGAGCCTGAGCCTTCCTTGTATTGTTTTGTATCACAGTGTTTAGTGAGTGAAATAATATCCGAGCAGCTTGGGCATGACTCTGAATTGGTTTTAAGCAGCTCATGATAAGAGTATTTATATGGTCAGGAATTTGGCCACAATGGTAGCAGCATCAGATGTCAAGGAAACTTAGTTGGTCTTTAAGGTGCTACTGGAAGGAATTTTTTTTGTAAGGAAATGAACATCTGTCTGACTTTTAGAAGAAGGCAGCCCTGTATGGGGAGATCTTAGAATGTTTGAGGTTTTTTGTGTTTTAATACTTTGTGGGAAACAACCCAGAGTGGCCGTGGTAACCCAGTCAGATGGGCGGCATTTTTATTTTTTTATTTTTTATTATTATTATTATTATTATTATTATTATTATTATTATTATTATTTCTCAAGCCATTAAGGCTTGGCTGCTTCTAAGCAGAGGAGATGCATGTGAGTTATTCCTTTTGCACAGAAACTGAAAGGAACCACAGTAAGATTTATTCCCCATTCTCTGCCCCCCCAGCTCTTTATAGCATCATCAACTCTTATTTGTATGCCACTTTCCCACAAAAGTGTGCCCAAAGGTGCTCACAACATATCAAGTGAACAAGTATAACAGTTCAGCCATCAGATTTCATCCCAAACATATGCAAGTTTGAAACAGAATTTTTGGGACTCAATTTGACATATTTGTATGGACTTAACCATACTGTAGCTTCTTCCACTTACTAGAGCTGTCACTGCTAACCCACTGAAATGTGTGCATGCCACATAAAAACATAGCTTGGTTTTTTTCCTTTTTCAGCTTCTCCTCCTGCACTATAAGGCGAGTACAGAAGTCCAGGACAATAACGGCAACACACCCCTGCATTTAGCTTGCACTTACGGCCATGAAGATGTAAGTAGTTCGCAGCAACATGTTCAGGGTACCTATAACACCAGGGTACCTATAACCAGTTAGGTGGACTTTAGCCCCATTGAAAACAAGGGCACTTAAAGTGATTTCAAAGGGGCTTAACTTAGTCTGGATGCAGCCTCACACTTTAATTTTTATTTCATTTCTGAACTTGTAATCCTCCAGCCTTTTCAGAATGATCCTTGAGGGTTAGAAACAGGAGCCCGCCGAGAGAGTCCTTTCTTTTGTAAAAACTTTGTTAGAGCTTTGGGGTCATGCATGGAACATTCCTCTGTGTCACTGTCTTACCTTGTGGAGAGTAAATTGGGGTAAAGTGTGGAGAGTAAATCTGGGGTAAATTGTGCTGCCCTGTATAGTTGACAGTGTGACCTTCCTGATTCTGCCAATCTGTTCTTGGATGAAAGAAGGTTACAGATTGTGGAGTAAACAAGGTTCCCTCATTCAAATAGTCATAACAAGGCAATTCACTTCTCCTTTTTTCTATTTGGTAGAAGGGAGTAGCCTTATGCTGTTGGGCTGCCATGTTTATAGGAATGACATACAGATGCCATTTACACATAGTATGCACATAGTGTTATGGGGTTGTCTCCAACTAAGTCATACACAAAATAAGCCCATTGAAATCAACATACCTAAATAAGTCAGCGAACTTAAGTCCATTGATTTCATGTGGGTCTAGTATATGATTTAGTCAGATACAACTTGTGCAATGTATTGTACAGATTAGCAGTGGGCTGCATGGTAGAAACACCTGCTTTGCATGCAGAAGGTCCCAGGTTCAGTCCCCAACAGCATTTCCAGGTAGGGTTGAGAGAGACAACCATGACTTGTGTGTCGTGGCTTATTTTACTTTACTTTACTTTACTGCATTTGTATGGCTGCCCAACAACTTGCTTTCTCAGAGCAGTTCCCAGAAAATTTAAAGGATAAACTAGAGTGTTAAGATGCAGTGTAAAAACAGTGATGAGTAGTATAGGAATGATTTGGTCTAGCAAGATACGATGACAAAATTGTCCTCTGTCTCTAGTTCCGTTGCTTTAGTGATGTGCACCATCACAGCTTTTGTCTTTCTTTTAACTTTCCAGTGTGTCAAGGCTTTAGTCTATTACGACGTTCACTCTTGTAAATTAGACATTGGCAACGAGAAAGGAGACACTCCTCTTCACATAGCTGCTCGCTGGGGTTACCAAGGGATCATTGAAGTGCTGCTTCAGAATGGAGCCAACCCAAATATTCAAAACCGGACAAAAGAGACTCCTGTGCAGTGCGCATTAAATTCTACGGTACTTCTTAGATACCACTTCTTTTTTAAAAAAAACAACAACCCCAAATGTCTTACATGATTTTAAATTTTGCTTAATTACAAAGAAGCAATATTGGCCAGGGCATTTAATAATAAAATAAAATTCCATTTGCTTTTGGTGGACAAATGCCACTGTTTTATATCCAAGACATCCATGCAGTATGTATTCATTTCTGTGGTCCTCTTAAATTGATCTGCTCTATAATTTTTTTTTTAAGAAAACAAACAATGCTATTGTGCTTTTTACTTAATTGGAAGGACAGTGGCTAGCCAGGAACTCTTGAAAATACTTTTTGCTTGTTTTTGACAGGGGAGGGTTGCAGTTCTACTCCCAAAGTGCCTGAGAGGCGAGATGAATCTTCCTGATTGGGATGCTCTCTAATCTGCCTTTATATATCATTGCTAATGTCATGCTTGCCTTCTGAAGAGTAAATTTCTCTGGAGAGATGGAGTTGCAACTTGCCTCTTCATGAATGTTTGATCTTTCCGCTTGCAGATTTTGTCCTTAATGGAACTGAACTACCTAGCATTTGAAAGAGGGCAGAGTGCTTCTCAGGTAACCTGCAAACCCTTCCTTAGTGTAATGGTATTCAGCTGATCAACTGCTGTGATAACGGCGATGCTGCCAACTCTTCCTCCTTTTGTTTTCCTTGCTGGTTCCACTAGTCCCCAGCCAGATCTTCTCAGGGTTGTGAGGACTCCATCAGCCAAATATCGTCCATCTCCAGTTTATCTTCAGCAACAGCTAGACAAGAAGAAGCAAAATCTAGTTATAAAGAGGTAAGTCGATGAAGCATTGGGCAATGAGGAGCGCAGTAGAACTCTAAGGGGCCAGGGCCATTCCTGTTTTCTCCTCCGCTCATAACAGTGGAACTTGGGTGTCATCCCATGAAGCTGATTAGCAGGAGATTCAGGACAAACAAATGGATGTACGATTTCACACACGTCACACTTTCTGACATTCAGTGTAACAAGATGTGATAGCCACTTGATTAGATGGCTTTGAAAAGAGGAGTAGACACATTTTATGGAGGAGGGTGAGATTTGTCAGTGGCTACTAGCCATGATGACTATATGCAGCCTCTGATTTTGGAGATATTATGGGAAGAGACCATTGCTCTGCTTTCAGAAGGTCCCAGAGTCAGCCATTGGCAGCACTGATTGGAGCAGCCTTCACCAGCCAGGTGCCCCCCAGCCCAAATGTTTTGGATTACAGCTCCCATCAGCTGGCTGGGTCAAATAGGAATTATAGTCCACAACATCTGGAGGGAGCCAGGTTGGCAAAGGTTGGGCTGGAGGTCTGGTACAGTGTGCAGAGGGTCAGGCTAGAACTGGGTCCAATCTCTGGCATCTCCATATTAAACAGAAAGAAACAGGTAGCAGGTGACATGAAAAACTTTTTTCCTGAAAATGCTGGAGAACTACTGCTGGTCAGAATAGAGAATACTGAGCTAAATGGATGGAGAGTCTGAGCCAGTGTAAGGCAAAACATTGATGCTCTGTCCCCATCATTACTGTCTCAGGACTACCTTTGAATTTTGATCTGCCTGTGTGAGATACCTTTAGGTCGCAATGGCTTCTCCTGTCGTGGGTACAGACCAGCCAAAAGTTGCTGTTCTGTAAATGAGAAGTCATGTATGTATAAAAAAGTCATTCAGTGTGAGATTGAGGATTGCTTCCTTTGTGCTTTGCTTCTCCTCTTTTCGCCTTTAAGATATGAACTTGTCACCCTCAAGAGGCTGAGGCTTCAGTTCAAGTCAGGGAAAAGAGATTACCTGCGTCTTAGACCTTTTAGCTTCTAGAGCTCATGTCCTCTTCGTTTAATCCAAAATCAGTTCACTCCCATTTGCCATAATTTGTTGCACTTGCCTCTTATTGAGTAAGAAAGTGGTTTCTGATTGTGCCTGATCCTGTATTTTAAGCCAAGAATGGCATCTAAATTTAAAATGATGGGTTTTGTTTTGCTGGAGAATCTTAGTTTTCTGTGAAGATGTCAGAGTTTGACAACCTTTGTTTCTGTCAACAGATTAATGCCCCCACCCCCACATTAGAGGCCACATGCCATTGGTGGCTGGAGCCAATGATTGTCAGAGCCAGATACAAGTATTCTGGATTAACTAATCTAGAATAAAGATAGCCTTTCTTCTGTTTTCACTGTGGCTACCTCAGATTAGAATTCCCAATCCTATGCATGTCTGCTCAGAAGTAAACCCTACTGAGTTTATTCTCAAATGAGCATGCAGAAGAATTTGTTCTGGAAAGCAAGCGAAAGTAATTTCTTTTTGACTTTAATGTGCTATACATACATATATGGAAGTAGTTGGCCAATTTGTTCCTACAGGGGAAAACTTCCACTTGTTCTGAGACTGTATAGAAAGAAGAGGAAAAACACCTTAACAGTCAGCAAAAGCAATGAGGAAACTAAGAGGAATCAGCTCAACTCTCATGGGATGGAAAGATGGGGTAGCTTCAGAAGGTATCAGGAACTGCCTCAAGTGAGGTTGGGGGATGCATATTGCTCACGTGTGATTCATTCAGAGCCCCCCTTGGCTAGACTTGGTCACTCTCTGTTTCCTGCTTGCAAGATGGAAAGAAGAGCTGAATTTACAAAATGATCACATGCTAGACCCCTTCCTACAACTATTTACCAGGACAAGGAGATGTTTGGCCTGAGGAAGGATGTGAGTGCCACATCACATGCAGTTTGATGGGAGGCTTCCATCCTATTTGGTGAACTGATTCTCTGGGTGTAGATGCTTTTGTAGCCCAAACAGCAACACCTAGGCACAAGAGGAAGTATCAGCAAGGCTGAAAGAACCCAAATACCTAGTAGTACAACTAAACGTTTCTTTTTCTTCTGGCTGTGTTCATTACATAGGTGGAGAAACTTTTAAGAGCAGTTGCTGATGGAGACCTTGAAATGGTAAGATCTCTTATGCTTTGTGCTACCTTGTTTGCATGCATTGATGGCACTTTATAAGGTAGATATTTCCACGAGCATAACAGTAAGAGTGTGCAGCTGTTAAAGGTGACCAAACAGTGACATGCTTTTATTCCCATAATGGGAGTGTCTGGAAGTTGCATCCTCCCATGGGGCCAACCTGGACCATATCTTCCTGTGTCAGCCACCTGTTATCTTCAGTGGGCGGGGAAAGCAAAACAGCCCGCTGAGCGGAATAAACAGGTTCATTTCCTTTAAGGAGCTACCTCCGTGCCACAATAAGAATAAGAATTTATTATTTGTACCCCACCCATCTGGCTGGGTTTCCCCAGCAACTCTGGATTGCTTCCAACAAAGATTAAAAATACATCAAAGTGTCACACATTAAAAACTTCCCTGAACAGGGCTGCCTTCAGATGTTTTCTAAATGTCAGGTAGTTGTTTATCTCTTTGACTTCTGATGGGAGGGCGCTCCACAGGGCGGGCGCCACTACCAAGAAGGCCCTCTGCCTGGTACCCTGTAGCTTTGCTGTGACAATGGAATCATGACCCCATTAGCAGGAAGAGCCCAGAAGTCCTATGAAAGGCTGGAAGCCTGAGGCAGAATTGGGCCAGTTGCAGCATGCAGCAGTCTGTTGCTGCTGAGAACAAGTAGGAGAATCGGGGCGCCCTTTCACTCCTTCCCCTGTTTCTGAGGCCCAGGTGAGAAAAGCTCAGAGGACCAGGGGGTCAGACCAGACTGTGGATGCTGCCGCTCATTCCTGACAGGATGGGCAGAGCCCCAACAAGGGGTTTGTTACATTTGTAGTGGGGGCTAGAACAGGGGTAGTAACACAACGCCCTTTAGTTAAAGGACTGCTGGCAATGGAGCTTTGCACTTAAGGAAACACTTCTGCATACATAACACATTTCCTCCCCTTTGTTTTTGAAGCAGCTTCCTGTTTTGCCATGCTCACTCTGATTGCAGGAGTAACATGCTTTTTTTTAATTAAAAAAGATTAAAAAGCTTGGTGCCTCTTGTGTCGCTGTGAAATCATATAATCAGCCATTTACGCACATTATAGAATATTCAACATCTCAGAAAGGCAGTCTTGGTTCCTCTGAGACCTTAAATGCCAGGATTAGAGAAGGCTGCACCTCCTTTGAACACTCTGGGTCTTCATCTAAAATGCATTAGAATTAAATGCACAACACTAGACTGCCTCGTAGTACATTCTGTATTGATTTAACTGTTGAAGATTGTATATCCATGTGTAGGAAGAGCAAGTCCCCTGCTGGGACTGAATGGCTTCAGAATGCAGGTGGCAAAATCGTATGGTTGAATGCTCCCCCATATCAAAAATGCCCTTCTCGTCAGAAACTGGCATGCAAGGGAGAAGGAATATGTCTTAACCTTCTATCCTGGATGTGTTGCAGACATCACCATCCTGCTCTGTGCTACAAACACAAAACCATTATGCAGGTAGCATGTATTTTTCAAATGTGTCTTTTCCTTTGAATATAAACTGAGGCAGAGAGGGCGAATAGATCCCCACCTCCCACATTTCTATGTGTTTCAAAGAGGAAAAGGAAAGTCTGCAACTCAAAAGAAATACTGATGGATTAATCATGATATTTTTAGTTGGATAATTGATCAGTTTTCAATTTGCATATGGGTGATTAACAATACAGTGGTACCTCTTCTTATGAACGTGATCTGTTTCGGGGTGCCATTCGCACACTGAACAGACCGTAAGTGGAGTGCCGCTACTGAGCATGCGCAGAGCGCGATAGAGCGCTTCTGCGTATGCACGCACGGTGAACCCAGAAGTAAACGCTTCTGGGTTTGCCACGTTCGTAACCTGAAAAGTGGCAACGTGAAGCACTCGTAACACGAGGTATGACTGTACTTCTGAAGCAAGAAGCATATGTCCTTTGCTTTTAGATTATGAAATTGTATTGCAGCTGGCATCCGCTTAGAAGAGGCGTTACCCTTCTGCATGTGAGAAGAGAGAATGGCTCTTTTAGGATGGTGCTTGCCATTTGTAGTTTTCATAAGCAGCTTGAATTAAAAAGAAGCCTGTATAGTATATTCCAACAGTGAATTCCTTCTCCAATGACTGAACATGCTCAATGACAATGAATTGCTGGCTGATTCTTGGTGGGTGTTTGGGAGGGGGACTGGCAAATTGAGGAGAGGGAGTGCAATGGAGTGTCCTGGAAAAGGGCACAGAACTTGAACTTGACACAACAACATTTTGTTGTAGGTTCCACATGAATGCATTTGTGGGTGGGTTTTTAGCCATCCATCCATCCTGCTGCCAGTTTCCTCTCTTGGTTGATCTAAATTAAGTATTGCAGTCCAGATGTGCCCTTCATAGATGCAATACCTGTGTTACCTTCTTAGATATTCATATCCACGAGTAACTTTTCTCATGAGTAGTCCTAAGAGGGAAGTTGGGCTATGTTTTTTCCTCAAATAGTAGTATCAGCTTTGAACAAAAAGTCATGGCAATTTTAAAACTGCCAACAAACACATTTTTTACAGAAAGGTAAAAGCAACTGGGGTTGTTTTGATCTGTAATACCTCGTTTTCCATACAGCAGCAGCAGCCTTGCTGCTTCCATCCTATAATTTGCAATATTTACTGTCTCCTGTGATGACTGAAAACTGCCTGAGCCCTGCTATCTTTTTCTCCAGAAGCCTTTTAAAATGGTGACAAGCAGCAGTTGACAGTAAGGCAAATTATACCATTGTATGTTTGAAGATTTCTTCATTTAAAAAAAAAAAAAAAAAAAGAAAGTCTTGTGAAGCTGTATTCAGATATCATACCAAGCCATTCCAAAGTCAGCACTGGAAGCTGTGCCTTTGAATTGGGCTCACCATGGTTTGGCATAATGTTTGAATTGATAAATCAGTGATGGGCATGGAGCCCATGCCTTGCATTCAAAAGGTCTCTGCTTTGATTCCTAGCACTTCCAGGTAGCAAGGAGATGAGAGAGAGCCCTGCCTGAGAGCGGAGTTTAGGCTAGATGGAGCAATAGTTTGATGCAGGAGAAGGCAACTTTGTAGGATCATTGCTGAAAGGGTCAGCCAGTGCAATAATAATAATAATAATAATAATAATAATAATAATAATAATAATAATAATATTTTTAAAAAAATATACCCCACCCACTCTGGGCGGCTTTCAACAGAACATTAAAAACAGGGAAAAAATCAAACATTAAAAATTTCCCTAAACAGGGCTGCCTTCAGATGTCTTCTAAAAGTCAGGTTGTTTGTTTCCTTGACATCTGATGGGAGGGCATTCCACAGGGTGGGTGCTACTACCGAGAAGGTCCTCTGCCTAGTTCCCTGTAATTTCTCTTCTCGCAGTGAGGGAACCGCCAGAAGGCCCTCGGAGCTGGACCTCAGTGTTCAGGTAGAATGATGGGGGTGGAGACACTCCTTCAGGTATACAGGACTGAGGCTGTTTAGGGCTTTAAATGTCAGCACCAACACTTTGAATTGTGCCCAGAAATGTACTGGGAGCCAATGTAGGTCTTTCAGGACCAGTGTTATATGGTCTCGGCGGCCACTCCTAGTCACCAGTCTAGCTGCTGCATTCTGGATTAATTGCAGTTTCTGAGTCACCTTCAAAGGTAGCCCCACGTAGAGCGCATTGCAGTAGTCCAAGCGGGAGATAACCAGAGCATGCACCACTCTGACGAGACAGTCTGCGGGCAGGTAGGGTCTCAGCCTGCGTACCAGATGGAGCTTGTACACACCTGCCCTGGACACAGAATTGACCTGTGCCTCCATGGACAGCTGTGAGTCCAAAATGACTCCCAGGCTGCGTACCTGGTCCTTCAGGGGTACAATTACCCCATTCAGGGTTAAAAAGAAAAATGCCTCTTTACCCTGGCTTTTGACACTTGTGGGTCTGAAATATATACCTCTCCTTTTTTCTGTGATTGCAAGTTGTTTTAAAAAGTTTTTAATATTGTGTTTTAATGTTGTAACCCGCCTTGGGACCTTAGGGTGAATAATATTTTACTATATATCATAATCTGTAGGGAGTGAGAAGCTATGTAGAATCAAGTTCCACAGCACGAAGCATCCTTCTAATTGCATGTTTTAATGCACTCCTTCTTGCTCTGAAAGCATTCAGAGTGTGTTACTTGGTGAGATCAGATTACAGCAGCTCCATGGGATACTTAACACGTGCACCTATTTTAAAATGCATTTAACCTTTTGACCAAAATCCTTCCTTAATCCATTGTCATTGGAAACAGATACATTTGAGACAGCGTGATTAAACTTTGGTAAGGCACTGATTCGAAACTTTGGGAGGGAATGTTTTGGGAAGCTGTGGCAAGCTAATGATTGGTCTGCTAGACTCCTTGTTGTTCAAGGTTGGGTGATAAATGTGTGCAGCTGAAGAAAGGAGTTTGTGGGGATGATCAGTCTTGTTTCTGCCTGTGGGAAGGAGGGGTGGCCGGTGGGGGACCTGTCAGGATAATCTGAGGGGTTCCTGAATTCTTGAGGTGGGTGAATGACTGACAGGGCTGGCCATTCCCTATTGGAGCCT
Organism: Podarcis gaigeae; assembly: GCF_964106915.1. NCBI lineage: Eukaryota > Metazoa > Chordata > Lepidosauria > Squamata > Lacertidae > Podarcis > Podarcis gaigeae. Next base: position 29,336,406 of record NC_139684.1, read on the forward strand.
TGGTCTCAGTATGGAATGGGAAGGTTTATTGCCCCTATACTTTAGTTGGGATCTGCTTTGGAGGAAAGTGGAGTGGAATCCTTGGCTGTCTGCTGTGATGGATTTACCCAAGGCTAGCTGGACCATAAAGAAGGCTGATCGCCGAAGAATTGATGATTTTGAATTATGATGTTGGAGGAGACTCTTGAGAGTCCCATGGACTGCAAGAAGATCAAACCTATCCATTCTGAAGGAAATCAGCCCTGAGTGCTCACTGGAAGGACAGATCGTGAAGCTGAGGCTCCAATACTTTGGCCACCTCATGAGAAGAGAAGACTCCCTGGAAAAGACCCTGATGCTGGGAAAGATGGAGGGCACAAGGAGAAGGGGACGACAGAGGACGAGATGGTTGGACAGTGTTCTCTAAGCTACCAGCATGAGTTTGACCAAACTGCGGGAGGCAGTGGAAGACAGGAGTGCCTGGCATGCTCTGGTCCATGGGGTCACGAAGAGTCGGACATAACTAAACAACAAGAACAGCTGTTTACCCAGGTGTTTTGAGGTGGCTGGTTACAGTCCATTGTTGCTTGCTTAGACTCTGTTACCTGCTGATTTTATAGTTTTACATGACGTTTTAAAAATAATAATTTATATACCACCTTTTGTTTCAAGAAAAAAAATAATACACGGGTGGTTCACAAACAAATGGAAGCTGGCAGCAAAATAACAAGGATAAAAATGGCTTATTAAAAATAGTAATAATTAAAATACAGTACATGGTAAAATAAATTCATCAAGAATATTAAAACACCTGTTATTTAAAATGTATAATGAGTGAGCCCATTAAAACCCCATAACATCAGTTGAAACAGAAGATTCAAGTCAGGAGACATAGGGGGTGCTTATCTCCAGGTGTGTCTTCAAGAATGCCAGCACTGGTGGGTCCAGGTGTGTGCCCCACCCCATGCTCAATTGATAGAGCAAAGTGAGAAATAAATAAACAAATAGGAACTCAAGTGGAGGGCTGTGCCTGGTTCCTGGGCTGTTGATTCCCACCTAGAAGAGGAGGCAGTGGCAGTAAGGAGGAAGAGGGGGGCAGACTCAAAAGAGGGCTCCCCACCAAGATTATCTTGCCCAAAGCCCCACCTCCACCCCCACAAAAACAACTTGCCCAAGCCTACGTATGCATTAATTGATGGCAGAAAGACAAGAAATGACAAACATATTCTCTTTTCTTTCTTGAGAAAAGTCAGCGTTCTTGTCTCTTTGATTAAAAATCAACTGTGGTTGAGGTTGGGTTTTTGTTAAGTGGAATAAAGGCTGTTCAAGGAAGCACCTTGGTATATTCTGGCCCAAAGCCCTCCATTTAATCTTCAGCAATCCTGGCTAAAAGGATTTGAGAGGCCTTGGGCTGAGGTGAGCGTCAAAGACTCGATTAAGTGTGAGGAAGTCATTTCTAATTTACATCATGGTTCCTTGGGAAACTGGTCTGCAGTTGACTTGTGGGAAGTGAAATGTTAGATTTCCTTTATCTTATCTTTCTGAGAAAGTAACAGGAGACTTTGGACGATGTCCTACTGAAGTGATAACAGGCCTACCGGTAAGGTCAAGTAGGCTGGAAGGAGCAAGAGGGCAGGGCCTTTTCAGTGGTGCCCCCCCAGCTCTAGTTATGCTATTCCCACTGGATTGTGCCTACCTGGTCTCTTCTGCACAAGTCTCTATCAATTACCTATTCCAGATTGCTTTTTTCTTACCCGGTTTTAATTGCTGTTGGTTTTTGAAACACAATGATCTGTTTTATGCTGACCTGTTTGAAATGTTTCTAAGATACTAGTTTTTGTATATCTTTCAAGATCTCTTTGGTGAATTTCTGTGCAGTCTATAATGTACTATACGAGATGCCTGAGAAGGGCTAGGCAGGCTTCCTCAACCTCGGCCCTCCAGATGTTTTGAGACTACAATTCCCATCATCCCCGACCACTGGTCCTGCTAGCTAGGGATCATGGGAGTTGTAGTCCAACAACATCTGCAGGGCCGAGTTTGAGGAAGCCTAGGCTAGAGCAACCTAAAGCAAGGGCTGTGTGTTGAGGGGAGCTGTAGTCCAACAACATCTGGGGAGCCACAGGTTCCCCATCCTCACCTTGAAAGGTGAGCTTAATATACGCTGAGAAATAAAATCAGTAAGTGCCAATTTCCAGAATAATCGGCATATCAATGTTTGAATTAAAATGCTGCCTATGGGGCAGGGGGAGTGCCATAATTTCAGTATTCCTCCATGCAGGCAAAACAACAATACTTCATATAGAATATGAGATATCCAAGCAGAAAGAGCTCAAGCTTGGTTGTCTCTATGACATGGTAGTTTTCTTTGTGTAGTGATTATTTTTCACGAGTGCGCGTTCATGTGAGCGTCTCTCTGTCATCAGATGTAGTTCAGTTCAGGGTCGGGTTTACCACCCCAAGGGTTCCTCTCCCAAAAGAAAATAAATACATTCTTTTTTTAAAAAAAGGGGGACACTAATTTGCATGAAACATGCACATGCTAAGTTATAGGTTATTAACGCAGATTTAGAAACAATTGCTACAATTCTGAATAGAAATACAATCCATCTTACCATAGTGAGGGAGACTGCGGCCAGCTGAGCTGTCTGCTTGCTCAGGCTGCTGCTCCTCTGGGTTTTTAAAAAATGTTTAAACCAGAGTTTGACCAGTCCGCCTTTCTAACAGAGCACTGTTCTCTGTAACGTAGGACACTGGCCACCCTAACCACCCTAGTGAGAATAAGGCCTACAATTCTGACTCTAGAACGGCCTTCGTTTCTTAACAGGTGCGCTATCTTTTGGAATGGGCGGAAGACGATCTAGAGGAACCCGAAGAAGCCGGCAGCAGCGTGGAGAAGCTGGAGTTCTGCCACCCCTTGTGCCAGTGTTCCAGATGTGGCCCTGTGCAAAAGGTCTGCCCGTCTTCCTCCTGCCCAGACCTGTCATTTATTCTGCCCAGCTCTGAAACATCCTCCGCCCCTTGTCCTTATCAGAGTTCACGACCTCCTGAGATGAAGCTGCTCTCCTGGGTAATCAGGCTCCTGAAAGGATTGAGCAGCTGCTCAGGAGAAGCTTGTTTTCCTCTGGAAGAGGCAGGGAGGGGGAGAAAACTTTGCACTTTGTCCTCAACTCACCTTCCTCTCAGGGGCGGAGGAAGGGGGGTGCGGTGGGGGTGGGCCGCCCCGGGTATCACCACCGAGGGGGGTGACAAAATGCCAGGCGGCACTCACCTGGGAGTGACGCGATGGCTTGAGCGCGTGCAGGCTCCACACTGCCCAAACGGTCTGCCCGCTGCCTCCCCCTCAGTTGTAGGGAAGAGGCAGGCAGGCTGCTCAGAGGCCCTGCGGAGCGTCCTGCCCTGGCTCGCCCCGCCCCACGGGCGCCGGGCCACACCACTGGGCGCAGGGCACATGCACCACCCCAGGCGCCCAATCGGCTTGCTCTGCCACTGCTTCCTCTCTCTGTGGACAATTTCCCTGTCTTGGCATTGCACTCCTCTTCCAGGAGTCTTTGCCTATGGTAGAGTAAACAAGAAACAAGGCCTCTGCTCTCGATTTCCCAGCTGCTGCTTTCTCCCTTGCTAACCAAATGGAATCAGAACTGTAGAATTGGAAGGGACTCCACGGGTTATTTAGTCCAACCTGCTGCAGTGCAGGAATCTTTTTGCCCAGTGTGGGACTCGAACCCATGCCCCTGGGATTAAGAGTCTCATGTTCTGTCAACTAAGATATGAAAATCATACAGCAATGGTTGTGATGTTTTAGATTGTAAGCCTGTGGGCAAGTCCTGTTTGGTTTGGGTTTGTTTGTTTTTTAAATGTGCATAGTAGTTTAAGGCACTTAATGCTACTACTGCTACTTAATAAATCACTGTTCATAATAATGGTGAGTTTGCACCAATACATTTGCATCATCTCAGCACACAAATAGCACTCTGAAGTTTCCAAGGCAGCGCTGAATTCCAGGCGGTGGCTGCCGTGGGATGTTTGCTTACTTGTCAGCTGAGAAGGCTCTGATGGAATTTCCCTTTCTTCCTCCCGATAGAAACTCTTCCGAGTTCCCTCCAACGGCCTCGGAGTCAACATCACAAACCAAGAGGGCCTGACGCCGCTGCACGTGGCCTCGCTCCATGGACATGCGGACTTGGTCTCCCTCTTACTGAAGCACGGAGCCAACCTGGAGGCAAAGGATGCTCACCACGCGACACCTCTCCACCTCGCCAGTCAGAACGGGCACTTTCAGGTAAGGGTTGTAGCAGGGAAGTCTCCTCTTCGACCTTACTTATTTATATACCGCTGCATCATTAAAATATATCACAGCGGCTTACAACAATACAAAAACATACAGTAAACTCATAAAAAGAAGACCATTGCAGGGGATGCATACTTAATTGCTTGTATATTTTGCCTGGCGAAATATAAGAGTTTTCAGCAGGCATTTTAAAGCTTGCAGACAAGGTGCCTGCTGAATCTGTGCTGGCAGGATATTCCACAGCAGACCTCCACTGTTGGAGGCAGTAAAAGCTGCTGAATACCAGTTGCTGGAAACCTCAGGAGGGAAGAGCACTCTTTTGCTTGGGTTTTGCCTGCGGGCTTCCCATTAGAGACATCTGGTCGACCACCATGAGAACAAAGGGGTGCCCTTTGGCCTGATCCAGCAAGGCTCTTCCACCAACCCAATTTTGTTTCCACTTTTGCACACCTTGGGATTTGCCCAAGTCCATGATAGCTCTCTTTGAGTGTATGGATGGGGCCAGGCACAAGATGAGCAACTGCACTCACTATGCCGATAATAATCTTGCTTGCGCCTGTGCTTTACAAAGTATTAATGTGAGTTGGTTTCGTCTATAGAAAGAAAGATTGAGAAAATGCAGGGGGCTTGAACCCTTTTACTTCTGGTTTTTGCGTGTGTTGAAACTGTTCAAAGCTGCCATGGTAACACTTCTTTCCTTTTTTCCACAGGTGGTAAAGTGCCTGATAGAGTATAAAGCTAAACAAAATAAAAAGGACATTTATGGAAACACTCCTTTAATTTATGCCTGCTTGAATGGCTATCTAGAGATAGCGGCCTTTTTGTTAGAGGTAAGGAACCTTTGGGTATTTTCATATTTTCCTTTCTTTCTTTTGACTGTGGTATTTATTTTTCATATTCAGTCATCATGAGGTGGCAGATCTGGCAACATTCCGAACAGCAGAGGACTTTTCATCATACTCTGCTCTTAATTTCAGCATTTTGAGAGTACATTTTAAAGGATGGGTTGCCCTAAAGCAGAGGTTTTCAACCTTTTTGTGTCCATGGCTCCCTTGACCAACTAACGTCTTTCTGTAGCACCCCTGTAGGGCTCAGGAGCCCAGTTATATCACCCTTTGCCTGCAGAGCTGGCAGCCTCTCACCCTTTTTCAAACACCTTCCTTTGTGGAGTGTTCCCTCAGCCTCCTCCCCTTTCCTTGGGAGTCCTCTGGGTGGTGGCAGCTGCCACTCCTGGTCTCTGAGCTGCCCCACCACCACCAAAGAGAAGTGCCTCTTCACACTGCTCCACAGGGGCCTGGAAAGCACCCCCTGGCCAGCCCCAGAGGCACCATTCACCTGCGGAGCTTGTAGCCAGAGCTGCTGCAACAAACATCTGTGCAAGCCTTTGGGAAGCAGAGACACAAGAGGGCATCAGAGGAGGGAGGGAAGGAAAGACGCCAGTGTTGCCCATGGCACACTGGTTGAAGACCACTGCCCTAAAGTATGATTGGGGAAGCTCTGTCCCTCCCCATCATCATTGAGTGACCAGGTTGACAAGGGTTGATGGGAAAGGGAGTTCACAATTGCCTGGAGGACCACAGCTTCTCCATCCCTTCCATAAGAGAAAAGTGGGGGAAATCTAAGCTTCATGCTGGCATTCATTTGTATAAACTTGCCCTTTGTTATATTAAATGTCAGTTACAGATCAGCTACTGCAGATGAACTCACCTTATCATGTGAGCATAGTGGGCTGGGATTCAGAGCGGAAGGAAAATAGATTATTGTGCAGCTATGCAAATGCTTCTGCAAGAGCTGTGCATGGGTGCACTTAGTGCAGAAGCAGCTGGATTACATAGCACTCCCCAGGCATCCTGTTGTGCAATAGCACATTTGGATGTAGTTTCACATTTCTTCTGTATCTGGAAGGGCATCTTTAGATTCAGCTCGCTGGTCTGGTTCAGGCATAATGGGAAACCGTGGTTTCCTGTTGTGTGAAGAACTCTGCCCCCCTTCAATTGTAGCTATAAGATTGTAAACAAGATGATAATTTGCTTGAAAAACCTTTTAACAATGTAAGTGGGAGCAGGAGACGTGAGGAAGTCCAAACAAGTTATGAATTTTTGTGTATGATATAAGCAATGTTGTTTGTTACTTATGCTTTTTTCTTATAAAAATCTTAATAAATATTTATATATAAATATATATATATTAAAAAAAAACAATTGCAGCTACAATGAAGCGTTGGCCTCCAGTTTGAAACAAGCCACAGTTCAGAACTGTGGTTTATTTAAAAGCAGAAGTGAAAGCTGCCTGTCTCCTCCTTGTGGCAGCAAAGAGGAAGAAAAGGAAGAAGGCAAGTTCACGGCTCCTGCAGGTTCATTGACATAATGGTAAACTCAGTGGTTTCCCATTTTGTCTGAACCAGGCTGCTACTTTTCAATGGAAAGCACAGTGGGATGAATGGATTGCTTAATCATTGCCTTTCTGTTGATAGCATGAAATGAGAGAGTAGATCTGCCCTTGTCAATTTGTTACATTAAAACCCATATTTCCATATTGGAAGAGCCATTGTGGACTGACTGGAGACCTAGATTCAAATATCACATTTAACCCATGAAGCTCACCGGTGGACCTTACTCTGAGCCAACCTCACAGGGTTGATGTGAGGATAAAATGGGGGCGGGAGGGAGATGTATGTCACCTTCAGCTTCTTGGATGAAAAGTGGGATGTAAATAAGACAAAGGAAGAATTTGAGAGGGGGACCGTCTTGTACTGACAGAGCAGATACGTTTCATGCAGGTTCAATCCCTGCCATCTAAAGTTTAAGAGGATCAGATGGGAGACAGGAAAGATCCTCTGCCACAGACCCCCAACAGATAACATAGTAAAAGTTGATGCAACTTCCTCATCGGTACCATTTTGAGATACTGAAAGAAGTATAAGAACTTGCCGTTTCCGTGTGACCTCCTTTCAGTATCATCGCTTGAATGTCCTTTGCCATCCTTTCTTTCCCTTCAGAACGGGGCCTCGGTTAACCTGTCCAACAACCAAGGCAACACACCACTCCATAAAGCTGTGATCGGGAGCTATGAGCCTTTGGTGCGGCTCCTGCTGCAGCACGGCGCATCAGCACATGCTCGGAACAACAGACAGTGCACGCCCCGTGACTACGCTGAGCCTGTAAGTGGCCCATTTGTCCACAGGAGGAACTTGCTAGCCCACAAGTACAGTAAGCCTACCAGCCTCCATCTGGACTGATGCATTATCAGCCAGAGATTTCAGTGGGGGGTGATTGGCTTCAGCTTTAGCCTGAAGCTATAATTCTCAAGCGACACAGATCAGGGGCTCCCGGACGGTGGTTTGTGGACCACAGCTTTAGTCAGGTGGATTTGAGAGTGTCTGCGAAGGACACTTGCACTTTGAGTTCTATGGAATCCAAATTGCAATACAAGAAAATGTAAGAAATAAAAAGCAGTAAAAACACAATTAAAAAAACATACAGCATCTAGCACAATGCATTCCAATTGCTACAATGGGCAAAAAAAATTATGAAGAGGTCTGACAAGACCCTCAACATTTTTCAAGTGCTCCATGGGTGGGGGCGGGTGGGAGTTTGGGACCCCCTGACATAGACAACAAAAGTAGGAGTGTGGTAATTGGTAGGACTAGCTTGCTGATCAATGATTGGTCAGATATTGTCCATCATCCATCCATTGTTTGACTGTAGTAAAATATTCCAAGAATCCAGAACGGTCATGATGCTCGGAAAATGTACCTGCTTCTTTATTATACACCCCAGCCCTTTAAAAACTTGTTTTTACAGTATTCTGAACCACTGTTAAGTGGCATTTTCATTCATTGTGCTGGAAGTTCTTATGCTAGAAATATGTTATTTTATTATATGTTAATTGTATTTGATCATTTTTTTGCTGCAAAGCACCAAAACAACAGTGCTGTTGGACAGCTTCATATAACATACAGCAATAAAATAAAATAAAGTATTTTTTAAATGAGAAACTACCTCCTCTTTTTGTCCCACCTAATTTAAAGAAATCGGGTATCCTTGAGCTGCTGAGGACCGTAGTAACCTCAGAAGAGGGAAGAAAGACTGACTGCAGATCTCACGTGGCTGGGAAGAGCAGGAAAAAAAGTGAGTGTGGCATTTTGGTCCATTGGTCCATTTAGCACCAGGGTCTCAGGTAGAAAAAGGCATCACCCACTACTTCAGATCCTTGTAAGTGAATACACAAGGATTGAATCTGGGACCTTCTAATGCAAAGCATGTACTCTACCACTGGGCCATGTCCTGTCCCTAGTGCTGGCAAAAGGGCTGCTGTGGCTACTCTGCTCAGTTTTTTTGGTCAAGAACCTAAGAATGTGCCAGAACTAGCTATTTCCCCATTGTCTACTGAGGCTGCCAGCAGCTCCCTAGGGCAGTGATGGCCAAACTTGGCCCTCCAGCTGTTTTTGGACTACAACTCCCATCATGCCTAACAGGACCAGTGGTCAGGGATGATGGGAATTGTAGTCCCAAAACAGCTGGAGGGCCAAGTTTGGTCATCACTGCCCTAGGGTCTCAACCAGAGAGCTTTCCCATCACCTGACCCTCCTTACTGGAGATGCAGAGCAGGTGCCTGATCCCTGCCTAATGCAGGTAGATGTTACCTAATGCACTTTGTGTCAACACCTGGGGTCAGATCAGTCCTAGGAGAGCTAAATACCTTTGTTTTCCCGTTGTGTAAGCAGAGATGTCACTGGCAGCTTAAATAATTCTAAGCTTTCTTTTTAAAAAAGAACAGGAGCCAACCCTGATCCGGTGTTGTTACCTGGGATGGGCAAGGCTCTGTCTTTCCTTTTATAGCCCCACCCAGTTTACTCCAAGATGATTGTTTCCTGCCCTAAGTGGGAATGATTGACAACAGCCCAGTATTCTTGCTAATGTAATTCAATCCCCACAGGGATATTTTTGCACCTGCCGTTTTCTGCAGCCAGCACTAAGGAGTTGATCCTCATGAAGTTTATTCTAGGAGACCTTGCCATAAGGAGGGATTTTTGAAAGGTTTGGGAGTGGACTGGGTGGTGATGCGGGGGCCACATAGGTTGCTTCATGGCCCTCTGCTCAGCCTGTATGTTTTGCAGATGGCCATGTGAATGTATGGAGTACAGCATATGCTAGACAGGGTGCCATGTTGAACAAAACCACTTTCTGGGTTTTGGACAATTTTCATGTTCTGCAGGCAGCAGAATGAGGCGGTCAAATCACCTGCATTGGCAGAATGGACGTGCAGGTGAGAATGCCTTTATTAAACACGTATTCAAACTTCCCTGCATATAAGGGAGGAAGGTTTGATCTCCCCTCCCAACACCTGAAGTGGTGCAGTCCATTCTTCTGATTCAGTTCCCGCCTCATTCTTCCTGATGCCTGAGTTCAGGCACAGACCGGATCTTAGGATTCTCGACCCGCTGTAGCAATGATGCCAAGCTGCTCAGGCATCTCTACAGCTTCGGTGGCTTTTAAAAGTTAGGTGGCTTTCATTCATTCTTAATTCCTAATTCATTCTTAATTCAGGATTGTGTGGACTTGATTGCTAAAGAAGTATGCCAATTTAATGGTTTTCGTTACTTAAACCTGCAGTCAGCTTTAAATCTCCCGAGATAGCAGACGATCTCGTCACCCGGCGCCTTCAGCTGGTCCAGTCAATCAACCGCTTTAACAAGTAAGCTTCAAAAACTGCCTTCCGAGTGCTGCCTGCCGGTACTGCCAAAGCATCAGATAACACTGCATGCAGTCTTCAATTGGGCTGGAGCTGCAGGATGTCTTCCAAGCCAATCTGGTGTGGTGTTGTTGTTGTTGTTTAGTCGTTTAGTCGTGTCCGACGCTTCGTGACCCCATGGACCAGAGAACGCCAGGCACCTCTGTCCTCCACTGCCTCCCGCAGTTTGGTCAAACTCATGCTGGTAACCTCAAAAACACTATCCAACCATCTCGTCCTCTGCCGTCCCCTTCTCCTTGTGCCCTCCATCTTTCCCAACATCAGGGTCTTCTCCAGGGAGTCTTCTCTTCTCATGAGGTGGCCAAAGTACTGGAGCCTCAGCTTCACAATCTGTCCTTCCAGTGAGCACTCAGGGCTGATTTCCTTCAGTATGGAGAGGTTTGATCTTCTTGCAGTCCATGGGACTCTCAAGAGTCTCCTCCAGCACCATAATTCAAAAGCATCAATTCTTCGGCGATCAGCCTTCTTTATGGTCCAGCTCTCACTTCCATACATCACTACTGGATCTGGTGTGGTAGTTAGTGTCAAACTAGGACCTGGGAGACCAGGGTTCAAATCCCCACTCGACAGCCATGAAGCTCACTGGGCTTACTGTGCCCACCACTTTCCCTGCTTTCCTTTATAAAGGGGTTGCAGGGGGAGTGTCACTGGTGGATGGATCAATGCCTTTGCTTGTGCAGACATATGTAGCACCTGCTGTGCATTTGAACAGGGCTTGCCTATGTCGTGCCGATCTAAACATTCCATATTTTGATAGAAACCGTAACCTGAGTTTGAGGTCTTCATTTGAGCAGGAGCTGGGACAAGCTTTTTGCCCTTTTGTTTAGCCCTTCCATAGTATGAGCCAACACACCAGGAGGTCTTCAATTAACTATTGTTTCATCTTTTGTCCCAACTGAAAAAAACTATGGTTACTATGGTTACCGCCCTGTGGAATGCCCTCTCACCAGATGTCGAAAGAAAAATTACCAAACTTTTAGAAGACATCTGAAGGCTGCCCTGTTTAGGGAAGCTTTTAATGTTTAATAGGTTATTGTATTTTAGTGTTTTGTTGGAAGCCGCCCAGAGTGGCTGGGGAAACCCAGCCAGATGGGCGGGGTATAAATAAGAAATTATTATATTATTATTACTAGCATCAGAACAAACCAGGGTTTGAAGTTGGTTCAATTACATTGGCTTATTCCAATGCTGGAAACCATAGTTTCCCCTTCTGACACACCATTTGGCACTTAACAGAATGCAGCTCGGTCAGGTCTCTACTACTTGAGGCAACTTTCAGAGACGGCACAGGGAGCTGCAGCAGAGAGGATGGCTGAAAAGCCCTTGTGCTTCTCTTTTGGTTCCAGCCTTTGCATATGCCACCTGGTTAGTGAATCCTAAAATATAGAAAGGGAGACAGAAATGTTTTTCAATAAATAGGGTCACATCCAAAGGTGCCCCATGGGAAGTTGACATTCTGTGAACACGGGGAGCTTTGATCCTGTGGAGGCCCCTGTAAATGGATCAAAGAATGATTTTTGCTGGTTTCTCTCTGCCACTCCTCCATTTCTATTTAGAAAGGTTCACCATCCCTCTGAAGAGATGGAGCATGTAGGGAAACTGCCAAAATTTGTCTCCCTCCACATCAGTTTGAAGGAGTGTCTGTTGAACCCCAAATGGAAGGGCACTTTTGAATCCAACTCACGATGTCCCAGCCATGTCCAAGTGTGTCACAGTGACACCTCCACTGCTTAGGTTGCACTGACTTCGTTTAAAGAGCCTGAGCACCTGCAAAGAGGTCAGGTTGTACAACATTCTGTGACGCCTCAATTAGTGGCTGGGGAATAAAGAATCCAATACGCAAGCTGGCTGTCCCTAATTTAGACTGTTGGAAAAGTAGCTGATGCTCCTAAGGGTAAAATTAAATGACTTGTCTTCTGACCTTTGTACACTTAGACTCCAAAGGACAACTCATGACATTTATACCCCAGGAAGGTCAAATATTAAGAATTTTCAGCAAAGGCAACGGAGCAGGTTTTGTTACTGAAATACCGCCACCTGGTGGCTGGCAGATATACACTGCTGTACTGAGTTACTTGTACCAAAATGTAACCAAGTTTCTTTTAACCTTGTTTGTTTGTGTCTTTAGGTCAAAAGACTTGCGGGAAACTATAACGAGAGATAAAAGCGTCCCTAACTTTAATGATGAATTACTGCATCAGGTAGGAAGACAGGTTTGAAATGAAGGGCTTGGTTGTAGAAAAAACCCCTCAAAGCGGTTTACAAAAAATTGCAAACTAAAATAAGTGGTGGCTGAGATTCTTGGGGTGTTAGTTCTACAAATGTGCTGGATATGCATCATAATAGACAAGAGTCTATGCCTGGGGAGACCTGATTTCAGACCCCAACTTGCTACAGAGTTGGTTGTAAGCTTACTCAACAGTCACACACACTCACCTGGCATTTTATGAAGATAAAAATGGGAGAATCCCGATGTCTCCCACTGTGACCTCCTTGGGAGGAAGGGCAGGACATAATTAAGGTGTGCCAGCCATAGCCCCTTCCTCAACATGGAGTGCATCTCACTTGAATGATCCATTCCTTCTCCCCTATATTTTATCTAGTGGAGAGGTCCAGTAGATGAATTGGTTCAGAAAAAGACAATCAGGATGGTCAGGGATGGGGGGGGAGGAGAGATATTGGTTAAAGATATTGGAGGCGGGGGTAGGGGGCGTAGGCAGGATAGCACTCTTTAAAGGCTTTCACAAAGAGGAAGGCAAAGAGTTGTTTTTTGCTGCCCCAGAAAGCCAGACTTGACCCACTGGGCTGAAGTTACAGGAGGGTAGCAGCTGATTAGTAGGAGAAACTTTTAATGGTATTTGCTTTAGATTTATCAGCCAGATAAAAATAAAACATCTTAACGTGCTCTTTTTTGTTTTGATTCTCAAGTTAGCTATTAAGAGCTTTGATAAGAGCAAGCTAAAGCCCGTGGATCCTTTAAAACAAAGCAGGGTGCAGATCCTTGACTCCAGCAGCAGAGGGGAGCCCACACTGGATGAAGTCGAGTCTGATGTGGCAGCAGCTCCTCTTAGAAGTAAACTAATGCATCGGAGACACACTGTTAATGTGGCCCTTTCAGATGCAGATGACATCCACAATTTATCCAGAGATGCCCCCGTTTCTTCACTGGAAGGCTGCTCTGATGATTGATGCTTTCGAAAACACTGGCAAAGAAGCAAGTTTGTAACCAAAAGCAGCAGCAACAACACCAATTGGCGTCAGTTCCACTCTTTTCAAGAATCAAAGAATCCTTAGGATCAAGGGATTCAAAACTGCAATGTGAAGACTGGCAGGAAGAGGAACATCTCCTCCCTCAACCAACACAGTTTGCAGTTGGAGACAGAAGGGCTGTTTATTTGCAGTTGGATCCACAAAACCCAACAGGTGTGATCCATTTTAAACAGACACACAACTGAGATGTATATGGAGATATCAAAAACTATGAGACACATTAGTCTGTACTTGAAGTCTTGAAATCAGATATAACTGTAATGGGTGTAAGTTTGGAACAGAATACCTATGGGACTTCCAAGGCCTACATAATTATAGTTTGAAAAGACAGCAGTTTCTTTCCATTTTTGCACTACTAGTTTGCACCAATTGTTGAAAGGAATTACACACACCGGCAGCATAGTTTGACACAAAGGGCAAGATTGCACAGATCCTTTGGTTCTCATTTATTTTATTGAAACACGGGCCATATATGGGTAGTTGGAAGTGAGGGAGGTTATAGTCACTGTTTTATAAATAAAGGGTACATCTTCTTATGGAGAGCAGGACTAGCAGAGTTGAGACTTGGATTTTGAATCATTTTATTTTATGTAGCAGCCCACATTAGTGAACATATTCTCAAATACTTGTATTGAGACTACAACCGTACCCTATTTAATTTAAAATAGCAAATATGCATGGCACAATAATACGATTCCACTAAATGCAATGAGTCTAGCTAGAGAGTACATCTGTATCCACCAGGTCTTGGAAGAGCTGCTTAGTTGACCTTACTTGAAAAGACACTTCCAGATTGATAGACGGGGGCACTTTTAGTAATGGAGCATCATTTTGGTAAACATTCCATTCTTTATTTTTATTTTTAAGAGGGGTTGAATTATCACTTGAACAGCACAATAACTTTTGTCAATTCCAATTCTGTTTTTATGTAATATTTGTAAACAATACATTGGGTTTTTATTGTTTAATATTTCTCTGTTCAGAATGTTAGTGCAAGGTATATAAAAAGGTAGAATGCTAGTGGGCTCCTGAAGGACAAGGAAAAGTATATTTTTCTACTAAGTAATTGAGTTCACCTAGTTTTCTTACATGCCTTTGACTTGTGCCAAATGATGGGAGAGAGAAAGAAATAGTAAAATTAACTAATCTATGCTCTTAATGTGGGACTCTTTATTTATGGTAAGTCATGAATTGCAGCTTGCTGGTTGATGGGAGCTGCTGCCATAAAGCATTTTCTGAAAACTTTATAGCCTGTTGCTCATGTTCCAGTTTTAGCAACACAGATCTAGTTGCATGAAGGTATGGGTGCTTCTGTGGAGTCTGGAAGCAGGAGAAAAGCAATGCATTCTGGGTCATCCTAAGCCTCTACTGTAAACAAGTTCCCTTGTATGCAATTGTGAAAAATTATCAAGTTTGATATGAGCATTGTAGAGGGGGCAGGGAGCAACATGCATTGGTTTTTTCAAAAATCAGTGCCTAATGCTTTACAGCACCCAGAGACACGGGGAATGGTGTCTTCCCTGCTTTATCCCAAAGAAAGAGGCATTTGGCCACAGCTGTAAACAATTAGTGCACCAGTGTCAATGTGCACTAATTATAGTGTCTTTAATACAATTACAATGGACAAATAATTGCTCTCTACAACTCAGGTTTCTTTATGGAAAGATTTTAATATGTTTCAAAGCTCTTACTCTATATGTTCCACTTCCACAGTGAAGAAGAGGGTCAAACCCCTCCTCCTTTTACAGTCTGCCTTACATGGGATGTTGGTACAGTAGACATACAAAAACCATTTCATTTTGCATTCAACAAAAAGGCACAACCTGAAGTCACAATGGCACCATGATGGCCAGGGGAATCAGGCAGCTGTTTCAATAGCTGCCTGAGAAAAGGAGGCAGTTTGGATAAGAACAAATATGTTTTGTCTGCTACCAACCTTTAGCCTGCGAGATGACAGGAATTGCAGTTTGGCGACATCTGGTGAGCCAAAGGTTCACCACCTGGTCTACACAGTTCTGTGTTGGAACGATATTTAAGAGAATCCAGCTGCTGTTAAACCTTTAAATAATTTTAATATGAAAGATTTAAGCACATGCTTAAGTCTTCTGTTGAAATGAAAAGGGCTTTAAAGATCCTGACTTTGGTTGCATCACTCTCAATCACTCATGCTATTAGCAAATGTATGGCAGGGGGTGGGGAAAGACATCTCTTGAGAGAAATATTTCCCAAGCACACGATATTTCAAGCTTCATAGCGTGCCAACCAAGATTTATCTAATTTTCAATGCAACAGATCATCCAGCAAGATACTGTATCATGGAACCATATTCTGATCAACCAACCCCTCTGGCTTTGGTTCAGTGATACTGCAAGTGTTCCAGTACCCAAGCGGACATGACATGTAACTCACACATTACATCATGATCCTTTAACATTTAAACCAGTAGTTTTCAACATTTGGGGACCATTTTCTAACCTATCTGTACAGTGGTGGTGCTCCTGTTGCAATCTACCTTAGATCAGGCCCCAACATGCCAACTGAAGACCAATGCTTTAAAACCAACCACGCTAACCGAGATTTGCTGTCCACTAGGATGCTGAAACGGCTTTAAAAGCCCTAAGAGCAAATTCTAGTTACCATCCTCGGGAGAAAGGGGAGGGAGAGCTTGCACATGGATGGGAAAACTCCATGGCTGCTCGAAATCCTTCAACCGTGGTTAAAGGATCATGAATGTCATGTTTATACAGCAGCCTCCATTCTTACATATTCAAATCAAAATCTTGTTTCCTGCACATGCCACTCTACTAACTTTGACAAAACCAGCAGGCTGCTTGCAACGCAGCTTTTCTCATTCCCTGCTGGGTTACGAGGCATCCTGTTGCCACTGAAGTACGACGAGCATGCTGCCCACAGGTGCCAGTGGCATAGCAGTGTCCAAAGGAAAAATGAAGTCCAAGTGATAGGGAGTGAACCACAACTTTTCAGGCCTCTGCTATAAAAGCGGTCTAAGAAAACCATTTCACTTAATTTTATTATACAGAACACAAGATCATCCCTTTATATATAAAAAAATGTGTACAGGGGAAAAAAAGTGTAAACTTTTCATCTATGCTTCTGCCAGGCACAGCACACTTTCCTTGACATACGCCAGATGATTTGCCTTTCAGCAATTAATCTTCCTCATCAGAATCCAAAACTTTCCTTCTGTTGAACTAGGGGAGAAAACACAGTGTAGGTGAAAATAACTTTGAGGCCAAGTTTAATAATCAAGAATTCCCTGTTTGTGTTATGAGAACAAGAGCAAGCAGAGAGCTGCGTGAAGCAAGGAAGCTCCCAGGTTTTTTGCCAGCTGCATATCTCGCTCCTGCCCAGCCTAAAAGTCAATACCCAAGTATTTGTTCATTGCCTTGCTGTATTGCTATATGTATTTTCAAGATACATTGAAGCAAATCTATTACAATAGTATAGTCTTTATATCAAGGGATAATAGGGGCCAGCTTGTAGGCTACATCCCACCAAGCTGCAGGAAGTGGCCCCGGCAGCTTTATCTCCTGGACTGATTAAAGCACTCTGAAAAGAACAAACTGGAGGATATTTTGTCTCTCATCTTAGAGCGAAGCACTATAGCACTAAGCTCGGAGATGAAGTCACCTGCCTACTCTTCCCAAGAGTTCAAGGCTGCAATTCTGGCCACACCCACCCCACCAAACTGTAAGCAGTAGCCATATACAGATTTTCTGCTCTGTATAAGCTGTCAGCTTCATACAGGAAGAAGCATGCAGATGTAGTAAACCTTTAACAAAAAATACTGGCTATGCTGTGATCCTGCGACCACTCTACCATTGGCGAACAGGCTCCAGTTTTTAAGATGCCCTACCTTTACTGTTGTTTTCTTGTCAGTTTGCTGACTCACTTTTTCAAGTATTTCTATCAACCCTTGTTCAGTTACCTAGGAAGTAAAAAAAAACAATCTCATGTAGCAGATACTCATTTGGTGGGAATGGCACATTTCCTCCTCGCCTCCCTCTGGGGGCAGAAGGACACACCCTATACAAGCAACTTAAACACTACACACAGGTAACACTTTCATCCAGAGCATCATGACAGTGGAAGGACAAAACCAAACAGCAAAGACCACCACCACAGCATCATTAACAGGTAATCAGCTATCCCCCATGTCACATAAAATGATTCATCAACTTTTTATATAAGACTAAAAAAAGCGATTCGGAAACAAGTGTGAATAGGCTAGAGAATTATCCTATAATAGTACAACTTTTCAAAGCTTATAAATCAATGTTTTGCAGGATGTGTAAGAATTATCTTGCCAAGTGAGACACGAGCTCCATCTCATTTGGCATTCTGTTTTCAGGCAACAGCAAACTCAGTCCAGCAGAATAACCCGTGTTTGCTTTCTACTAACAAACCACAAGGTGAAGCCATGGTTGTTTGCAGCCGTCCTAACCACGGCTTGTTATCACTGTGGTTTAGCATGATATCCAAACCCTTGCTTGACCATCATTTTGTCGGGCAACAAAGACACAAAGCAGGAACAGGTGGAAAACAAGCCAAATGTCAGAGAAACAAGCGGCAGCTTGTTTGCTAGTCTGTGAGGCGATTCATGGTTTGTTCAATAAACTGGTTAAATCGAAACCACGGCTTTGTGTGATGCACAAAGCCTGCCTGCCTTTGAACATTTATTTATAAGTCTGTATTTCATGAAAGTTATTTCCTATATTTGATTCATCAAGAAGTCATGACAGAGATTCCACTTACCTTCCCACCTAACTGTCCAAACCTGCCCATCTGTATGAGGTAATTCTCCACCGCTTTTGCCTTTTCTGGTTTCACAAGCGCTAAATTACTTACTGAAAAAGGACAACAGATATTTTGCAATTTTTTTAAAAAAAACCACCAGATTACTAAAGTCAGGCAAGACTTATTATTCACAGTACTGCAAAAGGCCTTGAACTTATTTTAAGATGGATTACTGATCTATGCCTGGTCTTATGAAAAAGGAAAACTGTATTTTAAGGAACTCGGTATACTGCTTTGTTCAAACATGGCTTATTAGGATCTTTACATTTCCCTCCTGCTTTCTGATTGTTCCATTCCACTCAACATTTAGACGGAGGGGAAAGTCCAGAGTAATGCCTTCAGACTGTAGTGCTTCAGGATCCAGGAGCAAGTGACAAGAGCTGCAGATATGTGCAAAGGGGAACAATCAACCATCCTCTTGAGGTCAACTCCAGTCCAGAGTCCTAGCTTAGCACCCACCAATACATTTAGGAATACCACTACACTATTCTGCAGAAGCAGCTTTTAACTCAGCAGTCCTCACTAATGACCATTCTAGAATAATTAACTATATATCAACAATAAGTTCAGAAAGTAGTATCCAGTGGCATCTCCTCTGCATCCTCCTTAGAACAGAAAAAGCAAATGCAGTGAGAATTGAAACCTACTTCCCACATAAGTGTGCCTAGAACTGGACCCAAAACACTATTATTTTCCTTTAGTAAAGTTAAGTATGTGCAATCTAAGTAAGATGGACTCAAAGAAAGGTATTAGAAGTTGGTCAGAATACATCATGGATGCTTACATCTGGCACGAGCTGCCTGATCCAAAAGCTGAGCCAAAATGTTATTCCTCATTTCTGATTCCCTGTAATAGAAAAATTATGCAGATAAATTATAGCTTCAGAAGATGTGCAGTGCATTGCAAGAAAGTAAAACACACGGACCATTTTGTACAACCGGAAATTTCATATTTAGACATTGCTAGTACTCAATTATATTTAAATCATTTAAACTACTATCCTTATGGAATTTACTGTGGAATTTGAGCACAAATTCATTTATTATTATCTGGGAAAGAGAATCCAACTATGGAAACTTGAAACACATTCAGTTCAGAAGCAGATCACAAGCTATTCATGGCTCAGTACCAAACCCCTACAAAGGTTAAACTCTCACTCGTTTAACAGTGGGCTCTTGATGCAGGAAGATTACATACCCATTTAGAAGAGTATGTGCATTGTAAAGCTCTAATAAAGACAAAAAGGATAGCAACCTTATTTAAGGAGAATGACAAAAAGGGGGGAAACTCTACTGGTCCCAATGTTCTGTGTCTCTTCTGTTTCTGCCTCTAAATCACACTTAATTTAGTAATAAATACAAACATGGCAGCCCATACCTCTGCTGCTGTTTATTTGTTTCACCTTCATTTTTCCTATAATTTTTATTATTATATTAAAAGTTAATTTTATCCCACCATCACACCTGCAGAGATATGAATCTGGATAACTCGCAGTAGATGTATCTCACAACATGCTTCCAGTCATGTGGTAATACTGATTACAGGATACAATCATACTAGCAAAAAAAAAACCCTAAGATGTGAAGGGGTGCCTTCTCCCCGCTACTGTGCATGACGTAATAAAGGGGTATCAGTCTACCGAAAAGGTGGCTTTTGTTTTCATCCCCTCTGTTACCTCTGTTTTGCTTCTTGCTGTGCGATGTCACTGGAAGGATCCTGAAATGTTAGAAATAAGAACCAGTTTAGTAGTAAAGCATAGCACTACTGAAAAAGTACAAACAAACAAACAAACAAACAAACGCTAAAGTACACATATATGGCCAGGACTGTTCTCATGCAGAAAAACTCATAAATGCACAGCTATTACTGCTCCCAGGTAGGGAGAAGGCACTAGATCCTAAATGATGAGAGTCAACTTTTGAGGGTGTTGAAGTACGCAACCTTCAGGTAATATAGAATCTACCAATTTAGACGGGAAAGTAGCTATACTTCAGCCCCACAGATGGACAAGTTACTTAATACATGCCTGCAAACTGTGGTAAGAATTGCCTGTAGGTCACCAGGCAAGAAAACTTCACAGAAGTTTCTTTTTCCCCCTTTGATGCCACAAATGGGCATATAAGAACAGCTGAGCTGGCAAAAAAGATGTTGTGTACCAGTAATGTTTTTGCAAAGGCTGGCTCTAGATTCCTAGTCAATGGCTAGATTTGACAGGCCCACCTTAGTGGGTGACTGACAAGTGCTTTTGACACAAGCCCCTTCTCCAGGTTGGCAACTGGGTGTGGGGCAGTGGAGCAAAGTCATTTAAGAACCTTCCAAGAGCTGGGACTGACAATCGCTGAGCCCTATTTCCAGACAGTGGCCGAATCATAGAACCCCTGCTCCCTCCCACTCAGAGCCAGTGTGGCATAGCCAATGTCAGAATACAGCCATGGAGACACGGGTTCAAATCCCCACTCAGCTATGACACTAGCTGGGCCACCTTGGGCCTAACCTACCTCTCCCATGGTGGTTACATGGATAAAGATGTGGGGGGTGGGGCTAATGGTTGACAACAATCATGAACAAAAGCCCACGTAGGGTAAACCCAAAAAAACCAAACCAGACAGACCATCAGTCCTTGTTTTCTCTCTTTCAACTGGTTAACTTCATTCATTTTTTTTTAAAAAAGAGAGATGTTTGTGCTAATATTGGATGTAAGCTGCTTTGGGTTTTTTTTTTCCTGAAACAAAGAAGTGGAAACCCTGAAAATAAGAGATGTGCTGCCACCCCTGTATTTCGTGAGCGTACTCAATGGGTTTCCTGAGTGAGTAGATATGTAGCATTGGAAATAATCCCAACACACGTGTGCGTGTATATACCGACGTGCATAATACACAAAACACGGGTCTCTTCCTCTGACTTCTCCCAGGGTGGTCTCTGCGCCCCTCCCGCCTTGCCTCCCACGCCTGAGGCGGCCCTGAGCCCGCAGTGAGGACTAGCGCCATGCAATTAAAACCGAAGGCCCAGGCCCGCCCTTCCCCTGGCCGGCCAGCCAGAGGGGCCTCGCCTGTGGGCCAGGAAACCGGGCGAAGCGCCGAAGGCGACGCCCGCCCGCGTGTGAGGGGACGGTCCAGGCCCGACGCCCTCCGCTCCGCTTACCCCGTGCTTGGCTTGCAGCTCGGCCATCCTCTGCTTGCGCAGTGCCTCCAGCTCCTCGTCCGCCATGGCTAGAGACGACGAGACGTCCGTGATGCGCGACGTGGGCGGGGCCGCTTCTCTCTTCAAGCTCTCCCGTTCGCTTCAGTGCGCCGGCGCAAGAGCAGGCGAGGCCAACGCAATCACGCACCGAGAGGAGGAATTCTAGCACAGGCAGAGGAAGCCGAGCGCCGAACAGACCAAAGCAAGAGCCATCAATAGAATCAGACCGCAAGGGTTTTCACGAGGAATCTTTCGCCCACGACCCTGAGAGTAAGGGTCTCGCGCTCTACCAGCTGAGCTTAAGAGAGAGAGAGAAAGTTGGTGTAAGCCTGCTTGCTTACAGAGCCTACTCAGAAGTTACTGTTAGCGCCCACTGAGTCCAATAAGATGTAGCTCTGCCAATAATGTCATGAAATTGTGCTCAATATTGAAAACAAAATAAAAAAATTCCTTCCAGTAGCACCTTAAAGACCAACTAAGTTAGTTCTTGGTATGAGCTTTCGTGTGCATACACACTTCTTCAGATACCTGAAGAAGAAGATACCTGGGTATCTGAAGAAGAAGATACCTGGGTATCTGAAGAAGTGTGCATGCACACGAAAGCTCATACCAAGAACTAACTTAGTTGGTCTTTAAGGTGCTACTGGAAGGAATTTTTTTATTTTGTTTTGACTATGGCAGACCAACACGGCTACCTATCTGTAACTGCTCAATATTGATCCAGAGCAGAACTCCGACTTATAGTTAGCAGAGTAAAAACTTAAACACGTTGCAGGATCCCCCCAAAACAGACCATAGGCAATTAATATTTCATCCAGCAGAGCTTTACTGCTACTGAAGGCTTACGAGTGATCCCCAAAGAAGGAGAAGAATGGTCATGAATCCAATACAGTACATTCAGGATTGGCACTGTCCATAAGAAATCCAGGGGCAGCAGACTTGACTTTAACTTACTGTAACTTATTATAAGTCTAAACCTTAACAACTAAGCATACTATGTGTAGAACACCACACCAGAAGAAAAGAAAAACAGAAAGAGAAAAGTGAAACCCAGGCTACTCCTGGCCTATTATTATAGTCAGCATGACCTTGACAAAAAGAGATAAGAGAACCAGTTTAAGACAGCTGTACTCAGCTTCTTTAAAGATATAACCCAAACATCATGAACCTTCTGCTTGTTTCTTTTACACAGAGAAACTTCCAGAACCCACTTGAATTAATTAGAATAGGAAAGACCCCTACACATCAGATCAATACTTTCTGTACAAAGAAATGCAAACTGACATATACATGTCATAAAATAATAGAATCGAAGAGTTAGATGGGACCCCTAAGGGTCATTTAGTCTAACCCCCTGAAGGAACCACCAGCTCAATAATCCCTGGCAGATGGGCATACAACCTCTTGCTTAAAAATCTCCAGTGAAGGAAGGAGGGAAATGCCGAGAGCTCGAGTTGCAACAGTGGGGGGACGTAGAGAAAATGTATAAACATGTAAGTTTTATACAAATTTGTGACCTATTATTAGTTCTCCTTTTTAACGATGAACTTCCTCTTTTTTTTGGAGCTGTGCAAGCGCACACCCCCCCCCCCATGTGTAGTTAAGCCCTTAGGACTGATAGGACAAGCACATTTCTTGCTGGAGGCCTTTTGCCTTTGAATGTCAGTTGTTGGGGATCCAGAAAGAGGGGAAGAGTACTCTTGCGCTCGGGTCCTGCTTATGGGCTTTCCATAGTGGGTGTCTGATTGGCCACTATGAGGAAAGGATGCTGGACTAGTTGAGCTCCCTTCAGCCAAATGCAGCTTCAGGTTTTTTCTTATGTTCATTCATTGCCACTAAGGATTCAGTGTTTCCCATACTTGGATTGCTGGCTGGTTTTTTTGGACTACAACTCCCATCATCCCTATCTAGCAGGACTAGTGGTCAGGGATGATGGGAACTGTAGTCCAAAGACAGAGGAAGACCCACATTTGGGAAACACTGGATTAGGCTTTCTATGGCTAGGATCCACAATGGCTATGTTCTAAAAGATGCCTGCTTCTTGGGAGAAAAGCAATGACAAACCTAGACAGCATCTTAAAAAGCAGAGACATCACCTTGCCGACAAAGGTCCGTATAGTTAAAGCTATGGTTTTCCCAGTAGTGATGTATGGAAGTGAGAGCTGGACCATAAAGAAGGCTGATTGCCGAAGAGTTGATGCTTTTGAATTATGGTGCTGGGGGAGACTCTTGAGAGTCCCATGGACTGCAAGAAGATCAAACCTCTCCATTCTTAAGGAAATCAGCCCTGAGTGCTCACTGGAAGGACAGATCGTGAAGCTGAGGCTCCAATACTTTGGCCACCTCATGAGAAGAGAAGACTCCCTGGAAAAGACCCTGATGCTGGGAAAGATGGAGGGCACAAGGAGAAGGGGACGACAGAGGAGGAGATGGTTGGACAGTGTTCTTGAAGCTACCAGCATGAGTTTGACCAAACTGCGGGAGGCAGTGGAAGACAGGAGTGCCTGGTGTGCTCTGGTCCATGGGGTCACGAAGAGTCGGACACGACTAAACAACAACCTCTACTGTCAGAGTCAGCATGCATCTGAACACCAGTTGGTGGAAACCCCTGGAGGGGAGAGTGGCTGTTGTGCTCAGGTCCTGCTTGCAGACCTGGATGTTGCATTAGATGGGCAGGTTAGGTTAAGAGATGGTTACTGGTCAGTAGTCATTAGCCATGAGGGTGGCAGTAAATGCTTCTGAATATTAGTTGCTGGAAGCCACAGGAGGGGGAAGTGCTCTTGTTCTTGGATCCTGCTTTTATGTTTCCCACAGGCATCTGATTGGCTGCTGTAAGAACTGGATGTTGGACTGGATTGGCCCTTTTTGGCCTGATCTAACTTCAGGGCTCTTTTTGTGTTCTTAAAGGATTGGGGATGGGTGGATAAACAAGAGCACAATCTTATTGCCAGCAGAGGGAGCCCTCGCTCTACCAAAATCATTATTTTGCTGTCTGGTACAGGCTGGAGCAAAGGCAAGAGCCGGGAGTTTTCTGTCCTCCCAGATGAAGCTTTAATCTGTAGCGTACATCTTTGCTGCTGTAAATTCATGCTCCATTATGCCACCATATGCTTTGATTCTCCTTGAAAATGCCGCAGTAATCTGAGTGTTTCGTTGCAGAATTGTGGCTCAGCGTGTCTTCCTTGGCATTTGGTTTTTTCTTCTTCTTTCTTACAGACTTTATTTCTTTATTTAAAAGACTGCGTCTAAACAAGTTTGACTTGAGTGAGCCTATTAGCTGGGAGCCTCTGAAGGACATCACTTTTAATGTCACAAGAAGGTCAACACCAATGAAGAACTGCGAGACGGATTTTGGGAGACAGATGTCACAGGAGAAGAGCCCCTGCTGGATCAGACAGACAGTCCATCTTCTCCAGCAGTCTCTTTCCCAGCCATGGCTGGCAGATGCCTCCAGGAAGCATCAAACAAGCAGGACACAGACTCAGCAGCCCTTCAGCCATTGCTGAAGGGCTCAGAAAAAAGGCTACTTCCTGCCTGAACTCTGAAGCCTACAGAGCTGCATCCAGTCTGTATACAGACAATATGTACGTAACTTGATGAACTCAGCACAGAGCAGCTTTCAGACTTACCCTATGATGCTCCCAGTTTTTGACATTCAGAGGTATAGTGGTCCTGGAAATGGAGGCTCCATATAACTATCTTGGCCGACACCTTGACAGGCTTCCTCATTCAGTATCAGTATCATCATATTCATATACCATTTAATATGCAAAATCCCTAACCAGTTTACATAAAGCACAGTAAGATAATTTGAAAAAGAAAAGTGTACACACAACATTTAAAACCAAACAACAAAATACATCAGTACAAACAGAGGAATCATCAATAAAACATATAGTTAAATATCAATAAATAATAAAACAGAATGTGATGGATTTCATGAGCCGGGAATGCCTGGTTAAGTAGATGGGACTTTAAAGCTTGTCACTGTTTCTGCCTTATGAACTGCACATGACCATTGGCTATGTTGACTGGGGCAGAGGTAAGCCTAGCAATAGCTTTAAAAGATAAACCCAGCAACAGGGTTTTGGGAGTTCTCAGACAAGGCTTCCTCTATGTGTGGGAATGTTCTGGGGTGCAGGAGAGGATATATTGACTAATTATATCCTTATCCAACTTGTGCTAACAAGTTCCCAAAATATCAGCAGAGTTTATAGACATTCCCCTTTAAGTTCGCAACAGTAACGTTTGCACAGGTTCGCTAGAACCTCTATAATAATTACTCTGGTAATTTCCCCTTTGTTCCCTCTTAAAATACAAGACATGACACAGTCTGTATAAAAGTATAAAAGAGTTTACTCACGTTCTGTTCACAATATGATCCCAGAAGGCACACAGCTTAAAAAGGTAAAATACATTTAGAATCTATCTTGTAGCAAGATAGTCCTTATCTCCTCTCTTGGCTGGTAGCCAAGAGAGCATCCTTAGATGTTTCCTCATGGAAGGAAGATGGCAGAGAGAGAGGCAAGAGAGAGAATGGCTGCCTGCCCTGTGCTTTTATCATTTACCTGCACAGGTGAGGCCACACCCACCTCTGGTCACATGCGGAGGAAGTCCGTCCCCAGGAAGTTTACCTGCTTGCTGGACAGACATCCCTCCCTATGTTCTAACATGTACACTCTAGGAATGTTGTCACTGACTGCTCCTGTGTTTACATCCCACACTATGGACCCTTCAACCTGGAAGTGATCCAAAATGCACATATCTGGGGACTGGGAGAGGGGAGAACTAGCAGATTGACTCTGGGTGCTGACCCACAACTGGGACTTCTCGGTGGTGGCTCCTTTTTTGAGGAGCAACCTCCCCAATGAAGTGTCTGTGGCCCCCTCTTTACTCACCTTCAGGAGGAATTTAAAAATGTTATACCCCTGCATTGAGTGACTGAAAGATGCTGCTCCCCATCATCTAGAAATTATCAGCTGTAAGAATATACAACTGTTTTACGTGCTTTAGATGTTCTGAATAATTTCAGGTGTCTTTAATTGTTTTTGAAAGTTTCACATAACCTGTTGCTTTCCCTTTAGTTATATTGTTTTGTGTTTTTAGCTCTGGGCTGCTCTGAGAGGAAGGGCAGGATAGAAAACTAATATTGACCACAGTGGTGATTTATTATTATTATTATTATTATTATTATTATTATTATTATTATTAACAACAGCAACAACAACAGAGATATGCCTTGACAAGCTAGATTCAGACAACTGGGATCCCTGCAGCAACCAATTACAAGCTCACCATATGCCTCCTGCAACTGTACGAAATGCTGGTCATCTGTGGCCTCCGACCTTGCCGCTAAGCCCAGCATTAGCACCTCTCAACAGATGCTTGGAAATCTGGAGTAGGGGGGAGCAAAGAGGTGGCCAGGCCAGACTTAATCATGCGTTCAGAGGCTGGGGATCAACGCCTCCCCATGCTATCACAGACACCATGCAGTGCGTGCTCTTAAGTGGCTCTGGCATGACTCCTGATCATTTCCCCAAGCATCCATGGCAGACAGGATGCAGGATATATGGGGCTACGGACAGAAACAGAGAAAGGGATGCACACAACCAATGCTTTCTGCTGCTTCCCAGATAAGTGTGTGCTGCTGAATTGCTCTTGCTTGCAAACACCCAGACAGAATTACAGATTTAGAGCAGCCGCTTCATCTTTGAATGAAAGCCAAGCTGCTTTATCCCATAGTTTAGCTCCTTCTCTGTCACCGTAGGAGTGCTCATCAAGAGCAGCTTGTGTTTAATATCTTGGAAACACATGTGGGTCAGCGAGACATATGTACTGAGCGTCGCCAGCACATATATGGGAGCTGTCAACCATCAAGGATTCAAGTTAATCATCATAGTTTTCAGCACTTATACAGCATTTTTCCTCCTCTCATCCCCCCCCCCCATTCAAAGCACTTTGCCTCAGTACTTTTTAGTTATCCTTGCTGCAACAGTTCTGGAAGGATGAGCTGAACATACTGTTATGGATTTGTGGGTTCTAGACACGCCTAAATTTTTGGACCCAGTAACAAGAAGCTTTGGGGGTGTTGATGCTGTGAACCCCTCCATCGTAGGCTCAGGTTGTATATATGTGTAAATAAACCATATCAATCTGTTGTCCCTCATATCCAATAGGAAACACCCTGGGTAAGTGCCTGGAACCCCTGGAATCTTGCACCACTCAAGAGATTCAGGTGTCGTGCAAGAATACAATCTCACTTGTATTTTACAAATGAGAACATAAGGAGAGCCTACTGGATCAGGTCAATGGCCCATCTAGTCCAGCATCCTGTTCTCATAGTGGCTGAGCAGATGCCCCTGCAGAAGGAAGCCCACAAGCAGGATTTGAGCACAAGAGGACTCTCATCCTGTGGTTCCCAGCATTGCTGCCTCAGGCCATGAAGGCATAGCCATCATGGCTAGTAGCTACCGCTATCCTCATTCTCCTCCATTGCTGACCATCACTACCTCCTGTGGGAGTGACTTACATAGCTTAACTGTTTCTGCCATGGTCCTTCCAAGGGAGAGAGTTAGGCAATCACCTCTCGTGAATGGTGATCACGCCATTTCAGGACGTCAGTGTGGGCAGGGATACAAACCATGCTTCTCTGCCAAGCTAATTCATCCAGAGCAGCTGCCGAGCTCTCCTTGTGCACAGTGTTTACGTATGCAAGCTAAGGTCCTTATCCTTCACTGCTGTTGGGTGCTTTCAAGCCATAAAATGAAAATGCTTACTTGGGGGGGGGGGGACCTGTTTCTGCCATATCCTGAATACACGTTTTTGTAATATTTGTTGTTCTTTGAGTTGTCTATCCACACACACACATTTATGTTTGTAATTAGGGTAAGCATACAGATATATTTGCAAATATTGTGCAGATTTGTGTGACGAGTTTATGTCTCAAGTCTTTTAAGTATGCAGCAGTGCACCTGCCAGGGGACATACACCCCTCCCAAATGCCAAACCTGCAGCCAGCCCTAGCTGGGAGCCCAGATCACCTGCTACTACCAATCATAGTGCCCCCACCCTACCCCAAATTAGCATCCCTCCCAATTGGCTTCAGGCCTGGGAAAATGTGTACTTCAAAAGACAATAAAGACCGGCAAATTGGCTCAAGCAGTTATGTCACCCATTTGAAAATACTTGGGTTCCTAATTCCCAAATAAGAGATGTTAAGCCCCATTAAAATATCACCAGGTGTTTTCATTGCTCTGGAGCTGCTTTGATTCCAGACTTAAAATACTTCCAGAACTGAGCTCAGTTTTGATTTTGAGTAAGTGTCAAGTAAAGAATTGGTTCTTCTGGGTAGAATCTACAAGGGACCTACAACTAATTAGAAACGCCAGATTTCCCCCTTGGTACCCACTCTTGAAAGCGGAGCATTTTAGAGCTAGTTATCTGACAAAATGCTCACCAGTTTCCTTAAGAACTGCCTTTATTGAGCTGTGTTTCCAAGTGATACCCATTGCAGTATTATATGGCGGCTACAACATGGCCCATACTCAGACAGGTTGTGCTCAACCTCAGGTGGAAGACATCACTTATTATCCGTTGGCATGTCCCTTATATAGAGACCCAAGAGACTGCTTTCTGAAACCTTTGTTCATGCAAGCAAGCAAGCAAGCAAGCAAGCAAGCAAGCAAGCAAGCAAGCAGGCACACCCTGGCAGAAATGGCCTGGGTTGTTTTTTTTTGGTGACAATAATAGATTTGCACAGGGCTTTTTTTTTTCAGCTGGAGCTCACTGAACTCAGTTCCAGCACCTCTCAGGTGGGCACCATTGCCACATGTTCCGGTACCTCTTTTTCTAGAAAAATAGCACTGGATTTATAACACACAGAGTGGCCCTCTATGCATCAACTGCAAAAAGAAAGAAAAGAAAAGAGAAATCAGGAAAAAGGAGTTAGATAAAATTGCTATAAATTGCTGCGGTGATTTGGAGGTTTAATCTGTGATCAAGCTGAATTTGAGTTTGTTGGTGTCTCTGGTAACTTACATCATGGATATTGGCAAATTGGATTTTTTAAAGGCAAAATAATGTTAGAATTGGAGCTGTCAGAGATGCATAAAGGAAACTGTTTTAATGCTCAGGAACTCTGCAATGCATTTTTTTTTATATATTATGGATTTTTATGCTCTGTATTTTTTTATTAATACTGTTGCCTGATACTTGTTTGTCATGGCATTTGGCTAGAACAGTAAACAGAAGAATGTGAACCTGACATAAAATACAGGCTGCATAGTGCAGCACTGATACTTTTGGGTCATGGGTGGTCCCCTATTATTCACTAAACTTAGATCTTTGCAGTGATATGCACTGTGTCACTTGGGGTGACGTACATGCTAATTCCCATCGGAAATATAAAAGTGCCTTCCCAAATTAGCACACCCTCTAATGGCTTCTTCTGCCACCCAGTCTGGATAGTCACTTCGAAAAGCCTCAACTTCAAGAGGAAGACTTGAAACACGTCCAAGTGTAATTTGCAAGGGTGCTGGAAATCC
The DNA here is from genome assembly GCF_964106915.1 of Podarcis gaigeae. Classification (NCBI taxonomy): domain Eukaryota; kingdom Metazoa; phylum Chordata; class Lepidosauria; order Squamata; family Lacertidae; genus Podarcis; species Podarcis gaigeae. The sequence continues at coordinate 29,366,241 of NC_139684.1, forward strand.
AGGAGCATAGCAGTCTGACATAAAAGGTGTTTTTGTCAATCACGCGGGTAAAAATGAAGCACTGGAATACATACAATCTAGATGTTGCCAAGCTTATTATTTCAAGGGGAGTGTTCATTCTCCCATTCAGTTCCATTGGGCAATATAAACGGACTTCAGGGCTTTTCTATCAGCTCATATCTCTCTCTCTCTCTCTCTCTCTCTCTCTCTCTCTCTCTCTCTCTCTTCCTTGAGCTGTTCCCATTCCAGCTGGTATTACAAGAGCATGGCAATCTTCATTTCTCTTCCTCCCTTACACCCCCCTTTCCCTTTTGTGTCTTGTCAAGGGCAAGGAACTATAAAATATATTTGTTAAGCGGCTGCAAGAAGATTAGTCTGGAGAAAAGGTTAGAAGCGGTGACATAATAGAAGTTTACAAAATTATGTGTGGCATGGAGAAAGTGGATAGAGAAGAGGTTTTTCTTATAGCACTGGAACTCGTGGACATCCAATAAAGCTGATACAAAACAGACAAAAGAAAGCACTTCTTCACACAGCGCAGAGTTAAACTGTGGAACTCCCTCCCACAGGAGACAGTGATGGCGACCAACTTGGATGGCTTTAAAAGAGGAGAGTGCTGTCAATGGCTACTAGTTGGTTACCCTAGTGAGCTGTATTGCATTTTGGTTAAAATTATAGTGTCATATCAGCCCTGCTCAAGAGTAGTCCTGTTAATGAACATGATTTAGGTCCGCTAATTTCATTGGGTTTGCTCTTAGTTGGATGCAACCCTTAGTAAACCTTTCCAGATTCGCACCTACGCATACAAAGCAGCCTCAGTCACACTCATGCAAACCATCCTCTTCTGCCCTCTTGTTTTGGTGTGGTTGTTCCTCTTTGGGGCAATGTGCTGTGGGGCTCAAGAGGCCTAGCTTTGTGACTGCCATTAGGACAACATTAGGACAGATCTTCTTTCACCCCGAATTTCATCAGTACTAAATCCCCGCCCCCCTGCTCCATTCCCATTTCTCCTTTTTTATGTAAAAAATAAATAAATGCTGGTGTTGTTTTGATTCTCCACCCCCTCAGTTTAGTGGAAATGTCACAACGTGACCCTAATACATCAGTCTGCTGGAGTGCAAATGCTCCTGACTTCAAATACCTAAGCTGGGATTCTAATGGACTTCTCTTGTCATCTCTTTGAAAGCAGGTCTTCTGGAGAAACAGAGGCATTTATTGCAAATCCAGGAGTGCTGCTGCACTCTGAAGGAGGAATTTTGTGTTGTGTCCCCCCCGCTGCACCCATGGTTCCTCTTAACCCAGTTTACATGTAGTTTGGTTCTCGCTTCCCTCCACCCACCTCTCCCTCTATAACTCTCTCCTGCTTTTCGACAACAGTTTTAAATGGTGCAGAGAGAGCTCAGCAAGCTTGTATTAGTAAACCAGCCAGAGCCCATCAACACTGGATTTAGCAGTCGTGTTCTTCCTCCCACTTGACTGCAGAGGTGAGCTAAGCTTTGCTACTAACCTCCTTTCAGCCCAGAATGATGAATCTTATTGTATTGTATGTATTACATCAGATTCAATAGCGACTTACGCCAGTGTAAATACACAGTATGAAAATCTGATAAAATAATTTGAAATCAGAAGGATGGGGTGGGTCAGAGTAAAGAAGTGCGTCTTCAGGATATGATGAAGCATTGTAAACCCATGGAACTCACCGCCACAGGAGGCAGGGATGACCATTACTTGGATGGCTTTAAAAGAGGATTAGACAAATTCATGGAGGAGAGGGTTATTGATGGCTGCTAAGCCAGAATGGCTCTGCCCTGCCTCCACAGTTGGAGACGGCAGTGCTTTTGAAGACCAGTTGCTGGAAACTACCGGAAAGGAGAGTGCTCTTATGCTCGAATCCTGCTTACAGGTTTCCCACAGGCCACTGTGAGAACAGGATGCTGGACTAGATGGGCCCCTTTGGGTCTGATCCAGCTGACTCTTCTTATGTTCTGAAACTGCAGAGTGGGCAAGATGCAGCTCTGTGTGAATATAGACCACTGGTCATGCTGTCTGGAGCTGTCGGCAACTGGGGTCCTGCAACATCTGGAGGGCCACAGCTCCCCCCACCTGTGCTTTAGGCCAAGGTGGCAGAACTTGGGAAAGGTAAGCTGCAGAAAGACTCTCCTAAGGCCCCACTTCACCTTCAGCCTTTGCTAAAGCGAGTCAGTCACTTGGAGCTCTCCATGGTGCTGGAGGAAACGCTTGAGAGTCCCATGGACTGCAAGAAGATTAAACCTATCCATTCTTAAGGAAATCAGCCCTGAGTGCTCACTGGAAGGACAGATCGTGAAGCTGAGGCTCCAATACTTTGGCCACCTCATGAGAAGACTCCCTGGAGAAGACCCTGATGTTGAGAAAGATGGAGGGCACAAGGAGAAGGGGACGACAGAGGACGAGATGGTTGGATAGTGTTCTCGAAGCTCCCAACATGAGTTTGACCAAAGTGTGGGAGGAAGACAGGAGTGCCTGGCGTGCTCTGGTCCATGGGGTCACAAAGAGTCGGACACAACTAAACAACAACAACAACAACAACATGGTGCTGCAGCCACTGTGAGTCCCTGGCAAAAATCCCCCCAGAATTTCCCAACTAAAGCCATGAAGTGCAAGTTTTTAATTTTTTTTTTTTTAAAAAACCAAACACAACAAGCAGCTAATATTTCAAGGTCATAAAAGTATTTTGTTGTTGTTGTTGCTCCACCATTCAAATGGATCCACAATTAAAGAAGCAGCAAGGATTAAAAATGGAAAGGATGACCACTGGATCATGCTCCATCTTTGCTAAACGACATGGCCTCTGAGCCTCAGCGCACATGCATTGCCAAACCACCATTTTCAACTTCTACTCATCCTTGCTGCTGCAAAATCACGGAGAGATGCCCTTTACTGCATGTTCTAACTGGAGGCAAGCGCTGCTCTTGATCAAAGGAGAAGCAAGCATTGCCTTGTATCATATCGTGCCAGCTTGCCATGAGCCATCTGACAGAATTCAAGGATGCACAATGGCCAGGACAGGTGAGGGACATCCCTTCTTTACCCTTGACAAGGAAGCCCTCATTGCACACCTGCAATTTTGTTTAGGTGCATGTAGAAATTACCCCCTTTGTGTTTCGTCCTAATTATATAAGCAAAAATAAAATGTGATCTGGAAAAACAAAACAAAAAAAACCCAAATGCTGTGTCAGGGAAAGAATGTGATTAATGGTTAATTAACAGCTGTCTTAATATTATCAATTGCTAAGTCACTCATGAAGAACAAAGATTCAATGATTTGGGGACCTAAATTAATCTTTCATGACAGGGCCTTGCGGCTTTGTCATAGCAAGCATCTGGCAATCTCAGTGGGAGGGAGAATGGAGAGTGAAAAAGGGCTAGGATGGTTTAGGGCTAGAGTAATACTTACAGCCAGATAGATCCACAAATCAGCTACGCCATAATATTTGCACTAGCAACAATTTAGGGCAGAGGCAAATGCAGCATTTTTACGTGCACTGAAGGGAGCCTAAATGCACCTTTGCTGCCCTGAAAATACATATACATTCATCTGTCCCCGAGGGAGATCTGGGAGGTGGAAGAAAGGTTAAGCAATGTATTGTCAAAAAGCCGGCCGTGGTAAGCACCTATAAGCCATTGCCTGTGACGTCGCCAATATGCCCCCCCCCAATTCCTGCAACTGTGTTCCAAGAACTGTGGAGGCCAGCTGAGAGGAGTTGGCCAAGGAGTCCAGCTTCAACTCACACTCAGGGCACCACTCCCTCCATCTCATGCTCAGGCACTGCAACAGAAGACAAACAGAACTGTCCTACCTTACAGGGCTCTTGTAAGGTAGGGGAGGAGTTAGTGTGCATTGGGATCGCTGGGGAAATGTAGTTGTGAGGTCCTGGAAAAATAGCTGGTGGAGCAACAAATACCAAAGGCCAGTTTCTACACACATCTTCATCCTCCACCCAGTCCAGCAACAAGCATTTATGTGTGTTTAAGGACATAGCCTCCTGCCAACCTAGCAGTTTGAAAGCACGTCAAAGTGCAAGTAGATAAATAAGTACCGCTCTGGCAGGAAGGTAAACGGTGTTTCCGTGCGCTGCTCTGGTTCGCCAGAAGCAGCTTAGTCATGCCGGCAACATGACCCAGAAGCTGTACGCCGGCTCCCTTGGCCAATAAAGCGAGATGAATGCCGCAGCCCCAGAGTTGGCCATGACTGGACCTAATGGTCAGGGGTCCTTTTACCTTTACCTTTAAGGGCATAGCTCAGTCAGGCAAAACAGCTATGATTTAGGGGAGTGCAAGCGGTTCAGCTGTACTGGGTGCAGAGCCTTAGGGGTGCCGCAAGTATAATGTAGAACGGAAAGCGAGAGGCAGGGGGTGGGGGTGGAACTTTGGTGTTGCCCAGGGCGCTGCTGAAATTTGCCACTGGCCAGAGGTTCCCCACCCCTGATATAGATACAGAACTTGAATGCATGAAGCAGACAGACGGGACACATTTCCAGATGCCGCAAGCAAGAGTGAAAAGGAGCAAAACTTCTCCAAAAATAACTTGTTATCAAAAGTTCAGCATCTCAACTTAAAGGTGACTTTGAAAAGGAGGGAGGGGCTGAGAGCCCTCAGAGGTTTTTTTGACTGGTGTGTCCCCACTTCTCAAAGACCTGCTTTGATGTTATGTAACCATTTCTTTCTTCCCAGGCAGTCGGGGAATCAGATGAAGCTGCTTCTGTGTTAAGAAGCCAAGAACATTATTAAAGGAACACTTCAGTAATATTTTATATAAAATTCTGTTTGTGATTTATTAATAGCTCCATGCGAGAGAGTCGCGCTTATGATTTAGACAACGGATGCACGAGCCAGGTTTGGAAATCAAAATCCAAACAAAGGCAGGGACTTAAATCTAAGGAAAGATAAAAAAAGAGTATGATGGGAGTTTAATGTGTATAGCAAATAAGCAAAGACGTCAAGACAACACAGGCCAACCACGGGCTCGTCTTCAGGATTAAACTGCTTCAATTAAAGTAGACAAAACAGGTTTACGAAAAGCTCCTTGGAACTTCTCTGATGTCCTGAAATTAAAACAAAAGGCAGAACTTACAACTCAAAATGCTTCCGACTGTCTTTCTGTTAAAAAGCACAGCAGAGGAAAAGAGCTAGCTAGGATTTCAAACACAAGGGGGAAATGAATGTGGCTTATTCACTTCAGCTTTTGACAAAATGGTCTCTAAAGCAGCTTGCACCATGGCTGGTGTCAAGGGTCAGAAAGGTCGGGCAGTTGCTGAGGGTGCAAGACCCAAACAGGGGTGCCACTGGCAAGAACTCCCTAACCCTGCTTGCTTGTTCACCGGCCTCTCACTGTACCTCAGACAATGGCAGTGGTGGTGATGAGTCGTAGGTTACGATGCCTGTTTCTGCACTGGCAATCTGCTTGGCAAGCAAATGGTTTTAGCAATGAAGAGGAAGAAGAGGAGCAGCAGATGAGGAGGTTGACTTGCTTTGGAAGGGGGCCTCATGAAGAAACAGGTGTGTGGTTTGTCCCTTGAGGCTCAGGTAACCTTAGTGGCTAGGAGTGACCCTGACCAGCTAGGGCTAACATGCCAGTTATGACCATTCTTGGACAGCCTTTGCCCCTCTGCAGAGCTGAGAGAGGGAAAGGAGGGTGTTTTGGGGGGCGTGTGGCGTGTGGCTCATTGGTTTGAGCTGTAAAGACAGCAGCAGCCTCCAGGTGGCAGTGAGAAGGGGCTGAATTGGACATGCTTGAGGATTACTCCTATTAGAAACTAGCAATGGGATTTATTTGCTTTCTGAAGCAGGAAAGGTGGGGCAGAATGGAGAGGGAATCAGAATATGCTGAATAGGAAAGGAAAAACACAGACTTAAAAAGAGAGAAAAGAATTTGTGTAGACTGTTCCTCTCCTGGCCCTCGCTCACCTCTGGTGAAAGTGCTTGTGGAAAAGGCTAGACTGAAAGAACGCAGATTTACAGAGACGTCCAAATTTATCAGGGATAAATTAATTGTATGTGCATGTGCATACAAGTGAGCAAATCCCATTCAACTCAATTGGATTTGCTTCTGAAAAGACATTCTTATGAATCCAGAGACGGGTGGTCAGAGTGACTGGCAGGGCTGATACCCAGAAGCACATGAAAGCTAGGAGCTAGGTTTTATTATTATTATTATAGGTATTGCAGTGCAAGGTAATTCAACCTAACCCTTCAGTAAAAAACCCAGGGTGGTTTATAAGACACATTCCAAAAATGCAAAACTGTGGGGAAGGCTGATAGCTCAGGGACAGAGAATCTGCTTGGCATGAATAAGATCCCTGGTTCAATCCAGTTTTTTAAAAATCCAATTGCCTTCTAGATTTTGCATTGTTTTCTTTCTTTTAGTTTAAAGTATCTGTTTCTTTATATACTGTAAGTCACTTAGAGTCACCAGTAAATGTAATAAAATAATCCTAGTGGCATCCTCAGGTAAGGCTGGGAATACCCCTTGCCTGAAACACTTGGAGAAGCCACTGGCAGTCAGTGTAGACAATGCCGATGGACCAGTAGCCTCACTTGCCATAAGGCAGCCTCTTCTGGCGCTAATATCACAGTGACTTCCCACGGAAAGAGAGACAGTAAAGAGGGGAGCCAGCAGGGCAGGCATCCAAGGTGCCCCCCAAACGCAGCAGATGTCCTTTTCGAAGCTGGTGTTCTGCCTGATACGAGCGAACTGCGCCACTTTTGCTGAACGTCGAGCAGCTGACAGCGCTGCTCCCGCCGGGGAAGAAAAGAATTGCGTTGGTGGAAAAGTCTCTGGGATTGCGCAGCCAGCTCAGGACGGCGCGCCTCTCACCCGTGCCTTCCAGGTCCCAGCCGTCGGAGCCAGTGAAGCGACCTTCAGGCTTCTCCGCCCCGGCGGAGCCTGGAAGGCACCCTCCACCTCCCTCCGGCCCAAGCGGCCGGGGATGCCCCGAAGCGAGCTGTGCGGAGAGCAGCGCGGGAGCCTGGGCGCCTGCTGCCCTCTCTCAATCGAGCGCAGATTGGCCAGCCCGGGAGGCTCTTCCCTCTCGCCAGCCAACCGGCTCTCCGTCCGTGCGCGCTGGCCACGCCTTCCCCCCGCGCTTGCCCGCCGCCGAGGAGCATGCCGCGGCAGTCGCAGTAGCGCCGGCGCTGGAGGCGGCCGTCCGTTCATCGGGGGCGAGGCGGCGGACAGGCGGGTCCTTCTCCTCCTCCTCCTCCCTCGCCATGGCCTCGCCGACGCGGCTGCCGCTGCTGCTCCTTCTGCTGGGCTGGGCTCTGGCCGGCAGCATCGCGGAGGCAGTAGGGTCGTCTTCGAGGCGCCGCCGCCCGTCCTTCCACGGCCACGTGCCGGAGAACTGGCCGGCGGGGACGCGGGTGGGCGGCCTGAGCATCCCCCTGACGCGGCTGGCGCGGCCGGAGCCGTGGTGCGCCAAGGTGCGCGGGCGGCGCTGGCAGCTGGAGCTGCTGGGCGAGGCGCACGGGCACTTCCAGGCGGCGCTGCAGGCGCGCTCGGGACAGGTGTGGCTGCGCACCCGGCGGCCCCTGGACCGCGAGGCCCGCCCGCGCTACGCCCTGCGCCTGGCCCTGCGCTGCCACCGCCGCGCCGCCCCCGCCGAGCTGGCCGCGCTCAGCATCGCCGTGCTGGACGCCAACGACAACGCGCCCCGCTTCGCCAACCTCGGGCCGGCGGCGTCGTCGTCGGTGCGGCGGCTCCGCGTCGCCGAGACGCTGGCGCTGCGGGCGCCCGTGTGGCAGGCGCGGGCCCAGGACGCGGACGCGGGCGCCAACGCCGAGCTGCGCTACTTCGCCCGCCCGCCCAGCGCCCACTTCTTCGTGGTGCCGCGCAGCGGGCGCGTCGTCCTGGTCCGCTCCCTGCTCCACCTGCGCGCCCCGCTCCCGCTCCGCCTCTTCGCCCGCGACCGCGGCCGGCCCGCGCTCCTCAGCGCCCCGCTCGACCTCGAGGTCCTGCCCGAGCCCGTCCAGCTGCCGCCCCCCGACGACGCCCCGCTCCGACGACGCCGCGCCCTGCCCCCGCAGGAGCCCCCGCTGGCCTTGGCGCTGCCCGAGGACGCCCGGCCCGGCACCCTCCTGGCCACTCTCCGCCCCGCCGCCCGCTTCGCCGCGCCCCGCTTCCAGCTCGTGTCTCCCCCCGCCGGGGAGGCCCCCGTCCGCCTGGACGCCGACACCGGAGAGCTCACCTTGGCCCGCGGCCTGGACCGCGAGGCCGCCGCCCGCTGGGAGGTCGTCTGCCGCGTCCAGGACAGGACAGGTAGGCGCTGACGCGACGGCGGGGCGGGCGATGTCCTAATTCCGAAGGGACGGGGGAGCGGAGCAAAAAGAGCGGGAAAATCACCCCTCCTAGCAGTCACCCCAGGGGGTGCAGCTTCCGCCTTCATGTGCTCGCTGCCTTGGAGCCCAGCTCTTCAGCCCACTTCGGCTTCCAGATCTAAGGAGAGCAGTTCATAGCCTGTGCAAAATCTCAGCGACCACCAAGCTGAGGGCAGGGCAGAGGTAGAGTGGCAGGGTGTGGGGGGCTGAGAGAGAAGCAGCCCTTCCCTACCTCTGCTATCGTGGCCTGATAATGTGGTGGTCACTGTTTAAGATGGCCTACATGGTTCTCCCCATTTCATCCTCCCAACAGATGGGATCAGGTTGAGAGACAGCGGCTGGCCTGAGGTGTTTGAACCCTGAGCCTTCCAGACTGGGGTGGGGCACCTGTGACCCTTCAGGTGGTATTTAACCAGAACTCCCATCAGTGGGGTCAATGGGAAGGATGGGAGCAACGTCTGGAGGGCCCCCACAGGTTCACCATCCCTGGCTTTAACCACTACTGCATGCTGTCTCGCCTATGCCACACTGGCTCAGTGATGTGGGGCCAGAAAGCTCTGTCCATTTGCATTTAGGATTATGCATACGGCACACTTAGACTGTCTTCACACCTCCCCCTGTCTGTGCATTCGCTACTTTCTCAGAGTTGGGTTTTTCATCCACGTTCATACATTATCCAAAATGCAGATGTAGCCTGTATTTCATCCTAGTGTGTGATGCTGCCGTTTCTCAAACCAGCTTCACTCCTTAAGATGTTCCTAATTCCTAATAGGTCTCTAGCCATCATGGGAACACCTTTGCACAGGGTAAATGCAATTCTCTGTCTGTCACCCAAAGGCCAGTCTGCTCTAAGGCAGTAACCTGAACTCCTTAAGTCCAGTTAGAATCGGTGGGGTTTCTTTGAGCTAATTTCTGGCCTGTTTTGAAAGGCCAACAGAGCCTGTCACATCTTCCGCAACAGAAAATTCAGCACCATGCCTCTCTGGTGCCAGCGTGGTGTAGTGGTTAAGAGCGGTAGTCTTGTAATCTGGTGAACCAGGTTCGCGTCTCTGCTCCTCTACATGCAGCTGCTGGGTGACCTTGGGCTAGTCACACTTCTCTGAAGTCTCTCAGCCCCACTCACCTCACAGAGGGTTTTTTGTGGGGGAGGAAGGGAAAGGAGAATGTTAGCCGCTTTGAGACTCCTGAAGGGGAGTGATAAAGCAGGATATAAAATCCAAACTCTTCTTCTTCTTCTCTGGAACTGCCCAAAGCAACCAGTAGTTATTAAACTTACCAGGACTGTCCCAAGACAGTTTGCTGCCTAAGGTGGTCTTGCCAACACAACCTCCACAGCATCTAATAACAGCAAGCTGGTTGAAGAGTAATTGTTTAGGGAACACCTGTGGCCAGCAGGCTAGTTTAGGGGAATACTGCCCACCCCTTCCCAGCATATGATGTCCTGCCTAACACTAGGGCCAGCCCCCAAATTTCCTGCTTTCAGAAAATGTTTGGAAAATGGCAGGATTTGGTTGAGCCTCCAGCAGGGAAGCAGAGTCTCGAAGTTCTGAGCTATTAAGATGGAGCTGGGGCACCTATGACCCTTCAGATATTGCTGAAATACAACTCCCCTCTTTCCTTGCTACTGGCTGGGGCTGGTGGGAGTTGGAATCCAACAACATCTGGAGGGCCACAAGATACCCCCCCTGCACTAAGGAAAGCAGTTCTGTACTATGAGTTTGGGTAATTTTAATTGTTTTAGCTCTGCCTCCTCTCCAGGCCCTCCCCCCTCCAAATAATAATCCTGGGATTTTAGTTCTAGAGAATTGCATCTTATTGCAGAACCACAGTGTCCCAAGTTTCACTGCAAATGTACTTATTTTTCTCACATCCCACCTTTCTTCCAAGGGACAAGTGGCAGATTCTATGCTCTCTCCCCACCCCCACCATCCCAATTATATCCTTACAACAATTGTGTCAAGTAGGTTAGGTTGGGAGATAGTGACTGGCTTAAGGGCATGCAGTGAGCTTTGTGGCTCAGTCGACATTTGAACCCCAGTCTCCAAAGCGCTAACCCTCCAAGCCACACTGGTTGCCAAATGGGGTGTGACTATTAAATCTGGAGTGCCATGAAAAACTTACCCCTTTTGCATCCAAGAGTGCATGCAGTGGGGAATTTTTTTTGGGACTGGCTTACACGTGACATACTGCTCTGGTTATGAATGTCATGTGGGTGGGTGGAAGGAAATCCCATCACAGAACCTTTCCATGTACACATATTGCCTGGAATTTGTTCTCAAACTGTGATATAATGCCTCTTGCAAGCTCTCTGGCTTCTGCTGAAATGTTACCTGTATGCAAGGTCTATGTCCTTAGCTCTGCCTACTTTTGTCTCTAGCCACGCCCACTGGAATGCAGTGGTACCTCGAGTTACAAACACCTCAGGTTACAAACGCTTCATGTTACAAACTCCGCTAACCTGGAAGAGTTACCTCTAGTTGAGAACTTTGCCCCAGGATGAGAATGGAAATTGTGTGCTGGCAGCGCAGCGGCAGCAAGAGGCCACATTAGTGAAAGCACACCTCTAGTTAAGAACAGTTTCAGGTTAAGAACGGACCTCTGGAACAAATTAAGTTCATAACTAGAGGTACCACTGTACGGCCCTTTGGAAGTGAATATGGCTCTCCAACCCTGATGCAATGGCCCTGAGGAAACGTGGTGGCTTCTTTAAAGCTGTTTCTTCTGCATTGTTTGTGTTTGTGTGCCAGAGCATGGATGTGCCCATTCAGCACATCCTGTTTTCCCTCACGACAGAGCCACTGGGTGGAATTGCACCCTAAGCATGGACAGGTCGCGCAGTTCTGGAGGAAAACAGTTGTCATGAACCTGAAGCAAGGGACAGCCTCCTTCCTTACAGACTCAGCTTCCTGCACAGAATTCCTAGTTCCCTGTGATGACCAGGCGAGTTGTTTAAATGCAATGGTTCTCTAATAAAATCATTGTCGCCTGGCAGAGAGAGAACTGTTGGAGGTGCAGTGTGTGTAGATTGGGGAAGGCACTTGGAATGAATGAGCTTCTGGAAGGCAGCCCTAGAGGCAGTTTGGCAATCGGCCCAATGGAATGGGCTCTGCTGTCCAGTCTCGCCATCAGATGTAGCCACGTGGAAGTAGCAGCTGATGGAATTTAGAATTGCTGTGTTCATGTGCATAGAAATGTAATACTTCCAGAATTTTTTTTGACATTTTAAGGGGTAAAAGTCTTGTTTCCTCCTATTCTCCCAGAGGACAAAAACGAAAATGTTGTGGGAAGTTGGAATATATATGCACTACTTCCTTAACAAACCTAACCCCACTTTCGACAACATAAAATGTATCATTTGTAACTTAGATACAGTTGTACAATTTGGCTTGTCTATGAAATGTACAGAGAAATCCTGTGGATGTTTACTCAGAAGTAGGCTCAATGCTTCATACTTCATGTTTTGAGCAAGGAAAACTATCTATCTATCTATCTATCTATCTATCTATCTATCTATCTATCTATCATCTATCTATCGATACACACACACGCACACACGCACACACACACACACACACACACACACACACACACGTTTTACTTGTACCAAAGGAGAAATGATCTCTTAAGATTTTTTTTCTAAGTTCTTAACATTTTAAGTGTTTCTAATTGACAAATAATAAAAGTAAAACCTCAGAAAAAGCAGTCTACTCCCACTCCTGATCTCGTAATCTGGGGAACCGGGTTCGCGTCTCCGCTCCTCCACATGCAGCTGCTGGGTGACCTTGGGCCAGTCACACTTCTTTGAAGTCTCTCAGCCTCACTCACCTCACAGAGTGTTTGTTGTGGGGGAGGAAGGGAAAGGAGAATGTTAGCCGCTTTGAGACTCCTTAAAGGGAGTGAAAGGCGGGATATCAAATCCAAACTCTTCTTCTTCTTCTACATATGTGCCAAGATTTACAGAGCCATTTTTATTGCACATTTATTCTATTTTTTTACTTTATTCCATATCTGGAAATTAAAAATCCAGTTGAGGAACATGCTGCTCACTTCCTAATGCATCTGATCATTGCAAGCTGAACAAGATCGTATTTTGACCCCAGAAGCGCAGTCTCAGGTGGCAGCATTAGTGCTATGCCTTTTTAAAATTATTTGGACTGCATCGCAGGGAGGGCTTTTGTGACTATGCTGTCTGTTGTGACGTGGGGTTTGTGATTTCAGCTCTCTTGACATAATATGCTGGAGACAGTTCTCTAGTAACACTTCTTTATTAAAGCAACAAGACTGGGACTTGAGGAGGGGAGAGCTACATTTATAGGGACAGGGAACTAGCTAGAAAGGATACATTTTGGAGGGAACAATATCAGGCAATCACAGTCCTGCCTTTTGGAGGCAACCAATAAGACAGAGGATCCAAATACAGCAGCTTAAATGAACCAATGGTAGCTGCACCCTCTGGAACCAAAAGGCAGTTACTTTACCCTAATGCAAATACAGACAATAATAATACAGATATAAAATCCTTTGACTCAATACACAACACTGTCAGCTTTGCTGTTGCAGTGTTTGAGCTGCTTTGGTGTTGGATGCCATGCTTTGACAAGCCCTCTAGTTTTTGTTTTCCCAGCTCTTCTTATTCCGCTGCACCTGATTGGCTCAAGGGAAGGGTTGTGGCTCAGTGGTAGAGCATCTGCTTTGCATGCAGAAGGTTCCAGGTTCAGTCCCCTTATGGAATCTGCAGGTAGGACTGGGAGAGATGCACCTTGTCTGATATCCTGGAGAGGTGCTGCCAGCCAGTGCAGGCTACCTTGAGCCAGATGGACCAGAAGCCTGACTGAGTATAAGGACCCTTCATATGTTCCTAGCATCTCCAGGTAAAGCTGCAAGAGACACCTGGCCTGGAACCCTGGAGAGCTGCTGCCAGCCAGTGCAGGCAGTACTGAGTTAGATGGACCAGTGGTCTGACTCAGGCAGCTTCCTGTTTTCCTAGCAACTGTCCCACTAGTGAGCTGGCCCTTTCCCAAAAATGTGACTTGTATCTTTTGTTGGGGGACTATTACTTACATATATCTCTCCTCTCCCCATCTTGTTGCTGTAAAGAATAAAATACAGACACTTCAAAGGGAAACGAGTCCTCTTTGGTTGTGTAGCCATCTTTTTAAGATGGATGTCTTCAAAGTGTTGGGGACTGTTCTTAGCATGAGACAATCTATTCAGCAGGGATTATGCCTTCCTGGAATGTGCTCTAATTTTTATTTAATAGAACTTGGAGCGGTGTATCTTGATGCCTTGTCTCCAGTTCTCTGTGCCCAAAAGAATTCTGCACGAGGACTTTAATGTTGTCAGGAAGAGATCTCTTTCTCTCTCTTCCAGTGGTGGCTTCTATCGCTGCCATCTTTATTTCCCTACAGTCTGACTCAAAGTGTGGTTTAAGCTTCTTGAAGTGCCTCTAATCCACAGTCTTGCTTCTCTCCAGAGCAAATCAGTTTTCTTTAATGTTTTCTGCCAGTTCCGTGTCATCTGCAGGAGCCGCAGCAGAGAATGAATGGCAGATTACCCGGGGGGGGGGGTGAGAGGGAGGAGGGGGGGAAAAAGAAAATATGCTTGTTCCTGGAAGTAACTGCTTTCAGACTGACTGGTTTACTCTGCGGCCATGAGTCCCTTGTTTTGTCGCTAGCAAAATAAATTGCTACATCAAAAAGAAGTTTTTTGGGGGGGAGTGGAGGCTGGGCAAATTAGGTATATGTTACAAACAAATCCTGGCGTGATGTAAAAGTCTCTCTCTCTCTCTCTCTCTCTCTCTCTCTCTCTCTCTCTTTCACACACACACACGGACACAACTTTTGCAAAAACCATTTTCTTTTTATTGTGAGTGTAATTGTCTGGAGAACTGCATTTTGATTAGAATTTAGAAGGACTGCCAGGAGCCAGATGGAATTGCTTCAGGGGGTTGGATGTACAGCCCACAGGCAGAGCAATCCTAAGTATAGGGAGCCAGCGGGATTTAGGCTGGCTTAAGATAACGGGGGGCATTAAATTACCTCTGTTCCAAACTGTGCTTAGCTGTGGGGCTACAGCTGAGCCCTCAGACCCTCCTTTGGGGCAGCTGGCTGTCCATCGTGAAAACAAGAGTGGAGGAATAGCAAAGCCCTTGGCCTGATCCAGCAGGCTACTTCTTATGGCAGCAGAATCTCCATGGCCAGGGACAGTCTACCTCTGAATGCCAGGCAATGTGGGGAAAGAAACTGCAGAGTGCTGTTGCGCTCAGGCTTCCCACTGGCAGTTTGGATGCAACTCAGCTTGCTGAGAAGTGTTTCTATGGGTCAAGACAGATAGTACAGGGGACCTCCAGCTTCCCAGACTATTCCCTGTAACCTTTATCTCTATGGTCTTTGATGTTTAGAATGGTAAATCTCAGGTTGCATCAATTTTGCAACCCCCTACTACTCACTTTCTCTCTTGGGACTTAGAGTTGAGAGGTCAGCTTTGATCTGAAAACAAAGGGGCAAGGATGGTTTCTTTGTTTCTCCAATTGGAATGTTACCTACATTTTTAGCTGTGGTCCCTGCAATGCAGGGAGTTGGACTAGATCAGGGGTCAGCAAACTTTTTTCAGCAGGGGGCCAGTCCACTGTCCCTCAGACTTTTTTGGGGGGCCGGACTATATTTTGAAAAAAATTATGAACGAATTCCTATTCCCCACAAATAACCCAGAGATGCATTTTAAATAAAAGTACACATTCTATTCATGTAAAAACACCAGGCAGGCCCCACAAATAACCCAGAGATGCATTTTAAATAATGTAAAAACACACTGATTCCCGGACTGTCCACATGCCAGATTTAGAAAGCTATTGGGCCAGATTCGGCCCCTAGGCCTTAGTTTGCCTACCCATGGACTAGATCAGCCTTTCTCAACCTGTGGGTCCCCAGATGTTGTTGAACTACAACTCCCATCACCCCTAGCTAGCAAGGCCAGATCTCAGGAATGATGGGAGTTGTAGTCCAACAACATCTGGGGACCCACAGGTTGAGAACCGCTAGACTAGATGATCCTTAGGACTCCTTCCAAGCTCTGCAGTTTTGTGATTCTAGCTAGGGCTATAGGGCTCTTTCTTATCAAGAATGTGCCTCCTTTAATATACCAAGGCTCAGTCTGAATACTTTTCAATTAAAGATGTGCTTCTGAGCAAAGATTCGTTTTACTATTTATTTATTTCATAAGATGTATACACCACTTGATTGTTTAAAAAATAACAACCCCCAAACCCCAAAGAGGTTTAGAAAAAGATAAAAGCACTAAAATTGAGAAAAAACCACAGCCACAAAAAGTTAAAATACTACCTCGACTTTCTAAAGTGTCTGGATAGGCTTATCTAAACAAGAATGCTTTTAGCTGGTGCTGTAAAGCGTACAGCGAAGGCAATTGCTTGATCTCAGTAGGCAGGGAGTTCCAAAGGGCAGGTGCTGCCACACTAAAGGATTGATTTCTTGCAAATGCAGAACAAGTATTATGTGGCACCTGTAGTAGTAGTTCCGATTCCACCAATTGAAGCGGTTTTACTAAAGTTAATTTTTGCTGCTGCATATGACCCCTGCATGCTAACAGCTGGAAAGTTGTGCTCAGGTCCTGCTTGCTTGTGGTCTTCAGGGGCATCTGGTCGGCCACCGTGAGAACAGGGCACAGGACTGGATGATGACTGCAGGGTCCAGGATGGTTCAGATGGGGAGAGGTGACCCTTGAGGTATTGCGGTCCTGAGCTGTAAAAGTGCCTGTATTTGTGCTACTTACTGGCAGAATTTGATTGGCACGACTCATCAGTTTGCCCATGGAAAGAGCTTTAGCTGTGGAATGAGCATTGATGCCTTCGCCCTGAGATTTTCATTTTGAGAAGGAGCCTGATTTCCATCCACCTCTGGTTGGGATGATGGGAAGATCCTTTCTCCTCTAATCCTCTGTCATCTCAGGCTCCTCTGACCTCCCTCCATCCCTCCGCATTAGCCTCGTAATCCCCTCCCGTTCCCCGCTCCATCCCCTTTCCCTTTTCTTTCCAAGGGATTTGCTCGGGGTGATGTTTGGCATGTTCTCCAGAATAGGTAACGCCAATCTTGCAATATTTTATTTAAGCACATATTTGTATCTTTTAAGCACCGTCTATGTTGTGGAGGAAAACCAGCTCTGGTATTTGAATATTTTATCACATCAAGTCTTTAATGAATGCAAAGGATTATGAGCTTAATCTGGGGCCAGAGCCCCACGCTAGCCGTGTTGGTTGTTGACAGGAGGCTTGTGTTCAGGGCAAGGTGGGGCACCCCCCCCCAAAAAAAATCCAAAGCTGTAGCTCACTACAGCTCCCACCATCATCTTCTTAGTTTCCTTCTCATTCAGAAACTCCCTGCAGTATTTTCTGTCCGTCTCCCATGGTAGGAAATCACAGCACAGCCAAAAACAAACATCAGTTATTTTGAGTGTGACTTCTTCACACAGTATGTAATTAAGCTGTGGAATGGCCAATAACCCAGAAGGCTTGGACAAAGAGGCTTGGACAAATTAATGGAGGAGATGGCTGTCAATGGCCATGATGGCTGGGCTCTGAACAGCTGGAGGCAGCAATGCTTCTGAGCACCAGTTGCTGGAAGCCACAGGAGGGAAAAGAAGGCTCTTGTGCTCAGGTCCTGCTTGCTGGTTTCCCACAGGCTGGCCACTGTGAGAACTGAAGGCTAGGCTAGGTGGATCCCTTTGATCTGACCCAGCAGGCTGTCTTACATTCTTATGTTTTAAAGCCCTGACCTGTTCAAAGCTTGACCCAGAAACAGAGGCAGTGTTGAAGGAGAGAAGGAAGAGGATGAAGCATCACTGTAACCACAGATCAGGTGATTTAAGAAGCAGAGTCCAGCAGGGTGTGCTGGTGTTGTCCTCCACCATGTACTTGGTTGTATTGCCACCTCTTCCACAAATGTAGGTCTAAGTGGAGAAACAGGTTCTAGGGTCTCCAGTTTCCAGTCCAGCTGGTGCAACACTGTTCTTTCTGATGCTGGGGCTGATGGGAGATGCAGTGCAGAGCATATTGGGGAAGCTTTTCCTCGTCACCTTCTCTGTGGCCCATTCAATTGGATATGTCAGGAATTAAACCTGGGACTTCTGCACTCAGGGCACATTCTTGACCTTTGAGCTCCAGTCCTTCATTTTTGCAGCTAAGCCATTGCACCCATCTCTCTTCCCAAGTGGCAGTGCTCAAACCTTCCACCGAGTCTTAGCTGTGATCCTGCTTCTGGTTTGTTCTTCTATCAGTTGCTCCAACTTCCCCATTTCTTTTTATGTTGCGTCTTAGGTTGTAAGCTCCAAGGCAGGGACCGTCTCCTGTTTTAAGGACCCCTAAGCCTCTCTGGTATTCTTTTCAGCTGCAGAGCAGGGTAAAAAAAACGCTTCGGAGAAAAATAAATAAATCTGTAAACGCATTTCTTCTTCTTGTGGTTTATCATTCTGGTGTGTTCCTCACTTTCAGTGCAAGTGAATATATGTATGTGGAAAGTTGAGAAAACAAAGCTTTCTCTTTGCTGCCTTAAAGAGTTTTATGCATACAGGAGATTTAGATAGGACATCTCTTACTGCAGGCAGTCAGATTATAAACATCTTTGAGAAACTGTTTACATTTGAGCACCTAAGCTTTATAGACCTGCTGGCTGTTTTTTCTTCCTCTTACAAACATTTAATTTCTGCAGAAGTCGTCAGCTTTTCCTCCAGATCTAACTAAATTTCAGCACAAATCTGTTTAATCTGGTGACAGATGTAAATTGCAGAGCATATGGGTATAGTCTGCCTGGCTCCTAAAGCTGGTTTGCAACATTTCAAATGGGAGGGCAAGCAAGTTGTGAGACCAGTAATACGATGTTAGCTTCACTTGAAATGACTACTAAATAGTTAAAATGCAGCTTATCTTGCCCTCTCTTCTTCCATTAGCCTTCTTTGATCTCAAATCTGCCCTGTAATGTTTGCTCAATGATTTGTGACTTCTTCAGGGTCTCTCTAAGTGCCAAAGATTTGTGGATCCTGTAGTTGTCCCATTTTCTTTTGAAAGGGATACAGAAATTAGATTTATTATTTTTTTAAAAAAATTGGCAGGTGGGGAAGAGGACGCTTAGCATCACCGCCAAATATTTTTTTAATGATTTCGCTTTTGGCAATTCTTGTACTAATTCCCTGTCTTATATTTTGGGAACTGTTGAAATTGTGAGGGGGAAACCTATTTGAGGGTAACACTTTTGTTGTGCTAATGGATTTGGCTAGCGCTGCCGCTTTCCAGCTGGTGATGCATCACAGAGTGTCAGATGGTACAAATTTGAGTCCTTTCCAAATAGGGGTATCTCACGCAACATTCAAATTTGCATCGTCCCCGTGAAGATTAGTTTGAAGTTTGCCAAACAGTTTGGGCTTTGGCACTCCTTGGAATAAGCTTTGGAACAACTTTGGAAGGAGTTCCAGAGCAGTAACCATGTTAGCCCACTTGCAGCAAAAACAAGTCTTAAACACATTTATAGTGCGCAAGCTTTCAGGTGCATGAAGTTGACTCTACAAAAGTTTGTGCCACAGTGAGTTCTTTAATTTTTAAGGTTCCCCAAAGTACCTTGAGGTCACACCCACACTATTCATTTAAAGCACATAGCCCCCCCCCGAGAATCCCAGGAACTGAAGCTTACCCCTCACAGAGCACCCTTAAACTATTGTGTGGATGTGGTGTTATCCCACATCCTGTTTCACTGGCCTGCTCTCCTGTCTTTTTCCACTGCCACTTCTGGCCACCCTTGCCATTGTGATTCTCTACTGCTGCTGGTTGCTGTACCCTCTTCCCTACTTCTATATCAATTGTTATTCCTTGCATCCTCCCTGCAGACACATCCAGGTACCCCCAGAAATCTTAATGATCGAGGTGGGGGGGGGTCTCACAAGGCCACCTAGTCCAGTGTTTCCCAACCTTTTCCAACTGTGGCCCCCTTCCAACCTTGTTTCCTTCCTGTGCCCACCCCCCCGTCGTACCTGTAGAAAGGTAGCTATTTAAATGTTTTGTTTGTAAATAGAACAAGTTTTATTTAATTTTTTTATGGCTCAGCACTGGCCGTAGCTACAAGCAGTGGTCAAAAAACGGGAGCCTGAGTGATTGTACAAACCAGGACTACTACAAGAAAATGCATGTGGCAAAAAGAAGCACTGGGCCGCCCCCTTACCTGCTTGTGATTGGCCAAGCAGATAGCCAGGCAATCATGATTTATTTCCTTCTCACTTCCCTCTGTGGTCCCCTAGCCTTGTGCTGTGCCCCCCCCCCCATTTATGTAATTTTCATCTGTACCCCCCTTGGAATATTCTGGTGCCCTGATCTAGTCCACCCTCCCGCTGATGCAGGAAATGCACTACTGAAGCATCTCTGAAAGACGGATGCTGTTCAGCCTCTGCTTAAGAACCTCTAACACAGGGTGGTCCAACTTTTCACACCAAGCCCTCTTGCCCCCTCCCCAAAGCCTAGTTGCCACTTCCCCAGCTTTGAGAAGAAGTTGGGAGGGCTCTAGGATCCTACCAGAGGTTTGTGCCTCCTTCCCAAAGCCTGGCACCTTCCTTACCTGGCTTTGGGAAGGCAACACAAGGGTGGTATGGGGTGTGTGTGTGTGTGAAATGTTGCTAAGGGCCACCAAAAAAAGCCTTGAGAAATTCATGCAGCCCTCTGGCCATGTCTTGGACCACCCTGTTGCCACCGAATACAAAAAAGTGGGTGAATCCTTTTCATTTTCTGCTCATGCAAGCCTGCCTTGAGCAGGTTTGGAGAAGTCTCTACTGCTCCTAACTATAACCCTTCAGTTTGTTCACCACCATTGCAGCTAACAGAAGCAAAGAAAGCCGCGGTGGTTTAGCTTGCCCTCATTAAGCTATTAAAGCTCATTAAACTACCAGGGAGTCGTCTGCCAAGGTACTACTGTTCTTCTGTCATACAACTCCCACCGTGAGCATTGCAGAAGATTCTGGGATGTTTTCTTGGCTGCATCCTCCATTTATGTTGGATACTGGCCATGTGGGTTGGACTTCACCATCATGGCCTTGCCTGGACTGAAGGGTTGTTGTGGAAGCCATCCTGCGTCCGCTGTGTGCATTTGGGAATCATTGCTCTACTGCATCAGCAGAGGTTGTTGCTGCATTTGGCAGTGGAGATGGAAGCAAAGAGGAGACCCCTGAGGAAAGTCTTGCTTGATCAGACCAAAGGTCTTATTAAGTCTCGCATCTTGTTTCTCATAATGGCAGGCCTATGTATAGTCAATAGGCCTGCTTACCTGTGGCGCTGTGGTCTAAACCACTGAGCCTCTTGGGCTTGCTGATAAGAAGGTCGGCGGTTTGAATCCCCGTGATGGGGTGAGCTCCCGTTGCTTGGTCCCAGCTCCTGCCAACCTAGCAGTTCGAAAGCACACCAAAAAGTGCAAGTAGATAAATAGGTACCACTCTGGCGGGATGGTAAACAGCGTTTCTGTGTGCTGCTCTGGTTTCGGTGTTCCATTGCACCAGAAGTGGCTTAGTCAGGCAGGCTACATGACCTGGAAACTGCGACTGGACTTAACTATCAGGTGTCCTTTACCTTTACCTTTTACCTGCAATTTTACAGTAGTAAACCGAGAACAGGAGCTGGAACTTCATGGCATGGCTCATGCTTTCCGCTCAGAAGGTCTCGGGTTTGGTCATCTGCAGCTAAAAGGTTAGGGTAGGAGGTGATGGAGACCTGTTGCCGGGAGTAATGATTTTGGATTAAATGGTCAAATAATGAGCAGTGAGTTTTTCAGTGAGTTGTTTCCCTCCCTTCTAAGCGGAGCCTCTGCAAGGAGATGAGCACAGTATCTGATTCACTGAACGTTGCCTGAAGCCTGAAAACTTTCGGTGCTGCGAGCTGCCTCTAAATTCTGAGACGTTTGGGATTTGGGGGTTTTCCCGTCTAGCAATATTTTCCCGTTTGCTTTTAGCTTCTAGTTTATTTTTAAGCACTTCGGGTTTTAAAAGCAAGACGGGAGAGTAAAGAGCAGGGACGTGACAAAGTGAAATTATTTTACCTACGACGAGTGAAAGGTAAGCTGCCTGGGAAAAGAGCAGGGCCTGCCTTTATGTTTTATGAATGAGCAGAGCACAGGACTTGAGAGCGAAAATCAGTCACTGTCAGCCTGGATTTCTGCAGCTGACAAGTGTACATTGTTTTCCTTTTAAGGTTTTGGAGCAGGAACCGGTAGTTGTTGGAATGCGCATGCAGCTTTCTCATTCATTGCAGTAGTCCTGGTGGATCGGTCTTTCTTCATATTCAAGCAAAAGTTCCCCTTATATACTTGTCCTTTCTCCCACCCCTACCCCACTCCCCTGAGTCCCATGCTTCACTCTTATTTGTTTGTTTTATCATTTGCCTGGACATGAAAGCAGTTTTCCTCACGCCATTTGACTTCGAGTCTCAGCTGGTCTATTAAGAAGTATTGACCTTGCTTGTTTGACTGTACAGTTGTTGTTGTTGTTGTTGTTGTTGTTGTTGTCTCCCCACTTTTGAAAGGAGTGGGACATAAGTTTATTACCTTCCCTTCACCTGCTGATACCAGAGTGGGTTACAGAAATTTAACATCCAGTATTAAACAGATGAACCAAGTCACAGGAATAGGATGGGTCCCCAAAACACACACCTCACACGTCAAAGGCCAGGGCAACGAGTGTTCCCCAAAAGCTGGAGATTGCCAGGCTCCGTCCTGTGGGGAGGGAGCTTCACAACTTTGGGGCTGCCACTGGGAAGGCCCTCTCCCCAGTTACATACACCCGAACCTCTTGAGGGTGGTGGAACTACCAAGATGGCCTCCTAAGGGATCAGGCCAATGGCCCATCAAATCCAGCATCCTGTTCTCACAGTGGCCAAACAGTTGCCTGTGCAAAACCAGCAAGCAGGATTAGAGCACAAGAGGCCTCTCCCCTCCTCCCTGTGGTTTCCAGCAACTGGTATTCAGAAGCACAGCTACCTCCAACTGTAGAGGCCGAGCATTAGAAGAAGAAGAGTTTGGATTTTATATCCTGCTTTATCACTACCCAAACGAGTCTCAAAGCGGCTCACAATCTCCTTTCCCTTCCTCCCCCACAACAAACCCTCTGTGAGGTGAGTGAGGCTGAGAGACTTCAAAGAAGTGAGACTAGCCCAAGGTCACCCAGCAGCTGCATGTGGAGGAGCGGGGACGCGAACCCAGTTCACCAGATTATGAGTCTACCACTCTTAACCACTACACCACGCTGGCTGTAGACATCAGTGACCCTCTATTCCATGAATTTGTCAAACACCACAAAGATCTGTAGGGAAGGAGGCAGTCTCTCGGATATTTACATCTTTCCCTCTGCCCCTACCGCATTGTAATCTCAACCCACTACTCCTTAGCTCTGCTGAGTTGCTGGTAGCCATCACGGTGGAAAGAAGCATCATTTGCCTAGTGAGGAAACATCCATAGACTCATAGAACCATACAGCTGGAAGGGGCACCAAGAGTCACCTGCAGTGGAGGAATATGCAGGTGGCCGAATGAGGATGAAACCTGCGACCTTGGCATTGTGAGCCATACATTACAACTTCCAAATTTGTTAAAGCAGATGAAATAGTTGGACTTGAGAGCCATTTACTAATCACATTTAAAAATCTAAACTGCAGCATGCATATTAAATATATTTGGCAGGGATGTCTAATGGAAACCTTTTACGTAAAACTTCTTTATTCCATACAGTTGATGCAAGAACAAACATTGACAGATGACTGTGAATAACATACTATTAAAAAAGTAAATTTGTTGATGTGCTGTAAGTGTTACATTTGGCTAGAAATGTTGACTGGGAGACTTGTAAGACTTTGGTTGCCTTTATAATCCTTAAAATAAAAACAAGAAGAATTGAAATGACCTAAAAATGCCAGGATCAACCTGACTTCTCAGCCATTATTGTTTAATCATAGTAATACAATACCTCTTCCCTCACTTAAATAAAAGAAGGCGGAATATAGTTTATAATTGTGAAGACATGTTCACTCAAGGAAAATGCTCTGTATTGTCAGGTTTTCCCCCCCCCCCCATTAAAATCAGTGAGATTGTCATTTTGCCCTAATTTATATTGATGCGCAGAAGCTTTTATTTATACTGACTTGAGTGTTTCCGATTTATAAAAGAAAATCTTTTATAAAGCATTTGTAGCATTTTTTTTTTTAAAAAAGAGAGTAGAAAGCTTAACTGGTAGAAGACTAATGAAATCAGAAGTCTGAAAATACATTGGCTTTTGTAGACTGACATTATTTGCTGTGTATATTTTGGAAATTTGTTTGTCTGTTCAGATGCCTCTTAAGATATTGTGACCAAATTTTGCATGATAGTTCTTGAGATCAAGGAGCAGGCTTTTGTCTGTGTTTGTATACAAGTGGGCGCCATTTGTATCAAGATGGCAGATGGAACCTTTAAAGCTGCAATGATTTTAACCACTGATTTCAGAGCCGCACTGATCTTTTTTGTTTGTTTGTTTCTTTGAATTCCAGAGCAATGCTGGGTTCGAGGCTGCTAGTCGTTTCTCATTGTGAATACATGTTCACTCGACTAAAATAGTCTGTGTTGTCCATTTCCCCCTATTAAATCAATGAGGCTGTCATCCCCCCCTACTTTATACTGATACACAGAAGCTTATATTTATAATGACTTTGAGTATTCCTGATATAAAAAAGGAAATCTTTTTTATGAAACATTCATAGCAATTTTATTTGGGAGGAGGCTAAACTGGTACAAGGCTAATGAAATCAGAAATCTGAAAATACGTTGGCTTTTGAAGACAGACAACATCTTTAATAATTTGTCATAGTGCATTGACATGTCTAGAGGCAAATTCTAAACTCTGGGACTGTGGAAACAGCAATTAACCTATTAAAGAGAGCTCCCCCCACCCCGGATGAGTTTAATCAGTTATACGATTGGAATACTTATTGCTGATTTGAAGTCGTGATTCCCTCACCCCCCCCCAAAAAAAAACTTCCGAAAATGTTACCTTTGTCTTATATGCAAAACAGCTGAAGCAATCAGCTGGTCCCTTATTTTCTCCCTTTTTCTTCCTAGCAGGCCCCAAGACACTTTGCTGTGTGGAGAAAGGATTATCCTCTTGGGACATCCCCAGACTTCACCTACTGCACAGCCACTTCCCCTCATCCTAGACCTGCCCCCATTGCTCCATCCTTTCCTTGAGTATTTTTGCTCGGCTGACATTTGTTCTTGAACTCCGATGAGATACTTCTTGTTGCCTTTCTCAGTATTCATATTTATAAATATATCGGTGTTTCATTACTGTTGTGTTTATTGTTTCCTGTTTGGTTTGTTCCGTTTGCTTCCCTGAGAATGTTTTTATATTGCAAGATGAGATATGAATAGATAAATAAATAGGGGTTTGCATGCCCAGGACACTCTGGTTTGATACAGGCTGCACGACATGGGGTATAAAGGTTGCATGAATTAGGGCACCTAGTCCTGATGACCATGTGCTACCTGCAAGACTGGAGGCTTCTGAATGCCAGCCACCGGGTAGCAACAGTGGGAAAGTGCTATCACCCTCATGCTCTGCTTGTGTGCTTCCCAAAGGGATCCTGCTGTAGGGAGCAGGGATGCTGGATTAGATAGGCCTTGGTCTGATACAGCAGCTGGACTCTTTCTGATTTGCCCCTAACTCACTGTAAGCCTGTGGCTTCTCTTCATCCATGCCTTGCCTGTTACTTAAAGGTCCTCTTATTAGCCTACTACTAATAAGAAACATTATTTATTCCTGTTCCTGTTTGCTCTTGGCATTGTTAGCTCTGGTAGTAAAACTGTAGTAACTACTGCTCTCTGGATTTATAGCTTCATAGGTGTGGAGTAAACACGGTACTATTTCCCGTGGCTCTCCTGCCTCTTGGTCACACAGGAGGCCAGAGTGTTGATGCCACTTGTCGCAGAGGCCAAGAGTCAGTGGGTTAAGACTGAGAGGGGGTTAGTTAGTATCTGGTTTCAGCTACTTGATCTGACAGCAAGAAGGAGCCCAGGGGCCTAGGAAAGGATCTCAAGGGAAGTGGAGAGGGTTGGTCCATATACAGTGGTACCTCGGGTTACATACGCTTCAGGTTACATTTGCTTCAGCTTACAGACTCCACTAACCCAGAAATAATACCTCGGGTTAAGAACTTTGCTTCAGGATGAGAGCAGAAATCGTGCTCTGACGGCGTGGTGGCAGTGGGAGACCCCATTAGCTAAAGTGGTGCTTCAGGTTAAGAACTGTTTCAGGTTAAGAACAGACCTCCGGAATGAATTAAGTACTTAACCAGAGATACCACTGTACTGGGACGCAGGTGGCGCTGTGGGTTAAACCACAGAGCCTAGGACTTGCTGATCATAAGTTTGGCGGTTTGTATCCCCGCGACGGGGTGAGCTCCTGTTGCTCAGTCCCAGCTCCTGCCAACCTAGCAGTTTGAAAGCATGTCAAAGTGCAAGTAGATAAATAGGTACCGCTCTGGCGGGAAGGTAAACGGCGTTTCCATGCGCTGCTCTGGTTCGCCAGAATGGGCTAAGTCATGCTGGCCACATGACTCGGAAGCTGTACGCCGGCTCTCTCGGCCAATAAAGCGAGATGAGCGCTGCAACCCCAGAGTCGGCCACAACAGGACCTAATGGTCAGGGGTCCCTTTACCTTTACCTTTACTTTTACCACTGTACAGATAATCTATCCATTAGGGTGGTAGATAAGGCCAGACAGGAGTTTCAGGACCTTGGATAGTTCTAAGCAGCCAATGTACTCAAATGCTCTGATGCTGAGGGCAGTGATTCTCCCCACTTTTTTTTTGGCCCATGAACCACTTGAAATTCAGTGAAGGTCTTGGTTAGATCACTCAGTTTTTCTGCCTGTTGTAGCAATTGTAATGCACTGTGCTAGATGTGTATGATTTTTGATTGCATTTTTAGAGACATGCTACGGAGCACCTGAAGTTCACAGGACTCTAGTGATCTGCAGATTACATTTTGGGAACCCCTGGCCTTGGACTCAACTGAGCCCTTATATCAGGCATGGAAAACCTGTGGCTTTCCAGCTGCTGTTGAACTACAGCTCCCATCATATTTGACCTTATTTTCTGGGGCTGATGGAGTTCTGGAGGACCCTAGATTCCTCATCCCTTATGTCCTCCCCCTGTGTGTTTCTCCCCCACCCCTGTTCAACCCTGTTCCTGAGTAGTGAAGGCTTTTCAGGAGCAGACCTCTGGCCTAGAGCTTATCACTTGCTCATCTCTCTGTTGACTCCCATTATGGGGTTGGTCCCTCAGAAGAATCTGGTCCATGGTTTGTATCTTTGGGACTCCCAATTCAAGGATCTCTGGTTGACGATCTCTCAGCTGATGGGCTGAAGTTCCAGGTTGGGATCTGAGCCTGGGTTCAGGATGCCCATTGCTTGTGCCGTTGGTCCTCCTGATGATCTGTCTGACTGCCCCTTGGTTTGGAGACTGAACCACTGCTCAGGGTTGAGTTCATGACCCTGTCCAAGGAAAGGTGTGATCTAAACATGTTACTTAGATTCAAATAAAAACTTGCTTTGTCAAAGTGATTGGAACTAATCTGAAATGCTGTGTAAATGTACCTGAGAGTAGGTTTCATTAACCTTGTTTGGATTTACTGCTGGGTACACTTGCATGATCCATTTGGAGAATCCAAATAGTCTAGCTAGTATGGAAATACTCTTTTTGTGCATTGTATCTTGATAAATACTCCTATGGCAGCCTACTGTCATGAGGTAAAGTAGATAGAAGCTACTTCATAATTTGCTTTATGCCAGTTTCTAGAAACCACAGGACGAGAGACTGCTCTTGTGCTTGGGTTTTGCTCATGGGCTTCCCATTGGGGCATCTTGTTAGCTACTGTGGGGATAGGATGCTGGACTAGATGGGCCATTGGCCTGATCCAGCAGGGCTCTTCTTTGGTCTTGGGAAATGAGTTGCCTTGACTGATGAAGGATGGGAACAGGGAGTCTCTGAAGCCTTAAAGTTTAATAAGGAGCAAGAAAATGCATTTACTGAAAATCATACACTGGAGAAGATGTCAAAGAGAAATCAAAGAATTGTGGAGATAGAAATGCATACTGAAGATCCCAGATTCAACCTGTAGCATCTCCAGTTACAAGAACCAGGCAGTAGGGAAGGCCTCTGAATCAGATCCTGGAGAGCTGCTGCCTGTCAGAGTAGACAAAACTGCACTCTGTGCTGGGATCTGACCTGGTAGAAGGCAGATTTCTATGACGAACTTGTACGTCTGAGGCTGAAACTATACAAGGAAAATGTGACTGCTTCTGAAAGCAGCAGCTCAGCTGATCCAGCAATTGCCAGGAGGGCAAAAGTTGATCTAGTGCCACAGAGTAGTGCATGATGTGATATCATTATGCTTCATTGCTTGCCATGTGTTGGGGATATTCAAGCATGAGAAGAGCCTACTGGATCAGGCCAATGGCCCATCTAGCCAAGCATCCTGTCCCCACAGTGGTTGACCAGATGCCTCAGTGGGAAACCTGCAAACAGGACCTGAGCACAACAGCACTCTCTCCTCCTGTGGTTTTCAGCAACTGATACTCAGAAGCATTGCTGCCTCTAGATGTTGGGGACTGAGCAGTGCCATCATGGCTAGTAGCCAATGATGGCATTACTCTCCTCCATGAATTTATCTAATCCTCTTTCAAAGCCACCCAAGTTAGTTGGCTGCCATCGCGGCTTCCTGTGGGAGAGAGTCCAGTAGTTTATTTTGCCGTGCATTTTCTATTACTGGAAGTTACCAGTGAGGTAGGGATCCAGGACTGTGGCTCTCTTGCAGCAGGATCCACGTTGGCTATCCTGCTTAGTTCCCACCTGACACTGTATTTTCTGTGTGGGTGAGAGTCTGTTGCAGAACCCAGGCTGTGCAGCGGTACGAGAATCCCAACACCGTAGCAAAATTAGCTTGGACAAGAAAGATCAGCTGTCATCAATAATTATAGACCTTCAAGCCAGAGTAATAACTCAAAACATGCATGCTTTTGTGCCAGTCGTTCAGATTCATAGCAAGCATTCTGTTTGTTGCAAAGAAACCGGGTGCGGGTGGGAGATGACAAATTTCTGTCCTTTGGCAACAGAAATAAAAGGTCAAACTCATCTTGTTTTTTAAAAAATATTTCCATTTCTCCCTCTCTCAAGTTTTCTGCCAGCAGAACGTAGCAGTCGTCATGGTCCTGAAGATCCTTGAGAGCAGGAATGGGGGGGGGGGGAATGATGCCCCGTAGGCTAAAAACACCCTTTTTGATTTGACACTTTGTCGTCATAGTCCCGAAGTCTGTGTGCTGTAGTTCAGGGGTCAAACTTAATCTTGTTTGTTTGATAAAGTTCTTCTATCCCCCCAGTGTGAAAGGGGACTCATTTTGCTCCAGTGATGACATCTTTAAAAGCCACTTGAAAACAATGTACCAGAATAAATTCCAAACAAAAGGTGACTTCTGACCTTCCTCAGCTGGGTTGCTAAGAGGGAGCTTTATCACATTCTCATGTGTGTGTGTCTGCGCGCACACACACACACACACACACACACACGAATAAAATTTAGAATACAGCACTTAGAAGCACCACCTGGATAGAATTCAACATTAACTCCTTGATGCACTTGGAACCCACTAATAAATGATCTATATTGTTATGTGGGTAGATTAATGAAAATAGGCTGTGGTGTGTGATTAGCATCATGTAGCAACTGACATTGGTAAGCATGCTTTCAGGGCTTGCTAGGGCTGGGCAATTTCTGGTTTTCAACATCATGATATATCAGCAGTTAAATGTAGTGATATACCGATCTATCACGATGTCTGAAATAAGGATGGAGCAATGCAGGCTTCATGGTATTTCCTGCATTGTGATTTTTGCATAGCACGCACGCACACCCACCCACTCACACCCTCATGATTTGTGATATATTGCCAGGTCAAAAATTATGAAACTAATATCGCGATATGGACTTCAAACCGGTCAATATATCGCCCAGCCTTGGGCTTGGACACACCAAGACTTTTGAGCAGGATGGATGTTTGTGTTTCCAGTCAATCACTAGCCCCAGCAGTCCTCAGCATGGCTGAACCTTTTTCGCTCTTTGCTCTTCTCTGGCTGGTCTGCAATGGGAACAGAAGGTGCTTGTGGAACCAGCAGTGTGATTTCCAAGGCTAGTATTATTGCTACTACTGCTTTTATTAAAGATTTTTTTGCTGTTAGAGCACCAGCACTGCATAATGTCAAAGAGGAGAGGCCTTTCCCTCAGTTTGCTTACAGTGTATGAATCAACACAACAGAGGGAACTAAAGGAGATGGTGGCCAGAGAAAACAGAGGTAAAATGCAAATTCATTTCATATGCATGTACTTCGGTTTAGTTAGATTAGGGCAGTCTTCCTCAACCTGGTGCCAGATGTTCTGGACCACAACTCCCATCAGCCCCAACCAGTGAGCAGGGTTGATGAGAGTTGTAGTCAAACCACATCCAAAGGGCACCAGATACTGGGGGAAATTGGAGGATGTTATGGAGGCAGAGTTTGCACATCTTGGAAAAGGTGAGAAATGGAGCAAGTGAAGGAGTGAGATGGCCTCACACAGATGTTGTGGGATGCAGTTCTTGGCAAAAGGAGAAATGAGGAAGAATGGAGCTGTTTGAAGGAAGGGGAGACCTTTGGGTGGTGGAGCTGAATAAGGCAAGGCCATGAGCAGTGGTAGAGCACCTGCTTTGCATGCAGAAGTATGCAGATTCAATCCCAGGCACCTCCAGATTATTTAATCTGTTCATTAATGAACTTTGTATTCTGCCCCGTAACATAAAGTTCCCTAGGAAGAACTTTCTGACTGTAAGAGCTGTTGGATGGGGGAATGGACTACTTTCCTTGGTTGGAGGTTTTTAAGCAATGGTTGGATGAGCATCTGCCAGGGATTATTTTGTTGAGACTCCTGCATTGCAAGGGGCTGGACTAGACTCTTGGGGGGCACCCTCGCAACTTTGTGATTCTTTGTTTCCACTAGTAACTTACAGTAATGAATTATAAACAGGATTTAAATGCAAAACAAGACAGACACACATGAAATCAAAACAAAAAAAGATAAAAGGATCAAGTAATATGTGATAGAAAAGACATGAATCAGCTTCTGATGTTCCTCTCTGCATTGTGTGTGTGTGTGTGTGTGTGTGTGTCTGTGTGTGTGTGTGTAACAAGGCTGTGGATGGCTTTGATGGTGAGAATGAGGAGTGTGTGCTGAGCCCAAAAGGAGACAGGAAGTGAGAGTAGGGTTTTCAAGAGGGAAATTGTGTGTTCAGAGCAATGGCAATATATAACGTTTGGGTACATTTCCACACACCTCCTGTTTAACGCTTATTACATATTGCTTATGCTTTGCCGGGCGCTGTGAGATTTGTTTCCACAACTTGTCTGGTTGTGTTTGTAGGATCCTTTATACCAACAAGACTTCTAGCTGCTACTCTCTCCCTTGCTACTCTTGTGCATGTCTTTCCACACACACACACACCCAATATCAACATGGTTTATGCATATCAGGGCTGGCTTAAGAACCCCAGTGTGGAATGGATGCTGGCCACTCCTTCCCTCCCCTGCCCCAAGTAAAATGATGTGGACTTTGGCGGAAGGCCAGAGCTCACAACAGTGGTGATGTGATACAAGGAGGGCCAAAGGAAGCTCTTCCCAAATCTTGGAGAAAGTGAGCAGAAGGCATTCGCCTGTTAGATGCTTTGGGACTGCAAGCAGGGTACATTTTCTGTCTTTCAGCTTCGGACCCCTGAGTGCGGAGAGGAAGATCATTCTTTCAATAGTTGGTTCCAATTAACCAAATAATCAAATAATCAATTTAATTTGGACGTGGTTTGCTGGGTAGTTCTAAGTCAGCATTCTGCTTTCCACCTTTATACCTGATGCAGTGGCCAGTTTTGCACACAAACTCAGATGTCCTGCAGGATTAATAATAATAATAATAATAATAATAATAATTATTTATATCCCACCCTTCTCGGTTTAAAAACTGGGCTCAGGGTGGCTAACAACAAATATAAAACATTTCTGCAGTTCTTTTTTTTAAAAGAGCTTTAATTATTTGAGAGCACAGATTGAATTAACCAGCATGAACGAAGAACACCCTTCAGAACAGCTGCTGGTGCTGCTTAATGTAAGGCAGCCTCTCTCCCCTGCAAGGGTGGCTTGGAAATCCCTCCACATGCCCTCGCCTGCATGCATTATACATTATTGTCCGTGTCAGTCCCTTCATCGCTTCCTCAGTCCTCTGGCAAGCCCTTGTCGGCTTATGCTTTGCCGGGCGCTGTGAGATTTGTTTCCACAACTTGTCTGGTCGTGTTTGTAGGCCACGGCACAGAAATGTGCAGCCCTGTCTAAATCTCTGCACTGCAACTCTTTTAACTGTGGCAGGTGGTGCAGGAGGAAGTCAGAGATGTCACCGTTAAAGTTTGTGGGAAGTGGGGCTGGATTTGCAAGTGGCCGTAGTCTTTTCTAGGTGCAGGGGCCATCCAACTGAGGAGTCTCTAGCTAGCATGTTCTACATGTTCGCGTAGGGATGTGGGTGGTGCTGTGGTCTAAACCACTGAGCCTCTTGGGCTTGCTGATCAGAAGGTAGGTGGTTCGAATCCCCATGACGGGGTGAGCTCCCATTGCTCTGTCCCAGCTTCTGCCAATCTAGCAGTTCTAAAGCACGCCAGTGCAAGTAGATAAATAGGTACCGCTGTGGTGGGAAGGTAAACGGTGTTTCCGTGCACTCTGGTGTGCCATCATGCTAGAAGCAGTTTAGTCATGCTGGCCACATGACCCAGAGAGCTGTCTGTGGACAAACGCCTGCTCCCTCAGCCTGAAAGCAAGATGAGCGCCACAACCCCAAGTCGCCTTTGACTGGACTTAACCATCCAGGGGTCCTTTACCTTTTTATCTACATGTTTGCATACATAGTCTCAATGTCCCAATTTTCCCATTCCAACTGATGCAATAGAAGATAATTTTTGTGCAATAAAATGGGAAGATGTAACACCATATCTCATTAAAGAGCTGCACATCTGCAAATGTGTGAAGGGTGTTCATATCCTGCACCCATCTGGCTTGATCTTCTTTAAAAGGCTTCTTACTTCAGCATTGCCACATAGGGGAGGGTAGGAGGAGTTCCATACACACCATACATTTAAAGCACCCCAGCCAAAGAATCTTGGGCGCTGTAGTTTTCTCCAGCCATGCTACCACCAACAGCCCTGTGGGAAAGGTACTGATGACTTTTTTATTTGGTACTTTCATATTTTATTTATATACAGTGGTACCTTGGGTTACATACGCTTCAGGTTACATATGCTTCAGGTTACAAACTCCGCTAACCCAGAAATACCACCTTGTGTTAAATACTTTGCTTCAGGATGAGAACAGAAATCGTGCTCCGGCGGTGTGGCAGAAGAGGGAGGCCCCATTAGCTAAAGTGGTGCTTCAGGTTAAGAACAGTTTCAGGTTAAGAACGACCTCTGGAACGAATTAAGTACTTAACCCAAGGTACCACTGTATTTGTTACAACGCTTTGTAGCAGTCTTAAATGTAGTGTATGTTTCTTGCAAGCTGCCTTGGAAGAAATCCGAATCCTGAAAGGCTGGATATATAAGCAATTCCAATAAATAAGCAGGTTTAAGAGTGGAGTGTGATTGTGCCTCGGTTTACGAGGGACAGGATGGCCTGTTCTGGATCCTGCTGGCTAATTTAAAAGCGCAGATTTACAGGCCAGCAAATTGTGTGTTAGGAACAGGAGAACAACCTTGTCCGTTCACTTTGAAAACTGCCAGGGATTTGGGAACAGGCTCCGTGAAAAGCTTGCAAGACCTTGAGGAGCTTTGCAGACACTTCCCCACCCTCCAAATTGCTCGCAAATCCTTGATAATTTGTTCCCCTCTGTGCACAGTTTGCAATCTGCTTATTGAAACTAATGGAGGCACGTTAAGTAAACATTTGAGGGAGGCAGTGAGGACAAGGGGGCTAGCTGAGGCCATTTCTGGACCGGGATAGCCTGGCCTCAATTGTCCATGCTCTAGATAATTTTTTTGCTTGGACTAACTGTAATGTGCTCTATACGGGGCTGCCCTTGAAGACAGTACAGCGGCTGCAGCTAGTGCAGAGTAAAGTTACTAGGTTGCTAAGAGGTGCAGCTTGAAGGGACCTTGTGCCACTGGTCCTGAAAACCCTGCATTGGCTGCCAGTGAACTGCCAGGCCCAATTAAAGGTATAGGTGCTAGCATAAGGTAAAGGTAAAGGTACCCCTGCCTGTACGGGCCAGTCTTGACAGACTCTGGGGTTGTGCGCCCATCTCACTTAAGAGGCCAGGGGCCAGCCCTGTCCGGAGACACTTCCGGGTCACGTGGCCAGCGTGACATCGCTGCTCTGGCGAGCCAGAGCCGCACACGGAAACGCCGTTTACCTTCCCGCTGATAAGCGGTCCCTATTTATCTACTTGCACCCCGAGGTGCTTTCGAACTGCTAGGTTGGCAGGCGCTGGGACCGAGCAGCGGGAGCGCACCCCGCCGCAGGGATTCGAACCGCCGACCTTTCGATCGGCAAGCCCTAGGCGCTGAGGCTTTAACCCACAGCGCCACCTGCGTCCCCAGTATAGGTGCTAGCATACAAAGCCCTAAATGGCTTGGGACCCAAATACCTGAACAAGTGCCTTCCTCAGTAGCAACCACAGTGGACCCTCACTAACAGGTGAGACCTTGTTGGTGGTGGGGCCACTCCCAGGGGCTGCCCAGTTAGTGCTGAGCCAGGACAGGGTCTTCTTAGTGGTGGTTCCCCTGTTTTGCAGAATCCCTGCCCTAGTGTGATGTGCCTGCCCCCAACATTATTAACTTTCAGGAAAAAATTGGAAACATTTTTCTTTACCCAGGCATTTGGGGGCTGAAGAACACTGTTTCTGGCAGCCTCAAGATCACTGGATGGAAGACTGTTTTGAGTTGTCATTGTTTTTAGAATGTTCTAACTCTTTCGGAATGTTCTTCTGATCTCCATCGGGGGGGGGGGAAGGGGGGTATAAATTAAATGCATGAATAATAATAATAATTAATAATAATAATGATAATGATAATGATAATAAATGCATAAATAGCTCCAATCCCTGTTGCTGTTTTCTGTGAATTAGGGGGTGACTTTTTAAAGTGGCAGGGTCCCCTCCTGTGCTCATGAAGGCTACCTATACATGTCAGAACCCTTCTCCCCAAGTTTTAAAAACGTGCAAGTGGGGGGGTTGATAGAGGCTGGAGCTTACACAACCATACTCACCCCCACAAGAAGAAGAAGAAGAAGAAGAGTTTGGATTTGATATCCCACCTTTCACTCCCCTTCAGGAGTCTCAAAGCGGCTAACAATCTCCTTTCCCTTC
Organism: Podarcis gaigeae; assembly: GCF_964106915.1. NCBI lineage: Eukaryota > Metazoa > Chordata > Lepidosauria > Squamata > Lacertidae > Podarcis > Podarcis gaigeae. Next base: position 29,401,066 of record NC_139684.1, read on the forward strand.
CTCCCCCACAACAAACACTCTGTGAGGTGAGTGGGGCTGAGAGACTTCACAGAAGTGTGACTGGCCCAAGGTCACCCAGCAGCTGCATGTGGAGGAGCAGGGAATCGAACCCGGTTCCCCAGATTACGAGTCTACCACTCTTAACCACTACACCACACTGGCAAACAAGTGTTTGCTTAATAAGTATGTAATTCCTGAAGGGGTCTACGGTGTCCATTGATTTCAGGAGAAAAACGTGGGGCAAGAGGATTTTCTCCGGTAGGCTGATGTTTTGCTGCTGCCCACGGGCCCTTTTCAGGCATGAGGCCACCTCCTCCGCACGCTCTCTGCCGAAATCAATGGAGAGGCTATTTATTAATTTATAAATGTTTTCATGCCGCCCTTCAGTCATATTCCCAGGATGGTTTACAAAAAGACTAAAATGTAAAAACAACAGAAAAGGGGGAGAAAGTCACACAATTGTAAAAGAAGAATAAAACAGCAGTCTTCAAAATGCATCTAAAAAAACCTAGGGATTTTATTTTTAAAGGCTTTTGCCTGGTGAAAAAAGGACCATGAAGCTGAACCTTTCTGGGTGGTGCATTCCACATCTGGGCTGTCACTGAGAAGGCCCCCAGGATTTCCTTTCTTCTTATTTACACATGTGTTCATGGAGAAGAGGTTTTGAGCTTGATCTGCAGAAAGTTTGCCAGAATGGTGATTGCCCTCTATATTTCTTGCCAATTAATCAGTGCCAGTACACTCTTGCTTATAGGAAGGGAATTAGCAATGATCAATTAACGCCAAGGTAAATGCAGATAAAATAGTATTTATTTACACGGACTTGGAGTACAACCTGGGGTTCTACAACCAGATGGTAGTGGGGCCCTCAGCTGAAGATCTCAATGTATGGGTAAGAGATGGGGTTCTTCCAGCACACTAGTCCAACAACATGAAAGCCTTTAAACGTCCAAAACAGCAATGTGAATTGGGCCTGTGATGGTCATGCCATCCCATCAATTTTGTTAAACCATCTTAAGAACGTAAGAAGAGGTCTGCTGGATCAGACCAATTGCCCATCCTGTTCTCACAGTGGCCAACCAGATGCCTTTGGGGAAACCCATCAGCAGGATCAGAGCACAAGAACAGTCTCCCCCTCCTGTGGTTTTCACCAATTATAAAACCTGCTGCAAAAACCCCAGCTCCACACTCTGCATTTGACTGAGCTTCAAAATATCCTCCAGCGGACTAAAAATTGCTTGAAAGCATTTGAAGTGGTGTCGGGATGGGGATCTTAATTTCAAACACTCACCCCATGCTTCCCCCCCCCCATGGGTCGTTGGCCTCTCCTACGCAGTCCTGTCCATCACACTGCAGCTTCTGCTGAGTGTGTCGGACAGCAGTAGCCAATGTATAATGCCCTTCGCCCCAGGCAGCATAGCCAGCAGCCAGGGACAATGGGAGCTGTAGTCGAAAATATCAGGAAGAAACCACATGGGCTGCCTCTGCTCATGGGCTACAGGAGCAAAATTCACACTTGCATAGGAGTGGAGTGGTGCAAAAGTAGATGGAGCTTTCTTGCATGGCTGGACCAACTTTGTACTAGTTTCTTTTTTTTTTTTTGCAAGCTGCCTACCCCGCCCTCTGCATCTTGCATCTCTCTGCTTACTTATGGGCCCCCAAATCCACACAGAAAATTATCAAAGTTTGAACAAAGCTTAACCTTCAGTATACCTGAGGGAGCGTCTCCACCCCCATCGTGGTCCAGTGCCGAGGGCCTTCTGGCAGTTCTCTTGCTGCGAGAAGCCAAGTTACAGGGAACCAGGCAGAGGGCCTTCTTGGTAGTAGCGCCCACCCTGTGGAATGCCCTCCCACCAGATGTCAAAGAGAAGAACAACTACCAGACTTTTAGAAGACATCTGAAGGCAGCCCTGTTTAGGGAAGCTTTTAATGTTTAATAGATTATTGTATTTTAATATTCTGTTGGAAGCCACCCAGAGTGGCTGGGAAATCCCAGCAAGAAGGGCGGGGTAGAAATAATAAATTATTATTATTATTAACCTTCACACTTGTAAAAAACCAGTTTCATTGTGGTGCAATGGACATAACCTTGCTCAGCTCTGTGGATGCTGGTGTGGGGTGGTGGGCGGTTGAGGATCCCACTCTTATTTTTAGAAAGGACAGAAAGTACTTAAGGGTTATAAAAGGTTAATGCTTTGGAGTCTATACTAAGAAACTTGGCATAGTTAATCACTGCGCCAGGGAATTTTCCTAACCGGAATCCACTTACTGGTTGTTTATAGACATCAGATTATGATAGTACATGCTAAACTTGCTACCTTGTCATGAGACATCCCGACAGACCTCTTACCACGTGACACATTGTACAGATCCCTGACGGGTAAACAGAAGGACAAACAAGTGATATTCAGTGGGTGAAATTAGTTTTAGATTTTGGATTCCATGGTCCCGTCTCTTCATTTGTTACACCTGTTGCATTTCTTCTATAGTGCTCAAGGTGGCGTACATGGTTTTCCCTCTCTCCATTTTGTCGTCACAACAAGCTTGCGAAGTAGGTTAGGCTGAGAGACAGTGGCTGGCCCAAGGTCACCCAGTGAGCATCTTGGCTGAGTGGGGACTTGAACCCTGGTCTCTCCCACTAACCACCACACCACACTGGCTGTTAGTGCACATAACCCTTTTAGATGGTTATGTGTTAACTGCACTTCAAAATGCCCTGTTGTTTTTTTGGACCCTCTCCAAAGTCCTACTCTAATGGTATCACTGGAAATCTACTGTAAAGGGTAAAACTCCTATATTTGAAGTAAAAAATACACTTCCCAGCCACATAGGTTCTTTTTCTTCCCCTACTATGGCTGCAGGGAGGTAGTTGAGAAGGAAAGCAAGTGTATTATACTCCTTGCCCTAGAGGTGCTTCAGGGATATTAAGAGTACCACAAGAAGATTATACTGTTTACGAGATAAAAGGGTATGTGACAAAGGTTTATATTTAGAGCACTCCCTATGAGGGAGCGGGGTGTTCTTTTTAGTGCACCAGGAGTGTGCTTCTTTCTGTATAGGATGCTTGCAATTCCACACCATTTGTCCTGAACGCAGCAGTAGTGATCACGCCCCTAGATTTTGAATGTTTCCTGCAACGGCAGACTTCAAGCATGCTGAGAAATAATTTAAGATGGCAACAGATGCAGAGGCCGTTTTAGCAGTTCTCTGTTCAACTCGAGGGCCAATTGAGACATTACGGCCCCCTTGTGTAGGGCACAAATGGGCATTTCCACACACCGCAGTGCTCCACACACCAGCCGTAATCATCCAGAATTCCTTTATGATGTACACCAGCCCAGTTGTGGGCATCTCCACAGCAGCAGCAGAAACTGCCACAAATTCTTCGCACAAGTGCGGAGACACCACAGAGATCAGAGTGAGCGGGAAGAAGAGTCAGCAGCTTCTGCTGCTCTTAAAGGCTCTTGGTGGATGCCAGGCAGTAGCAAAGTGCAAAGAGTCCTGATTTTTTAATATATATATAAAAATGGGCTTTGTGGTTCTGGGTCTAATCTTATCTTTTTTCTAAAATTCATTTACAGTGGACGCTCAGGTTGCGAAAGTGATCTGTGCGGGAGGCACGTGCAGGTTGCGATTCGGTGCTTCTGCGCATGTGCAAAGCATGATTTAGTAGTTCTGCGCATGTGCGAGCGCTGAAACCTGGAAGTAACCCGTTCCGGTACTTCCAGGTTTTGGTGCGTCCGTAACTGGAAAACACACAACCTGAAGCGTTTGTAACCCGAGGTATGACTGTATTGGTGTGTGTGTTTTTCTTTTTATAAAGCTCCCAAAGAAGAAAATAAAATAAAATTGGGATTAAGGAGATTTCTCAGGGTGGTGGAGGGTGTGTGTGTGCTGTATCCTGTTGTTGTGGTACTGGTGGCACTCACTCTTGTTTTGACAGGAAATGCTTGAGGGGGGAGGAAATACACAAAAAATGTGGGGCTGAAGAGGGTCAGTTGTGGGTAAGTGAGAAAAGTCCCTATTTGAGGAATATTAGAGGGTATGAGTTTCTTGTGCACAGATGGCAGGAAACTCTCCAAAGTCGACTGAACAGTTGTTAGGTCACACAAGCTAACCAAAGAAGTGAAAAATATGGTATATGCTTTGATAGATGACCTACATGTGAAGAGATGTGAAAACTGCAAAAGAGAGAGCTTTAGCCTTGGATTCAGACAGAAACCAAACATTGGTCTGATTCTCTCTCCAGCTTGCTGCTTTTCTTTTGACTTGCATCACTGCAAATTTCAGCTCTGGATTTGTCCTTCTGCCTAAGGGGTCCCACCCATTTTCCAGTCTCAAGCCTATTCCTTTGTTCCACTTAATGGCCCATCACCCAGGTGATCACCCTCTCAGGAAGCTAGCCTGGATTATATTTAAACACTTGCTGGATCTTGCTGGGGTTAGAAGGGTCTTGGCATGCAGCCTACTTCCCCCCATCCCCCCACAATCTCACAGCACTACTATTGTTGCCTTGAGAAGTCCATTCATGCTAACACACTTTTCCCTCTTAACCAACAGGAAAGAATTGGTACCTGGTGCATTTGGACCTCACAGTGACAGATGTAAATGACAACGTCCCTGAATGGGCCATGGAGCCTTTCCCTTACCTAGCAACTGTTTCCCCTAAAGCTGCAGCAGGCACAAAAGTGTACAAGCTCTTGGCTAAGGATCAAGATGAAGATGAAAATGGAGCTGTTGAATATTTTCTGGTAGAAGGTAAATGCAGCTTCTAAAAGCACAGGTGGAGTGTTTCTGTGTGGATTTGTGGATTCCCCCCCCACCCCCTCCTGTCTCACTCTGTACTTGGTGGGGCTTTTTTGGTATTTATTTCTACAACACCATTCTGATCAAAACCCGGTCAAATTAACCATTATTTAAAGACAGTGGAGACTGGTGCCCATTGGGACCGGAAGGGTAAAAAGCAGGGAGGCCAACAGCAGGTGGCACCAGAGACAAAGACAGGCAGATGCAACAGGAAGCCCAGTGTTCTCCACTTTCCTGCTGAGTTCCACAAAGGCAACACTAAGAGGAGAAAGAGGAAGCTGACAGTCACTGCCACCCCCAAGGCCAGGCTTCCTCAACCTCGGCCCTCCAGATGTTTTGAGACTACAATTCCCATCATCCCTGACCACTGGTCCTGCTAGCTAGGGATCATGGGAGTTGTAGGCCAAAAACACCGGGAGGGTCGAGGTTGAGGAAGCCTGACCAAGACTAATTGTTAGTAAGGATGCAGGCAGCTGGTGGGCTGGTTGAGGGCAGACTGAACTTGAGGGAGTCTTGTTCACCCAATGGGGTGAATGAGAGGGAGGGGCTGTAGGTCAGTTGGAGAGCACATGCTTTGCATCCAGAAGGTTCCAGGTGCAACCTGTTTCACCTGTAGCTAAATGCATCTCAAGCTTCTCTGGGAAGGATCCCAGCGGATTGGCTCAGCAGGAACATTTGGACCCACTGGCCTTGCTGCCACCTCATCCCTTCTGGAAGGAAGCCACGACTCATCTGTTGGGATGTCAGCCTTTCCTCACCATGCCATCTGCTGCTGACTCCCGTCTACCTCCTTGAACTAACCAGGAGCCACTTATGAGCTGTTAAGAAACTTGATTTGTCCCCCCCTTCCACCCTGAGTTCCTGGTCATGTCAGAACCTTCAAGTGAATATTGACTAAGCAGTGGAGATAGCTCCTGTGGTTATATATTTATTTGTCCCTATCCAGTCCCTTCCTCCCAAACAGACTGAAAGGGTGAGGTTTAATGTTAAACCAGTTACCCACTTCAAAACATGAGTCTGTTGACCACGGTCTGGAACGTAGTTCTTTGGGTTTTTTTGTTCCTTTGCAGGTGGAGAAAACAGATTTGAAGTGGAAAAAGATACCGGTTGGATCAAAACAACTGGTTTGCCTCTGGTGAAGGAGAGGGAATATTTGCTGACTGTGCTGGCAGCTGACAAACCAGGGCGCCAGGGCTCCCCTGCCTCAGTGTCTGTAGTCGCCGGACGTCGAGCGCCACAGTTTGCCAACACGTCGTACTCCGTTTACGTCCCTGAAAATCTTCCACTGGGAGAACCGTGAGTGCCAAAATTGTGATGAAGGCTGTGTCCTGCACCTTTAATGGCATTTTGAGAATAGGCCTCTTCAGTTAGCTTTATCAGCGAGAAAGAAAGTTTAAGTTCAGCTGATGTGTGCTGCTTGTTAATAAATTATGAGTCCTAAATTACTATATTGAATTGGGGAACTCCTTACAGAAGACAACACAAGCAGGAGGTCGATTGGTTTAATCAAAAGGTTGAATAGTGCAAACAGAAAACCTCAAGGCACAGAAAATCAGCTAATAAAGTTCCATAATTTTGTTGTAGCTGGAACTGAGCTGCGTCTAAGGAACAGATGGGGACAGGAATACTGGAAGTAGAGACACATACAGTAGTTGGCACATCCAGGCAGCTGCTGTGCCCCAGAGCTGTGATAAGTTGCAGAAGGTTAGACAAGATGATCCTTGGTACACCTCCCAATACTACATTTCTATTATTCTAAGTGCCACTTGTACCAGTGCCCACCCTGAGCCCCTCATGCTTGTTGGCTGAGCAGCCATTTTAATTTCCCACAATGCCCCAAAATGACGCTTTTCCCAGGGGACTGCGGGGTATAAAATAATTGAAATGTAGCCATTGTTTAGTAAATCTCCTGACCTGGAGGCCCTTGAAACTACAGATAGTACCCCATTTTGTGTGTGTGCGGAGGGGGGAAGAGGCCAAAACCAAAGGAAGCAGATGTCCCCCTCAGTCTGAATTCTCCTTCCACCCCTCAATTAATGAGTCAGTTTTGCTCAGTTATATCCCTGCTAAGTCAACGAGGCCTTTGGAAGTGTCACTGTTAGTGACCCCCACTTGGTTCAGACACACAACTTGTATCCTGCAAGAGCTGTAAGTTCAGTATTGTGGGCCAATTTCTATGCAAGCCCCTCCTGGGTAAGAGCCTTTTGAACTTCTGGCAGTCTACAAAAGACCTTTTGATTTCAGGATTCCAATTTCATGGTTAGTTTAAGCAGATTTCATCTTCATTGCATCGTTTCAGCCCTACTGTACAGTGCTTAGAGCCTACGGTATTAAAGCGGTATATAAATTGTTGAAAGAAAAGGAAACATTAAAACATAATGAATTTAATGAACATTAAAACACCTCGAACTTCTCTGGCTTTCAAATGACGCCTTGTCAGTGCAAATGGGTTGGGTGGTTGTAGGAGGCCTCCCCGTTGAACTGAGCCGACGGATGGTACTTGCCTGCTCACATGAGGTGATATACTATATAGCAACTCATCCTCTTTTCAGGATAAGAACTATTATAATCCTGCCAGATGTAGGGCTTGACCCATTAAAGTCTAGGAGACTCCCGTGTACTTTGCTGAACTTTGGAGCTCATCTGACAATCTGTCATAATTTAGTGCATGTGTTATCGGATTAAACTTAAATGGTTTACTATCCGATTTACTGCCCCTGCATTCTAAGAACCATGTTTTTTTGCTGAAGCTGCCTCGAAAGCAAAACCAAAAATTGGCCACCATGGGATCGGCTCTTCAGTCGTGCTTCTTCATGAGGCTCACAGCGAGCATGTGGTGTTTGCGGGAGGACTGTGATCCTTTATTAAATCTGCTTGAAGATCATCTGGATGTCTGCAGCTTCTGAAACATGTATACATTTATTATACCAGCATGAAACTAGATTTTGAAGGGATGCTCCCGGGCGATTCTGGCGGTACTAAAAAGCCCCAAATATTGAATTGGGGTAGGGAACCTTTTTCCCCTGTTGAAAGTCCGTTGACCTCCTATGAAAAGGGTCAATTGTGGTCTGGAGCCAATGGTGTATGGAGGCCGAACCACTGGTGGGAAGAGTTTGTAGCATTGCAGGGTTGCTCTGTGCCATCCCATCTCTCTTTCTCTGTGTATGCCCACCTGTGCCCTCTTTTCTGCCTGGAAGTGTCCCCCCCCCCACATCGCTTGACACAAGCACCAATGGATTGATTGCAGGGGGATTACACTCTCCATGTCTCCACCCATTCCTCCTTTGTTTTCCCACCCACCCCTTTGACATAAGTCTGAATGGACTGGGAAGTAAAATACAAAGGGGATCTCTCCCTTTATCCCTGGGGAAGACCCAGAAGACCCAAGAGAGGTGCACAGATCAACTGCTTTCTTGCACAACAACTCGCAAGGAGCTGACATTGAGCCCAAGACCAAACTTAAAGACTTCTGCTGTTGCTATATGCTTATTAGGAGTGGTTAGTTAGCAGCAGGCCTCTTATTTACCTGTTGAAATGGTAATGTGTAGAAATCTGAAAGTATTTCCCCACACCCCACCACCCTAGAGATAACACGCAGGGCAATGTATTTGGCACTGAATGCCAAACTGAAGACTTAGTTCTTCAACAATAACTGAGCTATGCTGCAAGTCAATAATGTGTCATTTTTGTGTGTGTATGTTATCAAGAAAAACAAGAAGAAAACCCATTTTTTTTGCCATGATTGTTCAGCCTGTCATGCGTAAGAAAACAACTAAGGCTGCAATGAAGCAGGCTGCGAAAATGCATTCCTAATGCAGTTTCCCAGCAAGTAATCCTGATGGCTTTTGAAAGCTTTCCATCGTCGTCCTCCCAGTCATTTTGTTTCCTCATCTTCCACACACATTGTGCTTGAGAGCATGGGAAGAAAAAAAAAAAGACACAATACATCCCCAGCCATATAAAAGGCAGTGCAAAGCAATTACATTATGACAAACCGTAATAAAGAAGAGTGACGATCCAAACAATTTTTATTCACAGTTCTGTTACCAGCAAGGACAGCACAAAACACCCTCTGACAACAGCAACAGTCAAGTATGCTCTTTTCAGGTGCTTTAGAGGGAGGCGTGATGCCCCGTGGCTGTACCTGCATTGATGCATGAGAGGGGCTTCTCAATGGCTACTAGCCATGATGGCTATGCTCTGCCCTCCACAATTGGAGGCAGCAGTGCTTCTGAATACCAGTTGCTGGAAACGGCAGGCAGGGAGAGGGCTCTTGTGCTCAGGTCCTACTCATGGGTTTCCCACAGGTATCTGGTTGTGAAAACAGGATGATGGAATAGATGGGTCATTGGCCTGATCCAGCAGGCTCTTCTTATGTCCTTACAGCTATCCAGTGTCAGGGCTGGGTGGCTGCTTTGCCCTGAGCACAGCAGGGTCCCCAGGAGCAGGGCCCCCAGGTTACCAATAAGCTTTTCGGGAACAAGCTCCATTTGGGGCAGTGATTGCTGCAGTGGGTTCATGACCCTTGTGGTCCCTTCCAGCTCTATAATTATATGATTCCAAGCCTGTTCTCCATCCCTGGTAAACTCAGCCAGGGACAATCAGTGCTGCTCTTGCCTTGCACAGCTCTGATTCTTCACCTTTTTGGAGTTCCATCCTGGGTTGTGTTCCTTAGTTATACTGAGTGTAGGTTCACACCATACATTTAAAGCAAATAATTTCCCTCAAAGAATACTGGGAATTGTAGTTTGTTAAGGGTGCTGGGAACTGTAGCTCTGTGAGGGGGGAACTACAGTTCCCAGGATTCTTTCTTTGGGGGGGAGGGGTAGCTGTGTGTTTTAAGCTGGATGTGCTTCACATGCTTGGTGTGGATGGATCTAGATGCGATGTGATGTTCCATAATTATATTAAAAATTTTGCCGGTTTCCAAAGTGGAGTGGCATCCTATGAAAATGTTAGAAAGCAGCTTCCTCTTGCGCTGCTCATTGTTGATTTCTTTTAACCTTTTCCAGGTTCCTGACCGTGTCCGCTTTGTCACATCAAAACAAGTCCCTGAGCTACAGCCTCTTAACTAATCCGAACGGCCTGTTCGGCATTAACCAGGGGACAGGGGACATCTACTTCAGTCGAAATCTGGATTACGAGAATGGTCAGCACCAGTACCTCCTCCTGGTTCAAGCAAGAGAAAACCAGGGACAGCTCAGCAGCACTGTTGAGGTCAGCAACCCTTAACAGCAATGCACATTCAATTCTCCAGTCATTCCCTCTGTTTCCAGTGTCCCAAGCTGTGAGTGCCATTGCTGATTTAGCAAGGACAGCATTGCGTACGCACAATAGGGAGGTGCCAGCAGCCTGGGGGCGGGGAGAAATACTGAGGTTTGCCAAAGTACAAACAAACTTAAGAGATGAGGGGAGGAGCAACAGCAAACAACAACAACAACCCAATGAGAACTAACTGTGTCCAGCGGCTGTGCAATGCAATTTGGTGTGGCGGCGGGTGGGGCAAATGGAATGGAGTGGCTGGAATCCTGAACTGGTGAGTTTTCATGAGGCTTTTGTTTACAAAAAATCCAGAAAGTGCTGCAGAAGCATGGAGGACTGAATCTAAAATGGGGGAAAATGAGAAACCGAGAGAACTGTAGTTGAACAGGTTTTTCCATCCCTGTTTGAAAATGACTTTTCAAAAAGAAACTCACTGAAAAATATTGGAGGAGCTTGAGAGAAATCCTAACATCTTACATTACAAACTGCGGATACTTGGTAGCAGCAGTGGCCAGGGTGGTAGGATGTGGAGCCAGGAAGCTGCCCTCTTGACAGTGGGGTAGCTGCAGTGAGTTGGGGAGCTGTGCAGACGCACAGGAGCCAATCGACTTTTTGTGCTGCTAAACATTCCCTTGCTTTGTCCTTTTTCTAGGTTTGGGTTGTGATCACAGACGTGAACGACTGTGCCCCAGAATTCCAGCAGTCGATCTACACCAAAGACAACGTCCCCGAAACTGTGACTGTAACAACTGCACTTTTACAAGGTTTGCAAAAGATTTTCACATTTTGTTGTCAGACTTGCCCCTCGACTCACCTGGACTCCTCGAGAGCCATCATTGCCACCAGTTAAGCATAGACCAGGTACAGCCAATGACCGTGCTCTCCAGGTTATGTCACCCAACAGATTCCATAACCGCTGATGGCAGGAGCTGGATCCTTAGCAACCCCTGAAGTTAACCCCTTGCCTCCCTCTGTTGTACCGATGAATCAATGGATCCATGGTTTGATTTCTGTATGAGGTTTCTTCTTACAGCTTCCTCTGCCTCTGTATATTTTGTCAGCTCTTGTCCTTCTGCAGTCCCTCCCGTGTGTGTTATTGGATAGGACATCTTCAACATATGCATCTTGAAGGCTGAAGATTACATCAACTTCACACATACATAGGAAAAAACACACAGCTGTGGATATGGCAACTGCCCAAATGAAGCCACCTCAATGTAGTTGTTATTTATTTACACGAAAGACGCCATGCATGTTTTTTTCTGCCCCCTACCTCATTTAATCCCCACAACAGCCCTTTGAGGTAGGTTAGACTGAGAGACCATGACTGGCCCAAGGCCACCCAGTGAGCTTCCTGGCTGAGTGGGGATTTGATTCCTGGTCTTTCCCAGGTCTTAGTCTGACACTAACCACTACACCACACTGTCTCTCATGGCTTTTGTGCCTTTGGACAACTTCATTGCTGAGCATGGAGCATGTCTGATAAAGGCCCCAGGCCTAGCTTGCAGTCCACAGAGCTTGCAGAGCCAGCATGATGTAGCCTTAACTCTGTTATTAAACCAGCATCTTGGTTTTTTTGTTTTTAAATCCTTGAATATAATCTTTTGCAAGCAAAAATCCTGAAAGGTCTCCTTCCTCCCCACCCTTTGCCCCAACAGTGTCAGCCCATGACTGTGATTCTGAAGAAAATGCAGAAATCCTCTATTACACCCTGAGCTCAGAGTTCAGCATTTCCAGTCACGGCACCATCTTCCCAGCCACAGAGCTAGATTACGAGCGTCCTAATCACCTGTATGAATTCGTAATCATGGCGGTAGATAAAGGAGAGCCCCCAAGAACTGGGACAGCGACGGTCAGGATCCGCCTCTCAAACATCAATGACGAAGTTCCCAGGTTCTCACAAACAATGTAAGTATATGCCTGTTGTTGTTGTTGTCAATGCTTCAGATGTCGTTTGATTAGTACCATGTCGGAGTTTCCATGCGATGATTGCGGCATCCTGGTGGTGTTTGATCATCCCCAGGTCATTGTGTGGAATGAGGTGAGATTTTGGGGGTGCCAGTAATAGCTGTGTATTCCCACTGGGATTGATTCATGTGGCCCTTTATAAGCCAACCCCTTCCTCAAGATCAGGGGTCAGCAAGGTTTATCTTGCCTGGGCCGGATCAGTTCTGCGGAGATCCCTCCATGGGCTGGATTGTGCGTGCCCCCACAATTTTTGGTGTCTGAATCATGGCTGGCTGGGTTGACACTGCTATGGTGGGGATGAAGGTTTAAAATGCCAAACAGTCACCCACCGGAAAACATTTTAAAGTGTTCCCTACACAGGTGCTGCAGTATTTCAGTCCATTCTTTGTAACCAAAGTACAGAGCAGATGAGTTGAAAATGTTTTGGGCAGAAAGTTCCCGTTTTAACAAGTTGATTTATTTGCTTCACTGGCTCTGCATTTGTTGCGGCTGCTTCAAATGCAACACAATTCTTAACACAAAAAGTGTTTCTGTCTGTGAAATGGTTTCTGCTGCCCTTATTGCCTTTAAGTTTTGATTTTAGTTAAGTTGCCTCATGGATGTTTTAAAAAGCAAGGTTGGCATTCAGGTATTTTAAAGCATGGTGAGCAAATCATAGGAGTGGAAGCATCGTGTGTGATGCTCCGTACTCCCAAATAAATCAGCCTTGTAAATAAGCCAACCCAAGTTGCTAGCCTGCTAAGAGACCATTCACTCGCCTTCATGGAACTCTTGGACACCTGTGGCTTCCAGGTGACTTGTTTTATACAAGGATGTATATATACAGTATGCATACCTATCAACAGGATGCCCTATGACGGAGGGGTTTTAAAAAAACAGGGATAGGAGAACCCATAGCGCTCCAGACTTCTCTTTTGCATAGCGCCCTTTCTTTTTCCTGAATGGGGAAGCAAATGGGATGTCTTTTCTTACTGTCTTTCCACTGCATTTAGCACTCGAGATTTGATTCCCTTTAACCCTGTTTCCAAGTAACCACACTTAACATTATGCGCTTTGACAGCTATCGGAGTTTCGTTTCGGAGGATGCAGGTCCAAACACGCTCATAGCTACGGTTCATGCCATAGACCCTGATGGAGACGGTGTTGCTTACAGCATTACTGAAGGGAATCAAAAGGGAAACTTCATTATCGACCCTCAGAAGGGTAAATATGTAATTTCTGCATCTTAGATCTCTGGTTCCCATATAGATTTTTGGCTCCTAGATGTCGCATGTGATTAGAGGTGGGGCAGAGCTTGTGTCTAAGCTGTTATAGTTATTCATGTGTGTTTAAAACACAGGTACATCATGTCTATTGCATCCTAGTCACTGGTTTCCTTGCTGTTGGGAATTGCTTCTCATCTGTATGCGGATGTGTTGAACTCACAGCATTTCTCTGCTGCTCTTAATGACTGATCTCATAGCATTCCCTATAACAGAAAGCAGGAATATGTGTCTTCTTGACTTACATTGCTCGAGGATTTCATTTGGTCCTTTCATTTAAGCAAACTGACCTAAGTCATGCTTGCCAGATGAATGTATGGATTTGGAATGCAGTTATTCTTTGGTTTAATGCTTCTCTGAACTTTGCAATGCACTTCTTGGCTTTAAAAAATCATCAAACATGCTTATATAAATGTGTATTTAAGATTAAATTTTGTTCAAAAATGCAAATTTTAATGATAAAATGTGGTAGATCTTACTTGGAGTAACTGATGACTTTTCCTGATGTGGCTCCAGTCAAACTCTTCGCCTGCCTTTCTGGACTCTCCTGAGCCAGGGAGCTAATGAGAAGTAAATAAGATGCCACAGATCTGTCCTTCTCATCTTTGATAAGTCTTAGGGGTTCACTTACCATAAAAAATTAATTTTTTATGCAACTATTGCTTTTGCAATATTAATGCTCCAGATCTGAATATATTTCAGAAGCCGGAAACAGATGCCATCAAACGATGGTACAAGTAATTGACACAAACATCTTCCTGTAGAGATGGCAGCTTTCCACACCCCTTTATGGCTTGCTTTATGTTACAAATGCTTAGTGGCCTCATAATGCCACAGGTGTTAAGGTAAAACTGCCAGTGATGCAAACTATCCCACTGATGTTTACGCCATTTCATCGCTGCAGTTCTACCACCAAGAAACTGGTGCCGCATAGTGCTCCTATGCTGAAAGATCTGGCATCTCAACACCACTTTTTTCTTTTGGCTGGCCTTCCGCAGCTGGGTGCCCTCCATATGTTGGTCATATTGACTGGGGCTGATGTGAGTTGTAGTTCATAACATTTGGAGGGGCAGCAGATTGGGAAAGCTGAGCTAGACAACAGAATTGATGATGGGTCAAACTCCAAAACTGGGGATGGGTGGAATTTAAACACTAGATTTTGAGTCGAAAAACACCCTCCCCCTGTAAAGAATTCATCTCAGATTAGAGATGACACTGGGAACTGTGGGAAATGGCATCACCATGATTCCCAGTATTCCTTTTTTGTTACATTGCTCATCTACAGCAGGACCCAGGGATGCCAGGAGCAACTTTTTCAGTGGTTCCCCATTTCCCTGTATTAAGGATGCCAAAGAATTCCCACAAAACCAGGAACGGGAGTGGAAGTTTCCCATTCCTGCTTATTTGAGCCATGTCCAGAACAGAGATCAATCCAGCAGATACATTTGATATTCACTGTTGTTGTTGGTTTCAGTCCACAAAGGACATCTCATTGATGACACCCTGCACTTTGTATTCCATTTCTTTTGCATTCAAATGAATGGTGTGGAACTGGAATAATGGTAACATCACTAATTCCATGGAATTTCATCACAGCCATCAGCAAGATGAATAAGGTGTTTTTTTTTGTCAGAAGCCGAGCTGCAGCAGAACAGAGACAGTACTGCATGCAGTGATTAAGGGGCAGAATGGAAGCTGGTTCCTTCTTTCATCTATAGCCTGTCTACTGCTGTGTGTGCAGCAGTATCCCAGCCCCAAAACCCTGACACACCAGTTCTGATGAGCCTTTCCCACTACCTCTTGCTGGGTGGGGTTTCTGCGGCATGAACTTGTGGACTGATTTGTTCCAAACCCAATCCAGAATTCACTTTTTTTTTACTTCTAGAAGATGTTTCCTCACAAATGAGGTGATGCTGAATTATTGGCTTATGATTGGCCTGCAAAATAAATGTGTATTACAATTAGAAAGATCTGGTGAAGAATTGCACCCACTGGAGTTAGGTTTTATTTTATGAAATCTCAAGCCATGCTTGTCCTCAAAGTGCCTTAGCAAATTTTATTTTGCAGGAGATTAACACATTTCCTCTGTTGGACAGTTTGCTTGGTTGCCAATTGTAGTTTTCCAGCTTTTGTGGAGATGGCCTTAGCATATATCCATCTTTTCTGTAACAGGTGTGAATTCTGTGTTGATTTTTGACTTTGTTACCCCCTGCTTGGTCAAACTCCCCAACATCTATGCTGTCTCCTTGGGCAGTTTTATTTTAATATAGCGCTGTCAATGACAATTTGCTTGATACCCTGAAATGCCAAGGTGAAGCTAAGACACATGTCAAAATACAATCAGTGAAGGCGAAGGCATTTGCAAGGGGAAGTGAGTGGCACTTGTCATCTTCATAACCGTCCATTTGCAAACGACACTTCTTATTACATCGGATAAATAAAAGACACAATAGGATGGTGCTGGCACAGGAATGAATGACATCTGCTCACTGCAGCTTTTTAAATAGCGGAAGTTTGCTTTGCTTTTTAAAACAAACTTGTTTTAAAAATGTATTTCTGATTTTGCCAGCCCTCATATGACCCATAAGGTTGCTGCAGCCCAAGGCCCAGTGGAAGAGAAGCTCCTCACAGCAACTGTCAGCTTTGCTCTTTAAAGACTGGCAGAGGGTCAGAATGCAAATACAATATACCCGAAAAATTGCTGCAGGACTCAGATCTGGGACCTTCCCCCCCACATCCAAGAATCATGTTCTCATTCAAACAGTAGTGGGCATTTTGTCCCTCTGTCTGAAACAAGGTGGTGGTACAATTTTAGGGGCAAACCAGTTCAGCATGTTTCTAGGATAGTGGGAGTACTTAAGGGGGATAACTGCAGTGGCAGCAGATATTTTGGGTTTCTTATTTTATTTTTTACAGTTTAAAAATGGCATTAGTTCAATCAATAAATCAATCAGTGGATCTATAATATAAGTAAATATTATACTCTGCACATAGAAAGCCAGTGTTTCAAGGATAGGGTTCAGCTAGAAGTTGTGCAAGGAAGTACGGTATTTTCATACACAAGGGGAGCATTCAAACAAGTTATTCCCTCGCCCTCTCCAGCTAGAGTTGGTTTGGTCTGGCAAGAGCTATACTGCATAATTCTGCTGGACACGATTACCTGATATAGCTAATCATTTGGAATTCTGGCATGGCATGAAGCTACTGTTTTTGAAATTCAAACATTTGGCAAACAGCTTTAAAAGGTGTTCTGAGATTGATTTATATCCTACCCTTCATCCAGGTTGTTCGGTGCATGGTTTCCGACAATACTTCTGCAAAAGAGAGCGACTGGCTCAGAGTCACTCTGGCAGCTTCATGGCTGAGCATAGATTTGCACCCAGGTCTGCCTTTTCCAAATCCAGTACCCTCTGACCTCACCAGCAGTTACAACAGCAAAATACATTTGTCATATTTTAAAATACTCTGTTGCCCCAGTGGGTGGGATTGAAACAAAGAGGTGGGAATCACAAAGAGCAGATTGCGGCTTAACGACAGGAGATACCCTCTAACGGGAAGAGTTTTCCAACAGTGAAACAGCCTGTCTCAGGAGGTGGTGGGCTCTCCTTTGCTGGGGGCATTTAGGCAGACATTGGGCACCCATCTGTCAAGATGTTTGTAGTTGCATGACCCCCACCATGGAGCAGGGGGTGAGACTGAAGGACCTCCAAGGTCCCTTATGCCTTCCAAGTTACATGATTCCGAACTGTCCTCCCTTTGAAATCTTTCACAGGGTTAATCCGTCTTCGCTCAAGCCCGCTTCCTAGGCTGCAGGGTCCGGAGTATGTCCTTAACATCACGGCTACAGATGACAATGCCTCTGGTGGACCTCGCTCTCTTACAAGCACCGCTTTGGTCATTGTGCATGTGGATGATGTCAATAACAACAAACCTGTGTTTCAGAAGGTAAACAGGCTGCCTTGCGTCATGTCAAATACTTGGAGAGAGCAACTATGAACCCCCTTCAGTTTTGGCACACAGCTTTCACAGAGCTAAGGGTGCAGCTCCAATGAACTTTATATTGGTGGGAGAGGGGAGCAGGTAGAGGTTTCTTTCACACCCTGTGGTGGCCCCGGTGCAGGGCTGGAGGCCCGTGCCTGCTGTTTACATTACCAAAAAATAAAAATAAAATAAAAGTTCCCATGCTTTTCAAAAGGTCATGGTGCTCCCCTTGGTTTCTGCATCAGGTCTCCAGCTCAAGGACAAAACTATGCAGTTGAGATCATGATAGCATGACCCTTATTTGTTGAGTGATTGGAGTTGATTGCCAATATTCTGGATTTTGCAGTATATGTCAAGTTGTATTTAAGCGTGTCTTTGCATTATTATCATTGTCCTTATTTTTGCCAGTGCCAGCATTATCGTGAACATGCCTCTGTGCTGGAAAACCAGCCAGTGGGAACCTTCGTGTTGCAAGTGGAGGCAACAGACGCAGATGAAGGGTCCAATGGCCAAGTGAAATATGGCTTGATGCACAGAGAGGGGACTCTCCCTGCTTTTAACATCCACCCTGACACAGGTAAAGCCATTGTGTTGCAGCTTCATTGGGCCTAGTGAGAATACAGAGGTGCCAGGGCCTTTAAAGGATAAAGTTATCAAGCTGAAAAATCCACAGACAGGCAGGAATGGAAGCATCTGTCAGTTTTGCTTCTCTCACCTCCTTATTTTTCCAATCTTAAAATCCAGCTCTCCATAAGTTTCTGCAGCAATTTGCACCTAGGAAAAAAAAATCTACATGAAAATTATTCAGCATTTTAGTGTGAATTTCTCCTAATAAACACGTTTTTGTATGCAGCTGTGACAGACGTGCACATTTTTTTGCAAGAAATTTTCCCTAATATAATGCAGTTTTGTATGTAATTTTCACTAGCTAACTTATCTCTAAAAGCATTTCTCTGATATATGCATTTTTGTAAACATTGCTTGGAGAACTGCATAGCAAAATTCAAACAAGTGCTAATTTTGAAGGAAGTCTGTGTTTTGGAATGTGTAGGTTTGATAAATTCAGCTTTAGGTTGGTGCCTTTAGTGTGAACAACCAATGTGTCACCCCCCAAAAATGAGCAGTTTTTTGAGTTTTTTTGAGTTACGCATAGCAGATGGTAGTGGAAGATGGGGTCAGATATTATTTGAAGTTGAAGTTTATGTTTAATCACGGTCTTTAGGTTAAAATGGTTGGTGATAATAAAGGCGTTACCCAGTTGTGGGTTTTGGATTTTTTCTAGTGGACTGACAGCCATTTACATTTACCTTGTGTTGTTGTTTAGTCGTTTAGTCGTGTCCGACTCTTCATGACCCCATGGACCAGAGCACGCCAGGCACTTTTGTCTTCCACTGTCTCCCGCAGTTTGGTCAGACTCATGTTTGTAGCTTTGAGAGCACTGTCCAACCATCTCGTCCTCTGTCGTGCCCTTCTCCTTGTGCCCTCAATCTTTCCCAACATCAGGGTCTTTTCCAGGGAGTCTTATCTTCTCATGAGGTGGCCAAATATTGGAGTCTCAGCTTCAGGATCTGTCCTTCCAGTGAGCACTCAGGGCTGATTTCCTTCAGAATGGAGAGGTTTGATCTTCTTGCAGTCCATGGGACTCTCAAGAGTCTCCTCCAGCACCATAATTCAAAAGCATCAATTCTTCGGCGATCAGCCTTCTTTATGGTCCAGCTCTCACTTCCATACATCACTACTGGGAAAACCATGGTTTTAACTATACGGACCTTTGTTGGCAAGGTGATGTCTCTGCAGAGACATTTACCCTGTAATAGTTTACTATTTACCTAAAGATACTCCTGCTCAGTTGCAGGTGAGCAGGCTGCATCCCTGTATCTCACTGATGGGTTGTAGATAGGGGTGGGGGAGAAATTCACTTCGGTTCACATTTTGATGCAGACCTACCCAATTCCCACTTCCTGTAACAATATGTGAACTGAACTGCAGCTAGCTTTCCAAAATTCACACTTCTCTGAATTTTGTGGTGTGATTCTCCAAGTGAATGTGTACAAAAATGTGTGTGTTCAGGAAAAGTCTACATAAAACGCTTACATTTGTTAAAACAGCGTACAAAATTGTATGTTGCATTTTAAATTATTGTAAGGCAGGCATGTCCAAAGTCCGAAGTCCGTTTTGGGGGCCTAATTTGGCCTGCTGGTCAGTTGGTTTAATCTGGCCCCTGTGACACAACAGTTTATTTCCTTTGGTAAAATCCCCCAAAGCTCAACAACATCAATCCTAAAAAAAGGTCAACAACTGTGGTCAGCCCTCGTGCATATTCACTTAATCAAATCTGGCCCTCTTTGGAAAAAGTTTGGGCACCCCTGTAGGTGAAGAACAGATATGATGATGATGATGAAGAAGAAGAAAAATTTGCTTGGGTAAATATGCAGATAAGGCAGCATTGCAAACAAAAATTAGGAGAAATTTGTACTGAAATGCTAGTGAATTTTCATGTATCTTTTAAAAAAAAGAAAATAGGAAGTTGATATGGAAATATGGCAAACTGAACTTATAGTTGGGGAAAATGAGAAACAGAACAGGAAAGGACATTTACAGATGTAGATGAGTTTTAGTTCAGTTTACATCTTTCTTCCAGCACTCAATAACTGAAACTGCAAGAAAAAACAGCGGGCAGTAAACCCTTCTGCTTCTTCCCTCATCTCAGTCCTTGGTTAAATACACAGTATTGAATTATTTCTGCTTGTGGTCTTATTTTCAGGCATCTTGACAACACTTCAGATATTTGACCGGGAGAAGCAGCGAGAGCATCCTATTACTGTGACAGCCACGGACCAGGCGGCCGAGCCCCTCATTGGGATCTGCCAGATCAACGTTGTGGTCTCGGATGTGAATGACAACAGCCCCAGATTTGAAAACACTCATTATGAATGTAATTGCGAATCCTTGGATAGCATTTCAGTTCCCCCGATCGCAAGCTTACCTGAGGTCTAAGATTTATTGTGTGTTTCTGGTTTGGTTTTCATATGTCCCCACCCCACCCCTGCTTCCTACAGATGAATTGTCACTTATTCCTTTTTAGATTACGTTAGGTTACGTTACCGCTTATTTAATATCCTGCTTTTCAGCCATAAAGGCTCCTAAAGATAAGCAGCTACATACAGATGCAACAATAAAAATACAAACGATACAAATGATACAAATTCAAAATATTTCAGAAGTTGTTTTTTTTAAAAAAAAAACCCCCACACAAACCCATCCATGTCCCTGCCTTAACAAAAATGTTAAAGAGAATACAATAATACTTAAGCAGCATTTTTGCCTTATAAGAGTCCCAGGTGTGTGTGTGTGTGGGAGGGACACAAGCGGGTGGGGGAGCTGGTGTCCCTGGATGGTTCCAGCAATTGCTCCCCTCTCTGCTTATTGCAATGTACATACTTAACTCAGGACTATTATATATAGGGAAACAATAGCAGAGCAGAATGCTCTTCTACAGGAATAGCAGGGCAATCCAAACCAGCCCTCCGAACCTCTGCTCTCCTCCTCCAGGGGAATGGTGCTGGTGTCTGCCCACAATTGTGTATCTCCTTCTTCTGCCCCCCAAACCTGTGGGCAGGCAAATGTGCCACTGAACATAAAAAAAAATAAGAAGAGCCTGCAAGCAATAAAATCAGGGCACTTCTTCACCAGCTGCTTTTATTTTTCACGGAAAATCTGCAGAGTGTTGCTTGCAAATAGCGTTGAGCTCAGATGGCTTGTAGCATTGCTCTGCCCCACTGAGTTAATGAAATGCACTTTCCTAGACTTCCTGAGAGAAGACACGAGTGTTGGGACAAGCTTCCTCCGTGTTGCAGCCCATGACGACGACTACGGCTCCAACGCTTCCATCACGTATTCTGCAGCAGGTGGGAAAACGAAGTACTTCCAGGTCAATCCTGCTACAGGCTGGGTTTATGTCAACCAACCCTTGTTACAGGTACGTTGTGAGTTGCCTTTGATCTGTGGCCAGATGTCAGCTGGCGGCATCTGCAGATGGTAGCTAGAGCAAGATGCCAAACAGGGAGACATGCAGCATCGTGGGTCTCTTTCTCTCCTGGCATAAATTAGTGCCACCCTGATGGCTGCGCTTCAGTTGAGAGGGGCTTCCTCCTCCTCCTCCTGCTGAATGAATTATTACTTTAACCATAAAGCCATTCACAGCTGTCATGTCAGACTGATAACTCTTCTTGTGCCTTGGTGGGGAAAGAAGCAATAAACAGTTTTGACAGGTCATATCCGGGAGAGTCGCTTTTTAAGTTTACCGTCATTCAAAACCTTCTGAAGTTCTACAGCGAGGAATCTTAGGAACTTCTGTGAACGGAACGAAATTGTGCTTATGATTACTATGGTGACATACAGATTTAACAGTTGCAGGGTTCCCCCCATTTTCAAAAAGTAGATTCTTTGGTAAGTAGAAGCTACAGGAGGCCCTAGCAGGCAATGCACGTTTGGTGGGTTGCCAGAAAAGGATTGGAAAGACAACATCCTAACCACAGGAAGCTCTGGAGTGCTTGTGAGGCTCTAAACAGATGACGGTTTTGGGTTTTGACTCTTTCTCTGCTACTGTAGGAGATTGACAGTTTTACTATAAATGAAGTTGATTTTTCAGGGATGATACACGGAGGTTGTTTATCATTGAACTGGAGTACAGTGGTACCTCAGGTTAAGAACCTAATTCGTTCTGGAGGTCCGTTCTTAACCTGAAACTGTTCTTAACCTGAGGATGGGTGAGGGAGTCTGTCATGGGGAGACTCTGAAGGGATAGTCAGAGGAGACTATAGAGACATACTGGGCCACATATCTGAGGTTCTCGACCCATGTTACAAGCATTTACCTGGGAGGATATTCCATAAAACCATATACCGTATTTTTTGCTCCATTGGATGCACCCGACCATAGGGCGCATCTAGTTTTTAGAGGAGAAAGAAATATTCTGAATCAAATGTTGTATAAACTACTGTATTTAATAAACAACCGGTATATCAGAATCATATTACAGCAATGTAAAGTGAACAGCAGTCAACAATGGCATTAAGAACCATCATCACTGTCATTAACAAATGAAGAGAGACTTTAAGGTTTGAGTACTCTTCTAGTCTTCTGTGAACCCCAAGAACTCATCACTGCTAAAGTCAGAATTTATGAAGTTCAGTTGCTCACAATCACTGACATCACTTTCTTCACTGTCTTTATGTAAAATACCAATTTTACCATGTAAAATGCATCCAAAGCATTGCTAATGCCACATTTTTTCCTCTCAATCCTCTTCCTCCCCTCTCTCAGTGAACAGCCTGCCAGCTGCTCGCAAACATTCCCTTTACCTGAATTACACTCAAGACACAGCCAAGAAGAGCCAAGCAGGCTTTCCTTTTCCCCACTTTTTTCTTTCCCCCCCAAGCAGAACAGTCCCCTTTTCCAGCCTCCTCCTCTCCATCCCTTTCACCCAAACTCCTCAGGTGACGCCTGCAATTTCTCCCCTTCGCTTCTCCCTCTCCTTTGCCCTCTACCATGACTCTCCACTCACAGAAGCCTATGGGACCTCCTCTCTCTTCACCCAGCTTCTTGGTCCCCCTCCTCTCTGTCCGCTTCCTCCCCTCTCTCAGTGAACAGCCTGCCCGCTGCTCCAAACCTTGAGGGGAAGGGCAGGCTGCTGGCAGAGCAGCACACCCACCCCCATTCAGCAGCCCAGGAGCGTGGGGCATGGGCACACAGCCCTCCCGTTGCTCCAAACCTTGAGGGGAAGGGCAGGCTGCTGGCAGGGCAGCACCCCCACCCCCATTCAGCAGCATAGGAGCGTGGAGCAGGCTGCCTGCTGCTCCAAACCTTGAGGGGAAGGGAAGGCTGCTGGCAGAGCAGCACCCCCAACCCCCATTCAGCAGCCCAGGAGCGTGGGGCATGGGCGCACAACCTTCCCTTGCTCCAAAGATTCCCGGGGCTGCAGAGGGAAGCCGAGGCTGCCAGCAGACGAACGCGGCTCTCCTCACCTCCCCCATTCAGCAGCCCAGGAGCGTGGGGCATGGGCGCACAGCCCTCCCATTGCTCTAAAGCTTCCCGCGGCTGCAGGGGGAAGCCGAGGCTGCCGGCAGACGAGTGTGGCTCTCCCCATCACCCCCATTCAGCAGCCCAGGGGTGCGGGGCATGGGCGCACAGTCCTCCCCTTGCTCCAAAGCTTCCCGGGGCTGCAGAGGGAAGCTGAGGCTGCCAGCAGGGGAGCGCGGCTCCACCACCACCACCACCAAAGAGCAGTCCAAGAGTGTGCCGCACTCCGGCAATTTGGCTCCAGGGACCACACATTCGCTCCATAGGACGCACAGACATTTTCCCTTACTTTTTAAGAGTAAAAAAGTGCGTCCAATGGAGCGAAAAATACGGTAGTGTTTATACTGTGCTTCGTGCAGAGAGAGAGAGAGGGAGAGAGAGAGAGGGAGAGAGAGGGAGAGAGATGCTATTTCCACCAAAGGTTTCAGGGGCGGGGGAAGCAACAGCTGCTTTTTCATGGGAAATAAGAAAAATCGAGGAGTACTTTGGCTCTGTCACTGGCGCTATTTGGAAGATGAAAGTTCTGAGCAGAAATAAAACATGATAACTGTGATACCGACAAAGCTGAATAGCTTCGATTTTTGTCTTTAAAAAGAATCACTCCCTGCTGAAGCAATCCTTTTCTTCCCTTGCCCAGAAATCCTTTATAACTCAACAAATCATAGCGATGGATGGAGGGAACAGGAGTAGCAAGGTTGAGCTTAGAGTTACCATCACTAGTGCAAAGAACCAGCCCCCTCAGTGGGAGAGGGACAGCTATGAAGTCGTCATTCCAGAGAATACAACAAGAGATACTTCCATTGTGGTGAGTTGGGTTTTCTTTTTTTAAAGGAAACAGTTGTGCAGTATTCTTGTAACTAGTATATTAAATTAGCACACTGTAAAGAGCCAGTGCGGTGTAGTGGTTAGAGTGCTGGAATCAGGCTTCAGATCCCTACTTGACCATGAAGCTCAATGGGTGACCTTAGGCCACTTTTGCCATTCAGAGCTGATGCTGCTGGGTTAGATGTACCATTTGTCTAACAGCAGAAAGGGCCATAGTATAATCCAGGGATGGGGAACCCCCCTGATGCTGTTTGACTCCAACTCCCATCTGCATGACCTGTGGTCAGGGATGATGGGAGTTGGAGTCCAACAACATCTGGAGGGCCACGCGTTCCTCTTCCTGGTAGAATATTATTTATGCTGGGCTGATTTGACATGCAAGTAAGTGTCAAGCCACGGTGGGCTCTTTCAAGCTTTGTTTGCTTAAGTTTCTTTGTATACAAAGAATTGCATGTGCTTTTGTAAGCATTTTAAATGTGTATCTTCTGAAAAGGATCACTTTCTGCTGAAGCAATCCTTTTCTTTCTCTGGTTTTGAATTGCGCAGACTATTAAAGCCACGTCCCCCCTTGGCGACCCACGTATCACATACAATCTCGAAGAGGGGCTGGTTCCGGAGACCAACATGCCAATCCGATTCTACCTGACTCCCAACAGAGATGATGGTTCTGCATCCATCCTCATAGCTGAGCCTTTGGACTATGAAACCACCAAGTCCTTTTTGTTGAGGGTCCGGGCCCAGAATGTGGCCTCGGTGCCGCTCGCTGCATTCACCACCGTCTACGTTAATGTGACAGGTGGGTAATGTTCTGGCAACGGGGACAAAATGCCAATAGCATACCGCTAACTGAGCAGAGCCCCTTTCATTCCTGCTTCGGATTGTACTGTCCCAAGTACAGGAACGTCACCTTGGGTGTGGTAGAAGGTAGATTGCTGATGTAGACAGGTTTTGGTGGGTACTTGCTAGCTGTGGAACTCCCTTCAGAAGACAGAACAAGTTCTGATCATTTCCCCCCAAAGTTGCGCCTTTTCTTTGGGTTGTCTTTCAACGCAAATGTTTCAATGCAACTTTCAATGCAAAGTTGCCGTGATGCTCAGCTTCCATTCTCTTCAATGTGCCACAGCTGGGTGTTGTGTAAGTAAACCCCAAGCTCATGCACTCTCCCTGAACCCAACCCTCATGTC
Organism: Podarcis gaigeae; assembly: GCF_964106915.1. Taxonomy (NCBI): domain Eukaryota; kingdom Metazoa; phylum Chordata; class Lepidosauria; order Squamata; family Lacertidae; genus Podarcis; species Podarcis gaigeae. Next base: position 29,426,435 of record NC_139684.1, read on the forward strand.
CTTCCCCACTTCCTCTTTCTCGGCAAACCCTAGTTTGTGATCACAGCTGTACAGGAAAGCTGTTGTCAATGCAAAGCAGCACAGGCAGCAGCATTCAAACCAGTTTCCAGCTCGGTCTGAGAGCCAGTGTGGTGTAGTGGTTAAGAGCAGTGGACTCATAATCTGGTGAACAGGATTCGTGTCTCCGCTCCTCCACATGCAGCTGCTGGGTGACCTTGGTCCAGTCACACTTCTCTGAAGTCTCTCAGCCCCACTCACCTCACAGAGTGTTTGTTGTGGGGGAGGAAGGGAAAGGAGAATGTTAGCCGCTTTGAGACTCCTGAAGGGGAGTGAAAGGCGGAATATCAAATCCAAACTCTTCTTCTTCTTCTCTTCTTAAACCATACTTTGTCTGGTTCATATGTAACAGAAAACTCTGTTTTACTGTGAAAAAGGAAGTGGGGGAGGCTGTGGGTGCAGGGAAGATTTGCATAAGCCTATGGCACCTTCCCAGTCCTCCAAACCATTGGGCATAAGACCCTGGTTTTCAAGGCACTCTGGCTTGCAAGACCCCCTAGATAAAGCAATATAAATTTTAAAACCCCTTAAGCATGCAAATGGTTATATTACATGGGCTGACTGCTTGAATTCTAAATACGTTCTTAGATGTCAACGACAACGTCCCTTTCTTCACCTCCTCAATTTACGAAGCTTCTGTAACGGAAGGAACAGAGGTCGGGACTTTGGTTTTCCAAGTCTCTGCCACTGACCTTGACCTGGGCCAGAATGGTGAGGTAAGACAGAACTTGCAAGATTCAGCATCAGACAGCAGTGGAGTCTCTTTGCATAGTTTTTTTCAATGGGGAACAACAGCCAAACAGCTCCCTGACAGGTGTAATTGTATCTGGGGGCGAGTGGGCCAGTTTATTCCCAGCTTTTGCATGGGTTCATCCATCTACATGTTCTATCCCATTTTTGCATTAATCCATGATATCTTTTTTAATGGAGTGAAGATTTATATTCTATACAAAATAGGTATCTAGTTATCATCTCAGTGTGTGAAATTCTAAACACACGTAACCCTAAAATACATTTTTTTGGGGGGAGGGGAGTTTGGTACATTTCTAAAGCTGAGAAATGTATTACAGAATTTGGAGAATAATTACATTCCAAACTACATTCCTGTCCACATATTAGTCTTCAAGGTGCTAATTAGGTCCATTGGCATGAAAAATGCAGACTGAATGAAATTCTCTTTTGTCTGCCCCTGTATGAGACAGGTACACATTGTGTTCACACATTATGTTTTCCTGTGTGCGCTCGAAACATCCTAGATGTGCACCTAAAAATACAAAGTGTGAAATAGCTTTACATCACATCGAGCACTCGGAGACTAAAATGCAAAACTTGCCAATGACAGTACTTGATGGCTTATGGCTGCAGTGAGGGGTAGCTGATACCAGACTTGGTTCAAGACTCACTGTGGGTGTATTGCTTGGTATTATTTCTCCTAAGAGCATAAGATGGTGCATTTATCTCCCCTTGCTTTTGAGGTCAAGTGCATGGAAACGCTTAGGCTAGGGTGTTTGTGTACATGTGCTCTATCAGGTATATTTTGCTTACCCAGGACGTAGACAAAAATAATGCCTGGTTTTCATTGTAGCCCTTCTCTCCCTCAACCTTTCAGATCACTTATTCTCTGCTACCTGACCGCAGCGGCGACTACACGTTCTTCCGCTTGGATTCGAAAACGGGTTCCATCTATACCGCCTCCGTGTTTGACAGGGAAAAGAAGGCGTCGTACCTCTTGGAAGTCAAGTCCACAGATGGATCAGAATCAGCTCGCCCTGGAAAGCACGGCCAGCCAAATACTGGTGAGGTGTAGTGGTGGAAACACTTGTGGCATCCATTTTTCTTTTTGCTACACGTTTCTCTGAAATAGGTTTTGGCACTGAAGCAGCACCTCGGCTGCCCTGACTGATGGTCTTTGTCAGGAGAGAGATGGGGAGGAGAAATACAGTTTTGCTGGTTCTTCTTGCCCTGTCTGTGGCTTGTGGCACCACTGGACATGGTGTTCTTCTTTAGCGACTCAAGGAGGTGGGAATTGGAGGTCCTGTACTATGGGGGCCCCACTCCTAGGGCGGCTGCCAGAAAGTAGGACAAGGAGATGGTTGCTTGGCTCCCTGGTTTTTGAGCCAACCCAACTTGAACAGGAAATAACTTAGTTATCTGTAAAGCTCTATAAGACTTAGGCCCTGGCTATCTGTATTCTCCCATACAAACCTGCTTGGACTCTGATATTTCGGAGGAGGCCCTTCTCTTAGTCCTCTTCCCCCTCAGAGGGGGAGAAGGCCTTCTTGGTGGCTGCTCCGACTTTGGAACTCCCTTCCTAGAGAAGCTAGACTGGCTTCATCATTCTCCTTCTGATGGCAAATGACAACCATTTATTCCAACAGGCTTTTTTTTGGAATTGACTGTTTTGAAAGGAGAGTCCTTTTGAATGGAGCTGTGCTGCTTTCATTATCTGAATTTTAATAGATTTCTTTTTCATTCTATTAGAGTTTAATTGCTTTTAAACAATCGCCTTTTTATGTTTTTTAACTTTCTGGATTTGTTCCATGTGGTTTTGAGTAAGCCGCCCTGAGTGCCCGGTCTAGGAGATATGTTGGATATAAATAAATAATCAAATTAGAATATAATCACTGATGAACTTAGCTGTTCTGAAGCAAAGGGCTAAAAACCCGCACTATCGACTTTCAGGATAGGAAAGCGATAACAAAACATTTACAGTTCCCGTATTAGGCACCCGTTATTCACATGTTATCTGCTTAAACAAATGGGATGTGACATTCATGTGATATCCGAGCACTTTTTTTTTTTGAGTAATGTTAGTATTTTAAATTGTCCACAACCCTAAGGCTCTGTTGCTGTATTGTCTGCGCTATTCGTCTTCATTTAACGTGAGGCGAGACAGTTTCAGGAATTGCAGCTGACAGAAGTGGCACAGCTGAGTATTTTAATCTCTTGTTCCTCATCTCTCCAGACACCGCCTATGTGCGCATCTTTATCAGCGACGTCAACGACAACAAGCCCATATTCACCAAGAGTGTCTATGAAGTTAATGTGGAGGAAGACCAAGACGTGGGATCAACTGTCACCACTGTCAGCGCTAATGATGAAGACGAAGGTAAAAGCTTCGGGATTCCCGGTGGCGGCACCTGAAATATTAATGAGTTAATTTTTCTGGAGCATCGGGAGCGTCTTGTGGCAGCTCCAGGAAGGGGAAAACGGGTCTTTTATCTCTCAACATTCCGTTTTGAGCTTGACAGGTGCTGAGCACCTCCTTTACGAAGCCCCCGCGAGGCCTTGGGGCAAATAATTATTTACTTTAGGCACATTAAACAAAGTTAGGGCTGGGGAAGGATGACTTTGGGTTTGCCATATGGCAGTATGCATCTCTGATACGGGAAAGAGAGCAAGGAAGCTGGGGGAACATCAGGCAGGGCCCCTGAGCTTCGATGCAGTGATTAGATCTACTTTTCTGCAGTAAGCGATTTGCTTCTGAATGCTGCCCTTATGGCAGGGTACCTTCCAGATGTTATTGGACTACAAGTCCCATCAACGCCTGCCCAACGGTCAGGCATGATGGGTGTTGCCGTTCACTAACATCCTGAGGGCAGCGCATTGGCTACCCCGCCTTACAGAATGTCAGGCAGAAAGGAGTGTTTCATCATCGTCTTCTTCATCACCGTGATCCTGGTTTTACAGAAAGCATATTTTCCATTTCCCCACTTTTAGGAACTAATGCAAAGTTAAGGTACCAGATAACAGCCGGAAACACCAGAGGAGCGTTTGATGTTGAACCAGAAACAGGAGTCGTCTTCATTGCGCAGTCACTAGATTACGAAGAAGCCCAGTTGTATGAACTCCACCTTTTGGCTTCTGATGGGAAATGGGAGGATTACGCCATTGTAATCATCAACATCGTGAATAAAAACGACGAAGCTCCCGTTTTCTCTCTCAATGAATATTATGGAAGTGTGATTGAGGAACTGGATGGCCTTCCGGTCTTCGTTCTTCAGGTATATTGGGAATGGCTCATCCAAATAAGAGTGAGCTGTTGTTGTTGTTGTTGTTGTTGTTTAGTCGTTTAGTCGTGTCCGACTCTTTGTGACCCCATGGACCAGAGCACGCCAGGCACTTCTGTCTTCCACTGCCTCCCGCAGTTTGGTCAGACTCATGTTTGTAGCTTCGAAGACACTATCCAACCATCTCGTCCTCTGTCGTCCCCTTCTCCTTATGCCCTCCATCTTTCCCAACATCAGGGTCTTTTCCAGGGAGTCTTCTCTTCTCATGAGGTGGCCAAAGTATTGGAGCCTCAGCTTCACGATCTGTCCTTCCAGTGAGCACTCAGGGCTGATTTCCTTAAGAATGGATCGGTTTGTTCTTCTTGCAGTCCATGGGACTCTCAAGAGTCTCCTCCAGCACCATAATTCAAAAGCATCAATTCTTCGGCGATCAGCCTTCTTTATGGTCCAGCTCTCACTTCCATACATCACTACTGGGAGCTGTTACAGTGGACCAAAAGTTGGTTTCACACAGCCCCACTTAGTTGCTCATGTTCCAGGTGCGGAAGCCAGTGCCTTAATACCTGGCTTCAACTCTTCAGTTACTCCTCCCTGGAGTGCACAGGATGCCTGGTTGTGGTGCAATAGTTCACAAACTGGGCTGGGCTCAACCAATGACCTCATGGTTCTTTATTGTTGTGTTTTCAATGCTGTTTGGTATTTTGACTTGATAGCTGCTTTGAAAATAGGTGGGATAAAAAACTTTTATCTCGCCTACTTTCCAAGGAACTCAAGGTGGCTATCAAGTCAAAGTACCTAAATGATATTGAAATTGCAAAACAATTCCCAAGGTAAATCAATGATAAAAGCCACAAAAATAAACCAAAATCCTCTGTCCCCAGGGCTGGGAGTCCTGTGGGGTTGCAGATGTGGACCACCAGCTCCTATCAGCCCCAGGCAGCATGGCCAATGGGCAGGGGTGATGGAAGTTGTAGTCCAGCAACTTTGAGAGGGTCTCCCATCTCTGAAACAAGGTGATGCATAGACCAGTTTGTGGTGCTGCTAGAAACTGCAACCCAAAAGTGATTCATGGCTTTGCTGCTTGCTTAAAGTGGCTGCCTCTAGTAGTGAGCCAGCCCTTAGTCGGCCTGTTTGTTGGCGGCAACTTGGTTGGGGTTCTCAGCTGTGCACCTGGGGTTTCCTGTTTCCAGTACAGAAGGGTAGAATGATGGCCAATTTCTTCTTCTGCCAGCAGATAAATCTGGGCATTTGCACAGGTTGCACCTTAACAAACTGATTCCATTGATGTGCACGGATTACATTCTTGCCAATTTCCTAAATCTAGAACTTGAATCAGGTTGTTTTGTGACGATAATGTGGATCTGATTCTCACCTTCTTAGATATGCTGGTGCTCCATATGCAATCTGAATGCCAGATCCTTATTTAGGATAATAGCTTCAGTTTGAAAGATGCTGCCGCCAGCATTTGATAAGGATACTGTTTGTTTTCAGCCTATGCATAGTACATTGTTTTTATTTGTAGTTCTGTGTTGATATATGATGCTGAATTTATGATCTGTGGTTACTTGATCTATGCATCTTAAACTTTGTTCTCCATAGGTTGTAGCAAATGATCCTGATAGCATCTTGGATGGAGGTGATCTGAGATACTCCTTGCATGGACATGGGGCAGATGATGTATTTGCTATCGATGAGAACACAGGCAGCATTTATTCCCAGAAAATGTTAGACCGGGAAGAGCGAGCCCTTTGGAGATTTGTTGTGCTGGCAACGGATGAAGGAGGGGAAGGGCTTACTGGCTTTGCAGATGTGATTATAAACATCTGGGATATAAACGATAATGCCCCTGTGTTCACCTGCATGCCCAGTGATTGCAACGGGAGTGTCTTTGAAAGCTCACCTGAAGACACGTTCATCATGGAGATGACAGCTGTAGACTTGGATGACCCGAACGTGGGTCTCAATGCAATTTTGACTTACCGTATAATTGAGAGTGTGAAAAATGACTTGGATATGGACTTGTTCAAAATCAATCCCAGTACGGGCAACATCTATGTGGCAGAAGGGATGTTGGACAGAGAAAACATGGAAAAATATTTCCTTACCGTTGAAGCAAAAGATGGTGGAGGACTGGCGGGGACAGGCACAGCAACCATCTGGGTTGCAGATGTAAACGATCATATCCCTAGCTTCACGCAGGAAGTTTGGCATACTGTAATCCCCGAAACCATTGCCGTCAACTCAGAGGTTCTGGAAGTTTCAGCAACTGATGAAGACAGCGGAGAAAACGCTCACTTGACATTCAGCATTATTGGTGGGGATCCAGAACAGAAGTTTTACATTGAAAGCCACAAGGAAGGCCACCACGCTACCATCAGGCTGAAAAAGGCCTTGGATTATGAGCAAATCCACGAAAGGTGGTTCAACCTTACAATCAAGGTGGAAGACCTAGATTTCTCCAGCACTGCCTTTTGCTTGATCGAAGTAGAAGACCGTAACGACCACAAGCCAGTTTTCAGTTCTCAGTTTGTCCAGCTGAGCCCTTTCTTTGAAAACATACCTGTGGGAACCACCATAATCACCGTGACGGCCACGGACGAGGATTCTGGTTTGAATGGGGATACTGAATATTCCATCCAGGTGGATTCTGATCCAGCCGGACAATTTGCGATAGACCAGGATGGCCACGTGACTGTGGCCAAACCGCTGGATCGCGAGGTCATTCAGGAGTACCGTCTAATAATACAAGCTTCTGATCAAGGCCTACCTGCCCAAACAGGAAGTGTTACGGTATTGGTTGCCTTGCTGGATGTCAATGACAACGGGCCAAGGTTTGAGGCCCCATATATGCCTGTGGTTTGGGAAAATATGCCAGGGCCGCAGCTGGTTTCCATGAGCCCTGCGTCTCCTCTCCTTTGGGCTTTTGACCCAGACAGTGATGAGAATGGGCCACCTTTTATGTTTTTCTTGCCACCAGATTATCAGAATTCTTTGGATTTCTCTCTTACTGACAATGGAAATAATACTGCAACGATCACCGCTCTGAGGTCCTTTGACAGAGAGAAGCAGAAGCTGTTCCACCTCCCCATTATTATAACCGATAGTGGAAGCCCCCCTGTGAGTTCCACAAACATATTGACCATAACTATTGGTGACGAAAATGACAACAGCCATGAAGCTGGCCATAAAGTGATCTATGTTTATGTACACAGAGGTGGGTATCGCATAAACTATGGGCATATTTGTACAGATGTCTTGACATGCTGCAACTGTCATCTCCTCTCCTATAGTCAGAGGAGCTTAATCAGAGAGCCAGTTTACACTAGGGCTGGTCAGAAATGACCACGAGGAATTCAGAAACATTTTACCCAGCTTGAAATTTGCAGTTTGAATCCCCGTCTTTTTCTTTTCAGAGAGGAGAACTCCTTTCAGTGGAGTGGAGAATCAGAGTTCCAACAGGATAAGTGGGCACCATTTTTATGTGCGTTTTTGGAAAATAAAAATGGCTTCCACAGTGAAAAAGGACTTTGCCACTCACTGGGACCGCCATTATAGCAGTTTGATCATATATGTTCAGGTCAAAGCTTGGTAGGCAATGGGCGGGGTGGGTAGGAATCATGCTTCCTCCTCAACATAGGCTAATGGATGACATTTTGGCTGACTGTTCTGGACTATTAACCAGCCCTGGAATGATTGGTCCAAACTAGCTGAATGACTGTGGCCAAATGAAAATTTCAACTTGTGGGTCATCCTTGCTAACAGCTTGTGAATGGGTGGCTGGATGGGGAGAATGAGAAAGATAAGTGACTGACTGAAACAGACTTATATCATGAAGGGTGAGAAATAGATGGGGAAATTGAAAATGTCCTGGTGGTGCAGATTTGAGTTGCAGCAAGCAAGCTGCTTCTCCTCACCACAGTAGGTACTATTAAAAGAACAACTGGTTTTCAATGACTGTTTCTGACCTGGAGCGGGATTTGATGCCTCTTTCCATCTAAGGAAAGATTCTGTTAGTTGCAGCCATGATGCTTCTTCCTATAAATCCTAAACTGAAGAGATGGAAAACGTTCTGTACATGCTCAATGTGAAATGGCAAAAATTTTATATGTTTCATTTCTTTAAAAGGCCCTTTGTAGCAATTTGCAAGGCAGCATGCAAACCCCATGTGCGATCAGCTCAAGCAGGCACCCCCAAACTCTGCCCTCCAGATGTTTCGGGACTACAGTTCCCATCATCCCTGACCACTGGTCCTGTTATGATGGGAGTTGTAGTCCCAAAACATCTGGAGGGCCAAGTTTGGAGATGCCGGAGCTAAAGGGTGGAGCAGGGGAGTAACACTCCAAATGCTTACTTCATTTTTTAAAAAAGTGAACATTGTGTCGATGGCAAAGATCTGCAGTGTGTCTGTTCAGAAACAAATGCAGTTCAGTCCAAATGGGCTTCCTCCCAAGCAGGCAAGGTGATTCAGTATAACGAAATAATGTCACCCTGCATGCATTTGATATTGCAAAGTAATTTGTGCAGTCTGCAGGCAGAAGCGGTTGTCCTGAGCACAGGTTACATAGAACTGCCTCCTCCTGTGTTGCCTAGGCAATCAGACAAAGCAAGCTGCTAGCTTTCATATTACTTTTGTCCTCATTAGCCAGTTCCCTCAGGCAAGGACTCTTCCGTGCCCTTTCCCCCACTTTTGTTTTGCTGATTAGAACCAGCAAAACAGCAGGGGATTTCCTAAACAACATGGAATCAAGTTTGGCAAATCCATAGGAATGCTTTCCCTTGAATTAGAATCTCTGGGGTTGTATCCGGTGCTAACTTCTACTCTTGAGTTTCCCCATTGAAATGAATGGCCACAATTCATTTAGGCCTGTTAACGCCACTTTGAAACAGGAACAAGCTTCTAGAGCTTATGGTTATGAAGTCTTGTGTTCTGGTCCGATGGCAGATCCCGCAGAGAAAGAGGCAAGTGAGCAACATGCTCAGAAGGAGGTTGGGAGGGAAACTGGGGCCTTTTAAGCCTCTTGTCTTCAGATGCCCCTCCTCCAGGCTCCACCCCCTTGCAGAGATCTACAGAGCTTTAAAGGGCCAACCCTCTGTCCTGAAGACAGGTGCTCCTCCTCCATCCCATTGCCCCCCTCCTGGTATGCTCCTTGCCCTGCCAGGCTGGTGACATGGGCTGGGAGACATCTGGATCTTTGTACTTAGTGGGAGGTTTCTGTGAGGGTCCAGGCACTAGGCCCTGGCAGTTTGAGAGGTTCCTGCCCAGCTGCTTCAGGCGCCCTTGTATCCCTATATTATGCAGTCAGCTCTGAGCCCTGCTCCCCTTCTGTTGTCCATGCAGCCTCTAACTTTGTGTTTGGATCTTCTTCTTCTTTCGTCTTTGGCGATCACTCTTAGCCGAGTAAGAGTGTCTTCCATAAACATGGTTTTAACAGTTGAGTCTGTAAGTGACTGTGGAGACCAATTCTGGATCCACACGTCTTTCCACAGTGGGGACATAGGTTTCCAGGCAGGAGCTGATCACGGTCTGGGTCACTGCTAGATTCAAGGGCCATGAAGTGCAGATGAATGGAAAAGGTTGTGTGGCAGTGGCTGGTCAAATCTCAGAGATGGGGAGAATGAGGTGTATAGTAAAAATACAAATTGGGATTTTGCTGAGCTGGACCAAGTTGCTATCTACTCCAGCTAGCAGCTCCTCTCCTAGAATTTGGGCTGAGTTTTCCCCTGCTCCTGTTCTCAGAAAGCCTTTTAAATTGGAGAAAGCAGGGAGTGAACCTGGGATGGTACGCAGAGCTGTTGCTATAAAGCTGCACTCTTCATTGTTGCTCTACTTTCATCCGCTAGTTGCATTTGAGGGACAAAACCCACAAATGCAAATGTTCTCTCTCTCTTTTTGCAATATATTCAAGCACTAGAAATCAGCTTTATCTGGGGAAGAGTTTTTAGTTAGCTCTGCACAGAAATTTTATTTTATTTAATTGAAGACCAGAGCGTGCCCAATCCTATATATGCAGTATTTGTGGACGAGCTTCCCAGCTGCACTTACATGAAAGATCAGAGTACTTGCTATTGCATTACTTGAAACGTCTTGGATCATAACCTTTGTGAAAGCCAAGCAGCAATAAAAGTGACAAATGCAGCAATAAATGCTCTGGGATATCAAGCTCCTCGGCAAAAAAGGGGAAAAAATTAATGCAGATTTATTATAATTTATCTCAACAGGAAAATGGTCGACAACGGTGCTTGGGGAAGTGTTTGCACCCGACCAGGATGACTGGGACAATAAAACATTTGTCTCTGAAGGAAAAATGCACAAGTGAGGATTGTATTTGTGTCAAGCAGAGCAATATTTAATATTTATGCTTCTGTAATTATTTTCTTACGTTTTGTTATGTGTGCTTTGTATATATAAAGCCTAGATTATTGCTTGGTATGGAGATGGCAATCTATTAAACTTGCACTTGCCATTTATTGCGGGTTACAATTGGGACAATCTGTCGTGTCACTGATGCAGCCGCATTTGCGCCATGAAATACTGAGACCCCCTTTATCAAAGGTGTGAAGCAGGATTAAGGCAGGGCACCGTATGTATAGCACCCCAGCATTTTGCACGGCAGTTGTGGGTCCCCCCACATCAAGGTTGGCAGAAGTGTGAATACAAATTTAAAAAATTCCTTCCAGTAGCACCTTAGAGACCAACTAAGTTTGTTATTGGTATGAACTTTTGTGTGCATGCACACTTCTTCAGATACCCGCACACAAAGGTAAAGGTAAAGGTACCCCTGCCCGTACGGGCCAGTCTTGACAGACTCTGGGGTTGTGCGCCCATCTCACTTAAGAGGCCAGGGGCCAGCGCTGTCCGGAGACACTTCCGGGTCACGTGGCCAGCGTGACAAAGCTGCATCTGGCGAGCCAGAGCCGCACACGGAAACGCCGTTTACCTTCCCGCTGGTAAGCGGTCCCTATTTATCTACTTGCACCCGGAGGTGCTTTCGAACTGCTAGGTTGGCAGGCGCTGGGACCGAGCAGCGGGAGCGCACCCCGCCGCAGGGATTCGAACCGCCGACCTTTCGATCGGCAAGTCCTAGGTGCTGAGGCTTTAACCCACAGCGCCACCTGCGTCCCTATCCCGCACACAAAAGCTCATACCAATAACAAACTTAGTTGGTCTCTAAGGTGCTACTGGAAGGATTTTTTTTTAAATTTTGTTTTGACTACAGCAGACCAGCACAGCTACCTACCTGTAACTAGAAGTGTGAATGACAAATGTGTATCCTTCAACACTCAAATAATACATGCTTTGTGGAGCCACACCCATCAGTGATCCCAATGAATGTCCTTGAGTGTTTAAGAAGGCATGTTGGCCCTCTGCCGGAAGCCAGGTCTGATATCAGCAGGGCATCGGCTGAGGACCACCTCCCCTGGAAGCCTTGTTGGTGCTATTCCATCTCCTGGCTCTTGCCTGCCATCTCTGAATTTGCAAATGCTCACTCCTTCTTGGCCAAGGACGGGGTCCCTCGGAGCAACTTGCCAGTGGGCGAAAGTAGGAAGAGCAAGGAACATAAATGTTACCTTTGTAAAGGGGGCCAGTTTCTGTATCCTCTCTCTCTCTCCCACCCCCAGTCCTTCATTCAGGGAAACGAGAGGCATTATCAGAATTCAAGGACAAATTCCAGTCAGGCAAAAACACTCAAGGAAGGGTGCAAAGCAAGGGTTAGTGAGGGGTGTGGTGTAGTGTAGGGAGAACCTGAAGGGCCAGAAAGAGAGGCATGGACTCCTGCAGTTCCCCAGTCTTCCCCTGGGCAGCGGAGATGTAGATGTTACGTAATTTGGGTATGTGGATGATACGTTAATGTAAGTAAAATCTACATTGAGGAAGTAGAGCTTCTCCCCCATCCAGTTGCCTCTGCAGGAGTAATCCTTGTCAAGAAGACATTGACATCAGAATTGGTCACTGCTTAGCCACAGAGAGGATACGGAAGCAAAACCAGGTGCAGGGAGGCACACCTTCCACTTAAATCTTCCAGTGTTAACAAGAACCAGAGAACGCAGCTAAATAAATGCCCCCAGAATGTTTAAATAAACTTGGCCCGGGTGAAAATGGTGCCCCTTGAGAATGAAGTGTGTTGCCCATGAGACATTTTACTGATTGCAGAGCATGAGTGTGTGTTTTGTGGTTCAAGATCTTTCAGGTTGAATCAAAGGACTGGCTCTCTGCTTATGGTGGATAATGCTCCTCAGGGAACGTACGAGTTTAAAATCAGAGTGTCAGATGGAATTTGGCCTGACGTTCTAGCAACTGTGCAGATACATGTCAAAGAGATAGAAAACGAAGCCATTCGGAACTCGGCGACCGTACGCCTGGCAGGTTAGTTTTGTTTCGTCGGCTGAGTTTTGATTCCCATCGTGCGTAGAAACATCTCGCCTCTTACTGATCTCAGGGGGCTGTATTCTATTGGCAGAACAGCCTAGTCTGCAGGTGTTTTTTCTTAAAAAAATTGAGACATATTGATCATAGGTTTAAGGAAGCTGCGTTACGCCAACCAGGGTAAGGGACCTTATTTAGATAGACAGAAAAACCCATATTTCCTCCTGGGGTCACATATCAGGAGTGGGCAGGGCGTGAGGTGAAGCAACAAATGTCACTTTTTTTGCCTTTGCACAGTAGACTATTTTCTACAAGCACTCAGACTCACCCCTCTGTCCTCCATCCAGGCCAGGAGAAAAGGCCAAGGAAGGAGGATTGGCAAGGGGTGTGGCCTAGGGAGAGGGGCGTGGCTGGGGAGAATCCCGAGAGCCAAGTAGAGAGACCTAGAGGGCAGTATTTGGTTTCTGGGGAGCCTGAGATTCCCCATTTAGGGGCTCTCCATAAATATTTCCCAGCCCTAACTGGAGAGGCCATTGGGGCTTGGACCCGAGACTTTCCCATGCATCTGCCCCAGAGCTGTAGGTCCTCACCAAAGATTCCCTTCAACCGTTTGCTTTCTCTTTACCTAATGTGGCTTTTTTTTGTGGTTTTGCATAATTTGTAATAATTGAGTTAAAAATAACACAACTTACTGAACAACATGTGCACAGGAATTTGTTGTGAACCACTTTACAAGAGTACTATCAGGAAGCTGTTTTGTTCCCATTCTTTGTTGTTTTAACGGGTCTGTGATTGTATAATGTATGAAAGAAAGGCAACTAGCGGGAAGAGCTATTTTGGCAGAGAGAGAGAGAGCTTATGTGCGTGTTGAGTCTCTGGCATTTCCAGGAATGGCTAGGAGAGACTCTAGTATGAAACCCCCAGAGAGCTGCTGCCAGTTAGTGTATGCAGTACTAAGCTATGTGGTCTGACTGGGTATAAGGCAGCTTCCTATGTTCCTAGATGTGAAATGGACCTTAGCCAGGTTGCAGTGAAAGCCAGTGAGAGAGCCAGTATGGTGTAATGGTTAGAGTGCTGGGTTATGAGCAAGGAGAGTGTGGTTCAAATCTCCAGGTTGACCCTTTAACCCAGGGGTCAGTAAACTTTTTCAGCAGGGGGCCGGTCCACTGTCCCTCAGACCTTGTGGGGGGGGGGCGGACTATATTTTGAAGGGAAAAAATTAATGAATTCCTATGCCCCACAAATAACACAGATGCATTTTAAATAAAAGCACACATTCTACTCATGTAAAAACACGCTGATTCCTGGACCGTCTGTGGGCTGGATTTAGAAGGTGATTGGGCCGGATCTGGCCCCCGGGCCTTAGTTTGCCTACCCATGCTCTAACCTGTAAGGATAAAATGGGGCTTGGAGGAACCATGTACGTTGCCACGAGTTCCTTGGGAAAAGGGAAGGAAGTGTAAAAATAGCTTTAAATATAGTTGGTTTTATGGTACATTTTTATTCTTTTATTGTCCCGTTTTCTGAGGATTGTTTTTATGTGCACAGCTTAGAAATGGAAACAAGTGTGTGTGTGCGTGTGTGTGTGTGTGTGTGTGTGTGTGTGTGTGTCAAATAAACATATATGAAGTAGTTAACTGCATGTCCTGAGACTCAGACCAATAAGCTGGTTTTGTTTTTAAACCACCCATCTCCATATCAGACATGACTGCAGAAGAGTTCATAAGGAAGGATGAGCCTGAGGAGAGCAGGCACGACAAGTTTAAGGATCTTCTGGCAGGCATCTTCTCGGTCCGCCTTGAGGACATCGTTGTTTTCAGCGTGACAAATATAGACGGGAGACAGACTGACGTGAGATTTGCGGTTCAAAATGGCTCCTCCTATTACAGGCCAGAGAAACTGCTGGGACAGGTAGCTGCCTTCAAAAGCAAGGTGAGGCTGCAACCCGTCTGCCGTCTGGGTTGATGTGATGTTGGCTGACGTGCAAGTCCTTTCAGGGCGCAAGACAGAATCCCATTGACTCCAGAGGAAATGTATCGCAACCCAGTGGACTGTCACGGGGAGAAAGGCTTGTGGATGGAGCAAACATATTTTTAAGAGTGGGAAGCTGCCTTGTTCCAGCTCAGACGATTAGTCCATGTAGGGATTGGAAGCTTACAGCCCTCCAGACATTGTTAGAGAACAGCTCCCAACACCCCTGGCCACTGGCCATGCTGGCTGGGGTTGATGGGAGTGGAGATGCCAGGGATTGAATCCAGGGCTTTTCAGCATGTGCTCTACTACATCTGTGGCCTTTCCAAAAGTCACATGGAAGATGGAACCAGCTTGTTTTTTTTTGCTGCTCTGGAGGGGAGGCCTCTGGTATGCAGGCTAAGACCCTACCTGCCCACAGACTGTTTCACCAGAGTGGTGCATGCCCTGGTTAACTCTCACTTGGACTACTGCAGTGTGCTCTATGTGGGACTACCTTTGAAGGTGACCCAGAAACTACAACTTATCCAGAATGTGGCAGCTAAACTGATGACTGGGACCATATAACACTGGTCCTGAAAGACCTACATTGGCTCCCAGTATGTTTCTGAGCACAATTCAAAGTGTTGGTGCTGACCTTTAAAGCCTGAAACAGCCTCAACCCAGTATACCTGAAGGAGTATCTCCACCCTCATTGTTCTGCCCAGACACTGTGGTCCAGCGCCGAGGGCCTTCTGGTAGTTACCTTGCTGCGAGAAGTAAGATTACAGGGAACCAGGCAGAGGGCCTTCTTGGTAGTGGCGCCCGCCTGTGGAACGCCCTCCCATCAGATGTCAAGGAAATAAACAACTATCTGATTTTTAGAAGGCAACCCTGTTTAGGGAAGTTTTTATTGTTTGATGTTTTATTGTGTTTTTAATATTCTGTTGGGAGCTGCCCAGAGTGGCTGGGGAAACCCAGCCAGATGGTATAAATATTGTTGTTGTTGTTGTTGTTGTTGTTGTTGTTGTTGTTGTTGTTACCATTAGATTCTTTCTTTTTAAAAACTTTATTCCAAAACCAAAAAAGAATTACAAACATCAAATTCAAAATCCATATTCGTTTTGTAACATAAGCCTGTTACATAGTTGACTAAATTAAAATATTTAATTAGATTCAAATTGCAAGAAAGGAGATTCTGACTAAACCTTTGGAAGAACTTTCTGACAGTAAGAGCCATTAGGCAGTGGAATACACTCCCTCTGGAAGATGGCAGATTTTCTTTCACTGGAGGTTTTAAAGCAGGGGTCAGATGACCATCTGCCAGGGCTTCTTTAGCTTCATCTCCTGCTCTGCAGGGCATTGGGTGGATGGGCCCCTTCCAGCTCTACAAATCTAAGTGTTGCAATCAGAACGATGAGGACACGTGTTCAGTGACGACAAACGTTTATGTTGTAGACGCAGAAAACTGACTGGGAGGATTGGGAAGCCCTTTTTGCTAAGCAGTGTGGCGGCTGTTTGTCCCTTTAGATCCAGCTGGCTTTAGGAGTGAACGTTTCTCAGGTTGATGTGGATGAATGCCACAGGACAGACTGCAGCGGCAGCAGCGGGTGCGTGAACTACATCACGGTGAGTGACATCCCCACAGTGATGGACACCGGAAGTGTGTCACTTGTCTCCATAACAACCAGCGTCAGCGCCGTCTGCACCTGTGCAGCTAGAGAGAGAGTCCACCAGTCATGTAGCTCGTACTCTCACAACCCCTGTTTCAATGGAGGAACTTGCATTGACATGCTGAATGGTTACAGGTGAGAAAAGACTCTGTTTCGCACATTCCCCACCCCTCTTGTTTTCCTCTTGTAAGAAGTCAAGCTTTAAAACTACTGTGTTAAAAAGGGAGGGGGGAGTGCATGGACCTTTTAAGAGGTCCTTGTTTTCTTTTCTTTTCTTTCTTTTCTTTCTTTCTTTCTTTCTTTCTTTCTTTCTTTCTTTCTTTCTTTCTAACTTTATTGAACATTTTTAAAACAATTGCCTAACGACATAAAGTCTTGCCTTCCGAGACAAATGCATGTATGTGATGTTCAGCCTTGTATGCAGTCCATCCACATGGCATCAGAACAAAGCTGGGGGACCTTTTACGTTTCAGATTAAGCTCACACCCACAGGGTATACTTAACTCTAAAGTGCTAAGATAATTTCTCCATAGTGGCTGCTGTGACTGAGACGGAAGGGAGATTACTGTATTATTGTTAATAAATTATATAAAATCATACAAATCCTTGTTCTTTAAGCCTTCAGTCCTCTCTGCCCCCCTTCCCTCTCTCCTTCCTCTGTTGTCTTCCTTGTGTCTGTTTTTAGATTGTAAGTCCCTCGGGGCAGGGACCTGCCTCGTCATTCTTTGCAAAGTGCCGTGTACGTGTGAATAGTAATAATGAATGCTTTATTAATAAAAGTTTACTCTTTTGCTTTTGTTTGTTTCAGGTGCCATTGTTCTGCTTCGTTTCATGGAGCAGATTGCCAGCAGACACAGCATAGTTTCCATGGAAATGGCTATGCCTGGTTCCGCCCCATCAGACCTTGCTTTGAGAGCTCCCTCTCCCTCGAGTTTATTACCGATGTTCCAGATGGGCTTTTGCTATACAATGGCCCCCTGTCAGATTCGGGACCTGGGAACTCAGAAAACTTCATTGCAATAGGTATTTGCATTTGATTGGTGGAACCTCACATTGCCCACAGAAACACACAATTACAGGGGTTGCAGGGAGATCATCGTGACAATCCCAAGTGACGTTGCTCATCTGTTTATCACAGCTATTTAGTTCATTCAGACAGGCAGATTGTATGATGGTAAGCTGTCAAGTTTTATTTATTTATTAACTAGATTTATATAGGTAAAGGTAAAGGGACCCCTGACCATTAGGTACAGTCGCGGACGACTCTGGGGTTGCGGCACTCATCTCGCTTTATTGGCCAAGGGAGCCGGCGTTCAGCTTCTGGGTCATGTGGCCAGCATGACTAAGCCACTTCTGGCAAACCAGAGCAGCCCACAGAAATGCTGTTTACCTTCCCGCCGGAGTGGTACCTATTCATCTACTTGCACTTTTGTGCTTTCGAACTGCTAGGTTGGCAGGAGCAGGGACCGAGCAACGGGAGCTCACCCTGTTGCAGGGATTTGAACCGCTGACCTTCTGATCGGCAAGCCCTTGGCTCTGTGGTTTAACCCACAGCGCCACCTGCGTCCTATTACATTTATATAGGCTGCCCAATAATATATATTTCCCTGGAGAGGAGGACAGATTCCTACATTGTGTGCCTGCCCCACTTTCCTTACCTTACTACATGTTCCTGGCCAAAAATGCTGTCTGCTTAAAAAAGCAGGGAAAGTTGAACAGAGGAAGGCACCTTTCCACGATTTTGTATGCATCTCCACCCCTGCTGTCCCCAGCAGGAGCACAATTTTTTCCTCTGCTTCTTTGCCAACACACCCACGCAAACACATATGGAATTTGCAGCTCTTCTAGCAAAATACATGCCCATAACAAACTAATATAAAAAGAGGGTGCAATTCTTTGCTGCCTGGGAGGTTATTTAAGGTATTTAAGGACAGGTGTTTTACTTGATAATGATGAAGTGTTGCTAGGCAGTATCTTGGATTGTTTTTGAAGAGCTGAATCACATTTAAATCCCCCACAGACAAAATAGTACAAAAATGCACATTTGTTAGTCAAGAATGTTGTATACAGTGATACCTTGGTACTCGAATGACTTTGCTCCCAAACAAATTGGCTCCTGAACGCTGCAAACCTGGAAGTAAGTCTTCCAGTTCGTGAACATTTTTTTGGAAGCCGAACGTCCGACATGGCTTCTAATTGAGTGCAGTAAGTTCCTGCAGCCAATCGGAAGCCGCGCCTTGATTTTTGAGAACCAAGGTACTGCTGTACTGTGCCATAGAAGCAGGCAGTCCATGTCATATTTCCATATGTTCCAGGTCTATTCTCTCCTCTTTCCACACTTTTCTGTGATTTTTTTTCAAATGGCAGACAATAATATATTTTTTGTTATGCGTTTTACCCTAAAACACACATTTTAATTTGAAATGCACATTTGTACACATTTTAAGCTAAAATAGGGATTTTATATGCCTTTGGGTATTTTTTTATTGCAAAAGGCAGTCCCAGCACCACAATGCTGCTTGTTGACATTAAACCTTAGCTTATTTTAACTATGGTTTACTGGGACATGTGAGCCAGGTCACTGTTCCTTTGGTATGAGATACAGATTTTTGGGGGGTGGGGGTGGCGTGACAAATCTGTACTTGTTTAGCACATGCACTTTAGCAGGGCTGCTTATGTTCCCTAATGGTATGCCAGTCCTTTAAAAAAAGACAATGGTTGCATTTGCACATCATGGCAAACCATAGTGAATGGTTTGCTGTTAATGTGCAAAAGGCTCCCAGTTGGCTCCTCCCCAAACAAAACCGGGAGCAACAAACTATGAACTCTGACTGAGCATTGCATCCAACTTGGGGATTGGAATTTGTTTTGCTTCAAACTAACCATGATGGTGCTTCTTGGTCATGGTTTGTTTGAGTGAAACAAACCGCAAACTCCCAGTTCTGCTGTATCTATGAGCAATGTGGTTTATTCTCCCTGTTTGTGTTAGGGGAGAAGCGAAGCGGAAGCAATCTCCCAAGTTCACGGTAACTGGTTCACTGTGACATGCAAGCAGGGCCACTGAATGATGTAGCGATGGGTGTTTTTAGTGCTTTCTGAGTGTGGCTTCTGGCTCATCTCTTGAGTTGAAGTCATCAAAGGGAAAACAAAGCAGACCTTCTGTCAAAAAGATCCCACTAGGAAGCATCTATTGCTTTGAGTATTTCAAATTATTTTGAGGCAAGTTATTGCATGATTAATGAAGCCTTACTTCTTCATGTTATTTTCACATGGCTTGGTAGAAATAGCAAATCTATTTTTGGGAAGGGGAAGACTGAATGAAAACTATAGTCACTTTCCCTTTTCTTTTCATAGTATTGTTAGGGTGCTTCCAGATGCCCCGTTTATTGAGAATTCATCCTGGTTTGGTTGCAGGGATGTTAGATGATGTTGGCTATATTTAATGAGCATTCACTGGGGTCTATTTGCAGGGAGGTTAGATGATGTTGCACAAAAGCAAGCGTTTTCCTAGCACCTTCAGTTGCTTCAGTCACTTCCTTTGTTGAAAGAAGGCTGATCTTTTGTGGGGTAAGACCACCCAACCAGCTATCCATAAAAGCACCTCCTGTGGAGCAGTGGGTCAGTGCATCTGGCTGTTAACCAGAAGTTGATAGTTTGAGGCAACCCAGGAATAGCTGTGGGCAGGTTTTCAGGGGGGTTGGGGTCCCTTCCGATTCTACACAGTTCTATGATTCTGTTCTTGTGAAACCTGAATTTGCTTGTATGTGATTGAACCCCACCCTAAAAATAGCAGCAATCTGGTCACACCCTAAGTCGAAGTATGTAGGGTGTAACGGAATGTTTTATGTTGCCCCCGTCTCTCATATTATAGTTGTTGTCTCACAAGTGGCAGTGTTGAGCATCCAAATGGGAGGAGGCATATTTGGGAACAACCCTGCAATCCTAACTCCCCCCTTAACTTGAGAGTAAGCCTCATTGAATTCAGTCTGACTTATTTCTAGGTTTTTGGATTGTGCTATAAGTCTCTACACTGGTAGGGGAGGACCTCAGCCTCCCTCCTGTGTCTAACAGCAGCTTGGAGGGAGGCATTTTGATCGGGAGTTTGGAATCATGACTCTGTGCTTTCTGTTGAGCCTGAATAAGGGTAGAATAAGATCTGAATAAGATCTAGCTTTTACTCACAAGTAGCAGTCCCTGTCGTGTTTTGGAAGGGAACAGGACACAGAAGGAAGGGAACAGAAGGAATCCCAGATTTACTATTTCTTAAAAGAAAGGTTCTTGCAACTGCAAGTGACACATTTTGGCCCTGATTCAGGGGCTTAGAGTCAATGCAAACTGCCTCCTTGCTTCCGTCCCATGGCCATCATGGGTCCCAATCCAACTCTGCGCTTTTCTTTCTCATTCATCATAGAGCTTTCCGGCGGGACTCCAGTGCTGAAAGTCAACCATGGCCTGGGCACTGTGGAACTGCACCTGCCGAGTTATGTGAACCTCACAGACAAAAGGTGGCACCGACTCGAAGTGAGAAGCAGCCGGCAGGTGAGTTGCCCGTGCAGCACCTGATGCGTTTGTGGGCTCCTGGTTTATACAAGGAATGCACCAGGAAAGAAAAGGAAGAATGGAGAAACTCATGAACGCAGCCAGAAATTATTTTAATTGATTTATGCAGACTTGGTGTACATTGCAAATATTGGAATTATTATAATTATTTTAGACTCATAGACTTGTAGAGTTGGAAAGGATCCCAAGGACCATCTAGTCCAACCATGTGCAATACAGGAATCCAACTAAAGTATCCTTGACCAGTGGCCATCCAACCTCCGTTTATAAACTTCCAATGAAGGAGAGTCTACCACCTTCCGAGGGAGTCCGTTCCACTGCTGAACAGCTCTTGCTACATTTATATCCCAATTTTGTTCCTAGGAGCTCAGGGCAGGGTTATTCCTCCTGCCTTTTCAAAAATCCTCACAACAATCCTATGAGGTAGGTAAAGCTGAGAGGAAGTGACTGGCCCGAGATGATGCCCCTGACTGAGCTAGATGGACCCCCTTTGGCCTGATTCTGCAGGCTCTTAACCATCCTGAGTGTGAAGGATGCCCAACTGCAATCAGTATATCTATATCTGGATTCTGTGGCTATTGCTAAGTGTTGACGTTCTGTAGGCTTGTCGCTTTTATTTTCATTTCCTCCTGTTACGTCTCGTTTTCCAGTTTCATCTTCGAAGAGCCTGAGGCTGCACATGAGAATCTTTCCATTTTCTTTCCACTTCTTTCCCCCCCTTGGCACAGGATGTTCGATTCACCGTGGATCACTGTGGAGCTGCAGTTGTGTCAGAGATAGAAGGGGTAGGAAAATGGTTGTCGACCGAAGACCGAACAAACTGTGAGGTTGTGGCCTTTGTTCCACAGTCAAGGAGGTAGCCTTTACATTACTTTCCAAAATTGGAATATCTATGTCTTTATCTTTATATCTATAAAAGTACTTGTCAAGATGAAGCCAGAGGTTCACTGAATCACTTCACTAAAATCATTTACAGGTGCTTGTGTAGATTTAATCCTTCCTGCGCAGAATTAGGCACATGGAGCCCTACTGGATTCTGTGCAGTTTCAGGTTACTTGACCACCATCCTGTGCAGGGGAACTTGGAAATAAGCCCCTAGGAGCACAGGGAGATGCCATTCTGTGTAGTGAAGCTGCAGACATTCAGGAGGGAGGGCTTGTGAAGGGCAGCACTGTTCCTTGAATTCCCAGAAGCAGAAGAGGGCTATTGATGACTATGCTTTGCTTCCACAACCAGAAGCAGCAGTGCTTCTGAATACCAGTTGCTGGAAGCCAAAAGAGGGGAGAGTTCTCTTGTGCTCATGTCCAGGTTGCAGGTTTCCACAGGCATCCAGATGGTTGCTGTGAGAACAGGATGCTGAACTATTGGACGGATCCAGTGGGGCTCTTGTATGAACCACACACCTGATTACAGCAGGGCAGATTCACCCTGATCCTGCGAAGTCACTGCTATGTCTCCTTTCTCCTGCACCAGAGCTCCCCGACAGTCTACCTTAGGGCAGGGGGAAGGCAGCGGCGGTGGCAGCTGTATCAGCACTTTGTTGCTGGAGAGGCCTCTAAGCCGCACCCTTCCTCCCCAGGAAGAAGGTGATGCTGCACATGCTGTTCCTGCTGAAATAGGAGGGCCTCTTCAGCAGGAACAATAGAATGAAACAATACTGCAAAGGGAGATGTGGCTTCAGGTTCTGGTAGCATCCACGTAAGTGGGAAAAGGCACTTGTAGCTGCTGCCCCTTCTGTTTCCCCCTTACCTGCCCAAAGGTAACTTTCCTTGTCATCAGGCAAGGGAAGGGGAAAGGCTGCATTACTTCTTAAGCACCTGTGAGGGATGTGAATGTGCTCATTTGGATCATGCGCACCCCACTGTGGCTTTTGTGCTGATTTCCTTGGAATGGCACACAAAGCCCTACTCTCTGTTAGAGTGAACAAAGGGATGCTCATCGAGTTCTGAATAAACACGAATAGGACCAGGCTATGCTGCCGCTTTTCCAACATAGAGACGCAACATGTTCGTCAATTACTGAGCACATTTGCAATGTCTTTCCTGCTATCAGTTAACTCCTTCTGACTGCAAGACGCTTTTGACTCAGGGGAGTTATTTCCTTGCAATAGGAATAACAGCTTCCATTATTTGGGGAGCATTTTAAAAACAACAACAACAACAACAACCTGGTGCTTGGTGTACCCACTCTGTGCTATTGTCTGTGTATATTTAGTGGCATGATAATACTAACATTCATCTCTTATTTAGCACATCTGTGTTTTGAAGGTACTTGAATATGAACCAGGTCCTCCAGTTGGGCGGAGTAAAAGAATCGGTTCCATATTCGTACCCCCAGTTGCGGCACAAACATTTTACCGGCTGTATCCGGAGTCTTGTTTTGGACACTCACGTAAGTGGCATCACTGGCATCCGTCTCAAGAGAAAATGGAGTGCACCTCTGGCGGGGGTAGGGGAATCAAGCTGCTGTGTTAACAGCACCAAAGTGACCTCCCCAGGGTGCAAGCCTGGGCAGTGAGCATGGAGCTCCTGGGCTGCCCAGATGTCAAGACCCCACTCTCAGTCTCACTGATGTGGTCCAAAGGAAAGCAGACCGATATACTTGGCACCAGCTTGGCTGCAGGAGTTGCTGGAAGGAGGTGTACAAGGTGCCATCCAACTGCCTTAGGGACTCCCCTCTGGAGTTCACTTCTTAGCCTTTTCTTCTCCCACAAGGCAGCAGAGGTCTAGGATCAGAGGTTTCCTTCTCCTAGATTGGCTACCTCCCCAGATTGATTTGCCTCATATGCCCCTCATTTCTCTCTACACCACTTCCCTCTATTGCATGTGCAGAATCATAGAAATATAGAATTTTAGAGTTGGAGGCGACTTTCCCCATACCTGCGACTTGAACCTTTGAATTGGTGATGCCGCCAGTAATTGAATCTGCAGTCTTTTGCATGCCAAGCAGGAACCCTGCCCTTGATCTATGGGACAAAATTCAGGGGTCCTTCTGTGCACAGTAGAAGGAAGCATTTTCAGCCCCCAGTGGTGGGGTGGGAAGACTGGAAAAACTAATTTCGTGTGTCCACGCGTGTGCACACACATGTGTGCTTCAGTGTGTACGTTGCACATGTCGGTGTGAGTGTTTGATTGCATGTGAGACTGGGGGAAAGGTCATTCCTGACTGACCTACCTAGGCTGTTTACCGTATTTTTCACTCTATAAGATGCACCAGACCACAAGACGCACCTAGTTTTTGGAGGAGGAAAACAGGAAAAAAATTATTCTGAATCTCAGAAGCCAGAACAGCAAGAGGGATCACTGCACAGTGAAAGCAGCAATCCCTCTTGCTGTTCTGGCTTCTGGGATAGTTGCGCAGCCTGCATTCGCTCCATAAGACGCACACACATTTCCCCTTACTTTTTAGGAGGGAAAAAGTGAGTCCTATAGAGCAAAAAATACGGTAATTGTTTCATTGGAGTTTGTTTGTTTGTTTTTCATAAGTGATAATGCTGTTGCTGGTTGAGCGGCTATCTAATTCACTGGGGGCAAGGCTATTTTTGGTGTTCTTTTATTCCTGGAGGAGCTAAGAATCGTAAATCAGCTTCAAAGGGAATCCAATACCTGCCTCTCCAGAGTCCTCGGCGTTTATCTACACAGGTTTTAAACTTCATTCCAAGGCTTAAAAATATCTTTTTAACCTTTTAAACTTTTGGAAGTTCTTACCACTGCTTAACACAACTGTTCATTATTGCCTGCCAACAAACAAAACCCACTTTGTTTGATTGACTGCTTGCTTGCTCAAGAAAAGGTGGGGAGCAAGCTTGAGGAGACGCTAGCAGATAGTGCTGTCGCTCGTATCATAGATTTTGTAAAAGTGGTTACCCGAGTTCAGTCACTGCACATGCAAGCAGATAAAGCATGTGAGACTGTATATCTGGTGTGTGTGTGTGTGTGTGTGTGTGTGTGTGTGTGTGGCCTGAGGGTTGCCTGACCATCAGTGTTGCTCTTGCAACCAAAAGGGTTTGCCACCCCTCTTTTAGAGGCTGTAACTACATATAGTGCTTGTGACACTAGGGATTTGGTAGCTAGTGTGTTCAAAATGCAGGGAAGTTGCATTTTCCTGGGAAGGCGGGAAGCCAGAAGTCCATTTCAAAGTTCCTCCTTTTGCAAGCAGCCTTGATGCTTTTTCATTTTTTGTTTAAAGGTGTATGACCTTGAGTCTCCAGCGGAGTCTCTGAATAGTTCTCCTGGCTGCACCTGGACAGACGGCAGCTGTGAAAAGATGGGCCCCTCTCCCTGTGGCCTCCATGGGCAATGCCTTGGCGAGTGGGACTCGTTTACCTGCCACTGCCTGCCAGGTTACTATGGCTCCAAATGTGACAAAGGTGAAGTCATCTTCATGCATTGTTCGGATAGCGCAGTGTATGTTTTGCAGTGCATGCAGCTGGGTTTCCCTGTAGCTGATACAACAATGGCCATTGACTAGGGAAAGGGACTCTAGGGTCCTACAATGTCCTGCACTGCCCCCAATCCTTCACACCATACTCCCGTCACCATGGTTAGGCATTATGACTGGCCACCATGAGCCATGGTTAAAATTGGGGCAGGAAACTTTTGGTCCTCCATATGGTGCTGGACGCGGGTGGCCCTGTAGGTTAAACCACAGAGCCTAGGGCTTGCCGATCAGAAGGTCGGCGGTTCAAATCCCTGCGACGGGGTGAGCTCCCATTGCTCGGTCCCAGCTCCTGCCAACCTAGCAGTTCGAAAGCATGTCAAAGTGCAAGTAAATAAATGGGTACCACTCCGGCGGGAAGGTAAACGGCGTTTCCGTGCGCTGCTCTGGTTCGCCAGAAGCGGCTTAGTCATGCTTGCCAATGACCCGGAAGCTGTACGCCGGCTCCCTCGGCCAATAAAGTGAGATGAGCGCCACAACCCCAGAGTCGGCCACGACTGGACCTAATGGTCAGGGGTCCCTTTACCCTTTACCTTTATGCTGCCGGACTATGACTTCTCTCAACCCTAGGAGCCCACTGGCTGTGACAGTGGGCATGTTCTTAACTGAGATTTTGGAACCTGGTGAGACCACTTACTTTCTTTACTGCCTGGGCACTCTGAGTTTTTTCTCTGTGTGGTTTTCTTGGAGCAGCTCTCATGCAGTGGCCATAACGTTGTGCCTGTTTAGCTAGAGGCTGTTTTTGCTTGCTGCAGACAACCAGGCTACTCCCCAATTACAAGTCTGAACTTAATATGTAATGTTGATAAGTCTTTTAGTGATATACTTCAGCGTCCCATTTTCCATTGTGAATGATGTGTATGTATGTATGTATGTATGTATGTATGTATATTTATATCTATATATAAGCAAGCACCTTTCTGTTTGTTTGTGTGTATAAGAAAGCACTTTTCCTTCCCCAATTCTTCCAGCTGCTGAAGAATCTTCATTTGGGCCTGGGAGTCACATATGCTATCAGCTTCCCTTCTCCATACCTGCCCGTAGAACAGTAGCAGATGCCATGATAAGGATGCGAGAGCCCAACGGTATCATCCTGAGCATGTCTTCCCGCAACAAGGATGAACACATCACCCTGCAGGTAAATGAGGAGTGATGGTCAATGTCAGTTCAGAGTTAATTCTCTTCTGAACCAGCGAGCCATAGATGGAAAAGGTCTCTCTCCTGATGCAGTGTGCTCATCTTTCTTGCTTTAGAATCCACCTGTGCCCTTGATTTTTCCGTTTCCACACACTCCTTTCTAGAGAAATTCAGAACAGCCGTACTGTTCCGTATAACATGAATTTATAGAAATTGCTATGGTTTCTAAAGTACCGTAGAGTCCTCATTATCAAAGCTTAGGGCCAATGGACACCTAAGTTCCTGCAAGCTGGTTTGCCATCTTATGAGGAAGTGTTAGTGTCAACCGGTCCATAAAGGTGTGGGGACCAGCAGACGTTTCCGTAGCTGAAGATGTCTTTTTTACTCAGCAGCTGTGATTATAGGGATGGGCTGCTACCCCTTGGCATGTATAGACTTGTTCCAGATGGACTTTCTTCATACAATCTTGTACCTGTGTACAAAACTTATGTTGAGGAAATTGAGAGCAGCTGTATTCAGATGTCATGATGCACCATGGTTTGTTGTCATAGGAATGAACAAAAATGAGTATCAGGCTGTCATACATTCACCACTCTACTCTGGCATGGTCATGATGGTTTAGAAAGCTTCTACTTCCATTTTTTTAAAATTTCCTGTGGCATTCTGTGATTAAACGTATGATAAATGGGTTTACTCTTAGCTATGATTTGCTTGAAAGACTCCAGCTTCAAACCATGGATGATAAAAGTTTTAAACCATCATTAAGGTTAACCACATTGTAGGATTCGAATGGAATGCAAAGCTGAGCTCAATCAGACTCAGCAACAAATGTTTCCCAACTCCTCATGGCCAAGGCTGGGGTGAGGAGGGGGTGCCAAAGACTTGTTTTCATGGTGTTAAAGCACAGTTTATCTTGATGCCTGAACGTAGCCAATATGAACTGGTCCTCAGTCAGTGGAACTATCAAATTATTCTAATACACTCTGTCTCCCTCTGCTGATATTGGAAAGTTCACTCCTGTATAATGAGCACTGCGGTTTAGGTGACTATCTCATTAATGGAATAATTTGGATGGTCTCCCCTCGGCATGCTCTGCTAGTAAATGATGGTTTGATGCAGTGGTGCAGGGCTTCTGAGAATGAGGGGACATTTTTGGTAGCTGTTTTGACTGTCCTATTTTGCAGAAAAATATAAGTGAACCCAAGCAAGAGGAGGGCATCACTGAAACCGTTCCCTAGACTTCAGCTGTAGTTACTTGTAGAGCGAGTGAGAATATTTACAGTGATTCACATTTACTTAGTGAGGTGTGTGTGTAAACACTGCTGAATATACAACATTCCTGGGAAGGCACGGAGAATATGCTCAAATTGATAGCACGAAGAGGGTTTTTTTTGTACAATGTGTGGTCAACCTACATAGTCTCCAAGTGATGTTGGAGTAGGTACACATGAAGATAGTTTAAATTAGATAGAAAACCAACAAAGAATCTTGTAGCACCTTAAAGACTAATACATATATCATAATATTAAGCTTTGTTTTTCTTTAAGATACTGTAAGACTCCTTGTTGCCTTTACTGCAGCAGATGAACATGGCTACTTCTCTGGAAATTATTACTCAAGAAGGGGTTGGCGAATGAACCATATGTGTAGGCACTGCTTGGTCAATGTACTTTGTCCAGGCAACAAATTGAATTTTCAAGAAGATGTGTATTTTAACTGCAAATTTGCAGAATGTCTAAGTAGTTCACATTCTTAGACATTTGGGCTGGATCTAGGCACATCAAAAAAAGTTTTAGGAAAACACGTTGTAAAACTCATAATGGGAAATCATGTTGCCGAAGGATCAAACTCTATTGCACCATCTGGTGTCACAGTGTTATAATGCATTTTAAATCCCTCCTTCCAATTTAGCTGTTCTTGGTGTTCAAAATCCTCTGCTGATGCCATCAGTTTGTGAATCCTCCATGCTTTCATGTGACTGCACAACTGCAGCTACTGCTGTTATTTTTATTGAATATGACTCTGCTGAATGGCTAGCTTAAAAGCAGTTACACGAAATGTAAAGGGGTTGGGAAACCCTATCAAAAGAAAACACATCTGCCAGTCCAGAAAACATCTGCCCCCCGTCCCCTAAAACAGACTCCCTATCCTTGCAAGAAATAAATGAACCTTTAGTGCTTTGTGTGTGTTTCCTAGTCAACTCATATTATACAATAACATGCTATAAGAATGCAATGTCAACACTGCAGGGAGATCATCCCACTGAACTCATCACGAGAAGGAATGGGAGCTCTCTAGACTGATTCTGGGTTTGCAGATGTGCAACACACACAGTTGTTTAATTTGTGGAGTTGTTTCCCCTGCCCTTGTTCTCTTCTTCAGAATTACCCAGGGCCTTATTGTATTGCATGCAAAAAAATAAAAAATAAAACAAAATGATTGACACCGATTCCTGGATTTCTGCAAGGTGGTCCAGGGGTTCTTAGCAGTGTCTTACAACCTGGGAGATGGAGCGGCTGCGGTGAGCCTCCCCTCCTACCAAGTGGATAATGGAGAGTGGCATCACGTTTCCCTGGAGAGAAATGAGAACGAGTTCATTCTTCGCCTGGATGGAGGAGGCGGGAAGAGAGAAATCCTGAAGGCAGCCGGCGCCTACAAAGAGATCATAATTGATCCCAACAGCTTGGTGGTTGGCAACACATACCCTGCCAATCAGAGCAGCAGTTTCCAAGGTAAAAAGAAGCCTGCCTGTTATCTTGGATAACTGTCCATCACGGGGACTTAGCTATTAAAAGAGCTATGAGCCGGCAATGGAGCAGTGCTCACAATGCTTTTGTGTTAGCATTTTGCATCCGTTGCTCTTGCTTTTGTTATTTCTGCACGGCTCCGGAGCTGGAGGATTTAAAAGGAATGAAGAGACTTAAGGTGACAGTTTCCCACCCAGCTTCTGGTTATTTTAACTTTTCATTCTGTGGAATCTTAGCTAGTGAATACCTTGTGGAAACTGAGGGAGGCGGGAAGATAAATGTAGAATGATAGCACCCCTGTTTTGCTCTGAACAAAAGTGTATTTTTCTCTGGTGGGAATGCCAGAAACCCAGGTTGGCAGATTTGTGGAATGGTAGCCCTTGGAGGTTGAAGAGCTTATTGGGAAGGCCGCCTGTTGGTTAGCACCCATGATATTCCGTTAGCCTGATCCAACAGACTCCCCTTACATTTGTGTGTCCCAACAACATTCTCCAAGTAGAGGGATGGAGAAATCCAGTTCAGTTCGCATTTTAATGTGAATCGACCTTATTAATTGCACATTCCAAAACAATATTCAAACCAAAGCACGGCCATCCTCCGAAATTTGCACTTCTCCCGATTTTGCAATGCAGTTCTGTGGCCCAGAAGGGGTTGGGTAGGTGGGATCTGACCTGCATCTCAACTTCTCCGGCTTCAGCCTGTTGTTAAACGTAGCACATAACTCGGCCTTACAGTGCTGCGACATCTCTTTCAAAAATAGCTCTTGATCAAGAGCTTTCCACATCAAGTCTGTTTTGTATTTTGCCATAGGATGCATGAAGGATGTCAGATTCAATAACTACAGGCTACCTCTAGATTCTTACCCTAAGGAGCTTGTGCTGAGTGCCCAAGGAGTGAGAAAAGGCTGCCTTTCCGAAGCTTGCAAGAGCAATCCCTGCAGCCAGCAATTCATCTGCATTGACTTGTGGATGATGCATGAGTGCAGGTAACAAATCCCCCTCAGTGAAATCAGATAGTGGGAGCAGCCTGCCCGTCTAGGGCTTGAACAGAAACCCCTCATATTTGGTGGGAAGGGCTAAATATTATTTGAGCAGTAGCCCCTTGTGCTTTTTGATGTGCTGCTCCCAAGGCTCCTCCAACTTGAGCGCAGAATGGGGGAGGGGCACTATACCTTCTTCTGTTACTCTGGGGCTGCAAAACGGGGGATTTTCAAGCATGCTCCTGATGACTGGCATTTGATTGATCTCCATGTTTTTCGCAACAGCTTTTAGGGTTCCTTCATTCATCTTTTACTCCCACTTTCAAATTGGATCGTCCCCATTGTTGCACAAGTTTGATACGCACAAGTTCTGAGGCATCTGATGAAGTGGTCTCTTGATTTGCAAAAACATGCCAGGATAAATCCATTAGTTTTTAGGGTGCTACTTTCTGCATTTGGGGAGTTTTTTTTTTTAAAAAAATATCCCCCCCTTACCACCCAGTAAACATTGCTGGAATGCAGTCCTGTGAACTGGGCCCATTCCAGGAATCCAGCTCAAGAGGATCATCTGTGAGCAAATTTCATTACATTGGAACTGGCTCCTACTGAAGCTGAAATGAGGGTGTGAAATTAATCTGGATTGCGGCACCCTGGAGCTTTGCTTGGGCCAGCAGCGAGGTTAATGCCAAGGAGTTTGATTTGCCTTCTGTGTCTTTCCAGCTGCCCTCCAGGACACATGTTGGTGGAGAACATCACCGGCCGGCACTGTGTTTACACGGCATGCGCTCAGAGGCCCTGTAACTTTGGCACCTGCATCTCCCAGTCGGCAAGCAAGTTCCGATGCCACTGCCCCGACGGCTACTCCGGCCGCAACTGTGAAATCACACTAGCCATCTTCCACAAAGACGCCGGGCTGAGCTTCAGCTCCATGTTTGCCATCTGCATTTGCTTCCTGGCCCTACTAGGTAGTTACGGCAACTACATCTTGTACTACCTTTGGTAATGAACCATAAGCCGCCTTCTGTGCTGCTCTGGATGCTCGCCATGCCGGCTAGTTGTGAAGACGCCCACTGGATGATGCCTTCACTGTCTTGTCCTTCATTCTCTCTGGCCCATCATCATCATCATCATCATCATCATCAAAGACATTCCTTTCTAGTTTCATCTGCATCTTTATTTGACTCATCCCTGGGAAAGGTCCTCATCTTTTCCATTCTGTTCTTGCTTCGACATTCCATTGCTGAAAACTGGCTCAGAAGGGACAAAGGGGAAATGAACATTATGACGTTGACATTCTGCTTTGCTCTCTTAAGAACAGGCTTCTATAGTGGCTGACAGTGAGTGAAAAGATACCCATAATAACATGATAATGAGGTTCTTTCAAAAGGCAGCGATGGCTTTTAAAGGCTTGGGGTATTGGTGATGGTGATGATCGCAAATGTGCTTCTTCCTCCTGATGTTCTGTGTTGCTGCTGCTGGTAGCACGGCTTTCTAAGCTGCTGCTCTGTGGAGAGCGCAGAGGAGAATTTCTGCTCTCAGACATGTCCCATGGCCAGGGAGGACAAGGTGTGTTAGCCTCAGGGAGGACACAGTGCATCTCCTTGCACTGGCAGCCGGATCGTTTGCAGACCCTGGCTCTTCCTTCTGACAGGGAGAGTCTTGATGAAGGGTCTGGTGATGGAAAGTGTCCATTTCTTAGGCCTTAGATGTTGCTGCTTTAAGAAAAAAAAACCCCAGCTCAAAAAGATTTATCTAGTCTAGCATCCTGGTTCCCAGACTTGCCAACCAGATGCTTCCAGGAAGCTCACAAGCCAGACTTGAAGACCACAAGTAGAAGGGTCCTGGCTCAGTGCAGAGAATCTGCTTTGCATGCAGAAGGTCCCAGGTGGAATGCCCAGTGGCATCTCCAGGCAGGTCTGGGAGAGAGACCCCCCCCCCGAAATCCTGGAGACGCACTGCTAGTTGGTGTCAATAGTATTGAGCTGGATGGACCGAGGGTTCACCCCCCCCCCGAGCAACTGGTAATCAGCAACATGCTCTTTAACTGTCATGGACAATAGCCGTTTATAGATGAATCATTCATAAATTTGTCTGCACCCCTTTTATAAAGCCATTTAAGCTGAGTGGTTCAGGGAGGTGTGTTTCCTAGGGTGCAGTGCAACATGAAACCGATTTCCCAGCCAATGTCCAACGATGCCCCCCGTTTTATTTATATATATTTATTTTATTATTATGCAATTGTTTACGTTGAGTCTGTTATCGTTGTTACTTGCTGTGGCACACAGCACCTTCAAATTTGCAAAGTGCTTTTACAATCTTGTTCATCTCAACAAGAACCCCGTGGGATTCACTACTGTTCTTCTCATTCTGCAAAGGTGGGCCTGAGCTCATGGCGGAGGGTGATAGTCACATCTAGGATTCCTGTCTCCAAAACTAGTGCTCTGTCAACTGGATCACTGATTGAGACAGCCCTGCTGCCAAGGAAATGATGAGTCTGGTTAGGTGGTTTGTATCATAAAAACCCCAGGTGAAGCATCTGAGGTCAGAGCGTCAGTCCACATTTACAGTCTTGGTTAATGCAGAACCGCCTCCTGAAATCCCGCATCACGACACGGGAAGTTTCTGCTAAATTGCGCTTTCCTTCTGCAGCGAAAACTCTTCCCTAATTTCACGTCTTTGCCCAGGGCTCTTTTGAAGTCATCCTCGTGAAATTGCAGCTACTTGGAAAAGTAATTGCTTCCTCTTTTTTTGCTGCTGTTTGTTTGTTTGCTGTCACTCATATTTTAGCATTTTTGAATTTCCAATGCATGAATATATTTGCCATGCAAACACGGGACAACAGGTATTTGTAACTAGGTCAGAATTACTTTCCCGAACTGTGGGGAACCTCTGCTCTGTAGGAAAACAAGGGAACTGGTAGCAGATGGAAAGCATTTCTGCTCTGAAGTTTAAGCCCCGTGTTTCCATGAGGCCACACTGTGCTGTAATTGGGTTTGGGGAGAACACGCCCCCATGCTGTGCAACAGGAGGCAGAAAAGGTGTGCTTGGGACAGTGTTAAATATCGCTCACAGCTGCTGCAGCCTTAGTGTGCTGATAGGCTCTTCTCTGATAAAGCTTGTTTATGACGGTTCAATGTAAGCTTCCATTGACTTTGATGCACATTGAAGCTGGCTTCTGGATGTAACACTTTCATCCAGTGGCGCTTTCTGACAGGCAGTTACAAGAGGAGTTGCTCCTCTGAGAATTGTGCATTCGGAATACAAGAATGAAAGCATTTTGGAAGAAGCGGAGCTTACATCCAGCATGATATTTCTCTTTTTCACAAAGAGGTTTATTTCTTTGTAGTGAGAAAAGGCCTCCTTTTGTGCTGGGAACAGGAGATTGAAGCCAAATCCTCTCCTTGGGGGACATGGCTGGGTCAGTTAAATACTCTTGAAACTGGGCTAGGGCTCTCTGTGTGTACGTGGCTCTGTTTACAGGCCACCTTTGCCTGCTGTTTTTAGTACCCTTGATGGTTGCTGTGGGGTGGTAAAAATGGCATTTTGTAGGCTCTTCTGAACTGGCAAAGAGCATGTTTTATTCAGGCCATTTCTTTTCCAAATGTGTGTATCTCAGAATCAGGATGCAACACAGGGTCATAGTAGTGGGCTCCAGTTTCAGACGCTGTATATTTCAATCACTATCAGTCTTGCAGTCTGAGAATCATAAGAATGTCCTGCGAACAAAGGGGTGCTTTTTGTTTTAATAATCACTGAATGTTAAAACTTGAGATTACCATTGTACTCAGTTAGCAATTGCATGAGTGGCAATTTTAAAGAAATAGAGCCCAGTGTGGTTTAGGAACCTGGCAGACTGGGTAGGGGTGTTACCCTTTTTGCCTGCTGCTGTGGTTCTGGTCCAGATTTTTTTTTGGGGGGGGCTATTTGAGTAAAAGCTCCCCTTGCATGGGGAATAGGAACTAGTCTTTCAAAGCAAATGGCAGGTGGCAGTGGGTGCGGTGGTAGGGCCCCCAGTCCAGGTCAGGACTATAGCGGAGCCAAAGCCCTTCTGCTCTCTCCACCAGGATTTGAATTACTCTTCCCTGCTCTGTAATTTTAATTTCTAATTGCATGAAGGGCATCTTGCATTCTTTAGCCTTAGAGAGCACACACCAGTCACCTTTGTCATAGTATACTCTGGATTGCCAGAATGTAAATTTCAATTCAAGTATGTGAGAGGAGTCGCATAGTTAAGAAAAAGTAAACAAACCCTGTGCCTGAATATATATTTTTTTTCTAATAAAAATGTGTCATGTGCCTCTTTGTCTATGTCCTGTTCATCACTTCCATTCATTTTCATTGTTGTTTGTTCCATAGACTGTTCCTCATTTTGTGTATTACATGTTTACTCAGAAGTAAGACCCACTGTATTCAATGGGGCTCCCTCCCCCCTGTAAATGTGCATCGATAGGGTTTGGATTTACCACATGCCCCAACAGTGGACAGTTTCAACTTTCAGCATGCAAGGTTGAATCCAGACTAACATCTGGAATGCAAGCAGGAGAAAGAAGGATGACCATGAACAGGATTAGGTGAATTGGTGGGCGGGAGGAGCATGAAGCCATAGTTAAAACAAAGCAAGGTTTGTGAGCCAACAATAAACTGTGGCTGGCAGTAAACCAACCATAGATAATCAGTTGGGCAGGATTCCTCCATAACCATAGTTTAACAAACCATAGGTTCGTGTTATATATGAGCTAAGCCACTGTAGACAAGACTGAATCCGATGGATCTGTTGTCTGATGTAGTACCCTTTGTTCCAGGTTCATAGGGTCTTCCCTCCGCAGGGCATTAGCTGGGCAAGGACACCCAATCACATGGAGGTCTCATTCTTGTGATCCTCCTTGGGGGAGAAAAATTACATTGGGTCGGGCTTTCCTATGAGCAGGCATTGCTTTGAAGGCTCACATCACATTGGAGGTGAAGGTGGAGGTTGCACAGTGGCTGCTGCCAACCTGTGTAGGAACTGCTGGCATTGACATTGACCCTCCCCACTGACCTCCATTCTTTCCTTCCTCCTCCTCCCTGATGCATCTCTCCTGTTTGGACAAGGCTTTGCCGCCACAAGGACGATACAAGATCAGATGGGCTGCTGCTATCATGTCCAGCAGAGATGGCTTTTATGGACTTGTCATGAGTTGTTTTTCGCCATTTGCATTGTCTGTCATCTGCATAGTAGCACTTTGAGAGTGCAAAGTGCTTTGTAATCTTCATGTTATTCACCCTCAGTGACAAACATTACAAGGTAGGCTGTTATTATTCCTATTTTAACCAAGAGAGATTGAAGGTGTGAGATAATGTACCCAGATGCATCTAGCAATCCTCTGTGCCACCAGTTAGTTTTTAAACTCAATCACTCTTGAATCCATGCTGGTCTTTAATAATACAGCCCTACATATATTTAGCTCTAAGTGCACTCACTTCATGGGATGCTCATCCAAATTAGCATTCCTGGGCTTGCAGGCCAAATGTGGGTGCTTAGCTGCTGCTGCTGCTGTTGCTGCTGATGCACCCCTCCTCTGGCTATTACTCACCTTCTGACTGATTTACTTTTATTAATAGCAATAAATCAAAAGTAGAGCTAAGTCCCTGCTAAAACTAGCTGCACTTATTGGATTGTCTACTTAGAGTTCTGAATCTGTGCACGCTTAAATCAGCAGAATCCCATTGGCTTTGGTAGGATTACTGAGGTGGTGCTTGTTTGAGAGCAGGGATTGGGTCTGTTAGCCTGAGACAAAGTAGTTTCTGGACAAACTTGAACTGGGGTTTAAATGTTGCACCCTCCATGTGAGTCACTTTCAAAGGTGACGTGGCAGAGGGTGGTGGTTTCAGGGATATTTCAGATGTGGCGACCTTCCAGCGCATTAAGTCCTAACTCTCAAAGTTCTCCTTTTTAATGGTGCATTTGGCCTTGGTTTCTAAATAAATGCTCTTCGCTTTCTCACCCAGTTCTGCTCAGCGGTGTCTTCCTGTGGACCCGGTGGAAGAGCCACAAAAGCATGAACGGAGGAGTTTACCACGTCACCACCTGCCACGATGACTTGGAGGACATTCGAGAGAACATCCTCAACTATAACGAGGAAGGGGGTGGGGAGCAGGATCAAGTAAGGCTCTTTCTCTGACGGTTGATCTGACGTGTGCAAGGAAACTTACACTGGAGGAAAGACCATTGCTGGCTTTGCTTTGATAGTACAGCCTAGACTTTGAAGGGACTGTGAAGGCCATGAAGTCCAACCCTATCTCAACGTACCTACGGCATCCCAGACAGATGGCCATAATGGGGAAGAGAGAGCCCATGGCAGGGGAACCGCCATGTACCAGGCTCACACCGGACAGGGCAGAAGTTGTGTAGGGGGCAGCTCCCCCTCCCAGTTAATTTTTGTGCACATGTGTGGTGGTTTTTCTTCCTAAGGGAAGGGGGTTCACTAGGCCAGTTCCAGGGACTAGTGTAGTTTTCCCATACTGGTGGGGGTGGACTCTTGGTTGGAGGTTTTTAGGCAGAGGTTGGAGGATGCTTTAGGGCTTGGACTAAATAACCTGTGGGAGGGAGTCCCTTCCAACTCTAAAATTCTGTAAATGGCCTTTGGATCCTGTGGATCAAAGGTCTCCTAGCATGCCCCATTTTTCTCCCTTGCATTGTTGGAACAATGATAGCAGAGTGGAAGTGGCTGCAGAGATGTCTGTGGTTATAATGACTCAAAGGACAGACCTCCCTCTCTGCAGACCGGAGGTCGAGATCCACTCCTGTCCCATGGCCCCTGCTGGAGACCCATAGGATTTTGTCCAAAATTGTTTAATATTATCTTCTCTCCCTTCTGGCACTCAGAAAAGCACATTTCAGTTTTAGCAAATGGGGCATATATCTCCCCTCCACCCCACCAGACCTAACATTTACTCTGTCCTGATTGCAAGTCCTTGCAACGTTTTGTAGAAATGCTCAGTGAATGTTGCTATCTTAGTATTGCCTCAGATAAGGCTGCAATCCTGTGCCAACTTGCCTGTGAGTAAGCCCCATAGAATTCAGTGGAACTTACTTTTGAGTAGACTATGTATAGACCTGCACTGCAAATGTATTACAGCATCAGTCTCCAAATCATTTGAACCAGAGACATTTCACTAAAACTGCCTGGGAGAAAACATAGTATAAAAAGTCCAGAGAAGTCAGTGAGCTGCAAACATTCTTGTTTGCTTACCTGCCCACACACACCGATGTCAATTAGACCTGCAACTTTTTAATCAATCTGACAAAAAGATGACCCAGTTAATCATGAGGAAGGGAGCAGGTTTTGGAAGGCAAATCAGTATTTTTTTAATACAGTGGAACCTTGGTTCTCAAACGGCTTAGTTGACGAACAGATCGGCTCCTGAACACCGCAAACCCGGAAGTGTTCTGGTTTGCAAACGTTTTTCAGAAGCTGAACATTCGGTGCGGCTTCCGCTTGAGTGTAGGAAGCTCCTGCAGCCAATTGGAAGCCGCACCTTGGTTTTCAAATGGTTTCATGAGTCGAACAGACTTCCGGCAGGGATTAAGTCCGAGAACCGAGGTACCACTATAATACCTGTGGGTGGAAGGCCAGGAAATATGCTTAAATAATAATAATATTCATACTCTTCGAAATATATAAAAAAGTAAAAAAATTGTCCAGTAGCACCTTAGAGACCAAGTAAGTTTGTTCTGGGTATAAGCTTTCGTGTGCATGCATGAACCATGCAGATACCATGCACATGAAAGCTTATACCAAGAACAAACTTACTTGGTCTCTAAGGTGCTACTGGACAATTTTTTTTTTACTTTTTTATATATTTTGACTGCGTCAGACCAACATGGCTACCTACCTGAATTCATACTCGTGTTGTTATTATGGCTGTCACTATTATTATTAGGAATGTTAAATGGACTTATAACAATTGCTGGTGATAAGCACTGTCTCAGAAGAGGAAGCTCCTCTTCTGTCTTACGCAGGATGTCGTTGGGTGCTGTGCAGCTCAGTTTTCTTTTGCTAGCTAATGTGGGAGGCAGGTTGGGACACTGATGGTGGAGGGGAGGACTTTAACTGCCCCTCCTCCCCATGGTGCCAAGAGTAGACATGGACCCTTTGCCCCAACCGCCCAAATTTCAGTCGGGATCATAGTACAGGTAAAAGGTTAAAGCTTGCAAATCCTGCTTGTTAGGCTCCCCTTGGGCATCTGGTGGGCCATGTTGAGAACAGGATACACAACCCTCGTTGCTTTTCTTCCATTTTTGCTTGGCTGGGATGTGTCCTTGAATTCCTATATTCCCTCTTAGGTGGAGAACATAAGAGGGGTGGGTCGGTTGTATGTGCATGAGCATGTGTAGAAACTAACTTATTACACAATGGTAAAATATGCATTTATTGCTCCACCCACTTTTGCCTCTAGCCCTGCCCACTGCTGGAATGTGGCCCTCAAAACATTGGCTAGAAGGGAATGTGGCCCTTGGGCTGAAAAATGCTCCCTACCCCTGTCCTAGAAGGACTGTGTCCTAGGATGACGTCTGTGCAAATTCTGCACCCAGAGTAGGATTCTGCCCTTCCAAAAAAAAAAAAAAAAAAAAAAAAAGGATGTACGAGTTTAGTTTGAATTTTACACTTGGTATTTCCTACTAGTGGAATGCAAATTTCCTCATTAAAAAACGGAGGAAAAAAAGAAAGTTGAAGGTTTTGATAAATTTCCGTGAACATGTTTTAAACACTTTAAATGGATATTTATCTTCAAGGTGGCACACAGCGAGCTAAGTATACAAATCCTATTAGTGTTTAATAAGATTAACTCCCTCTGCAAATTGTAAAGGGGAAAAATAGGTTTACCCGAGCAGGGGATCTATCTTGAGGAAGCAGGCATTGTTTATCTGACATGTCAGGAGCTTGGTATCTGCTCCTTTTAGAAAGTAGCAAGATGAGCCCAAATGATTCAAGGGTAGTTTGTTTCTACGGCGCAGGGTGGATCTCCACATCCATACTGCATTGCTGCCTGTGACGAAACTTTTGCAAGTGCAGGGAACTCCCTTGTATTATCTAGAGAGGCAGAGAGACCATCTATGTCCAATGCCACAGAAGCTAAAATCTTTGCTCCGAAGAAACAGTCATGGCTTCCCTCAAAGAATCCCAGGAAATACAGTTTGTTAAGGCTGCTGAGGATTGTTAGCAGACCGGCTCTTCCCCACACAGAGCTACAGTTCCCAGAGTGGTTTAACAATCAAAGCCTCCTTCCCCGCTCACTGCAAGAAGCTTGTAAAGGTAAAGGTACCTGTGACCATTAGGTCCAGTCGTGGACGACTCTGGGGTTGCAGCGCTCATCTCGCTTTAGTGGCGAAGGGAGCCGGCGTTTGTCCGCAGACAGCTTCCGGGTCATGTGGCCAGCATGACTAAACCGCTTCTGGCGAACCAGAGCAGCACACAGAACGCCGTTTACCTTCCCGCCAGAACGGTACCTATTTATCTACTTGCACTTTGACGTGCTTTCGAACTGCTAAGTTAGCAGGAGCAGGGACCGAGCAACGGGAGCTTACCCCGTCACAGGGATTCAAACTGCTGACCTTCTGATCGGCAAGCCCTAGGCTCAATGTTTTAGACCACAGCGCCACCTGCGTCCTATAGAAGCTTGAAGTTGCAGCAAATGGGGCCGGTGTGCAGGATGGTCACTGGGGCTGAGGCCAGCATGCATCTTCCCTCACCCCATGTTGTAACACCTTTCCAGGAACAGAGAATGAATCCATAAGTTTGTGGCTGGGTGCATGCGACTTAAATGTCCGATGCTGCTGTTGATGTCTTCCTCCTGCAGGATGCTTACAACATGGCGGAGCTCCAGATGTCCCTTCAAACCAGCCCAGCCTACTCCCTTTACAAGAAGAAAGGAAAGCGGGCAGAGCTGCAGAGTCCTGTGAGCTGCGACCTCCCAGCCAGTCCAAAGGAGCAGCTGGAAGCCCTTTCCACAGGACTGGGCTCTTCCTTCTCCAGCATTGACTTTGGATGCTACCTTTCAGGGGTGGTTAGAAACATGGACCAGCTGCACCACGCCCTGCCCTGCGATTCCTTGCAAGTCTTTTACACGGAAGGAGAGTGTTCAGAAGCCAGCAGCCTAAGTTCCCTGGGCTCCAGTGGATGGGAGGAAGATACAGCCTACGGGGATATGAAAGAGTGGGGGCCGAAGTTTGAAAAACTCAGCAAACTCTATTCTCATGCAGAGTCCGATGACGGTTAGGCTGCTGAACTCATCTTTGCACAATGCTTGAAGGTCCCTTGTGGTGTTTTGGGTTTTTTGGGGGGCGGGGCGGGTAAAGGTACTTTTAACATTTGATAAAGTCAATCTCTACTGAGATACTTCAAAGGCACGGCTAAGATGGAGACCAGGTAGCCCAAAAAGGGCTTTAATTTTGGATTGGGTGTTTCTTTGGACACCCCCCCCCAAAGAAAGACATAATATACATAGATCATTGTCTTTTGAAGGCTGAGAAAGGACAGAATTAAACTAGAGTTGGAGGCAACCAAAGAACCATTGCAGAAAGATAAAAATGTAAAGAAACAACATCTGTATTGGTTGCAAGAACAGGTGCTTTGTCCCTATGACTTTTTCCATCTTCATAGTTGGAAGCAGGAGACTGTCTCAACACTTTGCAGGGGCTGATAACTGGCCTGAGTCTTGTGCACCTCCTGCAATAAGTTGTAAAATCTGTACCTTGTGGTTTTTAATCAGTGTATCAAGTTGGAATGAAGCTTCTTTCCTCTCAAAATTACTAGAAGAGCCATGCTACGGATTTGGCAATAACAGTCCTTTAACTTGGGGGTGTGTGACTTGTTTTCAACACTCCCAGAAGCCCATGCCTGTTACTTGGTTAAATTCCTGTGTTTCCTTCCCCAGATTCGGAGGGAACACCAACTTGCATCTGGGCATGACACACTGAAATTAGTCCTTTGTGGGTTTTTTACCTTCATAAGACATGGTTTTTGCCACCGAAACAGTCCAGATGAGAAATTGTTCCCCAGAGTTGTTGATCTATGTGTGGTTCCAAAGACTTCAAAGTAAGGATAGCCATAAACAACCAAATATTGTTGTAGCAGGAGATGGCATATTTGACAGATACAATATTGTGTAACATGCAACCAGCTGTGGACTTCCTGCTAGCTGCTTGGTCTATTACCTCTGGACTTACCTTGCAATGGGGCATTTCCTTCCTACTTCATAAGATTTGCAGAAGTACAAAATCATTTTTTCTTTTCTTTTTTGAGGAGGGTGAAAAAACGTTAACGGGGGAGGGAGGCACAATGAGGGCTAAATATGCTCAGTGGCCACAGAATGTTGTCTGCTTGGAAGATGAAGAGGACAGGGTGTGGTGGGAGGCAAGGTAGGGTGGAATGGCTGGCTGGCATCCAAGACAGGCACACTTCCCTTAGAGAGGAAGGCTGCAGCGCAACATTTGTTTGCACGTCCTGCTTGTGGAGCAGAGGTAAAGGTAAAGGGACCCCAGACAATTAAGTCCAGTCGCGAACAACTCTGGGGTTGCGGTGCTCATCTCGCTTTACTGGCCGAGGAAGCTGGCGTTTGTCCGCAGACAGCTTCCAGGTCATGTGGCCAGCATGACTAAGCCGCTTCTGGTGAACCAGAGCAGCGCAAGGAAACCTATTTAAGGTGCTAAATTTGATGGTACCACATCAGATGGGAGATACCGTCTGTGTCCCCCATATAACCCCCCCCGAACCTTAACCACTTCATACAGGTAAAAAAAAACAAAGGAGAGGAGGAGACAGAGAGCTGGATAGACTCTTCTGGCTTTGCTAGTTTTCAACGAGAGGGACCTAAGAAGCTGCCTTACACTAATTCAAACCTATTCATGCAAGTCATGCAAGGGACGTTCTCAGCCCGATCTGGAGGCTCCTGGGGTTGAATGTGGAACATTTCACATGCAAAGCAGATGCCCTCTGAGTTGTTGTTTTTAGATAATGTTGTAAGCCGCCCAGAGTGGCTGGGGAAACCCAGCCAGATGGGTGGGGAATAAATAATAAAATTTATTATTATTGTCCACACTTATCCTGCGCTTTCTAAGCACAGGTCTGAGATGTTTTTCATTTGCCCCGCTACTTTCCTAGAAAGAACAGGACAAGCAGAAGAAAAGACAGGACAAGCGGAAACATGGATGAGACCTCACTGAGCTAAATCCCCTCCCCACTGCATGGTTCTTACATGGGGTAGGATTCAAAACCAGTATTATGTCTACCCTGCCTCTATCCCCGGAATAGCCTTGGACTGCCTTTTCTTTTTCAGAGCCCTCTTCTAATTGCCCTAATTCATGTCCCCCCCAACCCCCCCCAAGCTTCTTGTAAAGCTTGAAATGGAGCCACGAATTTGTCAACAAGCCATTTCAAAGGAAAGCTTGGTTGCACGTGTCTATTTATTTTTCCTTAATTGAATAGCAGAATATCAGAGCCCAGATTCTGCCGTCTGACAAACCATCATAGAGAATAATGCCCCAATGTTGGCCACTGCTTCTGCAAAAACAGGAATTGTCCGGTGGGGGATGAATGCCTTTGAAATGCATGTGGGAGAAACCCTTCCGTTAGGAGCAATGGTGTTATGGTATGATTTGCTACACACTAATCAGTCCTTTTAAAAAAATCCTTTTCTTTTGACTAGCTCAGATGCTGGTGCGGTTTATTTTTCTGCTAAACCACTAATATCGAAAGTGAAGAAGGCTCTGCCTCTGCAGTACATTTCAATCTTCTTATCTCGAGTCTGCATTTCTACTTAGCTATTCTGAGTAAATGCTGTGC
Organism: Podarcis gaigeae; assembly: GCF_964106915.1. Taxonomy (NCBI): domain Eukaryota; kingdom Metazoa; phylum Chordata; class Lepidosauria; order Squamata; family Lacertidae; genus Podarcis; species Podarcis gaigeae. The sequence goes on from NC_139684.1 coordinate 29,469,174, forward strand.
AGTGAGCGAAAAGGGACTGCGGACTTAAAAATTCTAAAGTTAGATTTCGTTCTGGCAACATGTGAAGCCCAAAGAACCTTACCCTGCTCCCTCGGCTCTGCAAAAAAAGGACATCTCCAAGTTATGAGTGTTCCTTAGATTATTCATAAATTCCCCTCATCTCCCTGACTTTCCTCATAACGTTATATCTCTCTTCTTCTACGCTTCATTTGTTCGGGGAGGGGGGGAATCAGAAAATGGAAGATCATCTGTCCACGGGGAGGGAATGAACAAGTGTACTGAGAGACGGGTAATGGAGATTGAAAAGTGCTTGGCAGGGCACCAAATAACATTTCCAGAAGTTTCTAAGTCCAATTTTTCAAGCATGTATTAAGCTACAGTGGAGACCAACGTTTTCATAGGAGACCATATATACCCAGATTTTCCCCAAATGCTTTTTCAATACGAGTTTCAAAAGAAACACAAAGATAAAGAGCTTGTGTGGTCTTCACGTCAAGCTGGTCATTCTTCATAGTTTCTAATGATAAAAAGCTCAAGAACTTGCTCCCACTTTCCTTTGAGGTTGAGAGGATACTAGAAATTATTTTGCCATCTTTCTGTAAATCCCGCAACATTATTCTTACCTCCACAATTCTCAGACTGTGGTCTTCAAGAAACGGGAGAGTTGTAGTTGTTTTTGAATCATGGATCAGAGCCAACAGAAAAGGTCAAGATCAAGTTGTTTTCACTTACCTTGCAAAGCAAGTTTAGGGCAATGCATATTCTTTAATCTTTGCATATGTGGAAGCCGTTTTTGTTGTTGTTTTAAAGAGGAAATTCTGTCTTGTTGGGATCAGTGCTGTACCACAGTTGGTTAACCAGGAAGATGCTTCCAATGTTTGATGCCAATTCATATACGTACTGGAAGAATATGGCTTTCCATGGAACTTACCTTTTGAGACGTGGCATGCCCATCCTTAAATAATGGGGCAAGTTCACATGGTTTTACCTATCATAGCTCACAGGTGTTGAATAGTCCTTTGTGAATATTTTTCACCTGTACAGGCAATAAAGCTCGTCCAAATGTAATAACCCACTTCCAGAAAACTGAGCGAAAAGTGTTGCTGAGCATCGTGTGCTTTTTCAGTGTACCAAACAAGACTATGGGGAAAAGGCAGAAATGGATATCCCTCCCCCAATCTCCTGCTGCTCGAAATGCATCAAGGCATTGCTCAGTGTTAATTACTGCTTCTTATCCATTCATCTAAATCCCAGCCACTCTCAGTAGGATATGCTATCATTTGACGGCATTTTTCAGGCCAATTTAGACTATTTCCTTTGCCTGTAACGTGCTATTTACTCCCTTGGTGTGCTGTGCAGAATAAAAATGTGGTTTTCAACACACAGCCTGGCTCAAAAGTATTTCACTCACCCAAACCACAATTTCTGGTTCATTTCAGACCAGACTCTGGTGCAAGAAACTTGGACAGATGGATTTTCTCATTGACTCGGGTGACTGACTGCAGGACAAAGAGAGAACTGTAAGAAGCGACCTATTGGAGCAGGGCAATGACCCACCCAGAACAGCATCCTGTCCTCACACTGGCCACCCAGATTGTCTGAGGGGAACCTGCAAGCAGAACCTGAACATAAGAGCACTCTCCCTCCCTCTGGTTCCCAGTAGATGATATTCAGAAGAATTCCTGCCTCCCAACTGTGGAGGAAACATGGCTAATAGTGCCTTCAGAATGCACCCTGAAGGATATTGGTTCACACCAGAAGAAATGGACATCAAGTCCTCTTAAAGGCTCACCCGGCTCTGCAGAAGAGCTGATATTTTACGTGGCAGGAGTCAGAACCCACGGTCCTCTAGAAGTTATGAGACTCCCAACTCTTATTGATGCCAGCCAGTATGGCCAATGCTCGGGGATAATGGCAGGTACAGTCTAACAGTATCTACCTCCTCCCTGTCTTACGCTGCCTTTGCAGCTTCCCAAGCCATATTGATCTATCTGGATGGCACATAAGCCTCACGGTTACCAAAGCATGCGTGGAGTGATCATAGTCCAGTGCTGGGGTTCATGCTTTGCATGCAGAAGGTCTTATGTTCCATCCTTGGCATCTCCAATTAAGAATACGATCAGGTGACAGAAGAGGGGAAAGACCCTGTGTCAGAGAGAACCACAAAGCCACTGCCAGGCAGAGGAGACGCTGTTGGGTGAGATGGACAATCTTGCCTGGTATGAGGCAGCTTCCTAGGTATGAACCGCCCTGTTAGGGATGCAGTTTTCAAAGTGTGAGGGAAATGATGATGTGGGATGGTTAGGCTAGACTCAAGAACGTCTGCCTGAACAGAAATGGAAGAGTGGTATGTCAATCTTAAAAGAACTTGCGTGGCATCCCACCCCATTTTGAGCACCTTCCAGCCTTCTTACTAAGTGAAGATGTGAAAAGCATTTCCAGTTATTCATGCAACTCTGCAAGGTGAAATGATGTCATCTTCCTCTTAATGGAGACTGTTATTCCTGCCACGCTTCCAGTATTTCATGGCCACCACTGTGTTGCATGTTCCATGCAGCAGTCAAAAAGTACTTGCTTTCTGCCTTGCAGGACTTGCCTATTTGTTTCCTTAAAAGCCTATGCAAGGGAGTTGTGGCATTGTCAAGAAAGAGGCCAGCAGACCTGATTATTAGAAGTCCTGCAGCTGACAGGAAAGAGGGGGAAAGAGAAAAGAAATAAGTATGTCCCTAGGTAGTTGGATTTTCAGTAATCTGGTACTTTAACTAATCTCCTGCCAAGCTCTTTACAGGCTAACATGTAGCAACAACAATTCTATTTCCTATACAAATTGTGCATAGGCCTGCAATTTAAATAATCTTCTATATATTAGTATTTAATCTGTCAACCTGTCAAGCTCTATTGGTTTTCATAAGTTTCCAACCACCATTTCTACAAAATGAAAGTCAACAGATAACATAGTTCTGTGGCACTGAGGCAACCCTCAGAGCGTCATCCCAGGAATAATGTGTACTCTTTTACATGCCTTAAGAGTAGACACTGCAGCAACTAAAAATAAGTTGAGACTTCTGAGCCTGGTGGCCTCAGTGATGCAATCAACTGTTTCCCCCCAAAAAAGTCAGGCTTGATTTCCTTATACCAGCTGCAAAGGGCTGTAGCTCAGCAGCTGAGCAAACAGTTTGCATGCAGAAGGTCCCGAGTCCAATCCCTGCCATCTCCAGGTAGGTCTTGGAAAGATCCCCCATCTGAAATCCTGGGGAGTCATGCCAATTAGCATGGACAATACTAAGCCAGATGGACCAATGCTCTGACTTGCTATCACACCATTTCCTATCTTCCTGTGTGCTGCTAGGAGAGGGAACATAAGCCACTGCACCACCTCTTACCAGATGCTACCAAAGATATTCCCGATACAGGTTAACAATTGTTCTGTGCTACAAACCCTAAAGACTATGGCTGCATGCCACTCCCTTGATGAAGTTTGTCCAGCTAGCTCAGCTTCACAGATCTGCATTTTATTTAATATGAACACCTTAGTAACCAGACCACTCCCTTCACCTGATGTAGCTAGCACTAGCCACAGTAGTTCATGGTTACTGCAACAGCTTATTGTCACCCCCTGGACCCCAAGCTATTGTGTTTCCTTTCCTTTCCAGGCAACCTCCCAACCTCCACCTCTGGAGCAGCATGTAAAAAGGGTCACTGCCAGCTTTCCTGACAGTATAGTAAACGTGCTCTTGAGTAATACTGCTGCTCTACAGAGGCTCATACTAGATCAATTATTTCTGAAATAGGTTTCCTGAAGCAATTACATCCAACATAGACCGTCATCAACCCAATCTAGTTTGAGTTCCTAGCTTGCACTTGCTTTACACTACAAACTTTTAATCACTTTACTAGTCAAACAAGGCAGTGGTTTTGACTGAAGACAAGCCATGCTTATCCATGAGATCTCAGCAATACTGTATTTTTAAACCCTTGTCCTAGACCAACCTTTCAAAATTCAAATAAAGCCGCATGCCACATGCAATTACTTTTGGCTGGGCTTCCCTGACAAGAGACCTGCTTCTTTCTATCATATAAAGTTTCAAAACTATTGAGAAATTCACCATTAGGAGGAAAGGAGAAAAGCAGCAATGGATCCCCATGGATCAGAAAGCAACTTCTATTTAACGCTATCCAAATAACTTCCTCAGACAAGCTGCTAACCTCACAAAAGTTAAGTGCGCCAGGCAGCAATGGCAGGGGGAAAAAATGCTACTGCTAAATCATTTAACTTGGAAATTCAATAAAAGCTACTCTTACAAGCTGTCAAAGCCCAAAGATGATTTAAATAAATATTAACTCCTTTCAGCATGTTAAGGCGCTTAAGACAAGGTCGAAAAGCTTCTTTTGGCAGAAGAATGAGCTGCTTTTGACAGAGGATGTGAGCAACAACAAGAGAAGCAGGTTTTTAAATGGCTGCCTTAAAAAGGACAGATGGCAACAGGTTTTGATTTGCAGATCAAACTTTATTTAGAAGACAATATTCATGCATCTCAGTACAGCATCTTATAAAATGCCTGCACGCTGAAGTGTTAACCAGCAAAAATATTGAAGATGTGTGTCTCCTCATGTTCATACTGGCCTCCTTTTGACTTTTTAGCTCCACAGACTGACAATTTCACTTTGACCGTAACTGTATAGAAAACTTTTCTTCTGAATAAATGTAACCTTTTCTTCCACACTAAGGGGCCAAGGAGCAGACAAGGGCGGCAACAAGTTGGGTTTCAACTTGGAAGTAGATCCACTGGACATCCGTTGGATCTACTTCTGTGTAAACATGGTTTAGGATTGCACTGCAAGTAGTTTGCAGGTTGGATGCAAGTGTTTCTTGCAAGCGAGAAGAGAATCACGTTTAATAATAAAACAACTTTTTTTTGGCATGCATTTGGTAGCAGAATGTTACAGATGGCACAGTGAGGAACGGGGATGGCTAGCATGTGGCCTTTCACTTGGGACTCTAGTGTCCATCATTGCTAAACACTGGCCACTCTGGCTGGGTCTGATGAACATTTGGAGGGCTACAGATTTCTCATCCCATGTGCTAAAGGCAGGCCTCCCAGGCCAGCTCAACAAATGCAATTCATCAGCCATGTTCCCCCCACCCAGTCCTGCTCAGGTTTGCAGTCAAAGACAGGCAGATTTGCTGATCATCTGGTAGGCCAATAGGCATGGCTGGTGCGTTACACTTGGCTTGGTGGGTCATAAATTGTACATGCCTGAACTAAGGGAATGCAATACTGAAGAAGAAAAACTGACCTGAAGCAGCATGAAAACCCCCAATCTTTGCTCCCAGAATGGGAACTAGCCCTGTCGCTAAACTAGCTCACAGCTAGACTTGAATCTTTGGCAGCTTATGAATTCTACAGCTGTGCCCCCTTCCTACAGTTCCCTCCTATGCTGTAGTTTCTAACCCCAAGTTCCCTTAAAACAGGGGACACCCCCCCGACTTCTCCGGTTTTGGTTGCAGCAGAAAAGTGAAAATAAATACAGATGACTCACAACTTGCTTGGGAGTTAGATTCAGATCACAATAGCTATAGCCTCAATAAGTGCAGGAGATGATGTGTAAAGCCAAAAATGTGTGTAGCCAAAACCACCCCAGAACCGCTCCCATGCAACCATCCCTACCTTTCTGGAGCCAGTACACCATGTGAGCCTTGCCACCCAAGCAAGGCAGAGCTTATAAGCTCTTTGCCTTGCTTAACGGGCTATGGGAGGCTCTCATACCAGCTCTGGGAGCCTCCCAGAGCCAATGTGAGACCTTCCCAGAACCAGATAGCAAGATGGAGACCTTAAAAGCTTTTTCCACGGCAGGAAAATGTGATGCAGAAACAGCTTTTAAGCTCTCCGCCTTGTGTGTGTTTAATTTGGGTGACTGTGTGCTGGCCGGCCACTAAGAGCGTAAAGCTGCGTTTGTGCAAGTTAAATGCACCCAAGTTGTGAGCTGGCTGTACACAGCACAGGCTGGGCAGAGCCCAGGACCTGAGAGATGATGTAATTCATGCCGTTCCCAGACATCAGACTGATCATTTGTTGAGTGGTGAGACGATAGCTCTTTCTTCGTGGATCAGCTGAGGCAGGTGGGCTATGTGCCTGTGCGTGTTCCTGCTTTAGTGTGTGGCGGCTGCACCCAGTTTTGGCAGGTGTGACCCTTGGGCTGTAAAGGGAAGCCACCCAGCCACAGCATGCTGAGAAACAGGGCAAATGCCTGCAAGGTTCTGAATTCAGCTTTCTAGGGTTCTGTTCCCTACCAATCCCAACTCCCGCTCCCCATATACTTATTTGCTAAGGGTCCCTCAAACTTCCTTTGATGATTGTGTCACTCACCACCTTGAGCTGTTCCATGCTGGCATCCAAAATGTCATCTCCTGCACTTACTGAGGCTATAGCTATTGTGGTCTGTATTGAATGTGTTTCTCATTATACATGTCGCTGCTTGGATTTATTCCACAATCCCTGATGTTGGGGCCTTTTCAGGTTGTCAGACCTGCCTTCCGATTGTGCATGTTCAAGTAAGGATGTGGGGGAAACCATTGCTTTTCTTCTTGTAAAACGGTGCTGGTACTCACTATGAAGCTGTTACATTAAATGCCACACTTTAAACCAGTGCTTTTCTTCTAGGAAAAAAAAAAGGTGCCAGCACTGTGTATCCTTGAGTGCTCGCAGAAAAAAGGCACAGGATGGGGACTCACCAGCCAACCTACTGGCCAATCTTTACTTCTGAACTTCCTCCTTCCTTCCTTAAATTAAAAAGAAGTGGGTGGGGATGGGGGTACACTTCCATGACTGGAAAAGGAAGGAAGGAAGGAAGGAAGGAAGGAAGGAAGGAAGGAAGGAAGGAAGGAAGGAATATTAAACAGGAAAAGGACCCCTGGCACATTCTAACAGGCCTCAAGTACAGGAGCAAAGCAAGCAAAAATCATTTGGCACCCAGCATCTCAAAGGGTATTCCTGATGCCTACAACATTCCCACAACAACACCAAGCCACCCAGACCCCTGAAATTGCTTTGCAGGTATCAGGCACATTACAAAGAAAAGGAAATTTCCCTTTAACACCCTTAATGTAGCTCCAGCTCCATCATTCCAATGACCCAAGTAGCAGCTCTTGCTCTCTCGCTCTCCCTCCTTCTCCACTGACCATGTCCCTCATAAGGTCACACTAAGCCCACCAGAGAGTTCTGTGCAACCCAAAAACTTGCATCCAGTATTTTAGTTGGCCTAATAAAAAAAGATTGCCTTCTCACACTGTTTTGTTATAGTCAAGGTCAGATTTGGCTTGATCGGGGGTGGGGAGTGGGACAACTGACAGCTCCAGTTTAAAAAAAAAAAGCTTGCGTTTCTAAGATGGCAATATTTGATCATACATATTTGGTAATAAAAAATGTGACGTGAAAATACTGAAACAGTGCATGGATCAGTGTTCTTCTTTTTTAAAAAAGATAGTAGTGCCATCGGAATTCTTGCTGGGGAAGCTGAAGTTAAGCTGCAGGTACTAGAGTGGTGAGCTGCCAGCACCTCAAGTGCCCACCTGGCCATGCCCCTGTTTTGCATATGCCATGACAGTGGCGTCTGCAGCAGCTGCAATAAGACCTCAGAACCACATGCAGGCTGTCATATCTCTGCCTGCTCCTCCACACTGGCCGAGCTTAAGGCTTAAAATAAGATGAGGCCTGATATACTGCGGCTGTGTGGGCTGCTTGGGAGACAGGTGCATAATGTTCTGGGCAAAGTGGCCCTGAGCGCCTGCATCCTCAGCTGATTATGCCCACTGCCTCTAAAGGACAGGGCAACCTTATCTCACTCCACCGTGCCTGGGATGTGCTTATCCTGAATTAGCATGCAGCATTACCAGCGAGGAATCTGCTGACCCAGGCTCCCAGCAAGATCAGGCACACATCACTACAGGCTTAATTAAAGTTTTACTACTTATTAGAATGTTTTATTATTGTATTATGTTGAAGCGGCAGTGGGCCCCAACCTCATTAAGGGAAACAGAGTAGGAATTATTCAGGGGCTTTGCTACCTCACTAAAAAAATAATAAAAAATAATAAAAAAATCCTGCATGGCTCACCTCCAGGTTTGATTTAAGTGTGAGCTGATTAAAGTCTGCTTTCCTTTTGGTGGTGGTGGGATGAAAGCGCAGAAGGATCCTGTGTGTTATTTAATGAATACTTGCGCCTAAATGTAAAATTATTTTGTGTGAGGGTGACAGAACCGTATCTAGCCCTGCAGTAATTTACCAAGGAACAACTGCAGAGGGGAAAAGTGTTTAAATCATTGGGAACTGGAACATAGCTCAGTTGGGGAACTTTAATCTCATTACACATCTTGATTTAATTAAATGTGGGGGAGGCTAGCTGAAGCTCTGCAAGTTTCTCATCGTTAGGAATTAATTGCAACAATTTTCTTACGTGAACTATTTGAGCAGGCCAAATATGCTTCCTATTGATGTTTTTTCCAGAGGCACTTGATTACCATCAGATTTTGCACCAGAAGTGAACACTGGCCATTATTACAACAGGGGGAAAAATGGAGTTAACGGGAGATGGATTGTGGCCTTGCCCAACTCCCATTCATTTGAATGGGACTTTGAAGTTAATAAAGATTGTGCCTACAGCTGCCAAGTTACATGTTAATGATTGGGAAAGTTCTACTTCCAAACCAACCCTGCCATAAATCTCATATAAAAATGGTAAAATTAGCTTTAAAAACATCACAGTGACTTTTTTTAATAAAAAAGCACAGCATTATAAAGTTGATAGTCTTCATAAAAGTACAAAAATGTGAAATCTATTTGCTTCAACATAAGGAACATGATTCATGGGGTTGTCATTTTTTGTCCAAGTAAGGAGGGGAAAAACATTGAAGGGGGAGGGAGGATCTTTGAGAGGAAACGGTTGGTGTAAGTACTTGTCACATACAATAAAGCAAAAATCTCCCTTAAAGCACAATATATCCTACCACTTTTAATAACAAAGCTCATGACAGTGTTTCTCTTGGGTTTGGTATTCTTACTCAAAAAGACACACTTAGAAGGGGGGTGGGAGAACTGAATACAGTAATTGAACATTGTAATATGCAGGAGGGGACATGGGGGGGCATTTTGCTTGTTTGTAAAAGCTCCTCTGAAAGGACGCCACAACATGCTACATTATCAAAAGAAAAACGAAGAAACCCAACATGCTCCAGTCTTCAAAGTTTGAAAACCACACACAAAAATCAGTCATCGAGGGTGGAACCATAGGTAAAACAAGCAGCCACTAAACATTACAAATGGAATGCTGAGCGACAAGTGTTTGAAAGTCAAGAGAGCTTGAGAAGTACCATACAATGAGGAAGGGGAGCAATGTTCAAATGACGGACGCAAACCTTTTGCTGGACTATGGTCTTCAGCAATAGCACTCACACAAAGCCCAGAGCTTTGCTTTGGGGCAGATCAACCTGCAGCAAAAATTAAGGACCCGGTGTTGGATGAGCAATGGCACAAAGACAATGCTGTGGCAAGAACAGCATAGCTGTCCCTGCTGGGGAAAACCCTCACTTTTTAGTCCCTGCTAAGAGCAAAACTGTACGCAGTTGCACAGTGGCTGCTAAGAGACTGGCAGCTCCATCCTTGTCAGCAGAGGGCCAAGTATCCTCAGAGCTGTGCTGTCTGAGAGAGAAGCAAGGGAGAGCAGGGTGTGCGTGGGAAGGGAAGGTTACCAAAAGCATTGCATTGCTGATGGCTATTACAGAGCTCACATCTGGGTCCTAGCATTAGAAAAGGAAAAGGTCACTGGTATATACACCCTAAGCACTTTGGCAGCAAAGCTCTGGGATCCGGGTTGAGGGCTGAGACATCAGAAGATTAGTCTGTGATGCTTAAGCAACCATGGAAAAAGCACCAAGAAAAATCTGGAGAAACTACTCCCAAGTAAATGTTTTTGGATTGGTGTTCCCAAGCACCCTAAGGAAAATAACCGAAGAAGCAACAACAAGACACTAATGGTATCAACAGGATCATGTTAGCAAGCCAGAACCCTGAGCAGACTCCCCTAGATTAGCAGAAGATGGAAAGACACAACAGCTGGTCCACAGAGGTCCTGGGTAAGTATGCTTTGAGTGCAATGCAGGTGAGACTAAGTCTCAGACTCCACCCCCCCTTCTCTGTATGTTGAGCATCGTTTTCATGGGGGATGTGCCATCGTGCTTCACAAAAGAGTCACTACCACATGACACTGAAGACATCAGAGTGGAGCTTGCACCACACCACTTGTACAGCGTCTGCACCAGAGCCCTTTCTGAACCAGCCTTCTGTAGTCTAGAAAAGCTTTCTGGACACATAAAAACATTATCAGCACAAACCCTTTCTAATGATCACAGTAATTAAAAGGTAAAACACTTAACCCAGTGTACAATGATTCCACCCCGCCCCATGAACCGTTTCTGTAAACTCTTGGCATGAGCTGCTGCGGTCACAGCAAAGCTACGTAGTCTTTTTATGTCTAGCGAGCTTGTAAACATGGAACGTTTTGTTCTGAAATACTTTAGCAAAATACATTGTGTATGAAGGCAGGTCTCGTTTGATTTCCTCACAGAAGCGAGGATGTGGCGAATGTTTTAAATCAGGATCATTCTCCCCAGGACCATCCATGGTCTGTAACAGAAATTACAAGGTTGTTCAAATATCTTCTTGTTGCCACATTCTAAAACAATGAACTGCTCTCTTAATGCAATACAAAGGAAACACACTAATCTGTAGAAGACCAGATGCCATTGTATAGTCAGAGAAAAGCCCACAGCTGCCTACACACCATACACCTAAAAAGCACACGCACCTCACACACCCAGCAAAGAATCCTGTAGTTTGTTACAAACTGCAGTTTGTTAAGGATGCTGGGAATTGTGGCTGTGTGAGAGGCAAACTAGATTTCCCTAGATTCTTTGGAGGAAAAATGTGCTTTCAGTGCATGGCACGTTGTACTTTACTGCTGTATTTTACTTGATTCAATCCTATATTAATTCACATGGGCAATCCTAATGCCTGACCACAGATTACAGCACAATTCTAACTATGTCTACTCAGAAGTTAGTCCAGCAGAATTCAATGGGGTTTACTCACATACAAGTGGGATTAGGATTGCAGCCTTCTTTATAAACTCCAAACAGAACATAAATGCTAGACTTCCCAGTGACATAATAGCCCTGCTGTCTGGTTCATAGTACATTTCACACTATGTTTGCTGTGTATTTAAGGCAAGACAGCCAATCAAGACACCATCCAGTTACTGTTGGTACAACTCCCATCATTCCTAACCATTTGCCAGGCTGTTTTGTGGCTGATGGGAGTTGGAGTCTAACAACATCTGGAGTGCATCGTGTTGACTACAAAGCCACAGAGTGTTACAGGGAGAGATGATCCTGTGCCAGAGTTCCTGCAAATACTGTAATGCAAACAGGAAGGCAGGCTCCAGTACTTACGTGGCCATTTGCTATGTCCAGAAGATCACGCAGCCGACAGCCCCTGCTGTGTCTTCTTTCATAACAAATACTGTCCTCCAGGATCACAAAGTCAGTCCCAAAAGATCTGAGGATCCTGTGGACTTCTTCAGGAGATCTTTTTGCATACACCTGATAAACCTAGAAACAGTGCAATTTAATTAGAATTGTAATTCCCACCCCCATTTCCTTATTCCTCGAAGTTGGGGGGGGAGGGGAAAGACAACTCAAGAGGATCATTAGAGAGAGATTTATGAAATAACGTGGAGATATTTGACAGTCCCCTGCACCTGTCCCATAATACTAGAATTCAGGGTCATCCACTGAAATTGGATGGAGGTATATTTCAGAACACACAAAAAGAAGAACACATGCAACACAAAATTGAAGTATGAAATTCACTGTGCCAAGATATGGTAACAGTCACTGGCTTAGATGGCTTTAAAAGACGAATTCGTGAAGAAGTCTGTCAATTAGTCATGATGGGGCCCTCTGTATTCAGAGAAAGTATACCATGGAATACGACTTGATGGGAGGTAACAGCAGGAACTGGCTTGCAGCCTTGATGGCTGCTTGTGGACTTCCTGGGAGCACCCTAATTATTGTGGGAAATAAGACACTGGGCAAGATCGATCTTTTGTCTGGCTTAGGATGACTCTTTTGCACTGACTAAAATAGAGATATGGGTAAGAAATGGGTACATGAAAAAGACCAAAGAATCTGAATGCACAACTTCTGAAATATAAAGGAAGGGAATACTCTCTACAAGACTGCTACCTAAGTTACTAGCAGTACCTTAAATCTGGCTCAGCATCAAGTTTGTGTTTGGGATGGGATGTCAAACTTAGCAGTCTAGCACCAGCTATGGCTTCCGGACCAGACCTAATGGCAGCACTGCATAGAACGCACTCAGTAATTAAGTCTTGAGGTTCTCAGTACCAGATTATGTTAGGTCCAGGTGCAGTTGCTGTTGGTGTGCTGATTACAAGTTGGGCCTTATGTGACAATGGTGGATCAAAGAGAACCCCCAAACAGTGCATCTGTTCCCTCAGAAAACAGTTTTGGTAATACTGATTTAGTTTTAATCACTGCTGAGTGCCTTGCAATGTATGTTTGACTTGGGCCAGGTGTCGGTGGGAGATAATGGAGCTTCCTTTAGCTACACCCATTAATAACTTTATGCCAGGCCTGACCAATGGCTCAGCTGTAAGGACCTGCTGAGAAGGTCTCCCTTACCTGTTTTGTTCTTTCTCTCAGGCTCTTGTCCTCATAGTGGGGGTGATTTGTTAAAATCCTTCCTGTACACAGCTTGACGCCTGCTAAGAGCTGCATGCTTCCAGCAATCACTGACTTCTTGGGGGTGTTAGACCTGGTCAAATATTAACAACTTTACTATCATATTTGTATAACTGTATAGCTAAAGGTTAAACTGTATACTTTGTAATATAGGCAAGAGAAATTCCTATATTCTCACATCTGTTTGCAAAACAGCTACATTTGGTTGCAAGAATTAATTTTGTTTTAAATTAATTAGTTCTTAGACAATTAATGTGATTTAATGTGTGTCTGTGTGCTGATCTAGTTAAAGAAAGAGAGACAAGGGATGTAAAACCCCCAGTCCTTTTCAAAAGGACCTGAACAGCTTTCTCAAGCAAGTGCCCCCGAGACTGATGGAAGGAATATCACTTTAGTGGGTTTTATCTGGCAACTCTCTTTGCAACTGAAGTGAAAGATGAAGAAGCAGTCAAGGACTGAGAGTTGGCAATTACATACCCAAAGTTGCAGATTTTGTCCCCATTGGAGGCAGACTTAGGCCTTGTGGGGCTCTAGAGGGGGCCATCTCTACACACACACTTATTTGCCCCTGCAACTCCCTCAAGCCCCATGTCTTTTGACCAGCCCTCATTTTGGGGTTTTAGGATAGGCTTAAGAATTAAGGCAACAGTCCATGCAGGTAAGAGTTAGGTCAACCATCCTAGTAAAAGCCCACTTCAGATTGCAGCCATGCAATTCAGAAGGTCAAAAGCATCTTGCTTATGAAAAGCTAGTTTGTAGGGATAAGGCCTTTAAAACACTCATCCTGAAGTAATACAATCCCAGGCTGGCTGTACTGTAATCATAAGTAACAGTAGAAATAAGATGCCCATGTTGTTATTACAGATACCTGATTGAAGGTATACAATTTAACAAATAAAGAGAAGAGATCATTTCAAGAAAGCTGGAAAGCTGCCAACATGAACATATCTCTACACTTAACTATGTGTACCTGCCCAGTTATTGCACATTATTTAAGCTCTCACTTAATTTTCCATTGAATTATCTGATCAAACTTTGAATATATTAAGAGACAACCATAAATGTTTGCTATAGCCCCAAAGGAGAAAACTTGTAGCAACGAAGCAAGACATACCACAGGGCTGCTTTAAAACTTCTTACAAGGCCAAGTGAATCTCATATACAGACAGCAGAGTTAATATTTTTTAGCAAGCCATTTAAACTTTTGATGAAAAAAGAAAACTGTCAGTTTCTCTTTGACTTCTAAAGCCAGCTTCTTTTGAAAAATCTCTTTGCTCCGGTTTAATATTTTATAATTACATTTAAAATATTCAAAGTCACAAATACCATGAAGCGAGGTGGTCTCAGCATATGAATTGGCAGAGGAACTTAATGTGATGCGTGTGCGTAATCATCTCTCCCCATTAGCCCAAGTTGGGAGATGAATTCCAGACAGGTCTCAAGCTGAGACCTCAGCCATCTGAACTGGAAGAAACTCTGCCAAGGGCCAATGCAGCACCGTTGAAAAGTCAGATTGAAAGAGGACCCTTAGGTCAACCCATGCACTTCCTATGTCTCTTGAAATATGAGAGATCTGGGACCTCATCCATGGTAAGTATTCCGGGACTTTAAAAAAACCATTTAATTATTTAATTTATAATCTTTCCACCCTGCTTAAAGATCTCTCAATGCAAGAAATAATGAAACTGAATCACAAAACTAAGCATAATCAAATTAAATAGCCAGCATCAATAAATAGCAAAATATGGGCATCGTTCAAGATAAGCCCCAGGAAAACAGCAACAATTTGATGCCTAACAAGGTTAACAGTGATGAGATCAGACAGGGTCACCAGTGACTAGGCATCACCACTGAGAAGGCCTAACCTCTGAAGGCAGAGACACCCAGAGCAGGACCTTGGCTGATGACCTAAGCAATTAGGATCACCAAACAGCCAGTGTTTTACTGGTCTAAGCAGTAAAAGTCAATTCTATGTGGGAACCAGCACTTGGGAGCTGAAAACCCAGCTGACTTCTGATTCTGCCAGTCATCAACCACGGCCCCTGTCAGGTTTTGCCTAGTTCTATCCAGAGCCGGGCACATTCTTCCTGACTTGTCAGATTCTGCCATGGCTCCACTGGTGGCGATTTCACCAGCATTTTGAAAATGAGATGAGGTCTACAAATTCAACTGGGGTGCTTCAGCAGAAGGAAGAAAAGAGGAGTCAGGATTCACCTGTGCTTCTTTCCCTTGGATCTCTTTAATGGTTATTTACTACAAATAAGTGGCAGAAATGTAGAGTAATTCTCCCAGGGAATGACCACAAGAGGGGGACAATTAGCCAGCATGGTCTTAGGCACATTGCAAAGAGGAACACCAAATTCCTCTGCTCTTATTGCCCAATGCAGCTGCTAAAAAGCTCAGCCTGAATCTTACACAGCTAATGTCTTCAAAGGCCCAAATGACACTTTTCCATTATGGAAAAACGAAGCAATTTTTACAAATGTCTGAACAAATGATGTATAAAATGAAAGGATAATTTGTTTTTATAGGTTTCTGCCAAGCTCCATAACCAGGCTGCCCAACCTGCAAACAATTTATTCTGCAAGAAATGTCACTAAATAATGACAAGGACTTACAGGTCAAACTGATTTACATTATGTAATTTAAATGTCATTCCAAGCGGACCTGATGGCATTTTGAACAAATAATCTCATTTATTTTTGAAGCTCTAAGCTTCAACAAGTTAATTACTGCTGAACTAATGGGGTAAACTGAGCACTATAATACAAAATGGGAACCTCTGCTTTATCTACACTTTTAAGAATTATAGGATTACTACAAAATAACTCATTTACAACAGAAAGCTTTAATGGGAATTACAGGGCTCCATGTACGATTTTGGAGGAAGGTGGGTGGAAAGAACCCTGCTTAAGATTCTAGGAAAATTCAAAGCAAAAAGTCATGCTTAAAGAGGAAGATTTATTTGATGGTCAAATCAGAAGAGATAAATAATGAACATTTTATGCACATTTTGAGCTCCTCCACTTTAGAGCTTAGTGCTGCAAATAATGTATCTACAAGACACTTCTAAATGCAATATTAGAAATGTCAGAACTTTGAGACTTCTAGAGAATTAGGATGGCCGCTGATGCAGCTTCAAGGAGTAAAGTAACAAAGAAAAGGAAGATACAGTGGTACCTCAGGTTACATATGCTTCAGGTTACAGACTCCGCTAACCCAGAAATAGTACCTCGGGTTAAGAACTTTGCTTCAGGATGAGAACAGAAATCGTGCTCTGGCGGCGCAGCGACAGCGGGAGGCCCCATTAGCTAAAGTGGTGCTTCAGGTTAAGAACAGTTTCAGGTTAAGAACGAACCTCCGGAACGAATTAAGTACTTAACCCAAGGTACCACTGTACCCGGAAGCACGTTTTAGAAAAGCCAATTTTTATGGGGGTTAGAGGTTTGACTGAGTGCTGCCCATTGCCACACACCCCTACTTTGTTCCACATTTCAATAATAACAATAATAACAATAACAATAATAATAATAATAAGTTTTATTTATATCCCGCCCTCCCCAGCTGAAGCCGGGCTCAGGGCGGCTAACAACAATAAAATAATACAACATTCTAAAATCATTTCATTCTAAAATTAATTCAAATCAAATTGATGGCAACCATTGGGCTAGAGTTCTGTGAAGATTGCCAAAGGAGGGAGTCAGGCTGTGCCTTGGCCAAAGTCCTGGTGGAACAGCTCTGTCTTGCAGGCCCTGCGGAAAGATGTCAAGTCTCACAGGGCCCTAGTCTCTTGTGACAGAGCGTTCCACCAGATCAGAGCCACAGCCAAAAAAGCCCTGGCTCTAGTTGAGGCCAGCCTAACCTCTCTGTGGCCCGGGACCTCCAAGATGTTTTTGTTTGAAGACCGTAAGGTCCTCCGTGGGACATACCAGGAGAGGCGGTCCTGTAGGTACAAGAGTCCTAGGCCATATAGGGCTTTAAAGGTTAAAACTAGCACCTTAAACCTGATCCTGTACTCCACTGGGAGCCAGTGCAGCTGGTATAGCACTGGGTGAATGTGCTCTCGCAGCGAGGACCCCATAAGGAGTCTTGCCACGGCATTCTGCACCCGCTGGAGTTTCTGGGTCAGTCTCAAGGGCAGCCCCACGTAGAGCGAGTTACAATAATCCAGTCTGGAGGTGACCGTTGCGTGGACCACAGTGGCTAAGTCAGGGCGAGAGAGGTAAGGAGCCAACTGCTTAGCTTGGCGGAGATGAAAAAATGCCACCTTTGTTATAGCTCCATGGAAAGGTGTCGAAGATTACACCCAAACTCTTAACGGACGGTGCCGGCACTAATTGCGCCCCCGCAAGAGATGGGAGTTGCCCCCCCCATCCCATATCGTCCCGACCCAGCCAAAGGACCTCTGTCTTCGAAGGATTTAACTTCAACCGGCTCCCATGTAACCATCCAGCCACAGCTTCCAAACATCTGATCAGTGTTTCTGGGACCGAGTCAGGATGGCCATCCATCAATTTCAGCACAACCTATCCATTTTAGTTCCATTAGCCCAAACAAAAGGATGCAGCATACACCTGCTTCTTCTGGTTGATGCTGAAGGAACCTTTGTGCTATATTTTCCTTTTTTTAAAAAGCAGCTGTTTTGTGCAAAACTGCTCTTGAACAAAACAGTTGTATTAAAAATAAAACTGTCCCCTCAGGAAGAACCAGCAGGTACAGAAGCCATTTGTTCCTTCATTGGACAAAATGATGCTTATTTCCAATTGCTGCACGCTGGGGGCACGTTTGCAGAACATAAATCAACCTCTTATTTGTTTTCTTGTTTTTTAATATGAAGGTTTGGCAAGACTGCTCTTGCGCAAAACCTCTGTATAAAAACAACAATTTAAAAAACGAACAGTAATCCACAGCCAAATATGAATTAGGAATGAAGGTACATTTGCAGACCATAAATCAATGTTTTAATTGTTTTATTTAAGTTTTTAATTCAGAGGTTTTGTGCAAGAGCAGTGTTGTGCAAAACCTCCATATTAGATTATACACACACAGAGAGAGGGGGGGGGACTGAAAGTTACAACATGAACTGGGAGGTAAAGGAGATAGGAAAATGGAAGCAAGGTGGTAAAGGGCCCTTAGGCTCCAGTCCACTACTGTACAAGAATGGGAATAAAACAACAATGATGTACAGCATGCAGCACAATTCACTGTATACTGAATAGTGCGCCGCCTTTCAGATAAACACCTTCTTAAGAAAGCCTGATGGTCCGTAATGATAAATTTGGCTTTCAAAACCTTTCTGAGGTAGAAAACTGCAAGCCAAAACAAATCAAAAAAAGTTATCCTATGCAGTAAACCCTGAATGAGATGAAGTTCAGCTGAACTTTTAAAGGGGCCAAATGAATAATGACTGAATCATTTCTGACACTAGGAGCTTACAAGGCAAGAACATATCAGTCCTAGTTTCAGGTGCAAGGCATAAATTGGTTGTCGACTGCTGTTAATGCAAAAGTAATTAACTTCTCCTTACGTGCATAACATTCGCTCTTTGACACAATAAATTCCAAGTAGCAAACAACAAAAAAAGTGTCTGTCATGATTTAAAAGGAAAAGAGGATAAGCAGCAGTTTAGTATTCTCTGCTCTGGGCTTGTGTGAAAAATTGCTCTCATTGCAACCAGTCAAATCCAGTTTGTGGCTGAAACCAAAGCCCCATGTATATTTTATGTATAAATCTATATATAAAACACTGCATATTGTACTCCAGAGACCAGGGCTATCAAACATTTAGCATCTCTTAATACAGAAGTGGTACTAAAGACCCCTGGCTGGTGAACATTAGTCATGAGAACATGTCAATATGGTAGCAAAGGGATGGAGATGACTTTGGTCTGCATTCACAATGGTGGTGAAGATTTATATTACCTATTTACTCATGAATAATTACACTGTCTGTTAACCCTACCCAAAAAAAGAGGGGAAAAAGGTAAAAAAAAGAAGCAGCAATGCAGTGCTGCAAGAGGCAAACATATTCCGCTAACTGACAAAGTCTTCTACCCCCGCAGCGCCACTTTTTATAGCGGAAACTACAGGTCAAGGATAAACGAAACAGGGGGCCCACAGGTCACATCAAGTCATGTCTTGTGGTCTCCAAATGCCTCTATCTGGTGCCAGGTTGGGGGCCATTTCCAACATAGCAGTTGGGGTGGGGGAAGGACTGGACTCTCCAAGCCAAGGTGCAGGAGGGCTGAAGCTTTCCCTCCCCCCCCCCATTCTGATGCTCCATAATGGCATCAACTCCAGGAAGCCTTGCTGGAATGGGTACAGCTCACCACCCCACCCTAGCTGAATAACATGTTAGGTACTTCCTCCCAGCACACAGTGAGAGGATTCCAGAGGCCTCATTTCAGAAAATGAGGACACATCACTTAAGCACCTGTGAAAATCCTCTGTAATATCTTTTCTTTGTACTGGAAGTGGTGCTTACCATGTTATTTAGTTGTGCAGGGCAAGAGATGAGTAGGGCTTGACCCATCTGGGAAGGTTCTTGAGACAGTTGCTACCATGCAGTGGAGTGTGTAGGTTCAAGCCTCCAAGAACCTTGCCTGGGAGATTCCAGCCGCCCATGATGATGAAGCTGGCCATCAACGTTCTAGCCAAAAACTGTAAGAAGTTGCTGCAGTCAAGAGGAATTGTGCAGAGATTGCAACAAAATCACTAACCACAGGCCGAAAGCTATGTTGGCTGCTTTCTGGAACTGGTCAATATAGGTCACTGATGGAACCAGAGAGCAGCAACACTAAGAACATCAGCTAACTCTAAAGAGCGTCTAATTTAAATAAAGTAAAAATCCTCTTACTTAATCCAGTTCATCAGCTCCACTGTGTCTGGGTCATAGAATTCCCTCAGCTCCGACAGCTCAGCCATCACACTAGGCCAGAACTAGAAGAAAAATCACACGGGGGGGGGGGGGGGAGTACAGAGAATAATCCACATGTCAAATGCTGGGACGGAGCTCAATTCTGTAGCAGTTAGAAATGGCTGCTTTTAGAGAATGAGTGGGAAAACCTGAGTGATGTCCCAGTCATAGGAAGAAGCAGGTCTTTTGCTCTGCTCAGCAGCAGCTGCCTTGTGTTTTAAAACATTACAAATGGGAACGGTATGGACTAAAGCAGGCCTACACATAGAACAGTAAGCTGGGAGGCTGCAGCAAGATGTACTACAGGTGAAGATGATGTTCTGTTCATTGTGTCCAAAAACAGATCTCACAAATCACCAGCCACTTGATAGAAAAGTGATTTTCCATGACAGCAAGTGACAGGACAATGCCCCCACCCCCTAAAATGAACAAATTTTGAAACCTTCCCCCTCCTCCTCCACACTGGCTGCTTTGCTTACGGAAAGCATGGTGGCAAGAGGTCAATGGGGGATGTTTCACCCGCTTCCTTGCCTGTCGCTTTTCAACCCCAGAAGCCATGTTTCTCCCCGTGGGGTTCCAGGTGTGTGTTTGCAAGGGCAAAAGCATGTCCAGAATGTCACATAAGGAGATGGTTGGAATGTGTGTTTGTATGGGAGCAGGAAAACAGGGAGCAGGGAAAGGGTTAAACAAACAGCCACAGTTGAAGTTGAACAAATAAATATTTCAAGCAACGTATCTGGACTTACAGCAGCCACATGTCTCTAAAGAAGCTTTCATTAGCTTATTCGAGATTAGGTTATAATCTCCCCCCAAAAGCACCACACGTTTGGGAGGAGGGAAGCTAATGCATATTTTGCTTGGGGAAAAAATGTATCCACAGAAGATAGTTCAACCTAGTTACTGAAAACGAGATGCTACTTACAAAAAGTTTCAGGACATAGCTAACTGGAACTGCTTGCGCAAAAACTGGAAGGGATTCAGGGAGTGTAGAGAGAGGTTTTGATTATTTGAGCGGTCTTCTGACTCTGCCTCCATGGGGAGGTGATGCAGAGGGGAACCCACAGGCAGGTGATAGAAAGGGCACCCAGTGCCCCAGGTTCTACGCACGTTGCTTTGATGTGCATAAAAAGATGACTGAGCTGGTCAGATTTGATCACCAGTTGGAAGGGGTCTGGGTAGGACTAAATTGAGGCATACCCTTCTGTCTCCCCCAGCAGAGCTGATTAAGGCTGTCAGAGCTGACAGCACTAGTTGGTCTGCTTGTTGAGAAGAGAGAGGGCAACCTTTGCACTCATCAGCCAGTATGAAGCCTGGTGCTGCATGACATAATCTTTAGAGATCTATGCATAAAAGTTGGTATCTGCCACCATTTGCTTTCAAGCGAGAGCTAAAAATAAAAAAAGACACATCTTGCAGCAGTTTCTATTTTTAAAAGTGTAGTGAAGTAAAACACCAATCAGTAAAGAGTACTACAGTGAATATTTGTTGCTTTAAAAATGGCTCATACGTAGCAAACAGAGTATATTTGCAATGAGCCTTTCCACTGAGTACAGTAGTACCTCAGGTTACATACGCTTCAGGTTACAGACTCTGCTAACCCAACTTTTATATATCATTTATATACCACCTTCCCACCAAAGCACACAAGGAGATTTGCCATTTTAAAATACTAAAACTAATAAATGACATAAAACGTAAAGGTGGCCTGGAGTTAGGAAAGAGGGCAGTCTGACTTGAAAAGTTGTCTTTAGGGCAAAACCTTCACAAGGTGGCTTACAGCAATTAATAAATACAACATATCAAACAACTAAAACAGGAGCAACTGAAACAATGTCAAATAAGGATAAAAGGCTGAGTTTTTAAAAAGTGGTACTTAAAAGCCACCAATGAGGTTCTAAATGAACCTTGTGTGGGAGGGAACTTGCAAAGATGTGGGTCCACCACTGAAAAGGCCCTATCCATGGTACCTGGCAATCTGATGGTTCTTTGCAGTAAGCCAGAGCGCAGGTCCTTGGGACCAGTCTCTGGGCCCAGGCAAAGCTAATAAAGGTGGCCCATTTTATGATGTCAACAGAATGTGGTTTTCAGTTTCACTTTTATGAAAGTGTAACTTGTAAATGCCAGATCTGCAAAAATGTCCTGGTTAAAGGAGGTAACAGGGTTTAACTGGACCAACTATACAGAATATATTATCACAGGTCTCCTTCCACAGGCGTAAAGAAAATGCCATTCAGCTAGAGAGTCAGGTTGGTTATGAATACTATTATTTTCACAGCTCTTTTTCAGGTTATGTCTTCATTGACAGAAATTATTGTATAAGGAACGGTGACTTCATATATTTAAAAAAATCTCAGCAAAGAAATCAGGGAGCTGACGGGTGGTTTGATTTCCTGATATATGAGATGAGTGGAAAATATTCCTAGTGTAACATAATTCACATAAATGATTTTCTCATGTACATAGGTAAGAACGTAAGAGTAGCCTGCTGGATCAGGCCAATGGTCCACCTAGTCCAGCATCCTGTTCTCACAGTGGCCAGCCAGATGCATGTGGGAAACTAGCCTGTACTTGACAGTGTGAAGGAAAGTTAAGGTGAGCAGGGTGTGGTACACTTGGCAATCTGGCAGCCGTCTCTGGTGCAGCCATGATCAAGGAATCTACTTCTGTGCATACCATTGGTTGACTGTGGCCTTTCTCCGCATGGCAGTCTATCTCTCATGGACAAATGTAACAGGGAGAAATGGCCCTTAGTGGCTGAGGAACTTTCCTTATTTTCTAAAAGGAATTTTTCTTAAAAGAAAGATACAGACTAACAAAGAGCCCTACCTTGTAACAAAGGTACAGTAATATGAGTACTGGTGTCAGATATCTAATCACAGATACCTAGGCAGAAAACAACAACAATTACATTTACTTAAATAAAACACCGTCAATGAATGATCAGCAAATTTTGAAAACAAAGACAACAGGAGCTGCTTCACAAATTGCATTTTTAGGTCGAAGAGCCTCTTTGTGTTAGCAATTTCCGTCTCTAAAAGTAATTCCATTAAGAACTTTAACAAAATACTGTGTATTAATTTAGCTTCTGTGAAGCGCAAAATATTGTATTGGGCTATATGTGAAAAATTATATACTGTTGTCACTTTGATTTTTCATGAAAAGTGTTATTTTTTAAAAAATGCATTCCATAGCTTCTGCAACATCACCATCTAGTGGACTTAAATAGAATTCCTTTAATATGTTACACTCCCAAAATGCACCCTGGATTCCAGATTAAACCGTATATAAATCTAAACACTTTCCCTCCAGCGTACTGCAAATCTGTTTTAAGCGTGTGGTGGTTCACCTCAGGCTACCCCTGAAAGAACTGGATTTTTCACACATCAACAAAAACAAGCAAAGCAATAGCACAGAACAGCTCTAACTAACCCTTTGTGGTGTGTAAAGATGGACAAATCTCAAGATCAGCCCCCACATGTCACTACTGCACAGACCAGAAGCTGCAAACACACATATGTGGGAGGTCCAAAGATATTTCATCCTGCAAGATGAAAAGAAAGAAAGAAAATGCAGTATGTGGAGGCAAGTTGAACAGTCATAGTATATAGATAATGTAATCTATAATAGCATACATACTAAAAAATAACTTTATTTTACTTCCAGAATATTCAGTACCTTAAAGCACCTACAAAGATAATTTTTGTGAAAATCAGTTCTGGCAGCTCATCAAATAGAGCTGGAAGTAAAATCCCTCTGTATCCTAGTTTGAGTGCAGTTTCCATAGGGCAATTTTATTTCATAACTGGGACATATGGGGGGAAAGTAAGGTAAACAGACCAAATAGGAATTTATAGTCTATTTTATATGCTACTTTATACTCCACATGTAATATCCAGTGCCCAATATGTATGACGTGTCAGATAGGATACCTCATTGTGCTCAAAGCCAGTAATCCAAAGAGAATGGTGTGCACTAAATTGTAAGCAACACCTGGTTTCAGCAGAGTTATGCACTTTTGCAGTTTATCCGCAGGTTTGTTGTTCACAGAGCCACTGAGTGAGAGGGAAACAAAAGAAAAGGAGCACGGCTACATTAGCAAGACATTATTTTAAAACAGGACATTTGTATGCAGTTCAAAGGAACCTCCTGGTTCCAGGGAAAATAAAACATTCTAAGGCAATACTAATAGATTTTTCATGCTTGCCGAGTGCTTTAAATATTCCCCTGTGCAAGATTTTCTGCTTTCAAGCTGGACTGGCAAACGGTGGAACATGAGTGAAATAAATATGAAAAACAAATAATTTTATTTGCACATCATAATACTACAAATGAAACATAAATGTTCAGGGAGGGGTGTGTGGAAACAGACGGTTGACAGCTAATACCAAATTTGCAGTTAGGAGTACTCCCCTGGTTTTACACAAAATACTGGTCTCAGCTGCTACTAGGAATTAGCAAATGTTCGGATAAAGCTGACAAAAGTTTCCCAGATGAGAATCCAGTTCTATAGAGCCACCTTCTCTACAATATCTATCAATCTATCTACATTTACTTGGTCATTTTTACTTGGGTTCCAGTAGATTTTCCACTGCCCAAGTGAATCACTTTTGCAACAAAAGTCAAATGAATAAATCCACAGAAAATGACCAACAATTCTGCATACCATTGCAAAATATCCAAAAGTGGCCTATGAGGTTGGGAGCAAAAATGATCTATTTTTCCTGGTAATTAAAGTTGTTGTTTGCTGTGAGCATAAATTCCACCGAGAGCTGCTGCCAGTCAGGGGAGAGGCAACAACGAGTTTGATGGCCCAATGGTCTAGCTCAGTACAGTGGTACCTCAGGATACATACGCTTCAGGTTACAGACTCTGCTAACCCAGAAATAGTGCTTCAGGTTAAGAACTTTGCTTCAGGATGAGAACAGAAATCATGTTCCGGCGGCATGGCGGCAGCAGGAGGCCCCATTTGGTAAAGTGGTGCTTCAGGTTAAGAACAGTTTCAGGTTAAGTACGGACCTCTGGAACGAATTAAGTACTTAACCCGAGGTACCACTGTATAAGGCTTTGTTCTCTCTAACATGCAATGTTTCATTGGAAGGATGTGTGTGTGTGTATGGAGGAATATTTTGTTATGTGATGGGCATCTGTTGGCTTAAGTAGTATAGCAAAGACACAAGTTTACTGCCTCACTGGAAACTAAGCCTTATTAACTCTACTTGAGCAACATTAAATTTGTTGTGGTTTCTGGACTGTGCTGACTACTGGCCTGAAATGCATCAGTAACCAAACCTTGCTACAGTGACATGCTTCAGCAAGTGAACTAGCCAATATACACATCATTTTAAAAACGGAGGCTGCCACTGCCAGAGTTATATATCTTAGGTTCAGAAAACCAATTCTCTCTTAGATAATTGGCTCAAATCTGAGGCAAGCATGCCCTGATGCTGAACTATGACTCTGTTCATGTCTTCCTCTTCTCATCAACAAGAAAGGAAAAAGTCCCTCTGCACTGAAAACATAATCCTGCAATATAGAAACAGACATACCTGAGATTTTGAAAAGCAACCACAGCAGATGTTATGGTCATCACCAAGAGCACAAATACATAGGCATAGAAAACTAAAGTGCCCGAAAGTCTTGTGAAAGTATTAAAAGGCAAGAGACCAAAAGCTTCCTCACACAGGTACAGATTAGCATCAAAATCTCTAAAGAAAAGGAAGACAAGTCAACATTGCAAAGTTATTGGCATAATGTGTGCGTTTTTAAAAATCTAAGAAAATTAGTCCTAAAGATGCATGTTAGAAAGTGCTCAAGCAAGATCAGTAACTACAACTCAGAATTTACAAGCAAGAGCACATGCTGCCTTATTGCTATTTGTTGCATTTCTAACTTGCCCTTCATTCAAACAAATCCCTGGGTTTTTCAAACAAAGCAATAAATCAGATTAAACTACAGCAGTGGACGTAATGCCCCCCAAATTCTGAAACCCTGGTTTCAGTACCACCAAAAGTGAAATAGAACAAGTATTTTGTGCTGGAAGTCCATCAACATAGAGGGTAACCAACCTTTAGGGATGGGATATTCTATCGCTGGGCAGCATCACAAAGAAAACCCTATTCTGTCTCACCATACCTGCCAATGGGACAACCTGAAGAGCTTCCACTGCCGGTTTTACGGCACAGGTTGGCTAGTAAAGGGAAACATACTCTAATAGAAACTTGGGTCCCTGCCATGCCAAAAAACTAGAGGAAAACAATTTTGTTTTGAACTCTGAACAATACCATACCTTGTTGCTCCAAATCCAAACTTTGCCTTCAGAAATTTAAATATATGCTCATCAGACTTCAGATTAAGAACTTTCTGTGAAGAGAGAAAATAAAAGTTATTACTTTCTTTTAGTTGTGAAGACAACTCTGCCATCATCATCACAACATTTCACAAGTGCCACTTTTTTTTTACTTTGATTTTTCTTAAAATTGTATTCCACAGCACTGAGATCAGCTATAAGCCTCTGCTTGATCCCTGATAGAAAAAGGCAGCAGCAGAGACACATCTCCAGTCTTAATGTTGTAGTAGCAGTGGGCCAGAGGTTCCCCACTGCTGGTTTAAACGTTGTTTGTTAGGTGGTTTAAATCTGTGATTGTTCCTGTGAGTTGAAATTTAAATAGCCCATCATCATATTAGATCAGGTGACTGACAGGTAGGTGTGCAGAGAGGGGGCAAGTTCGAGATCCATCCTCTGGCTGGATCCAGTATCCCACCCCTGGTTTAAACTGACTGAGGAAGGATGTGAAAAGAAGAAAGCAGAACATGGGCATGTAGTTGAAGTTCATTGTATATTTAGGCATCCCAAATGTAAAGCTACATATTCCATTTGTGTGTGTAGCTATACAATGTTAGGGAAAGGCAAAGCATTAGCAAAAGCAGAACACATTTGGAATACTAAATTCAATTTTGTCTGTTGTACAGACAAATAAGAAACAACATTTCTTTACAAACTCACTATGAATTTGCACATAAAGCCATTTAAGGTTACAAACCAATGCATATAATATGCGAACAAACATAGTATTGCACTGTAAATCTGTTATACATATTGAACAAGATACTATAAAGATTCAACTGGAAAAAGAAAAAAAAAGATTTACTCACCTTAATAAAATTATTTACAATAAATGTCAAGCACAGCACTAAGAATACGTGAAGAAGGAGCTTCCCAAGCCTGCTAAAGAAGCCACCAGTTTTCAGGTTATTCTGGAAAATGTAAGCAATGGTATTTTAGTGTTTGCAAAGGAACACTGGGCACTCACAGTGAATGTTCTTTCTGGTTTGGGGTGTATGAGGCATTGATTACTAAGGGGCTAATCCCTCCAGAAAAGACAGGGGACTTGCATTTTAAGGTCTTCAAGGAAGTCCTATCCTGCATGGTTTGTATGAATGTGCACTAACTCACCAGGCTGTGGCGCAGATGCCTCGTTCACTCCAAGCCAAAAAGAAAATCCACAGTGAGTACATAAAACTTGGTGTAAAAGAAGCATCCATTACTGATGTGATAATGTCCTAGCTAACCTAACTGTCAGGTAAATCCAATCACGGTGCTTATAGCTGAAATTTCTGTGGGAGGACATGCTGAAGCCCACTCCTGACAAAAGCCCTCCTTGAAGAGGTGAAGATGTATACTTCATAGTGCCTTGTGAATATAGATGAAGATTTCCACGTGAACAGAGCTCTCCTCCTAGCAGCCTATGTAAGATTCTGACATTAAGCTCTTTGTTTTGCATTAATTCTTCCAGCATTCTGGGTAAGAAGGCATTCACTCAGCATTCTGGGTAAGAAGGCACAGGAGCATGGTGGAAATCCAAAGCAGGAGGCCAGTGCCAGATGCTAGCATCTTTTAATGACCTTCACAGGTTGAATTTTCTTCTTTGCAGCTTTTTCCTTGCCAGTAGGAATGAACGAGGGAACACAGAAAATAAGAGGACATGACAGAAGAAAAAAACTATTTCTCCTTCTCCCCGTTTTTTGTAAATAATGCATCTATCAAACAGCAAACTACGCTAATGAGCATTACTTGTCCAGCTAATTTTAATTTAAAAACTACTGCTGTACTGATGCTAGTGAATCAAGGTAGTTTCAGGTTTCCTTTCAGGATAGCATTAAATCTTTGAAGAGAGAAGCCAATAGGGTTTTCAAAGCACCGAGTCTCCAACAGCAAATGAAAAAAATGATTGTAAAACAGAAAACTTGAAGATATTCTGCAGTGAGAGCAGTTCTTATTGAACAAGATTGTAAGTAGGATGGAGGAGGGAATCTCATTTAAAATAATAATAATAATAATAATAATAATAATACCTGACCATAAAGCATCTCATGGGCTCATTATGCATGAAGACAGAAGGACTAAGGAGTTCCAGTCCCAATACTGTTTGATCAGCAACTCTGCTTTCAATCTGACTGTGGCTATTTCCCTATAATGATGTGGAGATCATGACTTGCTCTTTATGAGTCATGGTCCCTAACATCTAACACAGCTTATCAAAGGTGGCAGGCATTTAACCATGTGTAATTTTATGAAGATTACCCAAGTAGCAAAGCAGACAACTTTTCAGCTTACCCTATTTAATTGTTATTTTAACAAAATAAACTAAACCATGATAAATACATACCTGGAGTTTTCTTGCTAACAAGGTGGACAAATTAAAGCTTATAAGTAATGATCCCACTATCATGGAATTAAAGAACTGTAGGAGGCAAACAAGCAGCAAACTAGCCACCTGTATTATGTAGATCCAGGTCACCTACAAACATAATGATAAGAAATTGTTCATGCCACAGCTTTATTTTTTTGAATTATCTAACTTGCAAAATGCTCACACCAGTCCCTCCTGTAATGAAGAAAATAGCACCAGAAGACAGAGAAGGCAGAATACCCACCAAGAAAACTGAGCTTGCCTGCAGATCTTTGTGGGGTTGTTTGTTAAAAATTAAATAAAACAACCCAGAAAGCATGACATTGATTTACATTGTTGTTAAGTACTTTAAGATACACAGTTCTACTACTCCCATATCTCAACGCCAAGTTAAGATTTTTACGGCACTTTGAAAGTCAAGATTCTAGTATTCAGTTAAAAAATATGAAAAACAAGACATTCCATACTTAACCAAGTTTACTTTGCATCAAGAACAGTATTATTTCATCAGAGTTCCTCATAATGAAGACAGCCTTCCAAACTTTGCAATCACACACAGTGGCCGCAACACTGCATACCATCAAGCACACCTAAACGTGACTGTTTTCCATTATTTCAATGGCGGCACATTAAGCAATTAGCTTACCTTTCCTCTAGGAAGCAAGTCAAGACAGTCAAGTGTGAACAAAACCAGTGCCTGGATCAACAACATAAACTGATTAAACTGCCAAGCCAAGCTGAAGAGGAAGGTTGAAATAAATACTGCCAGAAGTGTCAGCCTCTGGAAAAACAAAAACATAAGCTAAATGAGATACATGAGGAAAGATCGTAGTGGAAAAAATGGAAAGTGATTACTGGGCATTTCAATGTATCAAACAGCTTTAAACAAAAACTATTCCCCAAAATCAGACTGTTACAAAATAAATAAAATACACCATCCATATATAATTTCAAAATACCATTCATCTATTTACAAACATAAGGATGTTGCAGTATTCTGACAAAAACAGAAACAGGAATGGAAATTGTTGGCGGTCACTTATTTGTCCCATGTCCAGAATAAAAATCAGTTCATTCAGTTGCTTTCAGTCTGCAAATGATATTACGTCCCCCTCCTTTACCCTGAATTACCTTTGCAGTGAAATGAATGGGTTGGAATAACATCATGACAACGTAATTTCCATAGTTTATTTAATTAATTACGCAAATTATGTAATTTTGCCACAGAGCTAAATGAATGGCATAGATTTGGGCGAAAGGCAAACTGCAACGGGAAATAGTGCTGCATGTGAAGAATACAGGGGCAGAATGGAAAATGATGCCTTCTTAGAACCCTACTCCAAAGTAGACATATCTCAAAGTACACTCTCTGGCTCTGAACCAACAGAGCACACGTGCAGCAATAAACCCTTTTTTAAACAAAAAAATATTACCACCACCACCATCATCCTAGTGAGAAAGGGGAGTGGGAAGATAGAATCCAAACCGCCTTTTTCTCCCAAATAACCTAGCCAACAAGGCTGCTGCTTTTTTTTTTTTTAACAAGGTTTCTATGCCTACAGCATCAGGTTGTGCAATAGGGTGCTCAGGAGGCATTTCCACATGCAATTCCCCATGCAACTAAGGATACAACATAGAAGCCTGTTTCTGTGAGTAATGTGGCTCTGAGCTGGATTGGAGCATCTGCATTCAATCAAAGATTTGACATTTAACTATGGAAGAACAGCAATAATTATTTTCTGGTATATATTTTCTGCCAGCATTACCTCGGCTATTCTAGAAACATTTATCATTACATTTTAAAGAGAAAACTTTTTTGTGCTTTTAAAAAAGGCTCACTTCATGAGTGGGTCGCAGATGAGATCTGAAGAGGAATGTAATTGCTGCTATCTGAACAGCAAAGAATGGCAGTGCCCAGTTCTCTCTTAACGGAATGGTGAATTCCACCCGGGTGGTATCCGTTCTGCAGAAAACAAAAGCAAAAGGTTCATATAAGCAACAATGGGCAAGTCCTCTACAAAGATGCAAATCTCAACATTGAAAATGGACATCGACTATTACTTCACTATTTTCAAATATGGCAGAAAGCATTCAGACTAATTCAATTAATGCATTACAAGTAAACTGATCAAATTGATTTCAACCAGAGAGGGACCCTGTTAACAGGATGTGTTGTTATAGATTATCTAAATCTAGAGCAGCAATGTGCAAATGCCAAAGACTTATAAAATTAAAAGAAGAAAAAAGAATTATTGGCACACACTGTTTAGTCAAGGAAATACAGCCAGCTTCATTGACCATCTTTGAAGTATGTTCTGCAGTGAAATATTGCAGCAATTATTTTTATTAATATATTAAAAACCAGTTAATTGACAGCTTATTGACTGTGTCATGTTGTGCTCCATACACTGTCTAGACACTAATGGCACAAAATAAATGTTTAGCAGCACTAAAGCACCTATAAGTGGCCGACAGCCCAGTTTTCAACATTTCTACACAAAAGGAAGTTTTTCCCCTTAGGGTTATTCTAAACTACAAAAGGCTCTTTTTTATATAGAGCCTCCAGAGCTTCAAATCCTTTCTGTACTATGTTTTGGCTACCTACCTCATTCTATTTCCATGTATTCTCCCTCCCTCATATCTTTTCTAAATTATGTGTCCCATTCTGAGGCACCCTGGAATAGATTCACATACACAGGAAAGTCTTGAGCTAAAACCAACATTCCTTTGCTAGCACAACACTTATCTGCCCATAAAAAACTAGCAGCTGCATTGCTCAGGAATTCTAAACACAAAAGGAAAAAATCTGTTTTGAAAGGCTTAGTCTACTATCTTGATTCAAAATAGAGTCCATCGAAGCACAGACAAAAAAACCTGCTCCTTGATCTCAGGAACCATCATGTGAAACTTGGTTATGATGTCCTAAGAGGTGTCTAAATGCACAGCGAGAAGGCAAACCACTTTCCAAAATATATAGCAATCTAACTTGAAGAAATGAATATATTCTTTTCTATAGCATGGCAAATACTGGAATATTTCAGAGGAGGATTTGCTGAAGTATCCTCACCTGTTTGTGATATACCAGAAGGCTGCTAATACACCTGAAAGCCAAGTTCCACTGAGAAGCCAGCTGGTCACATACAGAGCAGCAACATAGACTGCCTGAAGGCTAAACAATGTGTAGATGTAAAAATAAACAGGTTCAAAAAAATTCTGTGAAGGAAGAACACAGGAAACCATTAAACAAATAGTACTTGTCTTAGCATGAAACCAACAATTCCGATCATAAGAATGTTTGTAAAGTAAGATTGCAATCTTATGCATACTTATTAGAAGAAGAAGAAGAAGAGTTTGGATTTGATATCCCGCTTTATCACTACCCGAAGGAGTCTCAAAGTGGCTAACATTCTCCCTTCCCTTCCTCCCCCACAACAAACACTCTGTGAAGTGAGTGGGGCTGAGAGGCTTCAAAGAAGTGTGACTAACGCAAGGTCACCCAGCAGCTGCATGTGGAGGAGCAGAGATGCGAACCCTGTTCACCAGATTATGAGTCTACCGCTCTTAACCACTACACCACACTGGCTCTCAGGAAGTACCATTAAAATATAGGACCTATATAGGATTCTACTATAAAGCTTCTTTGCACAACAGTTTAACTCTTAGGGTGGTAGCCAATACAATCCTGCTCAGAGAAGATCCATTGAATGTCTCTAAATTGGGTTTATTAATTTGAATGGGCCTGTTCTGACTAGGACTAGTCATGATGGCATCCATTTCTGTCGGGGTCATAGGCAGTATGCCTTTGAATACCAGTTGCTCAGGATCATGAGTGGGAGAGAGCTGCTGTGATCATGATCAGCTTGCTGGTTTTCTACAGGAATCTGTTTGGCACAGTGAGAACAAGGTGCTTTGGCCTGCCCCAGCAGGGCTTTTCTTAGGTCCTTACACACAATTCCTAGAGTAAATTGCATTAAACTTAATGGGACTTAATGCCGGGTAAAGACGAATTTTCACAAAACTTGTCACTGTACTGACTTGGGCAAGATGCTTGTGCATTTATCAGGGACTTATAATTAAACACTCACATTCATATGAAAAACCCTATACAGAATGCTGAGAAAGACTTCTTGGTAAACATTCATTCTTTCAAGTATGTTAATTGTCCTCATGGACTCAGTTTTATTGTCAAACATCAAGCGATGTAAGCCTGTAGAAAGAAGAAAATAAAATGAAGGCACACCTGCATTTAAAAGCCATTAAAATGTAAACGTCTTCTGCAAGAGAATTTAAAGTTAGAAACTGGAATACTACTCATTAAATATGCTCTGCTACTGTTAAAGTCATTTGGCTTCTTACAAAGAACTAGATCTGGTTGGTGGGTGATACCAGTCAAAATGCACATGCTTTGAGAAAGTCTAAGGAAAGTAAGTCAATTTGCATCACTTATTTTTGAGTTAGAATACCCCCTATTTAGGAGTCACATATGACAGTGTATCCCAAGAAGTAGGTTCTACTGTGTTCAACGGAGCTTACCACTTAAGTGTGTCCAGGAGTAGATTCATGGAAAGTTATGTAATAAATAGTGCTGCTTTTATTGCAAATGGAGTGCTCTGGGGCTCTGAGTCTACTTTTTAGAAATCAATATCATCTGAACCATATAGTTTAAGATGAAAGTAATGCTTCCATTGATATAGGTAATACCTAAAATTCTATGCTATCTAGCAACAATAGGCACCTCCAGGTATGACAAGCACTTCTGCCACTAACAATTGGTTTGTGTTCCTGGGATTTATATAAAAAGCCACCGACAAACAGAAGATGGAAGTTGATAATCCAGCATTCTCTTTAAAAACACAGAAGAGTAGTGCTTCTGAGAGCCATTTGTACTTTATCCAGTTCAGAAAATAAAAGTTACAATACCTAGTTGAATGGATGGAGCTAGTAGCATCTGCTTGTAATAAGAGTAATACAGGCCACATTCTGTCCTGAATGAAATCTCCCGCTCTACCTCCTGGAAGGAAACATGCCAGTTAAGATCAAGAATAAACTTAACCTGATGCTTGTCTTACTATCGCTTGCCTCTGACCTGTTTAATAAAATTAGTGTAACATAGTTAAGATCAGCAACAATAGCAGTTTATGAGACAGAGGAAAACTGCTCTCTAATCCTCACCTCATTCCTCAGTGCAACAATACCATGCAATAGATCACTATCCTTCCTACATTAACCAAAAGGGAAGTGAGGTTGGGATTAGTCAAGGACATTTTGATGAGTTGGTGGCACACCATAGATTTAAGTCCAGAGATCTCCAAGGTCCAAATCTACAAGAAAACTATGGCTGTAGTCCAAAAAGTAAACTAATAAAGACATGAAAGGCAGCTGAAACCTCCATTTCATTTTGGATAGCCAAAGTATCTGCAAAAATCACAAGGAAAAACTGAAGTAACATGATTTCCTAGATATTACTTCTGTGTATCAGCCTAGGTCAGCTGCCAAGGATTTTTACCAACAGACTTACTGTGAGCAGATGTGTTCTTAGAACTGTCACTGGTCAATTTAAAACTCCCAGGGTTTTTTTGTTGTTTTTTTAAAAAAACCCAAATTTAGGAAGAAATACAGGTCTGAAACTTTGTGAAAACTGTCTTCAATGCATTTATACTTTTTTGCAGCTAGCAACTGTCTGACTCACCAATTTTTGTCTTCCCACTTTCTAGGTAAACTGTTTTTATTCCAGCAAGCATTTGTTATCCTAGTCTGAGGGGCTTTTATGGACTGCTACCCCTTGTTTTCAAGTATTTTTTACCTGTTTCTATTTTATTGTTTTTACTGTTAAATTATAGTGTTGGCTTCTATGCCTCATTCTGCAGCTTCAAAACTTTGCTCTTAGTGAACCCAATCACTGTTATTGCACTGAAAGGCTGGATTGAAATGGTCTTAACCATGGGTAGGCAAACTAAGGCCCAGGGGCCAGATCCGGCCCAATTGCCTTCTAAATCCGGTCCATGGACGGTAAAGGAATCAGTGTGTTTTTACATGAGTAGAATGTGTCCTTTTATTTAAAATGCATCGCTGGGTTATTTGGGGGGCATAGGAATTTGTTCATTCCTCCCCCCCCAAAAAAATATAGTCCGGCCTCCTCCAGGTCTGAGGGGACAGTGGATTGGCCCCCAGCTGAAAAAGTTTGCTGACCCCTGGACTTAACTTACTATTAAAGCACAGTCATATTCTTATTATCCAAAACAATATTAATCCCAAGACAAACAAATGGAGAAAGAGAAAATGACAGGTGGTTCATACTGCAACCCTTTTAAACGTTACTTACCTTGTTTTTATTTAACAGAATGTGTATGCCCCTTAATTTTAATTAAAACCTCGAAGAAGTTTACAGAGATATAAGGCATACATTAAAATTATCAATAAAAGTCATTTTTTAAAAAAAAAATCAGAATATAAATAAAATCAATACTTATGAACTAAAATGACAGATTAAATACACGTCAACTTTACATGACTGGGTATGCTATGTAGTGTGCTGAAAGATGTGGGTAACAGTGGGTGTTCACTAAATTACCTGAAATACTGAAAGTTGCAACCTCTGTTTAATCAGTTCACAATGACAGAGTAATATGACTCAAGTTCCTATGGTAGTCCCACAACTACAGAAAGTATTAAAACTTGAAAACTCTGAAACATTTTGGAATTGATTCTGGAGGGCTGGGCACTGAAAGGGATCTAATTAGCAAGACTGTATCAAACGTGATTAATCTTTAAGCTTGGCACCAGCTGTATTCAACCAAATGCCATACTTTACGAGGTAAACACTACTGCTTTACATCTGTTTCATACGAAGATAACATCTGCTTTCCTCATTCACAACACATTTCCAATTTTAGAGCGATTCATACTTTTCCTAGAGTCTCAAATGTCAATAAAAGTGGCAAGAGCTATGGGCTGAAATTTCAAGGCTAATATTTAGATAATACTACTATACACATTCTATATATATGTAATTTGTTTTTCTGAAGTCTTGACTCTATGAATCCCATGATGCTTTGCTGAAACTCCTGATGCTTATATAGCAATTAAAAGTGAATTCTGCATTATTCTAGAGATATCCAATCAGCTGCAAGTACAAAAATATCTGCAGTCATGCCCTGCTCCATTATTATTATTCCCTTCAGGAATTACGGAAGAAAAGGAGGTAAACTACAAAATGCCTACTGAATATTTTATTATTATCTATGGTGGTGACAAGCCAACCCCTTTTATCAATAGGAATATACTATCTGTGGTGTTATGTCTGTGTGATGGATGTTTTGCACATGAATTATGTTGATTGCTATTGCACTCATCAAGTAAAGAAGCTGCATGCACAAACCAGCTCCTGATGTTCCCTCATGCATATGTTTCTTTCTCAGCAAAGCCTGAGAAACAGAACTCATCTGTATGAAATAAAATTAGTGGCAATGTGAAAGCCTGAGGAGGGAAACAGGAAATACCCTGCACGCCAGGGTCAGAAATGGAACGTTGGTGGTGGGAGAATCTTACAAAATACTGCTTTCAGGAGTATGACTGAAACAATTTGTGGGTCTGTGAAAATACGTTATGTGGGCTTAACATACCTTTTACCTCTAAACTAGCTCTCAGGGTCAGGAAAATAGTGGTTGTGGGGGTAGGATGGAGGAGATAGCCACTAATGATGGAGGGAGTGTTTGTGTGTGTGTGTGTGTGTGTGTGTGTAGAGTGAGGGGGGTTAAACTTCCCCTTCCCACATTGTACTGAAGAGTTGGGGGCTGGGGGTGCAGCAAGGTTTGCAACCAAGCCTAAACTTGAATGCTGCAGGACTATGTGTAAGAGGGGGGAGGTTTCAAGGCATAGCTGCAAAAGCAGCATATACTGGCACTCTGGTGAAGTGGAGCAGACCAGCAGAGGAGGAGGGAGTATACTGTCCCTCCATCCAGCCCCTCCAAAAGGCTCTTTTGACTTTTCTCTTCTACCCCCAGGGCAGGTGGTTCTTAAGTAGGAGAAGTCCAAGACATTTTACTGTCTGGAGTGAAGGACTGATGCCCCTTCCACACTAGGATCAACACTTTAAAACATTTTGCTGCATTATTCAGACACCAGTTCCTGCCTTCATCTCCCACTGCCACCATCATGGTGCTACATGGCAGGGCAGACCTATGAACTTTGTGGAGGGGAGGCCCAGCTCAGCTGAAATCTCCAAAAGGTGGACTTAAAATATTTCACCCAACTCTCTTTTCTTCCCTTTCTTCCCCTTCTGCAGTGGTCTCACTTGCACTGCCGTCAGGGATTTTAGTTGTTTCTAATGCTTTGTTGCTACACGAAAGCTTTCTATAGACCTTGTCAGGATAATATGAGGGGCTCTTGTCCCTTGTATCTTTTTATTCTTTTACAATATTCTCCAACTAGGGATTCACATATTTTCAAAAGGCTGGAGAACTGGCAAGGAGCTAAACATCTCCCATTATTGTGCACTCTTCTCCCTCTGTAAACACAACTCAATCTCACATCAGCACAAACATGCTATTCCTGCATTGCAGGGGGTTGAACCAGATGACCCTTTGGGTCCCTTCCAACTCTACAATTCTTTGGTTCTATGTGGAAGATAAGGATGATCAGTTGCAAGGTATTTTGAACAGAGTCATGTAAAAATATACTTCCAAAATTAATATTCTACTTATGTTCAACACATTCACATCTATAAAAGGTTCTGGTTTTTCAGTGATTTTTGGAGCCCAAAAGCCTTGTGGGTGATTGTCTGGAATTCAGGCACATGAGAGAATCTTGGAAAGGCAATGGCTTTCCAATCAGAGAACAAGGCTAACAACTGAATCCTGTGCTGCAACAAAATGCCTCTGGGGTCCCACATCAGTGAAGAGTTTGGGAACTAGATCAAACAAAGCTTGATACTGTCTTTCAAAAGAACCCAACGTAATACACTCAAGAAAGTATTTCAGCTTTCTTTGTTTGCTTGCTTAATAAAAACCAAAACTGCACCAGAAAAAGAAATAAAAGAATATTGCTTTTAAAAATAAAATCCAATTAATTACGTAGCAAATCTTCTTAAGCATAAAAGTGAAAGCTCAATACAGATAACTGCATTAACGTGACCAAGGTTGCACAGCATGCCATCAACAAACACAGTTAATACACACAGAACTCTTGGCTGGTTAACCTCAAGCCCATTTGCTCTGATTGGAGTGTTTATTCAGCTTTGATGAATGAAGAAAGCAACGGATTTATATACAACAGCTAGCCATGTACTGAAATTAGACTTTGCTGGAATAGAAATAATGAATTCTATTGCTGGAAAGCTGAATCATGGCATGGGAAATTGGGTTCAACTCTCAGCTTGACTATACTAAATCATTATTTCTGTGCCTCAGTTTCCTATCCAGGACGTTGGGAACAGGACCTAAATGAATTGCACACATTTGTTTTGCCCAAGACTCAAAGAAATTCATATTTAGATGTTATAGACTTGCAAGACCCAGAAGAAGCAAAAGGTGTGTTCCTAATAAACCCTCTACCCTGTATAAATCATTTATTTTCTCTTCATAGAAAAAAATCTGTGTTGATAGCACCAAGTTATTGACTGAAATTTTCATTCTTCTCTTGGCAGATTTTCTATCACATCCAGCCCTGATTTATTTTGCAGGGGCTGACAATAAATTGCAATTGAGTTTTTCCTAATAGAGTCAAAGATAAAATAGGTGCTATTAATATGACATCATTAGATGAAACTACTTTAATGTACCACATGATGAATTCTGCTACTGCAGTATATAATACTAACCTGTCGTAGTCAGAATGGAAAATCTACTGGAAACTTACTTAAGAACCTTGCTTAAGCCCAAGTCACATCTAACACGGTGGCACAATTTTAATAGATGGTATAGTGAAATAGTCCATTCCAGTTTCTGTTTTACTGGTGGTATTTTGTGGGAACCCATGAAAAATAAAAACTTCTGAAGTGGTCCTTCTCTGAAGGGAAATTAAAGCTTTAACCTTCCTCCCTCAATAATGTAAGATCCAATTAAAAAGAACAGTGTATATACAGTTCATGGTTCAACCACCATTCAGTCTGAGCAATCCAGGATGCTTTATTATAAACAAATAAAAAACACATCAACATAGCTGCTACTTTCAGCTTGCTATCTGCTTTCCACTACCTCAGTATGTCCTCAAGACACACCTGATAAGAACAGTGGTTGATGTGGGAGAGAGTAAAATTATCAACAATGTAGAAAAAGGTAATGATATGGTAGTTGTGGACAGCTCGGCAGAAAAAAGTCTGAAAAGCCACAATGTGAACAATGCCTTAGGAAACCAATCATGCAATCAGAGTCATTCTGTTACCTTGATGTTGGAGAACCACAGATCATTTTCATGTAGTGTAGCAACATAAACAGAAGTGAAGATTCCCAGAGATATGCCAACGATTCCACCAACGATGAGTGAAAGTTTCTTCCACAATTTTCCACCTGCAGAAGATAGTTCTAATAAATATTTATCTTTAAAAAACAAAAACAAAACAACTCCTCCAATATGTTTGAAATGGATGGTAGTATCCACTCCAGATGTTGGCTACGGTTTATGTATCATAAACAGAGAACAGATTTCCAAAAAGAAAACTGAGGGAAAACTGATTTCTCTTAGATTGTTCTGGCACTGGAAAATACATGTAAAATGTATTCATTTGATTTATACCCTATCTTTCAAAAGAAACATGCACCCAAGGTGGTACACAAAAGAATATAAAACAATAAACAAAACCCACACTAAAATGCACTAAATTGACCCAGCTGGTTCTTAAAAGGGTTGCATCAGAAGATGCAGAAAAAGCGGGTCTTTTGCACAAAGAAGGCATTGTGCTAGGGCACTGTGTGAGACAAGTGAGCTAAATCCCAAGATGTTCTCACTTGTGCAAACTGTTATATAGACAGAAATGTATTGAACCTATCTATTATAATGCTGTTAAAAAGAACCAAAGGTTGTTTTATATTCAATCCTTTTACTCAATGAGTAAATCCCACTGAAATTAGCAAAGCTAAGTGAAGTCATGTTAATTCCATTCTTTCTACTCAGAACAACCTTAGTGTTGTACATGGTGAATAAACTCCATTCTCTGCTATATTAATCAAAATTACACTAGTTTTCCATGGTAGCTCAAATGGGCAACAGCCAGTTATGTTGCTATGGCAGAAAATATTGCAGTCCTAATTCAGAATGGAGGTGGAAAGTGAAAGGAAAACAGCAGGGAGGAGAAAGTTATTTTTTATTTAATAATTTAAACAGGTAGAGTAACGGGGGGAAACTATTTGTGGGAAAATACAACTGAAATAAGACAGTTGAGACAAAACATCTGTGGGTGAATTGAGAAAAGGCTCTGGTTGTGGATGGGGGTGAAAGGGAATGAATTGGGGATGCTAAGTCACACAACCCTGAAATCTTCTAAGCAGATAGACAGAGAAAACTCCATACTTTGATATCTCCTTCATAATGGGCATTAAGTGCAGACGGTTATTACTGGCCTCTGCTGGAAATATAGAAGCAGCTATCTATGCAATTTTTTCTATCCTTCTCTTCCACTTTAAATCTAGGGCATATGCATATTTCTTCTGTAACAAATGGGCAATATTTTTCGGAGGGCCATATTCCCTCACAGGCAACCTGGGTGGGGCTGGTGTAAAAAAGTCACATCCATTGCATTTGTAAAGTAGGCTGCATTCCAGCCACACACGTTGAGATTTCCACACTCCAGGCAGGCAAAGCCAACTGAGGACACAGTGGGGTATTGGCAAGCACTAGATAGATAGAGCATTTTGCTCCTGGGCCTTATTGGGAATCTGTGATGAGATACACATGCAGTGGACTTTGCCCCCCAATTCCAGTCACAACATAGAGGGCAGCTTAAGGTCCAAAATAGTTTACTGTAGCAGTCAGTAGAGCATGAGACTCTTACTCTCAGGGTCGTGGATTGCAGTCCCATGTTTTTGGGGGGGGGATTCTGCATTGCAGGGGGTTGGACCCTTGTGGTCCCTTCCAACTCTACAATTTTATGATTCTAACTCTTCAGAAAGCATTTGTGGAGCAGTGCTAATAGCTATTTCCCTTCCATTCACAGGTTCTCTAGTCAAGATCGAAGTAATTCCCTTTTAAGTGATGTTAATCTGAAGGACAGGAACACTGAAAGGGGCAGAGCTAAGTATTTTCTCTCAAGCTTGCTACATCTTCTGCAAAGAACAGTTAATTGCTCTTGTACTCATTATGAAAGCTCTAATCTGCTTTGTGTTATGCCCCTTCCTCGATAATAGAGTTTAGTAAAAAGCTTATAAGCTCAAAATAGTCTTGATAATCATCACCTCTCATTCTGAAATTATTTGAAATATCCTTTGTGGCATGCCTTCTAATAAATTACAAGCAGGGTGACTTTATTAATCACACCAAAATCTTGTTTTAACTTTAAAGGTTTGGTTATCTAAATTGTGCCTTCTTCTCTAAATGTGCACTTATCAAAGCAGTCCCTGATAATACTGCATGATTACAGGTGATTTACCTGCTGACATAAAGCAGCAAAACCACAGACAATGTGATGCCAAGGGAAAATACAGCCCATAACTACATTCAGAGTTATTCCTCCATGTAGACTATATTGGTTTCAAATCAATTCCTCTTCTCAGATTTCCCAATTAATCATGTTATTTGAAACAAAGACCAACCTTCTCTAGTTTTGATATATGGGCAGCACAATACCAAACTCTAGAAAACCCATCAAACTCAGTGGAACTAAAAATACTAGAACTGTGACTGACTTATTAGCAGATTAATGAACGTACCCAACAGAAAACCATTAATTTCTAGTGGCCTACTGAGTAGAAATTATATTTTATGTGCTAACTAGTTAGGGTTTGTGATAAGCTACTTGAACTTTATTTGCAAATAAAAAAATATTTGCATGAAATATTTTGTAGGCAAAAAGTAAGAAATCAAAACATAGCTCCCTAAATATAACTGCATCCTGGAAATACATGAAGTCAAAGATAGCTTTAAATGCCAGTAGAGAATGAATTTGGGTGAATCCTAATAATGGCTAAACTCAGCCATGTAATTCAATTGGAATAATAACCATTCTTGGTTTCCCCATTTTTCTTTCTACTTACACATGCAGTTATAGCTTAAGTACATTGAACAAGGATAACCACGACCTACCAGCTAGAGTTTTCCCATTAAGTTTCCAGTTCTTCTCGTGGAATACACTCTCTTCTGGAACTTCTGTGGCTTTTATTCCCTTTCTCTGTCTAACAGCTGTCATGATGTCAGTAATATTCACACATTATACTTTGTGCTGGTTCCTAAATATACATACATAAAGTAATATGGAAGCAATTAAACATTTAAGACTCTATCATTACTAACACCCTTAAAATGTATGCAAAAATATATGGCTATATATTTCACAGATAGCAGGAAATCATCACTTAAATTACCGTCTTGCTATTTTTGCAAAATATCCAAGAATAAATAATCATATTGTTTCAACTTGTCAAAAATAAATTAGCAAAATAAATATTTTATTATCAAATGCACAGAACCA
Organism: Podarcis gaigeae; assembly: GCF_964106915.1. Classification (NCBI taxonomy): domain Eukaryota; kingdom Metazoa; phylum Chordata; class Lepidosauria; order Squamata; family Lacertidae; genus Podarcis; species Podarcis gaigeae. Next base: position 29,511,214 of record NC_139684.1, read on the forward strand.
TTTGAGATAACTTGCAGATAACAGTGCAAAGGACGCAGAGTAAAACATAGCTCATTTAATTTATTCCCCATTGGAATAGTTTAAGAGTATCATTCAAAAGTATGAATGCTTACAAATTTCCTAATATTTTAGGGGGCTCTTGATGTGCCTGTCTCTGTAGCAGATAGAAATATTTTTAAGGCATTTTTTAAGCTCATGAAAATGCAAGTGGTACAGTTTGCAACTTCCATGTGAGCAGCTCCAATGTAAATCAGATGAGCACAAGGAGTCCCATCTCCCCTCAGACTGAACTTGGGTCCATCATTTTCTCTCAGCCTAATTTAACTTACAGAGTTGTTGTTGGGCCGCCAGACTGTTGAAGTAGAAGAACCACGTTTGCTACCCTGAGCTCCATGGAGGGTGAGCGGTTATTAGTGGAATAAAACCTTGATATAAGGAGATATATGTTTCATCTCTCCACAGTAAAAATAGTATGCAGGGCACCACAGATTTACTGTGGCAGAAACTTTAATGGATTGGAGTCTACTTCATTTGACACAACAAAGCTACAATCCTAGTCATCAGGGGCAGGAAACATTTGGCCCTCCAGATGATACTGAACTACATCTCCTATCAACCACAGCCTACATCTTAATAGTCAAGGCTGATGGGAGCTGTAATCCAAAAAGGCGAAGGTTCATCCTGGAGAGGCAAAGGTTCATCAGCCCTGCTATACATGCTTACCTGGGGTGAGCCAGTGGTGGAGCATGCAGAAGATCCCTGGTTCAATTTGCGGCATCTTCAGGTACAGCCAAGAGAGACTCTTGTCTGAAATCCTGGAGAGCCACTGCCAGTCAGTGTACACAATACTGAACTAGATGGACCAACACTATGACTAAGGGTAAGGCAGCATGTCTTTTCTAGTTTTGCCAGAAAGAAAACACACACACACACACACACACACACACACACACTGAATAAATGTGGGTTTGTTAGCCTGGGTGATCAAATAAACATGACCACCAGACCAAGCAGTGGGGAAAGGAGTGTGTGGAAATAGGGCTATTATCGAATTTTCAAAAAAACAGGTCAACTCCAAAATTCATTACATGAATTATACACACATGTACGGGAACAAGTCCTGTTGAACTCAATGTGACCTGCATGCAAAGCAGATGCTCTTCCATTGACCCCAAAGACATACAGTGGTACCTCGGGTTACAAGCACTTCGGATTACAAACGCTTTGGGTTACAAACTCCACTAACACAGAACTAGTACCCCAGGATGAGAAAGGAAATCGTGCGCTGACGGTGCAGCGGCAGCAGAAGGCCCCATTAGCGAAAGCGCGCCTCTAGTTAAGAACAGTTTCAGATTAAGAACAGACCTCCGGAACGAATTAAGTATGTAACCCGAGGTACCACTGTATAGGAACATCGGAAACCTCTTTATGCAGAGTCAGACCAATGCACCATCTACCTCTGTGTGGTCTACAGTGACTAGCAGCGGCTTCCCAGGGGTTTCACGCAGCGTATCTCTCCCAGGCTTACCTGGAGATGCCACAGGGACCTTAGGAACATCAGAAGCTGCCTTATACAGAGCAAGATCAATGACCCATCTGCTTTAGTGCTATCTACCCTGGCTGGCAGCATCTCTCCAGGATTCTGGGGAGGAACTGAACCTGGGCCTTTCAGTATGCCAAGTAGATGCTTCTCCCCTGAGCTGGGGTGGTGGGACCCCATACCCACCCCCCTCTTGCAAACCAATATCGCCATGCACAAACAGACAGGTGGCATGCTGAAAAGTGTCGGCAGTGCATGATTTTTCCCAAACCCAAACCCTCCATAAAAACAGGCACACGTGTCTGTTTTGTCTGTCTGGGGAGCCTCCATCTCCTGTTCCTATTTATTTCGATAGCAGTCTCTCCCCCCCCCCCCCCTGGCAGGGGCTCCAGGCGGCTTGCAGATAAAACAGAAAGAGATCAAAGCATAGAGGCGGGGGGGGGCGGGGGAGGGAAGGAGGAAAACCGTTTTAAAAACACAATTAAACACCGACAGAATTAGAACAATGTATATATAGGCGTCGTTCCTCTTCTCTCCCGTCCCCCCGCCTTGGGAGGGGCTGAGATTTGTGCCAAGAAACGGCGTCCTTCGGAGAAAGGCGGAGAAGCGAGGAAGGAGGGAGAAGCCTCCGCAGGGTGCGCTGGGTGGGCCAGGCGAGGCACCCACGAGGGGCTGGGGAGGGGGGGGCGTTGCGGGACGGCCTAGGCCTCCTCCTCCTCGTCCCCTCAGCCGCCAGCACGGCCTCGTCCTTTTTTATTTTTTGGCCTCGCTCTCCGGGGCCAAGCGTGTGCCCGCCAGCCCTGAAGGGACCCCTTTCCCCCATCCCCACCCGAAGCCCCTTACCTACTCGGGGGGGCGGGCAGACATGCGGTGACGGCCCCGGTGTGTCACGGAGGGAGGAATGGAGCCGCCGCCGCCTCAGCCTCCCTCAGGGACGAAGGCGGGAGAGGGAAAGGGAGGCGGGAAGCGATGGCGGAGCGAGGCGCCTCCCGTTTGTGAGGCGGAGGGGGCAGAGGGCTCTTTGAGGCGGGGAGGTGTGTGGGCACTAAAGAGGAAGATGGGCAGATGTGGGTTTGTGTGTGTGTGGGGGGGGGAGTTTCTAGGGGGAGGGATTTCCCGACGCCCCCTCCTCCCCTCATGATTTGTATTTAAAACCCACATTTTCCTCCAAGGAGCTCAAGGTGGCGAACACACACTCCCCCCCTTTTGATTTGATCTTCACAACAACCCTGTGAGGTAGGTTGGGCGGAGAGAGACTGTGAGGCCATAAAGGGCACGTGTGGCGTTCAGCTCAGTTGGTAGAGAGAGCACCTGCTTTGGGTGCAGAAAGTTCTGGGTTCAGTGCCCCCTGGCATCTCCAGATAAGGGTGGGACTTGGGGGCTGGGAAGAGACCCCCTCCCCGACTGAAACCTTGAAAAGCTGTTGCCTGTCAGTGTAGACAACACTGAGCTAGGTGGACCATTGGTCGGACTCTGTATAAGGGAGCTTCCTGTGTTCCTGTATGTCTTTGGAGAAAGGCCATAGCTCAGGTGGTAGAGCGTCTACTTTGCATGCAGAAGGTGCCAAGTTCAATCTCTGGCATTTCCAGGTACAGCTGGGGAGAGAGATCCCCTTCTGAAACCCTGGAGAGCTGCTGCCAGTCAGGAAACTCAGTCTACACCAAGTCCCCTAAAGGGCTGTAGCTCAGTGGTTGAGATTTGCATGTAGAAGATCCCAGGTTCAATCCCCAAAGGTATCTCCAGGTAGGGCTGGAAGAGACCCTCCTTCTGAAATTCAGAGTGGGATGATGGGAGTTTCAGCCTAACAACATATGGAGGGCACCACATGGGCTACCTCTGCACCAAGATGGAGGCTAAAGGAATTTCTGGTTTCACTGGATCATTTTGGAGACACTTCCAATTGTTGCAGCTCAGTCCTATGCAGCTCAGAGTAACCAAATGAAACTTTTAACACATGACATGATAAAAGTCTGTAATTTTATCAGGACAAGTTACTTGTTGTTTACTGTTGCAAGAATTGTTTTCTCAAAAATTATCTTCGGTACCATGAAAATAAAAACAGTATTAAAAAAAGGAAATAAAAGTCTGCAGGAATAAACAGGTTATTTTTCTGTCACTTTCATTTCAGAGGACGCCTTTCCCACTTCGATTAAATCTATCAGTTCATCTTTTGCTGATGTAGTGCAGTCTCCACTGTCATCATTCTCATATCCTGTTAGACTAAGGTTACCAGATTTTTTTCAATGGATCCCAGGAAAATTTTCAGCTTACTACTAAATAGATGGATTTTGTCAGGGGACCAATTTGTAAATCCGGGGACTGTCCCTGGGAAACGGGGACGTCTGGTAACCTTATGTCAGACCACTAGGATGTACTGGCATTCCTCACAGTTTTTAATAATTAAAACTATGTTCCTAGATGCCCAGGTCCTTAGCTGCCACCGCCACCACCTGTAATTTTCAAGGTCTAGTAATAAGAGGGGGATAACCATATAAGCCACCTTGAGCTTTATGGAGAAAAATGTGGAATATAAATGCAGTAAATGAATACATATTAAAGGTCTTCCATCCCCCCACATCTCCGTTTGTCTCAAGGGCTCCAGTAGACAGTATACTGGAGGACAAACAGCTGTTTTCTTCATGCCCCCATTTTATTTCCTAGGGCTGTGGTTCCCAAGCTTTTTCTGCCATGGACCACTTGAAAACTGCTGAGGGCTTCGTGTAGCACTTAATGTTTCTGCCTCTTGTAGCAACTGTAATGCACTGTGCTAGACGCTAAGATTTTTACTTTTACTTTTATTGCTTTTAATTCCTATATATTGTTGGTTTATTGTAGTACAATTTGGTTTCTATAGAATTCAGATTTCAATACAATAAAATGAAATGTAAGGAATAAAATAATAAAATAAAAATTAAGTATCACTATGAACATTTAATGCAATGGATGTGCTGTGCTGTCTCCCATCTTCAACCACAAAGCCACATACACACCACAGGCCACCTGAATGGACCAGTTTGGGAATACCTGGCAAAACAAAAAATATTGAATGAAAACCAAGTGTTGTATGAGATAGGTCTTTGGTCTGATCCAGCAGGGCAGTTCTTAAAGGAGAAAAATGAGCCACACCCATCTAGCAAAGTTCCTTGAACCTAATACTCTGCTTGGGCAAGTATGATTCATGAAAATGTTCAAACCTTTGTGACTCGGGATTTTGGGACTACTAGAGCAGAATTAGGCCCACGAATATAGTGCAGAACTTCATTGCTAGATATGCTTTAACATTTATTTATATTCTTTACTTACTGGTTTTCTAATACTCTTTTTCTTCAGGGATTAAGTTGGTGGCTACCAGAGGATTATCTCAAAGAGGCTTCCTGGCTCTGGAATTCTCTCTCCAAGGAGATTAGACCAGCTCTGTCATGAATAGCTTTGGGATGCCAAGCCAAACTTGTCCCATTCACTCAAGTTTTTATTTTTTTAAATAGTAATTCACTTCAACCATATCTATTTTTAACTGCTTGTTTTTGTTTATAGGGATTTTAATTGAAATTATAAGCCACCTTGAAGATAGGATATACTTTTTTCCCCAAATTAAATAGAATTGCATCACATGTTTCTGCCAAATGTTTAGTTTGTGAGAGCTTGTGGCATAGAACACGGAAATGGTGATCAGAACATCCGTCTCCCTTTGTGTTCTTACTCTCTGTGACCAATCAAGTTTGTCTCAGGAGACTGCCTTACACAAGAAAATCCCAAATAACTGGTAAGGTATGCACAGACAATAGTAATGTGTTTTTACAGATACTGCAAAGCTCTGACACATGTAGTAATTGAGAATTTAAAAAAGTTAGCTGAAGAATCCCCTAACATGACAACTATAATTCAGTTCATAGTCAACTTTTACATGCCTATCATACATGAAAGCAAAGTGCTAAATTAGGCTCACTAGAAAAACAGGAAGCATATCCCTTTCTCAGTTTACGGCTCACAGCTCATTGAACACAGAGCATCCTCAGTAAGCCCCTTGCCCTCCCTTTGTTGTCCTAGGCAGGAAACACAAACAGGTGGTTTAATTAAGCCTCAAAGGCATCACCATCCATGGTCAGTATATGGCTTGGGAGGAATGCAGGTGATACAAAACAGCATTTATATAGCACTTTGGTGTTCAAGAGTCTCGGTATATATTATCACAGCCATTCTTTAGAACCACCTGCTAAAGTAGGTCACCCCATATTGGGGGCGGGGAAGAGGCTTAGGGTAACCTAGAGAAGCAATTCAGGAAACTTAGGGAGCTCATGCAATGTTTTGAATTGTAGATCCACTGATTCATAGCCCAGGTATTTATTCAATACTCTACACTGGCTCTTTTAGTATGTTTCGGTATATGTGTGCATTTTTAAACAAAGAGAAAGGCTATATTTACAAGCTGACTTTCTTGTGTTCAGTAAAGCATATGCAATCGAGAGCACAATATTGATGTGTTTAACAAAGGAGTTTATTACCAAAATACAATTAGTCAATACATGACAAAACTTCTGTAAAGCAAAATAAATTATTCTAACAATGTACAGTATTTCAGAAGGTAGTCAAAGTTGTACTACAAAGTTTGCTTCCGTAGTTTCCAAACAAGACAAACCTAGAGAGAACTTAAGGCATGCAGCTTAATGTGCGGGAAAGTATCTTATAAAGTAAGTCATCTTGTCAGTCGGATAATGCAAGGTCTACAGTCTTTTACATGTCAGTTTTCTAAAAGTTTTATACTTTGGCTATAAAAAACAGTGCCATAGTATTACAATTCCTTTTTCTTAAAAAAATATATGTACCCATGCCCATGAATATCAAATGCACATTTCTATTAAATATATTTTAACATTACTTTGAGCACCAACTGTACATTTTCATTTTAAATGATTAAATAAGTGCTTTAAAAATGCAGCAACTAGCTGAATGCCACAATGTTTTTTCAAGCTAAGAACAAGGAATACAGCCTCTATTGGTGAAGCTGTTGAAGCCACAGTTAATTGGAAGCAAGCTCCATTGATTCCAACACCATGTTTCCAAATAAGTTGCTTATGCTACAGTCAAAGGGCTGGTTAAGAAAAATAAAATATGGTCAGATTATGGGGATGGGAAACAAGAGAAGAGAATCATCCCACCCCATGCCCTGTCTACTAATCTTAACTCTACACCAACCAAAATGCCCATCAGTTGGACATGTGCCAAAGCACATGAAAGCCCAAACCACACAGGTAAACATTTCCTAGAATAATAAGATCATAATCTGGACCTGCAATCATTTAATTGTGTGTTTGCCGGTCCTATATAAATATTACTTTATGTTTAGATGCCCAGTGGGCCTAAGAGTGGGGTAGCTGTGATCCCATTGCCCTCATGCCCTTCCTACTACTAGCCTGCATCACACACTAAATTAATCCTAACCAGCCCAAACAAGTGCAGTGCTGATCCACTGAAAGTTTTCCCCCATTGAGAACAACAGGATGAACATTGTTAGGATGTCATCCACAGCACATCTCTATGGGAATAATGCAAGTGTAATGCAATCTGCTCTCAAGCAAGTGGATATTGGAATTGCAGCCGGAAGTATAAATGGAAGCTTTTCGCCCATAACAGAACAGAGCACTGAATCTGCTTCTCCATAAATTAAATGGGGCAGGGGAAGAAATAAAACACTATATTTAGCAGTATGTGTTTATCTTTTTAAAATCCTAAAACGGAGGGAAGACATGCTATATGTCTGAAAAAGTGCTCTAAACAAAAACTCCCTAAATCCAAACAGCTCACACTCCAAGATAGGTAACATGATCAACAAACTGGTTTCAGCCTCAAGTCTGCTACATGGCAAGTGTGTAAGTTTGAAGAGTGAACTGATAGCAACCCATGGGCTTTAAAATGGAAAAAAAAGTGTGTCAGTATGAAGGATGCTTTTTTTGTGCAACTGAAGGTAATATCAAACTTTTAAGTATTGAGGCTATAGTTAGTTCGCTAAAAAAAAAATAAATACTTCCCTTTACTATTTAACAGTAATGGAAGATTACATATACAAAATGGTAAGAAAAGAACCTTCTGAATACATATGCACCTTGCCTGGCCTCCCCAATTCATTTCAATTGTTCTTCACATATTGTATTCCTGTAAAAAGCTTTACATGCCTAAAAATCAATACGTAACTTCAATAAAAATATAATTAGTTTTATAAGCTCGTGGTTTCACAATTTTCTTGTAGTGTAACAGATAGGCATGATCCATTAAGGAAAAAAAACAAAACAAAGTAAAGGTTTGTGACAAAGAGCCTTCGCCATGGATTTGAAATGAAACATTTAAAATAAACCGAGTAATTTTTACCAAGCTTTCAACTAATTGCAGTAAATAGACAGATAGGAGGTGGAATGTTGATAAAGCTTTGTATGATCTCAGCTATTAAATAGTTGCCCAATAATTTCCTGTTTCTAAGCACATCAGAAGTTTCAGGTTGAGGATACAATACTGATGCAAGGACTGAATACAAAGGTAACAGTAGTAGCCAGAAGTATTTCATCAAGGTTTGTGACCAATTGGATTCTGTTCAGTCTTAAAGAGCTCATAGCAGAAAGTGAAATATAGCACCTTCTCAATTTCTCCCTGTTTGTTATATTTCTCAAGAACACAAAACAATCCACATTTTCAATCTCATATTTAAAATAAACTTGGTTGTTGTACAGTTTGTTGTACAGTGAATTTACGCACTCACTTTTTATAAATGCACCTAGTTTAGAAACAAGTAACAGATTAAATAATAACAGGGATTCTAGCTTGGATTTTATACAAAATGCCTTGAAATATTTTTGCATTCAACATTTAAAGCTTCTTTAAAAATGACACAAAATATTTTCCATTGGTCCAACTTCACAGTTCAGAAATTTTGAGGGGCAGGGGGTGACCCAAACTCAATTAGCACCATGAAAGCTGAGCTTTTAATGTATAATAAATACATTTTTTAAAGTTCTGCAGCTGTCTGAAAATAATGAATATCTGTGTACAAATCTGCTTACAAGCAATGAACTGCCAGAGTAAGGGGAAATGCAGCAATATGGCAAGAACTGGGAGAGGGCTCCACCCAAATGAAACATAACACTAGTTTCAAGAGAAAAATAACATTGGAGGCTGCTAAACTTCCACTGAAGTCAATGGCAGTTAAGCAGCTGAAGCTTGAAACCACAGACAGGAACTCAAGGTATTCTAGAAGGCATGAAAACAGCTCCCTTTGAGAAACAAGTGTGAATGAAGTGGTTTTAGTGGCTATTTTATAACAATGTTACAATGGGGTAAGCTAGTAACTTCCATTGAGTTTTCATCAGATTTCTGTGTACTCAAGAAACTGGATTTTGACGTGTTAAAAATTATTTAATAAAGAGGTAAACCTCCCTTCAAAGTTTAGCTAAGACCACTTGTTCCTACCCACTCTGATCCAAGTTATGGCACTTCTAGCATTCTGAAATGCCTGATTTTATAGAGAGAGATATGAGAAAGTTCTGGTGAACCATTAAGGTCCATCAAGACTTAATTATACATTCTCAGCATCTCATACTGAAAGAAATAACCTAAGCCAAACAATTTGCTACTTTTTTATGATGCCTGTATCAGCAGGAAGATACAGATATTTTTATCTTTTCTAAAAAAAGAAGAAGCAGTAACTGAGTGAGGAACCATAAGGCCTAAGCAGTCACTCAAGTCTCCCTCTCCCTTTCTGGAAATGCTGCTTCATAAATGTAGTCAGTCATGTCAGTTTTTAAAAATTTACCTAAAATGAATTTAACCCCCTTTAGATAGTTTTGAGGCAGTAAGATTAAACCCCTTAAGGTAACACATTAGTGTGAAATTCCTATTATATGGCTAAGCTTTAGATTAGCAATAGGCATTGAAAACGGCTCTGTCAGTTGAGGATAATGGTTTCAGCGGACCTTTCCCTAAATGGAGTATTTACTGTTCAGTTACTTCAAGAGCTTGTGAAATAAATCCATTTTCTTGTTGACATAAATAACATTCCAACCGTTAGAAATATCACTGCATTTTTTTACTTACAGTTTTCGCTTTAGCAAGTAGTTCGGGTGATGTAAAGAGAACACAAGAAAACAGCACTTTATGAAACCCTTTAAAGCAGCAGCTTCACCTATCTTACACTCTGAGTTGCTGTGTGGTCCTTGTTCAGAATTATGTTTATGATTTCACCTTCATGTTCCTTCATATGGTCCAACAAGTTCTCCTTGTTGGTGGACTCAAATCCACAAATGCAACAGCAGAAGAGCAGGACGCAGTATTCTGTGCCAAGGTGAGCCAGACCGGCAGTTTTGTCTGAATTGCATGAGGTATTTGTTGTGGAAGTAGGATTCTGATTTTCATCAGAATTCACGGTTTTGTCAGCAGTTTGGTTAGAGGAGTCCAAAAAGGACAAGCCCTCCGAGTTGCTTTTCAAAGGAAATAAACCATCAGCGGTCACCTTCCCAGTCAGCTGACCTGGGAACCTAAGAAAGGAAGAAAGTAGTTGACTTTTTAGTACACAAATTCTAAGAAAATGGCAATACAGAATGTCTAAGGATCTGTTTGCAGGGCTCAATGTATGTACAAGTTGCTTTTGGCATCTCTCACTTGTACGCCAGCCCTTTCCCTCCCTTTCACTACTGTGCAGCAAATCTCTAAACAGCTTATAAATTTTCCCCCAAGTGTAAAGAGAAAGTGGGAAGTTTGGCAAAAGAGCTTCCAGCAGGGAAATCACAATGCCCCCCAGACTCCAACAACTTAAGTAACTATATTGCTTAAAGCAACTGACTTGCTATGCAAATTGTTAAGATAGTGCTCTATATTACAGGTATAAATAGTGACCCTAAAATGCGCACACACCTGCTGCTTTGTGAAATTGCATCATTAATAGCCTTGTTCACTTGTTCATAGTTGTAGTTTTGGTCACTTGCGTGCTTCCACATATGAGACTTGAGAGAAGGGGGATGGCTACACTCATACCCACAAAGCGAACATCTGAAGGGGGAAAAAGATTAAGAGAAAGAAGGAGGGGTCAACATGTCTTACCCAAAATGTGGTCAAATTATAAAAGGTCAGCACACCCTTTGATTTCTATCTCAGTTTAGTTTAGCTGTCACTGCATTTTTATGTGATATTTTAAAGATTTCTACCCCAAAAAGTATACCTAAAACTGAAGTCTGTCAAACATGGTTAACTAATACATAGTCTCATTAGGCAATAACAACAGAATTAATAGGTATTAAAATAAACACCAAAGTAATAAAAAGCTAGTAGGAGAAATTGCACACGTTAAAGAAATTTGTAGTATATCAAGTATTCTGAGAATTTAACTTATGGTTAGATGCACTGGAGCATACCTACATAAATACAGTATTTGCCCTGGGCCTTGCTAAACAGATTTCTCTGTGGAACTAAGGAAGGGGCAACAGCTCAGTGGTGCTGTGCATGCAGAAGGCCTTGTATTCAATCCCTCACATCTCCAAATAAAAAGGTTCTGGTAGAAGGTGCGAAGAAAGGCCTCTGCTGGCAAGTCATTGCCAGTCAGTGATTAGACAATACCAGGATAGCATAGACAAATAATCTGACCTGGAATGAGAGGTCACAGTCAACTTCTACAAAAAAAGAAGATGATCAAATTCAACTTCCATCTTTTCTTCTCCAAGGCCTATTTAATTTGGAACAAATTGGAACCATGCCCAGAACATTTCACGTACCAGGAGTTCGTGCGCCAAGCACATACGCAGCACATTTTCCTCACTACTAAGTATCTACAGTCAAATATTCTGAGGGAGACCCTATGTTTTCCAGAGCTCTGGTACTTCTGGGTTGTTGTTGTTTTGTTTTTTTTTACAGGTTTTCTGGAGCCTCCAGAGTACCAGGCTCTAACAGCAGCAAGATACAAAGGCAGATATGATCCCTTAACCAAGCAATTTGTGAGAGATCTCTAGCAAAGGTTTGGTGATCTGAACTTCAAACTATCTGTATTAACAAGGCCACAGCTGCCACCGGCTTGCCAAGCAGTCAGTTACCTACTTGAACTGCTCCATTAGCTGCACTGCCTGGTGCTCCTGTGGATGGCGCCTCATATGGCACTTCAAGCTATTCATATTTGTTGTGGCAAAGTCGCACATTCGACACCTGAAGGAAAACAAAGAAGCAATTGGTTCCCAGCAACCTCAGCCTCTTGACAAGACCATCTTTGAGGTGGACGTTGCGGAAGGGCGGACAAGGAGGCAAATTGGCCAATTATAATTCATTCTAGAATCCGTCGGTGCAGTAGCCAAGTAAATGGTGGCTGCCTGCTATTCAGATGAAAATGTCATTGGTTAAGGGCCTCTGGAGATGTTAGCTGTCTGCTTAAACATGTGGTTCAATCAATATGGCTCTATCCATCTAGAAGTTTAAAATGGCAAACTTTCAGATGAATCATGCAAATGGTAAGAGTTTCCTGGAAAACTGTGCTGAATTTTTTAAAAAAAACATTAAAGACTTGATAAATCTGCTTGTTTGTTTTGAATATTTTCTACCTCAACTTTCAGACCTTTCTAGGCTGCTTAAAAGAAACAAGGGGGGAAAGCCACATTCTTCTAGCATAACCCGGCAGCTGTTAGTCCTCTGGTTGATGGGATATGGCCCAAGCATGCTCCAATTCTGCTTTTAGGAACCTCCTTACCAGGTATTTCAATATGCATTACTTGCAGGTCCTTACTGTACTGATGTCAGTGGATTCTAAAGTGACTGTCGGAGTAAATTGGTAGCAAGTGACACACTCCTTCAAAATTAGGCAATTTCAAATCGCCCACTGTGTTCTAACTTTAGAATTGACAGCTGCAAGAAAACACATCAAAAAAATTCCAGCTGTAACAGAAAACCCCAGAGATATGCTCACCTGTATGGCTTATCGGAGTTGTGAATCCGCCTATGATTCCGCACACCAACATACATTGTGCTTGTGTAATCACAAATGTCGCATCTGTAAAGTTTCTGGACTGAAATCCTATCCCCTAAATGACATACAACACAGTTTTTAGAAATCATTTTCCTTAACAGAAAGACAGATCTTGTTTCAGCACAATCTGATCCTGCTTAGGTTCTAACCTCCCAACACTAACAGTTGAGTAGTTTGGTTCACACATTTGATTTGGCTTGCAGCTTTGGTTCTGGAAGGTATTTAATTCAGGATTTTTTGTACATATTTTCTTTTAAAATAATCAGGTCTGGGCCAACCACACAAGTGATCCAAGCAGATACTTAGGGTGGTCTTACTATTAAGGGCGCCCAAGAAAACCTACACTATGAGAGGTCCTTCTCAAGATCCTAGTTGTTGCATCGCAGCATCCTCATTAAGGGGGTCCTGGGAATTGCTCCTGGATCATGCAGTGCTGTGTCTTAGGACGCTAAGTTGCCTTGGACCAGCCTGGTAAATAATTAAGCCATTTCTTATCTAAATTGAATAACAATGAAGGAAATAACATTTGTAGGCAAATAAAAATATATTGCCTAATGATCACTAAAACCACCATATTTTATATGCAATTATGTCACGAAGATTTGTTGTTTTACAAAAGACAACTCTGCCTTTTACTACATGCTTTAGAGTCACAGGTTTGGGAACTGCTTTTATCCTCGGAAGGGAGGGCAGGAAGTGAAGGAAGGCCAAGCCCTGTGGTGTGTAACAAACGGACTGGTTTCAAACCAACACTAAAAGCAGGTGTTCCTGTAATGCATGTTATTACAATCGCCCTACATTATTAGACATTTAGAATTCAATCATATGCAGAAAGATCCCTTTAACGTTCTAGCACAGCCGCGATGAACAGGGGCGCTGATGATTTCATAAACATGAAACAAATGTTCCCGCTCAGATTAACGCGTGCATAAACAGATGCTGTGCCATAAACTTCTTGGGTTTGGGCTGTTTTATAGAGACGACATCTGTTTGACAAGAGGGCTTCCTTCCTGCAATCGTGTCATAATTTGACTGCAAAGAGTTTCCAAACTACTTTAGAAAGCTTAAATTCTCATTTAATGAATGCTATTAAAAGGGGGAACATGTTCAGTCAAGTCATACTTCCAAATCCCAGGTTTTAAAATAAAAACCTGCATTAAGCATTGCGGCAGGGCGTAGGTGTTTGCTGTTTATTTTGGAGGGGTGCATCATAAAAAAAAATTAGCATCCTTTCCCTCTGATTCAGAGGCTCTTCAGGTAAAAGGCACGCTTCTCTAAAAAGGTGTGGACAGTAGCAAAGGGAGGAACAAGCTTCTTTCCATACTGTTTGCCTAGTTGGAAGGCCTTACAAAAGCCTTGCCCAATCTTGTGCCCTCCAGATGTTTCAGACTACAATGCCCATCAGCCCCAGCCAGCATGCCCAATGACCAGGAATGATGGGAGTTGTAGTCCAAAACATCCAGAGGGCTGGAGCTGCAGAAGGCTGTGCTATACCATCAAGTGATTAAAAGCCCTATGTGGCAACTGCTGAAAAGCTTTTTCCTCTGGTGATTCTCCATGAAGTGGATGCTACCTTTAACAGCCCCATACCATATCTGTTGCACATATTATCTGCATACCAAAGCTGCATATTCCTGGCAGTGGCAGTGCTGCTGCTCAGGTACTATGGGCGACTGGGAAAATGAATGTAGCATTGGCTTTTAACAGTTAAAAGTCACTGCCACAGCCAAGGGATTCTCAAGAACCTCCAGCATGTTGAGCTCAACTTTTTAAACTGGCCCAATGCTATTACTAAGCAAGTGAAAAAGACAGACAGTACCGACTCTTTCATCCACTTTGCTACAAGTTATTAGGCTGTCAGACGGCGGCATCGAGTAGAGGTCTGGAAGGCTGTGTTGCTCTCTCTCGTGGCTTCGAAGCTGACTCTGCAAAGCAAACAGGAGTACCGTCTTTTAAAAGGGTGCAAATACAGAGTGGCTGAACCTCCATACTGAACTCTCGTTATTTTTCTGCCAGACGTCGTCTGTGATTACTTATCTGTCAGGCAGCCAAACAAAATGACAATACAAATCAAGAAGATTTTTAAAGAGGAGCTCAATACACATGATCACTAACCAACTGCATGGGGGTGAGGAGAGAAACACAGTTTCCAACTCAAGCAGGGATAATGGGAAAGCAGACTTTTCAGTTGCCCAAATTTGAGTGAGCTCCGTAGATTTAGAAGAGCACCACAAAGTAGAATTACCATTACCTGGTCTAATAAATAGGTAACAAGGTTCCACCCACCCACCCACCCACCACTCCACCAAGAGCTGTAGGAAGACCCTGGTTTGTACCCCAGCATGGTGGAATAGTCATGCACTCTAACTTTTTATTATTAGGCTTTAACTTGATGATATACTGGTAACTTGGGCTTTTCTTGTAATTTTTCTATTTATATAGTTTATTGTATAGCACTTAAGCTGCTGTAAGAAAAATGGCATATAACAATCAGAATTGTTACGTTCCTCTTCAGACACAGGAATTGTTAAGATACTCAAGTGTGAAAAGGTATGTCCTTTGGTTTATAAAAGGG
Organism: Podarcis gaigeae; assembly: GCF_964106915.1. Taxonomy (NCBI): domain Eukaryota; kingdom Metazoa; phylum Chordata; class Lepidosauria; order Squamata; family Lacertidae; genus Podarcis; species Podarcis gaigeae. The sequence goes on from NC_139684.1 coordinate 29,526,313, forward strand.
AGGGGGGGGGGAGAGGTATAATGCTATGGTTTGGGTTTTCCAAAATTGCTGCGTCTATTGGCTGAGTTCAGAGTTCTACCTGCCTTATTACTACAAGCTTAACTCCAGCTTTGAAGAGGCTGAAATAAAGTTCTGACCCTGACCTTGACCCACTTCTGAATTGACTTACAGGTTTTGACAAACAATCCAGTCGTTGATTCCAAGGCCATTACTCAGGCACTGAGCAACACCAGACACTCCAGTGCTAGCAATCTCAATGGGACGTTTCTGGCAACCAACCATCATCGACTGCAATTGACTGCCCCAGTTAAGCCTGTCATGACAAGCTGCAACTTCTCTGGCTCACGTAGTTCAGAGCAATCAAGAAACAGTAAAAAAAACCGCCAAACACAAAAGTAAAAACACTTCACCTTATAATGAAAGGATTCTTCGCACTGTTTGCACTGGTACATTCGGGTTTTGCAGTGGTTGATCATATGGTTCTCCAAATCCTTACTGTTTTCTGCTATGTGCTCACAGATAGGACATTGATAGGGCTGCCTCTGGCGATGCACCCGCAAGTGTTGCTTGATGTACCCCTTGTTGCCACTACTGTAGTGGCACAGGCGGCATCGGAAGGGGCGATCCACATTGGGGATGTATTCCACCAGGTTGCTCCCAAGCACGTTGGCATCGGCTGCAGGTTGGCACTGCACGTTGTCTTGCAACTCCTTCAGAATGTCATCGTCGGAAGCGTTCTGGTCCGTCCTCTCCTTCAGCTTTTCAATAACGGTGAGCAGGGACATGCTGATGCCCATTTTAATGGGACCTTCAGCCAGCTCTGGCTTATCCTTCTGTATTTCCATGAAAGCACAGTCCGTTTGGTTCAGGCCTGCCAATTCCTCTGTTTTCAGGGAGGTCACCAGCTTAGAATGGGCGACGTAGCTGTTGTCAGCTGGCCTCTGCCCAGCCTCTGAACCTATAGAATTCGCCTCGGCGAAAGCTCTGAGGCTTGACCGGGTTAGCTCTGCAGCTCTGATGGGCATCGTGACGAGCGCTTCGGCAGCCAGGGAGTGCAGCCTCAAGGACTCCGAATTTGTTCTTCTTCTGGTGGGAGGCGCGTTTTCATCCGCTGCTTTGGCTCTAACAGGGTTTAAATCGCCATCTTTCTTCTCTGCACTGCTCCATCCGATTATGACTTCTTCGAGTTCCACAGAGCTTTTGTCCATATGATAAACGTCCCCATCGCGTGCCACATGAGCTTGCTCAGAGATTATATTCTTCTCGGCTTCAATGTCGGTGTCCATAGAGTAAGGCTTCTGCAAGACAGGCTCTTCGGCGCTCGGCAAACGTTCAACTATGACGTTAACGTGGCCTTTTTTATTTGGGCTGCAGCTAATGATTTTTTGGGCGGATGAAAGCAAGCTGTCGGTCATCAAGTTGTCTTGCTCCAGATCGGTATCTGACAGAGTCTCTTCTGCTCCTCTGCCTGTGGGTGAGAGAGCAGCCGACTGACTTAGGAGCGCCTCCTCTTTCGCAGGCTCTTCTGTCGAGGAGGTTTTGTACACCATTTGCTCAGAGTTACAAATGTGGAGTTGAACAGCCTGGTCACCAGAGAGACCCAGTTCATTATTTTCTAGTGCGAGGACAACGGCATCCACGTTGCGAGGAACACCCGATACAGCAGGGTCCAGCAACGTAGCTTGTTCATTTTCTTCCTCAAATATGGGGTATGAGCAGTCAACTTCGCCTGCATGCTTCCAGGCATGCGTTTTCAACATTCTTTGCTGACCGCAAGTGTAGCTGCAAATTAAGCATCGGTACATGCCGTACTGCTCGTATGTATACCATTTTTGCCTCCCCTTCTCCGTTGGACGGGGAGACTGAAGCTGTGCTGTCTGATCAGCGCTGGCATTGACCAAACCTTCCACTGGACCATGCAAAGTGGTACTAGAAAAACTTGCACATTGCTGCTGCTCCTTTGAAAGAGTGTGTGCTTTGCTGCTGTTCTCTGGGTGATGCCTCACATGAGCTTCAAACTCTTCTAGGCTTCTCACGGCAAAATTGCACACTGAGCACATAAGTATTACTTCGTTCTGCTGGCCATGTTGTTTCACGTGTTCTTTTAAGAGAGGGAGAGTGGGAGATAGAGATTTACAGAGACTGCATTGGTAGCAAACCACCTTCCTTTTATTCTGCGGAGGACAGTCTGTCACATAATAATCTTCTATATTTATCGTGCCCAGGGCAGGCAGTTCAATGGTTTTACCTGGGATCTCTGGGAGGTTTTGTGAGTCAAGTGACAGCAGGGACACATCGGGATGCAAGCGCTTTTTCCCTATTAAAAGGCATTTTTGTGACTTCTCACTCTCAACGATCTTGCTTAGCTTTTGGATGACCTGGATTAGTGGGTCAGGGTTACACTTTCTCTGGTCTTCACCACTTTCTGAAGTTGGGCTTACAACTGCTTCGGAGATCAGTACAGCTTCCGGTTCCCCAATGTTTGAGACTACTGCTGTAATACTGTTGCCTTCTTCCATAATATCTGAAACTTAAAATGTACATTGCTGTGTTACAAAACATCAAGCTTATGGAACACAATGGCATAAATGTTGCAGTCAATCAGTTCATGCACCTTAAACAGATGCACAAGTCATCCAGCCCCTTTTAAAAGCTGCTTTACATCTTAACACATAAGTGATATTCCATACAAAGAATGGACCTCCAACTGTTCAATGTAGTTGTTCAGGAGGAAAGGGGACCTGAGCTTATCCTCCCCCTTGCCAACCTCACCATTTGTCTCAGCTGTGCTTGCACTCTATTAGCAGAGGCGATTAGGGATGAAGTCATCCCTGTGCACCAATGCAGAGTTTCCTTGATCTGAACATCTGTCTGTTGATCTCTTGCAAGTGCCCTGGGAGTTCCCGCTCCATAGCTAATTGAAAACGTTCATGGCAGTAAACTGTGAAAAGAGAATGTTAATTTGAGACAGGATGAAGTTATTAAGCACTTGAACGCTAAAGAATGAGCACCCTTGAGCAGAAGATGGTCTAAAGATCAGTACAAATGACTAACATCAATCAAATCTGCAAGAATACCACATATGCCATTCCTCCATTTTAACTATGACATTTTCAAACAGTTTTAAGGTGAGAGTATCACCAAACAACACCATGCAAGCTTGCTATGCAATTTTAGTAAGCAAAACTGATCAGAAACATGACTGCAAGACTGAAAAAGTCTTAATATTCCAGACTGAGCTGGATAAAATTTGGTGAGTACTTAACACTTTGAAAAGTCTGTAAGCAATTCAATTGGCAGGGAATGCTTTTCATTTGCAGAATGATTTACTACATGCACCATTCTATGAAACAAGCTCAAATAATTCCACACCAATGGTGTGAAAACTAAATTTCTTCAGCTACGTATGCCTTGGCTTAGTCAAAATCGCAATGACAACAGAATAGCAACCTGGGAATAAGATGACATTAAACTGTCAGATCTTTCCTTAATATTCTGGCAGATTAAAAATGACAAACATTTGGATCTATAAAGGAAGTGAAAGCAGTAGGATTCTTTTAAAAATAAAACACCTTAGCAGAAGCAACATTTTCATAATGAAATCAACAAATACTTCACTGATCAAATATTCTATCCTGTGTTTGAGGAGTTCAAGCTTCAGTATCTGCACCCTAGTTTTAGGTGTTTTTTGGCACGTGATGAAGCAGAGTTTTGCCAATGACAACTCAAAAGGTAACTAACTAGAATCCTGCACATACTTACCAGACAAGAAATCCATTGAACTCACTGGGACTTACTTCAGAGTAAGTTGCAATCCTTTACCCACTTACCTGGAACCAAGCCATATTGAACTCAAGTGGGATTTAATTCAGAGTAGACCTATACAGGCTGTAGTGCCACACAACACTTTGGTCTTTAAGAATGTTGCATTTTCTTGCAAAGAATAATCAAGACAATCCATTCTTTGGCAACTCTTTGGTGAATGTTTTCACCAAACTAAAAAAGAGTTGATAAGATCAATGCTGATGATCTCATTTGAAGGAAATTCAGAAACCACAGCTGGTGCAGAATTGAGTGGCCAGGTTGCTCACTAGAGCAAGACAGTTTGAGCATATAACAACAATCCTGGCCAAACTGCACTGGCTGCTAATTAGTTTCTGAACCCAATTCAAAGGGCTGTTTTCAACCCACAAATGTGGCTCAGAACCACAATACCTCAAGGATTGCCACTTCCCATATAAACCAACTCAGACTCTGCAATCATCATCTGAGGTCCTTCTACGTGTGCCCCTTTCTTGTGAGGTTTGGAGGGTAGCAACATGAGAACAGGCCCTTTCAGTGGTGGCTCCCCACTTGTGGAATGTTCTCCACAGGGAAGATCACCTGGCACCATTACATAGCTTTAGGGTGTCATGCAAAAATATTTCCTTTTTACCAGGAATTTGGATCTTAAATATCAATGGCCTCTTTGAGTGGGTAGGATGTTTCAATCCTGCCTTATAAGAAGAGGGTTTTCTTTTGGATATTCCTATGTTTTGTTTTATGATGGTTTCAATATATGTGTTTGATTATTTATTGTAAGTCACCTAGAGTTGCTTTGGTAATAAATCAATCAAGTTTTAATCATAATCAGAAATGTAGCTCTTTTGCTATTTTCTATTCTCAATGGCTTTTTAAAAAATCAGGTAAGGCAACCAAGGTGAGTGGCGGATTAAATCCTTCTTCTTGAATCATTCTGAATCACACCTCTCCAGAACTGGTTTTTTGCACAAGAGACAACAAAAGATACTAGGGCCTTATATCCTTTACATCTAGCAGAGGAAAACAGTGAGTGGGAGAGGGGGCAGCAGGAATTTTGGATGAATGGCTGAGAAATAAAGAATTAAAGAGCCCCCCTTCCAATCATCTGATGAACCTGAATCTCCCTGTAGACAACACAAGGCAAGGTGAACCCAAAGTCTGACTTCGCTAAAGCTAAATTCACATTACACTATACCTGCAGCCACCAGACCAGAGTTTCCTCATCCGTCATAACTGCAGGAACATCCTAAAAGGAAAATCCTGCAAGTAAAAGCAGCTATAGCAACAAATTAAAGAGCATTCCTGCCAAACGATTTACCAGACATTACATTTTGAATACTACTTTATCTGGAAGTAATCAGGCACTCTTTTTTAATGCTTAAAACGGAAAATAAAAGAAAGCTGCACTTTTTTTTAACCCTATGCTTGCAGGAGTCTTTCACTTTTAACAAAACAAACAAACTTTTTGTTTAACCTATAAAAGCATGCTATTGACACTGCAGTCAAAAGGGTTGAGACTGATAAGAAAGTGTTAGCTTGTTGCAACCTCCAGCCGATAAAAGTTTTAACCAGGTTCCCTCTGCAGCACTTTTGAAAGCAGAACACCAGATATAGGGTTTCCAGTTATATTAGCATTTTATAGCTTTTTTGAGTTACACAAAACACAATCCTGTGCATGTGACAATTTGCCTGAAATAATTTTTACCATTAAGGAGCGCAAGTGAAATGTAGGGTTCAGCACACTAGTTTCGTGGAGATCGGAAAACTGGTAGGAAAGCAGAATCATACCCTGAGCTTGAGGGCTCATTAGGGCTGAGATTCTAAGTGGTGTGGGTGTGGAAAACAAGTAGACTGAAGTTGGAGAATTACAGGAAAGGAAAACAAATACAATCTTCATGTCAAGACACTTTGAAACAATGGTTTTGAAGAAATGTGTGTGTGCACATTCTTAAGGGCTGGCACTCTTTTTGGACATACAAACCTGGCTTTAGCTTTTTTTTTAGTTATCGTTTAATAGATTAGAAAAGTTTTGTTGATGATCTGTTAATCATGTAATATTGCTTATGCCATAACTATGATGCTCAGATTATTTTTTCAGTTTCTGGTTTGTTAATAGCGTTTTATAGACAACAATTGTTTTACTGATTATTTGCCAATTCTGTAATAGGACTTACGCTATATCTGTGATATTTTATTATGTTATTGTCTTTAAGCTGCTTTGGGATTTATTTGAATGGACAGTGGCATAAAAATCAAATCAAATCAGACCTTTAGCCCAAAAATGCATCTGAGGAGCAACTCCTTGGTTTTTAAAACCATACTTTTGCATATTGGTAGTACTGTGGCTGTGACCTACCTTAGGTCAGCTTCTGAACGAGCAGTGGGCCCCAACCTATAAGCCGAGGACTGATACTCTAAAAGGAGAATGATGGGAATAGATCAATGGTATGACTAGAGGACTGGAATTGGGACTATGGAGTTCCAATATTCCCATTTGGCCACTAGGCAATATTGAGCTGTGTTCCTTCCATTGCAACCTGTTGCAAGAATCTGATTAAGGACTACAAAACACTACAGAAATTATAGTCCATAGCCAGCAATTATAAATAGGAACTGAAGCTTTAAAGATGAAGGAAGAGACTTATTGTCTTTCAACTCATTGGCTGAAAGGAAGTTTGAGGATGATAATTGTGTGTATGGACAACTGCATCAAAAGGGTGGATCAGGGAAAGAGAGAAAGAAACTCCTTTCCTGAGCTTTGGAAGTGGCTAATAGAGGCAATGGAGGGGGGGCCTATAACACTGCTAAGAAAGGATGTGTGTAAAAATGTTAGACTGAAGAATGGGAGCCTGCCTATTTGTTTGTAAAACCATATAAAGCACACAAACATCAATGCACCAGAAAGGAATCACCAAAAGAATGGCACAGGGAACTCTGTGTGTGTGTGAATGACAATATCCCCAGGTGGCGCCAAGAGAAGAGGAAGGCCCATATAAATCAATAAATGCAGTAGGTGCACAGACCGTTATACGTAAGGAAGGAGGGAGCCATACCCCAACTCCGGAAAGTGACGGCGGAAAATCCCCCAGACGTCGTGCTGCTCTTAGCTCCTTTAACGTCTGAACATCCACCCCTCACACCCCTCCTTTGAGTGTGTGAGGTAAGGCAGCTCTACCTCACCGGGGTCGAGGGGAGATGCTCCACGCCTCTAACAGGTGCTGGGCGCTGAGCACCACGCGTCTCCCACCCAACAAACCTGCCACCCTCTCCCCCTCCTTTCGGGTGCCTGCTGAGAGAAAAGGCTGGGGAAGGGAGAACCCCAACCCCTTTCCCGGTCGCTCATAGGGATGCTTTCACCCCCTCCCCATACACGCCCCCTCGAAAAACGCGCTCCCCGCCCCCCCTTCGCACCCACCTTCCCAGGGGAGCCTCAATGAGCTCTGCTTTTCCTTTTTTCCTCCCTCCCGCTGCTGCTGCCTCTGCAGGGAGCACCGCTTTAAAATGGCGACGATGGGAAAGGGATCACGTGGCCCGAGGGGCCCGGTCAGGTGACCAGAGAGGGAAAGTTTCACCTCCTCCGCCTGCGCTAGCCCGCCCACCTGTTGCCATGGTGACCAAGCATAACGGGCTTCTCGCGCTCAGGTGCCTCGCGCTGGGCCCAAAGACTAGCGCGCCTCGGCCGCTTGTAGTTGTTGCGGCTTCCACTAGTAGTAGCTGATGCCTCTCCCGGTCCCACCGCCACTCATAAAGTGCTCTCTCTCGTCTATGCAATCAGAATAAATGTGTGTGCGCGCGCAAAAGGCGTCTGTTCAAACAATAAATATATAATAAAGTACTTATGCACACAGAATATGCAAATGTATACAAAGCATCTATGCAAAAAACGTAGAACGTCTTTATGCAAGCAGAATATTATATTGCCTACCCTCTAACAAGGGACGCGGGTGGCGCTGTGGGTTAAACCACAGAGCCTAGGGCTTGCTGATCAGAAGGTTTGAATCCCCGCGACGGGGTGAGCTCCCGTTGCTCGGTCCCTGCTCCTGCCAACCTAGCAGTTGGAAAGCACGTCAAAGTGCAAGTAGATAAATAGGTACCACTCCAGCGGGAAGGTAAACGGCGTTTCCGTGCGCTGCTCTGGTTCGCCAGAAGCGGCTTAGTCATGCTGGCCACATGACCCGGAAGTTGTACGCCGGCTCCCTCGGCCAATAAAGCGAGATGAGCGTTGCAACCCCAGAGTCGGCCACAACTAACAATGTCCCTCTCTTCTGAGGAGGGTGTCTATGCAAAGAGAATGGAAAGCACTGAATGGTCCTTGGTGATGGTTCCCACAAGGATGCATGCAGATGCTTCTCTGGATTCAAGCTGCTCAGAGGTAAACTTCCTTTGGTGGGATTTGTACCTGGAAAAATGAAGCATTAGAACTGCAGCCGTGTTTGGTGACCCAATAGGCAGATGAAGCAACTGTTCTGCGCACCAGCCAAGGAAATTAGTTTTGATGTTTCCACCCCCCCCCCACAAGTTGTCATAATGGGAAATATGAGAACTTTGTTAGGCTTCCTTATGCTACGCTCTTCCCCCATTGTGCTTCTTTCTGCCAGGCAAAAGATCACACATTTCTGGATCGTCACTGGATCTGCAAGTCCTGCTGGCATGGAAAACAGGTGCCAGACTTGAGATTCGTGTGCCAGGCTCTGTTCAAATTAAAGGCTGGTTGCCATGAATCCTTGCTGACTCCTACAACCAGAGTAGGGACAAAGGAGGCAGGATGGCAGTTTCCTTCTAATGTAATTGTATGGGTGACATCCAAATGTCCGAATCCTCAGAGCTCTCCGTCAAGCACTGATTTTGAAGTGTTTTGAGCACCATGCGCTCAACAGCTGCAGCCACATCATGACGGCATGCCATATAATATCCTGTGCAGCAAATTTATGATTGTTGGGGCCCCAATTAGGTGTTACATTTATAATAAAGTGCCTGTTATAAAGTGTTTGAAGGGATTCCGGTGTGCTCCCCATTCGCAAGTACAGCAAATGCATTGGGCTAGGTAAATTTATGACCCCAAAGCACACATAAAATATAATACATCCTTTAATCTTATGTTTGAGGAACTCACTGCTACTTAACTCATTAATAACATTAAGGCATCCCATTTATCTTAATGACTGGAAAATGCTTTGAACCCGGGACACAAAGAATGAGTAGATGTTATGGAATAAAGGTTGGCTTCCCTGAGGATTCAAATTGACCTAAACAGGGGTCAAGATTTCACTGTTTATCACCAAGGCACACTTCATGGTCTTCTATTATAGAAAGATTTACAGATGTGTTCATATCAGCATATTTTTCTGAATTAAAAAATAATAATCAGGTGAAGCATTTTGTTGTTGTTAAAAAACCCAACTTATTATTACTTTTTAATATGTGCAAAAAACACTTGGCACCCAGTACAGCTGACAGATTTTCATTTAAACTAATTTGCAGCCTGGTGATTCAATAAGTTTGCATGCAATTGTTGCTCAGCGCCTTTACAATGCTGATAAAAGAACAACCCTGATGTTATTGTACTTTCATGATTTGTGCTCCTGATGCTCTTGGGGTGATCGTACGCTATCCTGCTTTCAATACTATTTACGCCTGCAGAAGTTTTGGGGTGCTCACACTGCTTCATTTCCAATCAGCACATAACCTGTAACTTCCTGCTGAAATCTTACAGCATTGGGGTGGGTGTCACACTTTTGTTGTGTTTTGTAGCTTCTCTGGACAGCAGATGAGAACACATCTACACCATACAGGTAAAGCAGCCCTATACCAATTTGACAGTCATCATTCTCTCCCAAAGAATCCTGGGAAGGGTAGTTTCTTATGGGCGTTGAGAGTTGTTAGGAGATACCTATTCTCTGCTACAGTTCCAGAGTTTCCTGGGAAAAGGGATTAATTGTTAAAGTACTCTGATAATTGTAGATCTGGGAGGAGCTACAACTCTCAGCATCCTTAACAAACTACACTTCCCATGATTCTTTGGGGGAAACCATGACGGTTAAGGTGGACTAATACTGTATTATTTTAAATGTACTGTGGGCCAATGTGGTAGCATCATGGAAGCACTGCGGAACAACAAATAAAGCAGAACAAATTCACCACTTTGTGGCACCTTTCTGTCTCGAGAAGCAATGGAGTGCGTCTCTGAGGGTGAAGTGAAACAGCTGTATTAGCAACACCAAAGTTACCACCCTGGGGTGCAAGCCTGGGCAGTGCGTATGGAGCCTCCCACCTCCAGGCCTCGCTGATGTGGTCCAAAGGAAAGCAGAGGGGAACATGTTGTGTTCCTTCTGCGATAGTTTGTCCACCTTTGGCCCCCACCTGCACTCAGCATTCACCTGTGGCTCCTAGAAGCTGCCAGCATGTGACAGGGGCCACACCCTGGGAATGTCTTCGACTTGCCGGCTAAACCAGCTGAGGGTAACCAATAGGTCTCAAGCCATTGATGAGTTAGAGACTTCCCCCCGGTGGATTTAGCGGACAAGACCAAGGACTCAGCTATAAAGCTTCAAATTAAACATTTTAAATGTAACGTGCAATATACAAATGCGACACTAGATGGCGATGGTGAGCTATGGCAAATTCAATATATTATTCAAAACTTTTTTAAAAAAACATTTTCACAGTGGGTTTTTTTAAAAAAATGTGTGTAGATTCCACCCAATAGTGGGTCCAACAGTCAAGAAGTTGGTTTCTGCACATGCTGTAGATGGAAGTGGGGGTAGACGGGGCTTGTCAACCTGGGAAGGTAGGTATCCCATCTAGGAGAAGGAAAACTCTGATCCTAAAGGTATCCCATCTAGGAGAAGGAAAACTCTGATCCTAAACCTTCGTTGCCTTACAGGATATATCCGGGAGAAGAAAAGGCTAAGGAGTAAACCCTGCACAAATCTGGAGTGGAATCCCTAAGACAGCTGGGTGGCACCTTGTATTCCTCCTTCTGGCTCCTGTAACCAAGCAGCTGCCATATGTATTGTTCTGCTTTCCTCTGGACTACATCAGTGAGGCTGAGAGTGGGGTCTTGTCATCTGGGCAGCCTAGAGCCTCCATACACACTGCCCAGGCTTGTGTCCTGGGGAGATCACTTTGGTGCTGCTAACATAGCAGTTTAACTTCACCCCTGGAGGTGCATGCTATTGTCTCCCAAGCAGTAATGCTTCTGAATACCAGTTGCTGGAAACAGCAGGAGTGAAGAGTGCTCATGTGCTTGAATCCTTCTCGTGGGTTTCCCACAGGCATATGGTTGGCCATTGTGAGAATAGGATGTTGAACTAGATGGCCCATCCTTGGCCTGATTCAGCAATTCGAATTGAATTGGATTTGAATTTATTAATTTGTTTATTGCCTAGGATGGCAAAAGCATCAAGAAGTTGGAGAATGAGGGCGAAAAGACCAAGCAGGGACCGGGTACACTTTTCCTTTCCTTTGACGTGGTTCCCACTTCAGACTAGCAATTTAAACAGAACACTTCCTTCCCAAATAGCTTGTGTTTCTCATAAAAAGCCAAAACCCACATTTCAGCTGACTGAAGACCTGATGTTAAAGCTCAATGCCCTTTGCAAGTTGTATGCCATTGGAAAAATCTACCATGCTCACAGGGAGCTGCCCATGGCATTGGGCGTTTTGCTATATTCTTTTGTTCTGTTTTGTTCTGTGTGTATAAATCAGTACAGCTGCCTGTAGTTTTTTACTCCCCTTCTGTGTGGGGCATAACTATGGGGACTCTCCAGCTGAGCCCCCCGGCACTTCAAAATTTACCACTACACCACTGAGCACCATATCAATAAAGCCCCGTCGGATAGAAGCAGACTGAGATAAACTGTCACATTTTTCCTCAGAGACCTTGAGGTGGCAGCAACACTACGTTCAACTTCTGCCTTACCATTGAAATGTGAGGGTTTTTAAAAAAAAACAAAAAAAGCACACGGGGGGGGGGGGAATGCCCTAAATCAAAACGATCCTGTTTGTTATCATTTTATGGCCCAAGCATTAAGTCAATAAAACTTATCTGGGCTGTCATTTGCATTGTATACAATTTTTACTAGTTTATCAACTATGTTTTAAAAGCATGTTTAAAAGAGCTAAATGAAGAAATCAGTGATAAATGGCAGGGAAGCTGGGAACTTGTCTAATGCTATAGTAAAACTGAGAGTCTCCTTTGGAGAGTCGCGCCTCTAAAATATTCTTTCCGGGAGGATTTGATAGCGCAATAACGTCTCGTGTCTCGACTAACTGTAGTTAATGTCCTAATGCCTGATTGAATATTTCCCTGTTTCTTGTCAGACTCTTTTTTATTCATGATTATATGCAGGAAGGTCATCTAATTATATGACTTCCTTTCAGCAAAGGAGAACGTGTTTGTTTCTTTTAATAATGAGGAATAATGAAACTTATTTATGCAGAAGTCAGAGGAATTTATTGAAGAATTACCACATGACTAATGTGAAAATTAATAATAATAATAAAAAAACTTTTAATAGCATATTCATTATAAGAAAGCTTGCCAGTAATGAAACAGCTGTAGAAAATTCCAAGTCCAGCTTGATGCAATAAAGTCTTATGTGGGGTTCAGGTCCTGATTACTGGGCATTTCTTGCTTGTCAATGATTATCGGATTAGCAGATTATAATTAGATAATTATTTAAGATGGAGAGTAGCTATTAAATAGCGTTAAAAAGCAGTTTTTTTAAAACCGTAGGGGTTTTCTTTCTGGGGAGGTGAGGTTGTAATTTCTTGCTGACAAGACATTAACGTGTCAGGAGGACACACAATTAATTGTGCCCATCATCCTGCTTTACAATTCAGCAATTTGGATGAAACGACAAATTGTGAGAGTTTGGCTCAAGTCCTTTCAGGCATACTGAGGAGACTGAACTATTACAAAGCATGGGGGAAATATATATATATTCCTTTTTGTGTACAGTGGTACCTCAGGTTACAGACGCTTCAGGTTACAGACTCCGCTAACCCAGAAATAGTACCTCAGGTTAAGAACTTTGCTTCAAGATGAAAACAGAAATCGTTCTCCGGCGGCGCAGTGGCAGCAGGAGGCCCCATTAGCTAAAGTGGTGCTTCAGGTTAAGAACAGTTTCAGGTTAAGAACAGACCTCCGGAACGAATTAAGTACTTAACCTGAGGTACCACTGTATTCCTGTTAAACTCTTGAGGACAGAAAACAGACCAGGCAGGGGAAATCTGTCATGACTGGATCACCCAATGATTTGATTTTGTGCGATAGAATATTAGAATTATAGAGTTGGAAGAGACTCATAGGATCGTCTGGCCCACCCCTCTGCAATGCAGGAATACATTAAAAGCACATTCAGTACACACTGAAAGCATACGGCTTCCCACCAAAATACTCTGGGCACTGCGGTTTGGGGAATTGTAGTTCTGTGAGGGGCTAACTACAGTTCCCTGCTTTCTTTGGGGGAAGCCATATGTTTTACATCTGCACTGAATTCACTTTAAATGTGTGATGTAGATCTGCCCTTTACAGTGGTACCTCAGGTTAAGTACTTAATTCATTCCAGAGGTCCGTTCTTAACCTGAAACTGTTCTTAACCTGAGGTACCACTTTAGCTAATGGGGCCTCCCGCTGCCACCGCGTGATTTCTGTTCTCATCCTGAAGCAAAGTTCTCAACCTGAGGTACTACATCTGGGTTAGCGGAGTCCGGAACCTGAAGTGTATGTAACCTGAAGCATATGTAACCCGAGGTACCACTGTTTTTTATTTTTAAGCTGCTGTTCGTTGGTATGCTTTGGATTGGGGCTATTGCAACAGGATGTGCGTGGCTGTATCAGTGTATTGCCCGTGGCTTTTTTCAGTTCAGAAATCCCTGCCAAATTGTTATAAACCCCTTACAGGGGGTGGGGGGGTGGGATCTGCTCATGTTGCATACCCACTCTCCATGCAGTTTGTAGTTCCCTCCCACAGTGTTAATATCTGTCTGTCTGTCTTTTGCCTTTATAGCCCACCTTTTTCTCCAAGGAGCTTTCAATGTGACATATATGGTTTTCTCCCTCTGTCCATTTAATCCCCACAAGAACCCTGCAAGGTAGGTCAGGCTGAGAGAAGACAGTGATTGGCCCCCAAAGTCACACAGTGAGCTTCCTCCTGGCCGAGTGGGGGGGGGATTTGAACCTTGGCCTCTCCCAGGCCCTAGTCTGACACACTCTAACCACTGCACCACACTGCCTCCCTTAGTAGCCACGCAGAGAGGCGTTTTGACTGAGACTGCGGCTGGGGAAGAAGGTTTAAACCTTCCCTCAACACGCACTGTGGTGCTGATGACTATCATCCCTCTGTGCCTGGTATTTAATTAAAAAAACAACAACAATGTGATTACTAATCATGTCATTAGCTTCATATGTAATTAGCCCCTAAGTGAAACATCACAGGTCTCTTCCAGCCCTTAAGAATCTGCACGATGTTTTCGTCTTGCAGCAAGATGCAGCCAGCTAGGGTGACTTGGGGACTTGCTTAACAGAGGACAGTACTCTGTTTGAAGGTGCCCCCAGCACCCAGTCCTGTTTAAAGATCAAGAACACTAGATCTGCAGGAGTAGCCATGAGCTTGCCCATCAGCTGTTATTATTTATTATTATTTATTAAATTTATTGGTCACTTTCTCTTGCTGACGGCAGCTCAAAGCAACTTATAGCCAACCCAGATCCTCCAAGTGTCCCTGTTATCTAGGGATAGTCCTGCATTTACAGAACCCATCCTGGTTCCTGATTTGACCCCGGAATGTCCCGCTTTTCCTTAGGATGTTGGAGGGTATGGAGTTACGCAACCCCTGAGCCAAGGTGATAGGTAACTGTACAACCTTTAGAAGACATCTGAAGGCAGCCCTGTATAGGGATTTCCCCCCAATGTTTAGTGTTTTATTATGTTTTTATATATGTTGGAAGCCTCCCAGAGTGGCTGGAGCAACCAAGTCAGATGGACAGGGTATTATTATTATTATTATTATTATTATTATTATTAAATAGGATGTCCCTATTTTAATCCAAAGAAATGTTGGAGGGTATGCCAACCAACAAACCAAAATCTCAGATAGATACATAAAAAGCCATTAAAATAATACATTAAAAATAGATTTAAAACTCCCCATCCACTCTAAGAGGCCACAGATAGTTAGAGGCCAAAGGTCTGCTTAAATAGGAAAGTTTTTGCCTGGCACCTGTTTGTTTGTTTATTATATTTATATTTATATTATTTATATTGTGCTTTTCCCCCTGTCAGGGACACAAGACAGCTTACAGTTTAAATCAAAACAGCTAAAAACATTGGTGTTGTTTGTATGTGTGTGTGTGGGGGGGGGGAAGAAGCAATAATTAAAACACACACACATATATTTACAACAGAAACATCACAGCCCCAGCCTTTTCTTTTAAAAACAGACTGTTCCCAAAAACCTGTTGGAGGAAGAAAGTCTCCACCTGCCCTTACCTGCCATTAACACCTGGACAGCAGCTTGAGCAGACTTGCGAGACACCCGATCACCGTCTTGCCCACGAGGGTGAGAGGTCTTGCATGTCTATTGAAATTATAGTAATTATTTCCATCCCCCTCTTTTTTAACTTTATTGATTTATTAACAACAGCAACAAAAAGTGCAAACGTAACAAAAATAAAAGAAAGCAGAGAATAAAAAAAACGCAAACCACAAAGCATCACCGGCTGGGAAGACAAAAGCACAAAGATCCAGCACAGCTCCATAGGGATAATAAAGTACTGAGTCCCTTTACAAATAATAAAGATTTATAAAAATAAGTGCTCTCCACCTGCGAGTCCTGTCATTACTGAGAAGAAAGGTTCTATAGTAACTGTTTCTAAATTTGCATCTGTATGCATAAATTGGAACATGCAAACACCTTTTCAGGGTGGGTGGGTGTGGTTTTTTTTGGGGGGGTGGGGGGAGGAATGCAAAATTGGATACCTTCCTTAAGAGCACAAGAAGAGCCATGGGATGCCAACGAGTTCTAGTGTTATCAGAGAGGGAGAGAAGCTTTTCTCTCACCCCCAGCCCTTGTCAAGTTTCAATATTGCAGCTCATGGGCTTCCATTGCATCTCATTCACTCAAAGGGATGGAATAGGCAATGGAGAGGCTGTGCTTCTCCAGATATTGTCAGGCTCCAGCTCCCAGCAGGGTGTGGGGATACATCCCACACAGGGGTGGAGGAAGGGGGTGTGGTGGGGGCAGTCCGCCCCGGATGTAATCACTGAGGGGGGTGACAAAATGCCGGGCGGCACTCAGTGTGGTGCAGTGGTTAAGCGTGGTAGACTCGTAATCTGGTGAACTGGGTTCGCGTCCCCGGTCCTCCACATGCAGCTGCTGGGTGACCTTGGGCCAGTCACACTTCTTTGAAGTCTCTCAGCCTCACTCACCTCACAGGGTGTTTGTTGTGGGGGAGGAAGGGAAAGGAGAATGTGAGCCACTTTGAGACTCCTTTGGGTAGTGATAAAGCAGGATATCAAATCCAAACTCTACTTCTTCTTCACTGTGGGGCCTGCAGCGCGCCTGAGCCACGCGTCCTCCCGCCACCTCCCCCTCAGCTGAAGGGAGGCTGAGTGGGAAGAGGCATGCAGACTCCTTGGAGGCCACACGGAGTGTCCTGCCCTGGTTGGCACCGCCCCACTGCTGGCTGGCCCTGCCTATGGGCGCAGGTCACACGCACCACCCCAGGCGCCTAATCGGCTTGCTCCCCTGCTGGCTCCCTGCAACCCCAGTCAGCATTGCCAGGGGCAATGAAAGCTGGAGCACAACATCTGGAGGGCCACTGGTTCCTCATCCTGGATCCTCCCACAACCTTCCCAGAGCCTGGTAAACAAGGACAACCCAACTGGGTGCGCTGGTGGGGTGAAAAATAAATAAATGGTGCAGAAGCAATGAGGGGGTCACAAACATCTGCGTAAGGTTGCGATAGTGTAAGTAAAGTGAATGTAAGTGGCCGTCCCCTGTCTCTCTGTGTCTATATTACCTGCCATGGAAAATGAGTCAGGTGCCAGTTCCATTCCTTACTTAAGACGCACATTCTCCTTTGGACCTTTGGGGCTTCTCAAAGCTCTTGCTGGACAATAGCTCAGTCTGTTAAACAGGAGGATTTTAATGTCAGGGTTGTGGGTTCAAGCTCTTTATTGGAACAGACTCCCGCGAGAGGTGGTGGGCTCTCCTTCCTTGGAGGTTTTTAAGCAGAGGTTGAATGCCCATCTGCCATGGATGCTTTAGCTGAGATTCCTGCATTGCAGGGGATTGAACTAGATCTCCCTTGGGCCCCTTCCAGGTCTAAGATTCTACAGTTCTATGAAAGATTCCTGCATTGCAGGGGGCTGGACTAGATGATTTTAAAATTCTACTATCTAAGGGATCACCATCGCCACTCTTTAGGAGGGGGTAGGTTGGTTCATTGGGTTTTCATGCATTGTTCATATTGTTCAGATGTTGTTGCATTTTAGGGTTTTATTCTGCAAATGACTCTGTGATCTTTTTTTTAAAAAAATGAAGAGTGGTATATAGATGATGATTATAAGTTTCCAGTTCTAGAAAACAGCTGTGCTCCAGGTAGCAAACACAACATTTGGATCATGAGTCAGCAAAACCAAGTTGGACCAGAACTGCTGAGTTCAGTGTAGTTGCTGATATCTCCCTGGGCAGGTTGTTAGGCAGCAGAGAGGTGAGTTGCAACGCAGTGACAGCTGTCAGGAATGGATTATGGGTGGCGCTAGGAGCTGCTCCACCCTTTAGCAAAATACGTATAGCTGATGTGCTGGATCCAACTGATGTGTCCTATTAGTGTAAATATTTCCACTTGCAAAAACTAGACTCTCCCCCTCTCCCCACTGCACCCTTCCTGACTCTGCTCTGGAGGGTTGGGGAAACCCAGTATTCAGACTATCTTCTGAATATTTTGGCAATAGCTTTACTTAGCAAATGGTATGGTAGGCTCTATTATTCTTCCAGGGGAACTTTTAGAGTACAACAAACACTCCTCCTACCATTGCCAGTAACTGTATTAGGAAAATTAATTCCTCTGTGTTCTGATTTTATTGGTTGAAAATAAGATGATGGGTGGGTTTTGTTTGTTGTTGTTTGTACATTTATTCTTGGCACAAGATGCGCAATGTCCAGAAGGCACTGTTGATCTTGATGGATAGTTTCAATGTTTATGGGAATTCATTTGCAAATACAAGTCAACGAATTCATAGGGATGTCCCTCACGTTTTCTCCATCTTTTCTCAGCTCCTGTTGTGCTCCAAGATATCCTTCTGTCTCTTTTTGGTAGCTTAAAGGCACCAGTGCCTGGAAAGATGTAGAGAACGGGAGAGAGAGAGAGAGAGAGAGAGAGAGAGAGAGAGAGAGACAGACCCTGGTCTGAAACAGGCTTATGCAGAAATCAGTCAGAGGCCACGAATCTGCAGTCCTACGTGCATTGATTTGAGCCGTATTGAACTCAGTGGGGCTTACTTCTGAGTAAATATGTATAGGATGGAGCTGCCTGTGTGCTTAAGGTTACAATTTGGCTGCTCATTTCGGCCATGATTTCAAGGGGACTCATTATCCACATACAGTAATGCTTTTTTAGGATTCATTGCGAGTGAAGCTGAGACCCTTTAACAGAATGTTTGTTTGACAGGTCTTCAAAACAGCCAGGCTTTGCCTCTGTTGTTACTGCGATAAAACACTTCACTGCTGCCCCCATTCCAGGCATCTGCTGTCTGACGTGGTCACTTATCTCACTTCCTAATATTAGAGCCAGCCTGTGCAAAATGCCTGGCATTTTCCTAGATCTTGGATTAGTAGGTTATGCCAGAGGTAGCCTGTGAGGTGACCTTCAGATGTTGTTCGACTGCAACTCCCATCATTCCTCGGGATGCTGGCGGGGCCCGATGGGTGATATAGTCCAATGGTACCCAGAGGGCACCACGTTGCCTACCCCTGAGCTATGTGATCCATCTGGGTGAGCGGCTATTAACTTCATTTCACAGTGAGCCAAAGAGTTAGCACAACTGCCCTGGAGAAAAACCACAAATTCTATTAGTGGGAGAGAACACAGTTTCCGCCCCCCGCCCTTTACAATCCTTCGGCTTGCCTCGCATGTAGGGCTATCATGTTACATCAAATATATTTCGCTTTGGTCCAGCTATAAAACTAAGTGCACCATTTCAGCAAAGAGATGGCTTTGGATTTGTGTTGACTTTCAAGTCAAGCCAAACAGGCTTTTCATAATAAAAAGTGTGGGGGGGGGTGTGCCAGGAAGAGAGGGGAACAGAGAGGAAAAAGAGGGGGGGGGGATGAAAAAGCCATCTGCTACTTTGTTTCCAGATAACAGAGGCAGCACGATGTCCGACTGAAAGATCATCCTGTTTGGTTATGTACAGTCCTAATTTGTCCTGTGATATCAATGAATCAGTGGAGAGTTGCTGAAAGGGGGGAATCAAAGGCGGAATTAATCTCCCCTTGATAGCAGGAGTAATTTCAGAAGAGACCCGTTTTGCTGAATTATACATATCTATCTATCTATATATAAAAGAGCAGAGTTGGTGCGGCTCTTTGGATCAATATCACAGTCGCTGCACAAATACGGCGCGTGAAAAAGACCAGTGTCGCTCAATAGCCAATCAGAAATGGCATTAACAGAGTGCGGGTGGTGGGGGAGTCAATTCAATTGGCATGTGTGTGTGCAAGGCCTGCACATAATAAGGGAAAGTGAAGGTGCACAGATTTGTATATGGCCTGGATGGGTAGTTAGTGATCCATGCTCAATTCCATCTCTCCTCTCTGTTTGTAGGAAACTCTGCAAACTCTGCACACCCAATAACCCTTTTGGTAGCACAAAAATGCAGTTTTTCTCCATCTGGAATTGTCCCTGCTGGTCCTCAACATGCTGCTTTAGATCTAGATGGGTTCTTATTTGAAAACCCTCCCATTGACTAGGTTATCCACGCCTTAAGGTCCACAAATGACAACATTTTGGAGGTCCCAAGTCGCAAGGTGGTTAGATTGGTCTCAACTAGGGCCAGGGCCTTTTCAGTACTGGCCCCAACTTGGTGGAACGCTCTGTCACAAGAGACTAGGGCCCTGCGGGAATTGACATCTTTCCGCAGGGCCTGCGAGACAGAGTTGTTCCGCCTGGCCTTTGGTTTGGACTCAGTCTGACCCTTATGTTTCCCTCCCCTTATGGTTTTGATCTATGGGCTATTATTAAAATGAGGCTGCATTTTAAATTATATTTTTAACCTGTATTTTAAATTGCCCCCCCTCTATTATGTTTTTATTGTAATTTTACTGGTGTTAGCCACCCTGAGCCTGGCTCTGGCCGGGGAGGGTGGGGTATAAATAAAAAATTATTATTATATTATTATTTTCATCACTGAACATGCACTAAGGGATGAAAATGGAAGAACTCCCATCAAGCCCAGCCAGCTTAGCCAGAGGTGTTGGGAACTGCACTCCATCAATATCTGGAGGGACACAGGATCCTCATCCCTAACTTATAGAATGCTATGAGAGCCAATGTGGGGAAGTGGTTAGAGTGTCGGACTAGGAACTGGTAGACCGGGGTTAAAATCCTCACTTAGCCGTGAAGGTAGGTGTGGCCTTGGGCCAGGTGCTACCTCTCAGCTTACCTGTCATGGGGGGAGTTAAATGAGGAAGGGAGAGCCATGTATGCCGTCTCAAGCTCCTTGGAGGAAAAGTGGAATATAAATGTCATAAAATAGAGAGATAAAAATAGCATTTTCTGTGACGTCGTTACAAGGAAAAAGAGCCCTGAATATAGAAAATGAGCATGTCAGGGGGAAAAAATGAGCCTTGATCCTTCTCTCCTGTTGCTTTTCTACATGCAGGGAATTTTGGGGTCTGCAGCAGCATGCAATCAAGTGACACCCGCTCTCCTCTAAACTGAAGTGGTCCCCTCTTGCGCAGGATTGTCCACCACACTGAAAACTAAGCCAAAAATATGCCGCAGCTTCAACAACGTTCTGCAGCATTAGGCATGTATGAGAATTTGACGATAGCACCACCCCTTCCCCTAGGTCTATGTGTCATATGTAAGTAAAGCAATCTACTGACAGAGGAAAGGGCTATTGATGGCAGCTAGCCAAGATGGCTAGGGACGCAGGTGGCGCTGTGGGTTAAACCACGGAGCCTAGGACTTGCCGATCAGAAGGTCGGCAGTTCGAATCCCCGCGACGGGGTGAGCTCCCGTTGCTCGGTCCCAGCTCCTGCCAACCTAGCAGTTCGAAAGCACAGTGTAAGTAGATAAATAGGTACCGCTCTGGCAACAATGTAAACGGCGTTTCCGTGCGCTGTTCTGGTTCACCAGAAGCGCCTTAGTCATGCTGGCCACATGACCTGGAAGCCGTACACTGGCTCCCTCAGCCAATAAAGCGAGATGAGCGCCGCAACCCCAGAGTCGATCACAACTGGACCTAATGGTCAGGGGTCCCTTTACCTTTACCTTTAGCCAAGATGGCTAAGCTCTGCTTCTACAGTCACATGCAGCAATGCTTTTGAATCCCTGTTGCAGGTAGCCATAGGTGGGGAGAGGGCTCTGGTGTTCGAATCCTGCTTGTGGGCTTCCTTTTGGTTGGCCACTCTGAAAACAGGGTGCTCGACTAGATTGGCCATTGGCCTGATCCAAACATACCCCTGTGTTGCAATAGAGAACGTCAACAATGTTTAGGCAACACATTGACCATATACATACGTGGAGCTCATTTCCCACCACGTTGACGAAGATCTATGAAACAGGAGTCAATATCCGGAATCTCTGTTCAGTGCTGGACATTATATTTGCTGAATACCTAAATCTCCACAGCTCATCTTTCATCGTACAAAGTTTGGTAGCTCGCTTCATTTAAAGATTTTCAGAGACTTTGAGACTAAAATTTCATTTTGAACTGTTATTGTTTGAAGGAATTCTATAAAGATTGTCTATTACCTATGTATATGGTCATAGCATTGCCTAAACATTGTTGTTGATCCAGCAGGCTCTTCTTATGGAAACCAATGGAGGGGAAAGGGCTCTTGGGCTTGGATTCTGCTTGTGGACGTCTGTTCACTGTAAGAACAGGATGGTAGACTAAATGGGCAACATTTGGACTGATCCTCAGCAGGGCTTTCCTCGTAGTTCTTGCGTTCTTAGCTAACATTGGAGGGTAAAGGGGAAACCCTGTCTATTTCCTGGAAATGTTTCAGATTATGGAAATCATAATGGATAGTGCTTGCACGATTGCGATTTGTTTACCAGCCAACCGTGCGTCCTTTAAAAAAAAATAAAAAAATCTCAAGCTAATATTTCTTATAAAGACACAACATGTGGAGTTTTCGATGGAACCCAGCGGAGAGAGGTGCAATTAAGACTGTCGTGTAATAATGCATTCCTCTCCTTAGGCTCAGCATGGGGGTGGGCTTCAAAAAACGCAATGGCCTAAAATGCTGAGCTTTGTATTTCTCTCTCTCTCCCCACCTTCCATCTCTTCTTTTTCATTTTGCAAAAATTGGGGGTTGGGAGAGAGAGGGGGAGAGAGAGAGAGAGAGAGAGAGAGAGAGGTAAGCACACAGTTTGATGGCATTGTATGCTCTAGGAGCACAGATGGAAAAGAAAGCTGAAATGATATTTATACGGAAAAAAGTGGTTTATACTATATAAAACACATACACAACATAATAACAAACAACACAACCCACACAGCTCAGTTTAAAAGGCCATAGATGATTTAATGAGCCAAAGACCTGAGAGAAGAGGAGTGTCTTCGCTTGGTGCCTAAAGAAATGTAACAAATGTGCCATGTGAGCCCCCCGGGGAGAGCATCCTACAAATGGGGAGCCACCACAGAAAAGGCCCCGTCTCATATTGCTACCTACCAGACCTCTCACGGAAGGGGCACATGAAGAAGGTCCTCAGATGATTATTGCAGGGTCTGAGTCGGTTTGTATTGGGAGAGGCCGTCCTTAAGGTACTGTGGTCCTGAGCCATTTAAGGTACTATACGTCAAAACTAGCCTCTTGAATTGGGCCTGGAAACTGGCAGCCAGTGCAGTTGGGCTAGGATTGGTATTATATGTTTAACCCACCTTCCCCTGGTGAGTATCCTGGTCACTGAATTTTGCACCAGCTGAAGTTTCCAAACCAGAGCACAAGACAACAGAGGTTAGGCTACCCCTGCCCAGATAGGGTGGGCTTTCAAGAATGCAACGGCCCCAAATGCTGAGCTTTGTACTTTACCTGCCTGTATCCATATAAGGTCCAAACCACCTGGGCATCTCAAGATGCTGCTACCTGAGCAGGCCAGAGTCGCGCTCGGAGGGAGGGCTGGGATCCCGTTGTCTCTCTCCTCCCCGTATCCCATATATCCGTGCCTATTTATTGTACTTTGCAACTGGTGTGTACAGTTGGATAAACAGTTTAACTATTCATGAGCGTTTTTATGGAATGGAAAACGAAACAGAAGTGCACCCAAATGGATAATGCATCTTGCTCCTCCTGTGCTCGGGGGGGGGGGGGGGAGCGGATGGGCGCGTGGGTGGGAAAAAAACCCTGACAGGGACCAGCCATTCAAGGCTATCAGTGCCTCTGTGACGTGCTAGGGGGTAAGGGAGCGCATGAATCATCGGTGTAGCATGCTTCACCTGTTTTGTTGCTAGCTTTATGATTTCATGCTGCCTTAAGCATTATGATTTTGTGATTGAACTGTCCGTTTTCTGCCTGGGCGCTGTAATAAGATGACAGTGAGAAAAGTCCCCACCCAACCCCACCTCCCCACCCCTGGCTTGCAGCAGATTTTGACTATATCAACATTCAGTTCCCGAGTCCGTGGCAATGAAAGATGCCATAGTTCCACCACCCAAAGCGTGTTGCCAACTCTGCCTCTTTATGCAGACACCTGGCCTCATCCCAGGAACAAAGAAAGCTGCCTTATTCTGAGTACACAAAATTGGCTCACCTTTCCCAATAGTGTATGCACTGACTGGCAACAGCTCTCCAGGATTTCAGACCAGTTTCTCTCCCAGAGCTGCTTGGAGAAGACAGAGATTGAACCCAGGACCTTAGGAACATAGGAAAATGCCTTATCCTTGTCCCATCTGATTCAGTATTGCCTACTCTGACTGCCAGCAGCTCCCCAAGGTTTAGGTAGGGGTCCCTCGCAGCCCTCCCTGGCAAAGCTTCTGCATGCCACCTTATCTGGTGCAGTGTGTCAGTCACACACAGTGCCCCCCCCAAAGCACCTGGGCAGCAGGTAAAACCAAAAAGGGCAGCACTGGTGGCAGGGGTGGGGGTGATCAGTGGAGCAGTCAAGGGGTGGGGGTGATCAGTGGAGCAGTCAAGGTAATGGGTGCAGGAGAAAGGAGGCTGGCCAGGGAAGGGGAGAGCAACCAGCCTACTACAGTGCTCCAGCACAGGGATAGTCAATAAGGTGCTCTCCCGATGCTGTTGAACTCCCACCTGTCCCCCTGCCCGCATGGTCAAGGGCCAGGAATGAGAGGAGTTGCAGCCCCCAAACATCTGGAGGGCAGGCATCCTGCCGGCTACCCCTGCCCAAAAGCGCACCTGGCAACAGGTTGGAAGACCCTCTTGGGCTCAACCTGCCTCCCCCAACCTGGTGCCCATTGGACTACTACTCCCAATGGCCCCAGCATCATGGCTCTGGGGGTGATGGGAGTCATAGTCCGGAACATTGAGAAGGCCAGGTGACAGCCGTAGGTGGCTGCTCATCTCCGCAGCTGAATTCTTGCAAGATATGGAACAGGAAATGCAGGTGACAGACGGTGAGCATTTTTGCAAGGCCCACCATGTGGTAATATTTAAGAACATCAGAAGAGCGTGCCAGATCAGGCCAATGGCCCATCTCATCCTGCTTCCTGTTGTCACAGTGGCCAGGCAGATGCCCGTGGGAAACCAGCAAGCAGGATTCGAGCACCAGAGCCTTCTCCCCTCCTGTGGTTTCCAGCAGCTGGTATTCAGAAGCATAACTAACCATGATGGTTTTAATAGCCACTGAGAGCTCTCACTTCCATGAATTTGTATAATTCTTTTTTTTTTTTTTAAGCCTTTCAAGCTGCTGGACATTGCTGTCTGCTGGGGGAGAGCCTTCCATAGTTTGACTATTACTCCATAGTTTGACATTTTCTCTGCCTTCTCTGCTTATATTTCGACCTGGTCTCGGACCAAGGCTTTGCAGTCATTCAAGTCCTCCAGATTCATGCGATGATGGCGGCTGCCTCTTGATTGCGAATCCCTGAGCTACAGAAGTACCGATATAATAATTATGCTTGGATATAAGCAACATCCTCTGTACAGGTCCTCTTCTGGATGATTGAAATAGAAATGGGGAGGTGATGCTGGAAGTGGAGGTGGCGGGTGGTGGGTGGGGGCAGGGAAGAATTGAGCGAAAGGAGGCAAGACAAAAGAAACAGGAGCCACTTCCAGCCAGCTGCAAGAAAGATGATCTCTCATCCAGGCTGCTTTTTTTGCCGAATAAAACTTGATGCGATCAGGTCACTGCGTGGCAAAGCAGGTGTGCGAAGGCGTTGCGGTCTTCATCATTATGGAACTCAAACATTCTTGAACCATTTTATTCCGCCCTGTTCATATTTATCTTCCCACACCCCCCCTTCAATGGGCACCACATTTGTATTGATAAATTGTAGGGATCAGGAGATGTATTGATGGGAAGGAGACAGTTCAAAATGCAGAAAGCTGTGGCTTTGCATATCATTACACCTAGCTTGCTCTTTTGCCTCTCGAAATGCTGTCGATTTGGGCATTATTGCTATTCAGGCTGATAAATGACAGTAATTGTCCTTAAGTTGAAGAGCTGCCTTTAATGTGCTGATTTGCTTGGGAATTCTGAGCACCAGGGTTAAACTAGTGCTTGGCTGGTTCGAACAAAATGGTCTTTTCCAGCTCAGAATAGATACTTAATTAAATTACTTTTCATGCATTCCGTAGCCAGCCACTTGCGGGGGGGTGGGAGGAAGAGGGAAAAAAAAAATCATAACAAGATCAGGGAATTCAGAACAGTTCATGAGAAGGCTATGATCAGGCTTCCCTCCTCCCATGTCAAAGCCTCTCCCCAAGCCGATGCAGACAGAATATCTACATCTACACGGGCATGTGTGAATGTATGCGTGTGCTCATGTGTCTGTTTTCATTTAACAGCTCTATCGTGTAAGAAATAAAAGGGGATGCTGAATTAAAAATATTGATTGAATATACGTTCTCTGCTGTTGTTTTCCTTGTGGGAAGTTGCCTCTGCGTGTAAGGACCCATTCCCACATTCAGAAAACCAGGCGTGGGTGGCGCTGTGGGTTAAACCACAGAGCCTAGTACTTGCCGATCAGAAGGTCGGCGGTTTGAATCCCTGCGACGGGGTGAGCTCCCGTTGCTCGGTCCCTGCTCCTGCCAACCTAGCAGTTCAAAAGCATGTCAAAGTCCAAGTAGATAAATAGGTACCGCTCCGGCGGGAAGGCAAACGGCATTTCCATGCGCTGCTCTGGTTCGCCAGAAGCAGCTTAGTCATGCTGGCCACATGACCCGGAAGCTGTCTGCGGACAAACGCCGGCTCCCTTGGCCAATAAGGCGAGATGAGCGCCGCAACCCCAGAGTCAATGGTCAGGGGTCCTTTTACCTTTACCTATAATCAGAATCAAGGACACAGGTGGCGCTGTGGGTTAAAGCCTCAGCGCTAGGACTTGCCGATCGAAAGGTCGGCGGTTCGAATCCCTGCGGCGGGGTGCGCTCCCGCTGCTCGGTCCCAGCGCCTGCCAACCTAGCAGTTCGAAAGCACCTCCGGGTGCAAGTAGATAAATAGGGACCGCTTACCAGCGGGAAGGTAAACGGCGTTTCCGTGTGCAGCTCTGGCTCGCCAGATGCAGCTTGTCACGCTGGCCACGTGACCTGGAAGTGTCTCCGGACAGCGCTGGCCCCTGGCCTCTTAAGTGAGATGGGCGCACAACCCCAGAGTCTGTCAAGACTGGCCCGTACGGGCAGGGGTACCTTTACCTTTACCTTTATAATCAGAATCAGAAGACTCTTTATTTGCATCAGTCACTAGCCACAGCAATAAAACAGAGAATACACTTGTGGGATTGTGCCCTCCTTGACTCGTACCTCGTTCAAGAACATAAGAAGAGCCTTCTGGAGCAGGGCAATGGCCCGTCTAGTCCAGCATCCTGTTCTCACAGGGGCCAATCAGATGCCTCCATGGGAAAACTGCAGTCAGGATTCTAGCAGAAGAGCACTTTTTGTTTCTGTGGTTTGTAGCAGCTGATCTTCAGAAGCATTTACTGCCACCTTCCTGAATAGTAACCACTGGCTAGTAAGCATCTCTTAGCCTAACCTGCACCACAGAAGAACCTAAGTTGAGTCTGCTGGATCAGGCCAATGGCCTATCTAGTCCAGCATTTGTTCTCACAGTGGCTCACAGCAACTCTCCCCCAACCCTGTGGTTTCTAGCAACTGGTATTCAGAAGCATCACTGCCCCTAACTGCAAAGCATAGTCACCCTGGCTAGTAGTAATTGATAGACCTTCGCTCCATGAATTTGTCTAATCCTCATCTAAAGGCATGTAGGTTGGTGGCCTTCACCGCCTGCTGTGTGTGGAGTTCCACAGTCCATAGGGTTTGCAGCAATAGCTACATGGGTGCCTGCACAGAGATTCCCTACAATTATTCCCTATTAAATTGAGTGTGGGTAGCAGTGAGGAGGAGGCAGCGGACCCATTCAAAGATGGAGCTGATCTCACCTGTGCTATGTCGAATCCTTCTGGATTAGATAGAGGGCACAACCCCTTCTCATTTCTGTCCAGGTGGAGCTTTGAAACTAGGATTGGAAACAGAGGTGAGTCGAATGGCTTGGGGCATGTGGGCCGCCAACAGGCCTGTAGTCAGAAATTTTGCACTGGGGGTTGGGGGGTGGGGGAAGAAGCTGAGAGTTTGTTGGTGAGTTGGAGTGAGGATCAACACAGAAGAGGCCGAGTGCAAATGCAGGTAGCCTAGCATATTAAAATGCATTTGTATTTGCATATTTGAATTAAGCACAAATATATGAAATACAGTTGTTTAGCATTTCAGAACAAGAGCCTAGTCCTTGCACGTTATCCCAGCACCATTGCAGTCCCTGGCTAGAACACAGGAAGACTGGAGCAAGTCCACTTCTTAGGAAGTGATCGGGCAGAATCCTGCCCCCATTAAGGGTGGGTGAATATGTCAACTTCAATTTCTCTCAGCTTCTCATTTTTCCAGTCTTAAATATAATTAGTTTGGGGAGTGTTTTTAAACAGAAAAACTCCTCCTGAAGATTCATCGGCATTTTGGTACGAATTTATTTTGATTGGTACAATTTTGTAGGCTACGTTGTCTCAGATGTACCTTTTTTCACGTGGCACTTTCCTTTCATAGAATGCATTTCTGCATGTTATTTTCATTAATGCAAGCATTTTAAAATGTACATTTTATCCCAGTGTATGCATTTTTGTACACCTTATCTGGCTGGAGAATCGCATCACAAAATACAGAGACATGCAAATTTCAAAGGCTGGCTCTGTGTTTTGGCTCACTTGTTGTTTTGAAAAGTGCAAATTAGATAAGTTGGCATTTTAAATGTGAACTGAATCAATTCAAACCCCCCCCAACCCTAGAGAGGGATGGAGTGCTCTGGCCAGAGATCTGAGCTGACCCCTTGCAGAGTGCTTTTCAAGTGAAGCCGATAGCTGCAGGCTGCCCTCCTTTCCTCTAAAGAAAGATGATCTTCCTTTTGTTCTGCATCCTGTTACCTGGTTCCTGTGGGCAGCCTCTGTTGGGGGCAATAGAGACTAGGGTATCACTCACCCCAACGATTCCTTAAAAAACAAAGTAGCAAGCCTGATTTGTTCTGATGGTGGGAAAAACAAAAAAACTGCTGTAGCTGATTATTTGGTTTCTGGATTGTTTGGTCCTTGTGTCTTAGAGGTCCTAAGAGAATGGCTGGTTCCTAAGGGGGCCAAGTGGCTCTAAATAACAGACAGAAAACAGATGGAAGTTGCAGGCTCACAGAACTTTCTGGGAAGGAAGTGCAAAGGAATCTCTATATATCACCTGCCAGCAGGCCCTTATTGTGTGTTTAAAAAACTGCTGCAGTCTTGGGGATATGTTTGCAAACAGCTTCATTC
Source organism: Podarcis gaigeae (assembly GCF_964106915.1). NCBI lineage: Eukaryota > Metazoa > Chordata > Lepidosauria > Squamata > Lacertidae > Podarcis > Podarcis gaigeae. The sequence continues at coordinate 29,555,312 of NC_139684.1, forward strand.
CCACCCCCTTATAATTTAGCTTTCAGCGGGGACAACAAACCACTTTGCCTATGTGAATGGGGTAGTTATACACGACCACACTCTCATTGCCGTTGTGAGCCGATCATAATGTTTTGTTTGCAACAGGGCCACGCCATGAAGTTTCCTGCTCAGATTTGCAGCTTTTCGTACCGCAAATGTTCTTAGACTTTCCCCCCTTTGGTCTGCTTAGTTTGTGTTACAACACAAGACTGCTCCCCCTCCAGAGAATAATAATGCAGTAACATTGGGGAAGCATTGCAAGATAACGAATAAAGCTGAATGATGGGGAAGTGGCCTACAGTGGTACCTGGGTTAAGTACTTAATTTGTTCTGGAGGTCCGTTCTTAACCTGAAACTGTTCTTAACCTGAAGCACCACTTTAGCTAATGGGGCCTCCTGCTGCTGCCGTGCCGCTGGAGCATGATTTCTGTTCTCATCCTGAAGCAAAGTTCTTAACCTGAAGCACTATTTCTGGGTTAGCGGAGTCTGTAACCTGAAGCGTATGTAACCTGAAGTGTATGTAACCCGAGGTACCACTGTACTATGAATCCACCACTAATGCACCATGATTGTGTCAGTGATGCAATCAAACCTACACTTTGGAACTCCCTGCCTGTCATGGTATTCTTCTCAGTGTCTGCTAAAAACATTCTTGTTCTGACAAGCATACCCAGATATTTAGAAAGTTGAGTTTTAATCTGTTTTTGGTCAACTGTTATTTTAACTTTGCGAAAGTTTCAAATTATTGTTAAGTATTCTTAGTATAACTTTGTTGTTTTACCTTTTTAAAAAATAAACCACTTTGAGCCTTTTTTTTTTGCAATCAAGTAGTGTATAAATTCCATGAAATAAATTAAAAAATGAACAAAACAAAACAAAAAAGTAGTCTGTATTAGCCACACCCCTGTCTCCTCCTTCATCCACCTTGGCTTGATTCTTGTAACATCCAATACTTAATTAAACCTGAACATGAGCTACTGCTTCAAATTGCTTGCAGCTTGACCAGCAGACCACAAAGGAAGATGGCAGCAGTGCAGGTTGTGTTTAGCCTGGATCTTTGCCTAGATTGCGGAAGTCCTAATCCTTCCTCGGAAATGGGCACGGCCCACTTAGCGTTTCCTGGTGACAAGCTGGAGCTCCCAGGGACCAGAAGAGAGCACTCAGCACTCTGCAGAAGGCATGTGCCGGGAGAGGGGGGAATGACGAAACATGATGGTGTTTGGTGCAATTGGCAGCATTAAATAGAGTTATTTATGTATAACCAAACCTGGGAACAGAAGTTAATAACTTTTGCACAAAGCCGTAAAAATGTAATAGTAATGCTAAATGGACACCTTGGGCAATATCAAGTTAGCAGTATGCATTTTGATTGGAGTCTGGTGTATAATCTGAACAAAACCTTTTCCTTTTCCTTAGGTTCATTTTTAATCAGTAGATATAGAGCAGGCATGGGAAACAGATGGGCTGTCAGCTGCGTGTGGATCTTCAAGCCACTTTTGTGCTGACTGTGGGTTTTTGTTAGGATGTTTGGAAGACTCTTTCTCCCCCCTCCCCCGATCCCGTCTGTTCTTTATGACCATGAAAAGGGATGGGCGTCATCTCATCATGAGGCCATTGCACTTGGGCCTGTCTCCACGGTCCCTGTCCTGCATGACTCCAAAGTGGAGGATTTAGACTTTTGGAAATGCTACGGATGTCAACAACGTATTCTTTGTAATGGTTTTTGCACTCTGCTCCTTCCACAGTGTGAAACTCCAGTGGAAAGCCTGAAACAGAACCGAGCCTTCTTGAAAACGATCAAGCAATTTTGTTGGGCCAGATTGTCATGACTTCTCTCAAAGAATCCTGCGAACTGTAGCTTGTTCAGTGGTATTTGCTGTCATCAGGTTTTTTAAGTCTGTGAACATTGCATAAATTATTACGTTATTTTTTTGGGAGTTTTTTGAATATTCCATTGAAGTTAATTACATAATGAATTGCATCATTAATTGTGCTAGTTTTGGCCGTAACAGCAAGATAAACCATTTCAGTTTTAGCAGAAGCTGATCTGCAGTGGAACAGAAGCAGCGCTGACTGTGAGGAAGACAGAATAGGGTGGAGATCATTGGAATCTTGTTAGGATGTTTGGAACAGTCTTATGCCCCTCTATACTTTTACCTGTCTTCAGTTATTCGTTGATGATCTGAGGAATTTTTTGATAATGATTATCTAGATCTTTATCTACTCTGTTCTTGCTGTTTTAGAAACCCAGGAAGCTGCCTTCTACAGAATCAAACCACTGGTCCATCTCTAGCTTAGTACTGTCTACACTGGTCAATGGTCGAATCACCGAACTGTAGAACTGGAAGGGACCCAAAGGGGCACCTATTCCAGTAGCTCTCCAGGGTTTCAGATAATGGTCTCTCCCAGACGTACCTGGAGATGCCATTGGGGATTCAACCTAGGACCTTCTGCATGCAAAGCAGATGTTGTGGCCCATCCCTGAAGATATATAGGAACCATAGCTGCAAACGTTTCCCTTTTTTAAAGGGAAATTCCCTTATTCTGAATAGGATTCCTCGCAAGAAAAGGGGAAAGTTGACAGCTATGATAGGAACAGAGCCAGATCAATGTTCCACTTAGTACAGTACTGTCTTCATTGATGAGCAGCAGTTCTTCAGGGTTTCAGAGAAGGGTCTTTCCTAGCCCTACCTGAAGATGCCAGGGTTTTGAAACTGGGACATTTTACACATAAAATGTTCATATGCTCTATTACTGAACTGTAGTCCTTTCCCATCTTGCAGAGGATCTGGGCGGGGGCCAGTGATGTCCCAGTTACTTAAAACAGCAACCCATTCCACAGGAAACTGCTAGAACACAGTCGCATTAACAAAAACTAATGCTAATTAATGCAAGTCTAAAATTGTCTTATCACACTCCAAAAGGGTACTGGAGAATGCAATGCTAACGACCAATACCAAGAAGAAAGTCTACCAGGTTTGTGTGTTGAGCAGACTGCTTGATGGAAGTGAGTTATGGGCAACTTATTCCTGCTAGGAGTGATGCCTCAATGCTGTGCCAGGAAGATTTTGAGCATCACATAGCATGACAGAGTCTCAAATAAAGATGTGCTGTCCCAAGCCCACATTCCCAGCGACGCCTACGCTGGCTTCATCATGTCTACAGAATGGAAGATGGCCAACAACAATTGTATCATTGACAGGCAGATGCCAATAATAATTATATAGCTGCCTCTTTGTACATTGCACTGAGAACTTTTTTTTTCAAAGCACAAACCCAACGATGGTATTCTGTTATTTAAAAACGTCTATGTCCCCTTTCTTTTTTTCTTTTTGCTATTAATATTTTATTTTATTTCAAACTTAAAAGTTACATTTTGGCACTCATCAGTTATATCCAGTTCTGCAATACTAATGACTTCCTGCTCACCCATCAATGTTTATGCTCAAGATTACAAACAATTACATTTTATAATCCCTCCAACCCCAGTTTCATCCTCTTTAATAGGTTTCTTAATATGTTCTGCTATTTTTTCTTAATCTTCAAACATATGGAAAACAACTTTCCAGCAACTGATATTCAGAAGCATTGCTTCCTCCGACTGTAGTGGTAAAGCCTAGGCATCCTGGCTAGTAACCGTTGATAACCTTTACCTCCTTGAATTTGTCCAGTCCTCTTTTCAAGGCACCCAAGTTGGTGGCCATCACTGTCTCCTGTGTTCCATAGTTTTAACTACGCACCGCATAAAGAAGTTATTTCTTTTATCCATCCTGAATCTTCCAACATTCAGATTCACTGGATGTCTATGGGACACGGGTGGTGCTGTGGTCTAAACCACTAAATCTCTTGGGTTTGCTGATCAGAAGGTTGGTGGTTTGAATCCCCATGATGGAGTGAGCTCCCGTTGCTCTGTCCCAGCTCCTGCCAACCTTGTCGTTTGATAGCATGCCAGTGCAAGTAGATAAATAGGTAACACTGCAGCAGGAAAGTAAACGGCGTTCCTATGCACTCTGGTTTCTGTCACGGTGTTCCGTTGCGCCAGAAGCGGCTTAGTCATGCTGGCCACATGACCCGGAAAGCTGTCTGTAGACAAACGCTGGCTCCCTCGGCCTGAAAGCGAGATGAGCGCCGCAACCCCATAGTCACCTTTGACTGGACTTAACCGTTCAGGGGTCCTTTACCTTTTTTATGACTTCTAGTGTCAGGAAGCGGAAAGAAAACTCCATCTACTTTCTCCACGCCATGCTTTATGGGCCAATCCTGGAGCCCACCATACACCCAAAGAGGTGACGTCTTTTACTCTAGAACCCTGCAACACCGCAGTCTCAGCATTCACGGTCTTTAAGTTCCCCCTAAACATCTCCAAGGCACTAGCTGACCAAATTGCACCCAGAAGTTCATTATCGTTCTCTAATTATTTCCATTACTCTTCCCCCCCCCTCAGCTTTTTTTTATTTTCATGTATTGACTCTGAATTACCTTTGTGCCCATCTTTGAACATACCTGGTCTTTTTCTTTCTTCCTTTTTTACCCCTTAGGAGGTACACGGAAGGCAAAGCCTTGATGTAAAGTCTGTGGTTTTTACTCCATAACCAGATTGTAAAATATGAACTGAATTAATCATAACTGCAAAAGAGTAATGGCGCATTTTCTCTTATTTTATCTTTAGTGCCTTTCAGATCATGTTTTAAAACCGTCTACATCTGGCACGGAGAACGAGGCAGCGGCTTTGGTAGTGGATAGCAGGAGGCAAAGGTCAAACCAGAGGCTGCACAAATATTGCAGGCTGGATTTATTGTTTTAATTAAGAGTGTGGCAGTTCATCATAAACTGTTTATGGTGTTTTTGCACAGTGCAGCGTTTTGAAATCAGCTGTTTTAATGAAAACATAATGTCATATATGTCAAAGTTCTAAATATTTTTGAGAGTGAAATATGGAAACATGAACTTTAATTCTGGGTTTACTAGGATTAGCTCATTGAATTATTATTCCTTAAAATCCCTAAAGAGTGTCATGGTATGGGGACAATGCAGTTCCATATTGGTATGTGAGTGTATACCGGTATATGGGGGAAGATCTAGCGGTAACGCAGCTTATTGCTAAATGCAAACACACAAGCTGAGGGGGCGGGGATCATAATGTATGGAAAAAACAAAACTATTGCTTGTTGTTTAAAATGTTAGATTAAAGAAGCAATCTGAGATAAGACACCCCATCTATAACACACAGTATGACTCCATTCTGTGGAAGAAGAAAACCAAGCAAGGGTTTTTAAATGGAAGGGGTGGCAGGGGGAGAGATGGGAAGAAGAAAATACGACAGTGTGATGTTTTGGCACCAGCATTTTTGTAGCTAATTATTCATAACAACCTCAAGCATTATAGGTCTGAACAAACCTATGGAGCACTGAGTCATTTTCAGTTCTGCTCTTGCAGACGTGTGCTTTGTGTAGTTATGTCAGGCAGTTTAGGTTGCCTTTACGATGCAACATGATAAAATATTTGGATAATTCGAAAACTCTCTCTTTCTCTCTCTCTGTTTATTATTTTTGGGTAGTGCGCTCCTTAGAAAATAGAAATTAAGTCAGTCATTAGATGCCGGGCCACAGTAGCTGACTGAACAGGATAATGTATGTTCTGTTCCGTGCTATACTTGGTCAAGTTTCATATATATTGTATTCCGCATTATTTTATTAACTTTAATATCTGCACTTCCTATTACCGAGCATGCCTCTCATTCAAAGCACAGAGGCACAGCTCTCTAATCAGAAGTGACAAGCTATATACTTTCTTTCAGCCATTATTCTGTAGCCTAGAGCAAAGAGCTGTGTTTCCACGAAAATGTTTTGAATTGGGTTATTTTTATTGAAGTATTAAAGTAATTCTTCAGATTTTAGGCTATTATTTAAGCACTTTTGGGGGGAGTGCAATAACCTCTGGATTGTAGAGTCTTTGTTAGGTTTAACCATTACAACAGGGGTTGAATTACAGGAGGACAATATAGGAAAAGGGTGCTGCGTTGGAATATGAACCAGGTTGTTACAGGTTTGCTAAAACATACCTAATCTTAATTGTGCTATTTTGGAGCACATGTACTTTGTTAATGAAAGTCAGCCTAGCCTTTTTCTTAAATTTTCCCTAATGATGCCTCAAACGAAGTAACTCCTTGTTTCAGAAACCCATCTTAACGTAGAGTTCATAAGTCTTCTTCTTCTTATTATTTTAGATGCAACCCTAGCTCCTAAATAATTCTACCCACAAACCACTCTTTGGATTCTGACTCACTAATTTGGGTAGAGGGGCTGAAATTCCTGGGGATTAATCCATCAGAAGCTGCATGTAGGTGGTGGGTGTGGCATAGCTACTGCCAGTGTGGTGTAGTGGTTAAGAGCGGTGGACTTGTAATCTGGTGAACCGGGTTCACTTCCCCGCTCCTCCACATGCAGCTGCTGGGTGACTTTGGGCCAGTCACACTTCTCTGAAGTCTCTCAGCCTCACTCACCTCACAGAATGTTTGTTGTGGGGGAGGAAGGGAAGGGAGATTGTTAGCCAGTTTGAGACTCCTTAGGGTAGTGATAAAGTGGGATATCAAATCCAATTCTTCTGTTGGGCAAGGCCACCCTTCTCTTTCTCTTTTCCTGATACCTCCCTCTTCCTCCTCACCTAGCGGGATGATAGACAGCGAGACAGATTGTTCTTAGCCAAAGAGCTGAACTCATCCCTTGCAGGGGGGGGTCCCCCTACTGCTGCCACTACTCCATCGCGCCCCCATCCCCACTTCTCCCCACTTGCTTTTTTTTCTATCTCCCCTCCCCACTCCACGAAATTGGGCCAAAGTCCAGAAGTTGCCCACTCCTGAGTAAGGGGACCCTTAACAACCAGTGCATCCCATTTTTACATTTAGGGGGGAAGTGTGAGGCTGACGTTTGTGCGTCTGGTTCACACATGCATATTTGTTCCTGGATGACCCAGACATCAGGTGCTTGCATGTGTGAACGGACCTACCCACAGGTAAAACAGAACTTCCATTTCCTATCACTTGACTCTGAAAAGAATGCTTTCCCAGTGAGTTTACTCACTCATTCATCCCCAAGAAACTGAGAATTAACAAGCCTAGGAATCTGCATGCATGTGTGAATCCAGCTATTCAGAATGCAGGTACAGGAACTGCATGATTGAATGCTCCCCAACATCAAAAACTCCATGGAAATCTAGCAAGTTATGGAGAAGATCTTTGCTTATTCATTTACTTCTTTGCAGCATTTCTAGACTGCCCTTACAAACCAACAGTTGCCAGGGCGGTTCTCAAGCCATAGTACAAGACGGCGCAATACAGTAAAATGAAACAACTCAAAGTAAAATCAACATGACTGAAAATCTAGCAGGTTGAAAAGGTAGAACTAAAAAAAAAAAAAAGCACATTGTGATCCCTGCTGGATAGTATCAAAGGTGCTTCAAGTCTAGCATCTGGTTCTCATAGTAGCAGCCAGATCCCTGTTGGAAGCCCTCAAGCAGATATGGGAGCCATAGAACATGAGAAAGCACCAGCTGAACTTCTCTAGGAAGCGAATTCTGTAAATGGGGGGCCACCACCAAGGAGGCATCTCTCCAGTTGCCAGTCTTGTCTTCTTGATGTGGCATTTTGGGGGAAAGACTGGCCTATAGTAGACTACAGGCATAATTTAGTGTCTTGCTCATCTTGCTGCATCTTTAAGGGAAAATAAGTAGTGTTCTGTGTAGTTCTTTACGGTATGACTATACTTATATATGTATACTTTGGAGTAGTCCCACTAAGAGCTTGCATGTACTTTAGAGCAAGTGTTAGTGCAGGTATCTCCAACCTTTCCAGACCCAGAGCTCACCTTTAACCCAAATATGCATTTGGGGACCCATTTCTTAACCCTTTACGATATAGTTGCATGACGGTAGTGCTCCTGTTTTGACCTACCTTCGAATAGGTCGCAACCCACTCATGGGTCCTGACCCACCAGTTGAAGACCAGTGGCTTAGCACTTTGACTTGCTAACAGATGTATTAGCCGTGAGCACACAGTTAACACAATTCAGTGAAAGTTAAGCATCAGTTGAGTCCTGTGGATTGATTTACCACTCAATCTTATGCATTTTGGCCCAGAAGTAGCACCACACTCTATCCAGTGGGGTTTACCCCTGAGTAAGTCTGTTTAGGAGTGCAGTCTTAAGCAGCCAAAATTTAGGTCCTAGGAGGCTGCCACTGCCAACATCCTTCCAAAAATACAGACTATAGCAGGTATTCCAATATATTTACATATTTAGCTGATTCAGGGGCCTACGCAATGATAGCGCCCCAGGTTGGCACTGAACGCTGTGTGGATCCTCTGTGTGCTTTGCTCCCGTAATGAAGTGGATCTTAAAAGCGCTTAAGCTTAAGCTTGCTGGAAAACAACCTGACATATTTTTTTTGTGGAGTGAGGGAGGTGCAAAAATCCTGCAGCTGACGGGCAGCTTTATGAGAACCCATGCCACTCTTTAATCAGCAGTCCACGGAAAGCCAGAGTAAAACCACAGAGGGAAGGGAACCTGGCCGTAGAAATATATTAAGATCTATGCACGTATTAGACATTAGCACTATAGACAAGGGCATATTGGGAATACATTCCCAAAATATTTCAGGCGTTGTTGACCTTTGTTATATAAGACCGAGCTCAGAGAAATAGATTTGCATAGATTTAGTATTAGACTGTAAATAACGACACAGGGCAGTGCGTATTTTTCCTTAAGATGCAACATTATGAGCAAGACACTAAATTATGCCTATCAGACAAAGCAAGAGAATCTCAACCAGATATATATAGAGAGAGAAAGAGAGAGAGAAAGAGAGAGAGGGAACATTCTGTTGGGGAAGACGTCTCTGCTCCTGAAAAGCGCATGCATTAGTTGCCTGATTCATGCGGTGACATGTGGCATATCCAAATGTGTTATGGATCTCCCAGGAATAAAAACAACATAGCCAAATCATCACCTTGGGATCCTCATTGAGTGAATATTTTACAGACATACTCCTTTTATATTTATATAATAATTTAGTGTTATGACAATTTTTTAGCCGTGTTGGCAGTTTTTCTTTTTTATAATGGCATTATATTTGTGAGCCTATTAAGTGTACATGGGCTAAACTACGGAAAAAAGTATTTTTCATAATTCCTCGGGGTGCATGTAGCAAAAGAAACCATATTGGTGGAGGGAAAAAAAATGTTAATAAAAGGTCAAGCAGAACTTTCCTGTGTTTATCATGATATCCGCAGCTATTTGGAGCTTTCTGGAATGGTGTGCTGGGAGGAGATTTATGGAGATAGGTAGATAGGAAACGGTGCCTGGCGCACTTTGTTGGCTCAGGGAGGAGAGAAATTTGCTTGAGATTGGGAGAAAAAAACACACAGCGAGGGCACCATTGATCTTTACTTAAGGAATTTTTGGTAACCTGCAGTCAGGTTACAGCACATTCTCACATGCATGTATGTTATGTGACTCATCACTTGATTCCCTATTTGTGGGAACATCTACCCTGGAAGTTTATTGTTGTGCTTGAGATTGTGATCAAAGCACCATCCCAGTCGTCCTGGGATGGATGTTTCATGCATTGCATGCCATCATTTGAGATGCAAATGAGTGGTTAAACTTAAAAGGCCAGATATGTGATTGGCAGACTCCCTTGTAGTATCTGTTGCTAGATTGCTCCACTTTCCATGGGGGTGTCTGGGGAATCCTGATATAGATGGGAGAACCGGGGGCCCTCCAACAGTTGTTGGACTCTTGTCACCCCAAGCAGCATGATGGCCAGTGGTGAAGGATGCTGAGAGGGGCAGCTGTGCTATTTTTCTAGAAAAAGAGGTGCCTGAACTCAACATGAACACCTTTCTCATCCCCTTAGAATGGCAATGGCGCCCACGTAAGAGGTGCTGGAACTGAAAAGTTCCAGCTGAAAAAAAAAGCCCTGAGTGATAGCCTGACAGACTCTGGAGGGGCACAGGTGCCCCACACCTCTTGTAGGGTGCATGGACCAGCATTACTGAGCCTCATCGTCTCCTCACTTGGACTGACAGTACATCCTAGAATATCCACAATACTCACCCATGGCTGTGATTCCTGCTGATTCTTTAAGTCTAGAATCAGCACTGGCAAGAATCTGTCATACATAGAAGTAAGTCTACCATTAATTATCTTCTTTTTGATAAGCTTCTCTTGATAAGCTCCAGAGAACCATCCCCAGAAGATGGTTTTGGAAACCACTGCTGTATGTTTTTCATATGCAACTAAGACTGTGATTCTACACATACTCGAGAGTTCATCCTCTTGAGTTGAACATGTTTAGCCATATCTGGGATGACTGGATGATGTGGGAAGGCCTTTGGACACAGAAAATGTAAGTGAATGTTTAAAAATACTAAGATAATCCTATCCCCTTGGAAACAAATATATGGCACTCGATAAGTACTAGGAAGAATCCTGAGTTGTGGTTTAGAGAGGTCACAGTGACATTTATGTTGCCATAAAGACAAAAGGTGTCCACTATGCCTCCCCCACCTTCAATTGTGATATATAAGGCTGCTCATTCATAAGAGACAAGTGTGTGAATAATCTGGAAAAAACGAATAATTCTCCGAAGCGCAATAAGCTGTTTACACCCCTCGTAAGAAGACAAGCCAGGAAATGGGATGAATGTTGTCATTGTCTGGGTGAATAAATCTGAGAGGCCATCTTGGCTGTGAGTCCTCTGCTCTCTGCCTCACAGGCCTTTTCCCACCTGGCTCAGGAGAGAAGGACCCTGACTGAATCCAGCTACGAAATCTGAGGCTTCTGAACAGACTCTTGGGCTGGGGTGTTTGGGTTTGCTTGTTGCGTGGGGAAGGGGTTGTTGCTGTCGTTGTTGTTGGTTCTTTATATTTTTATTTTACATTTCGTTGTGATATATGTGGAAATGGTTCAGTTTGGTTGTGCATTTTTAAACACTTCAGGCTCCCACAATTCTTTGCAGGAAGCCATGGCTGCTTAAAGTGCTTTCAGTGTACAAAGTGAATGTGGTCTATTTCAGACTCAGCCACCTCTCTCTGTCTAATGATAGGGCTGGCCTTCTCCATTGTCAATCTGCCCTTACAGCGACCAGAGTCAGGCTATAACTTTAAAGTCCTATGATACTATGGTAAACAGTCATATCGGTTTAAGCTCTCTTCCCAGAGAACTCTGGGAATTGTAGCTCTGAGAGGGGAATAGGGGGTCTCTTAGCAACTTTTAGCATCTTTAACAAACTACAGCTCCCTGGATTCTTTAGGGGAATGTATGACTGTTTAAAGAGGGACACGGGTGGTGCTGTGGGTTAAACCACAGAGCCTAGGACTTGCCGATCAGAAGGTCAGTGGTTCGAATCCACGCGACGGGGTGAGCTCCCGTTGCTCGGTCCCAGCTCCTGACAACCTAGCAGTTCGAAAGCACATCAGAGTGCAAGTAGATAAATAGGTACCGCTCCGATGGGAAGGTAAACGGCATTTCTGTGCGCTGCTCTGGTTCGCCAGAAGCGGCTTAGTCATGCTGGCCACATGACCTGGAAGCTGTACGCCGGCTCCCTCGGCCAATAAAGCGAGATGAGCATTGCAACCCCAGAGTCGGTCACGACTGGACCTAATGGTCAGGGGTCTCTTTACCTTTACCTTTTATGACTGTTTAAAACGATATGACATTGCTTTAAATGTACAGTTCAGATGGAGTTTTCCTTCATACAGTAGGCTACCCAAAAGAAGTTTCTACATACACCCTCAAAAACACATCTCCCCATCCTTCATCCAGGCAGATGAGAGACGCAGTCTCCCTTCAAGGGCACAGTTCTTGCCACACAAAAGGACTTGAGGAGGCTTGTGATGGGTGTGACCTGGGAAGAGTCCTGAGGGCCAGACAGAGAGGCATGGAGGGTCACATTTATCCCTCCCTCTCCTGGCGCTGAGTTTTCCTGGTCTATGGTGTTTTATATGTGGGATGGCTCCATCCACACACACACACACACACACACACACCATCCTTTGTTTGTTGCAGTCACCCAATCAGCATGCAAGCTTGAGGCAGGCCTGTGTCCATTGTGGCGAAGGAGATGGAAAGTGGCCTACCTCCAAACACAGATTCTGTCGTTGCATTTGTATGTTTGCAGCGTGTAAAGGGACTAAAGCTTTCGATTAGGCTATATACCTACCAGCCAGCCAGCTGGATACATACATAGACGCACGTACAGCCTCTAAATAGAAATGTGTTTTTTCCCCCTGTGCAGAAGTGTAGATAAAGGCTATTTTCTTCAAATTGATCCAAGCTGGCTCCACGGGAGCAGAAGCACGAGCATCCAAAGTAGCTGTAACAGCAGGAAATTCACTTTTCATTGCCATTTTGCTGCATCCCATGTGAGAAGGGTGGAAAACAGTGCAGGAAAACTACAGGAAATCTATATCAAATTTTCCCAGGGATCCATCTTATTGTTTAGCAATTTTCTATTGTATCATATCTGAGCTGTACTTAGTGTTTCTCCCCCCCCTTTTTTGGTCAGAACAACATAAGAAACATACTAATAAATATTATTATTATTAATAATGGTGTTGAGGATGGGTGGGCGGGAAAGCTTAAGCCGTGTGCCTGCTAAGAGCAAAACTAAAATGCTTAAAATGAGTTCAGCAAGCTTAGAAATAATTTGCTAGTTGGTTAACTTAAAAACAAAACAAAAACACCATGTGAATTTGCCTGTGCACTCTGCAGCTTCTTATCATTATAAGCTGCCAGGGGTTAGAAATATTTGTTATAGTAGTCATAATTGTTTTTTTTATTATAGTCATAATTAATTTTTTAAATTATGACTATTGCTTGATTCCATAGGAGCCAACTCCTAGGGGTCGAGGGGGCTTTGTCCCCCCAGTAAAATATTTGAGGGGGACGCAAGTTGATGGGCATTGCCATTCAAATGGTGTGCATGCACCAGGTCGTGTGACTGATTATGCCGGACAGGGCTAACCTGCCTTCCCTATTTTATTCAAGTTGGCACCCTGCTTGATGCATCTTCATGTGTGTGCCTGGATGCCTGCTAACTTCACCTGCTCCCAACTTGGGGCTTGAATTTCAGAGGGAAATGTGCGTGGACATCAGTTACTTTCAGAACTTGGATTATTCTGTATCACCATGATTAGTCTTATTAATTTCACATCATTACAACATGTAGCCAAAACATCAAAACATCCTTGCTTCTCTTTTTTTTAAATTTAAAATTTATTTATATTTTTCATGCCAAGTTACAGCATAAGATACAAATAAAACAAAACATTAATCAGAAAACTAAAACAAAGAGAAAAAGAAGAAAAGCAAACAAGAAAAACGACTATAACAAAACATAACCAAACATACATACATACACTTCTACTTCCTTCCATCCTTTAGCGACTTCAAATTTTCCATTTTTCTTTGTCGTTGTGTTATATGTATATGTACATTTATTACTTCCAGTTTTATGCCTTTCATAACTATTTTTTCTTTTCCTTAAGTCTGCAAACTTCATGCATCACATATCAATATATTTATTCCAGAACAATGTTTTTTCATATGCTCAGTCCCATTCTTTATTAATTTTTGGTCTGATTGTCCTCTTAAGACTGCTGTTAACCTTGCCAAGTCTATGTATTCACATAGTTTGATTTGCTATTATTTTACTGATGGAATTCCCGCCCCCTCAATTTGCAGCTATAAGCATCCTGGCCACCGTTGTCGCATATAGGAATACTTTCTTTTTGTCCCCAGGAATATCATTTGTAATTAAGCCTAGAAGAAATGCTTCTGGCTTTTTAATAAAGGATTTTAAAAACATTTTTAAAATTTCCTCATATATATTATTCCAGAATTGTCTGATAAGTCCACACTCCCACCACACATGACACATGGTTCCAGTTTCTTTCTTACATCTCCAACAAGTGTTGGATTTTAATTTGTCAATTTTTGCCAATTTGACAAATGCAGAAGAAGAAAACAAATGAAATAAAAAAGGTTTAAAAGGGAAAGCTAATACAAGAAAACGACATACAGTGTGAAGCAAGGAAAACGATAACACAACAAAAACTCTATGGTAACATAAGGATCATCTATATATGACCCCCTTGCAATGCAGGGATCTTTTGACCAACATGGGGTTCAAACCCACAACCCTGAGATTCAGTCTCATGCTCTACCAACTGAGCTATCGTCATTTACACTGTCTTTCAAGAAATGTGAAAACAAGGCCCACCTCTCAATAAATTTGTTTTCCTTTTTATTGTGCTTCTCTCAGGATTATTCTGCTCCTTGACTAGCTGAATCTGTGAAGATGTGTTTTTTTTGGGGGGGGATGATGTGGACTTGGTAACGCATCATTTACGGTACATAAGGGAGAGTCAGATGTAGAGCCAGTGGTGGTGTATCAGTTAGAGTGCCAGGCGAGGACCTGGGCGAGACCAAGGCTCCAATCCCCACTTGGCCTTGAAGCTCACTGGTTGACCAACCACTCACTCTCAGCCTAACCTGCCTCACAGGGTTGTTGCAGGGATTAAGGAGGGGGGGGGGAGAGAGTCATGTCCCCCACTTTGAGCTCCTTGGAGGAAAATGAAGTAAACAAAAACACATAAATGATGCCCCCCATGAGTCGAAAGACAGGCTAACCTCTCAAACACCTTCCTTAGTGGCACTGCCCTATTTGAAATTAGGATTCCCACCCCCACAAAGGGGCACCACTTTCCCCTTTCTTTCAAGTCCGCTCCCCTTCCTTGGGGGGGCGGGGCGGTGTTGCGGACCAGCATCTGGGAGCCCCAGTGACCCAGCTTGGGAGCGGAGGGATGCCGCCCACGTCATGGGGATTCCTGGCCGCATTACGCCCCAGGCCGTCCAATCAGGAAGGCTGGGGGCGTGGCTGCAGGCCGTTTAAGCGGCGGCCTATTTTAGCCCATTAACCTAAATTGGGCTTCCTCAACTTCGGCCCTCCAGATGTTTTTGAGACTACAGTTCCCATCATCCCTGACCACTGGTCCTGCTAGCTAGGGATCATGGGAGTTGTAGACCAAAAACATCTGGAGGGCTGAGGGTGAGGAAGCCTGACTTAAATTATTTGTGTCTCTGTGTGTTTATTATATAAGGGAACTAAGGGGCCCGGTTATTGTCATGCAGTGAGCCATGCAGGAGGAGCTCTTTCTGTCATTGAGCTCTGTTCCTTCCCTTAGCAGTGAAGCCCCAAATGGATTGCTTATTTGGTTCAAAGTTACGTAGCCACGGAGTTCAATGTGGCATAGATAAGCTGCTTCTAGTCCAGTGGTTCCCGAACTTTTGCCAGCCACCACCCTCTCCAGCTCCATAAACTCACCCCCAGTGCTTGCCACCCTATAAAAAACATTATCCGGAACAGCACTTTGCACGACCGACTAAGGGAGATAATAACACTGGGCAATTCAAAACCAAAGCAATTAATTGAACATTTATTCCAAATCTGGTTTAAACTACCTAGTTTGATTAATTCAAAAAAGCTGGATAAACCTGAACCAGTGATATGAGCTTTTCAAAATCTGATAGCCATTTACACTTCTAGGAGTCCCCCGCCCCAGACAATCCCACTGCCCACTTTGGGAACCACTGATTCAGACAAAGGCATAGGGGTCCCACGTCCCACAACCTAGCCCTGCATGTTGGAATAAAAAAATGATTCACTTTAAGAGGGTTGCGCTTTTTCGAGTTGTATAAAGAGCCAAAGAAAAGCATTGCACTGGATTTGTGCTACATTTTAGGTTACAGTGGTACCTCGGGTTACAGACGCTTCAGGTTACATACGCTTCAGAGTTCTGTGTTCCTCAGAGCACAGCCTTCATCCTGCCTTGCTGCCAGTTCTGCCTTCACCCTGAACCTCATACTTTGTGTTTAGCCAGGACCTCACCTCCTTCACCCTGGTTGGGCCTTGCAACAACACAGAGCAGGATAGCAAGGTCAGGAAAAAGCAGCATGGAACTGCTGGCTATAAGCAGCCTTGCAATCCAAAGCTATCCTTGAATATACAGTGGTACCTCGGGTTACAGACGCTTCAGGTTACAGACTCTGCTAACCCAGAAATAGTACCTCGGGTTAAGAACTTTGCTTCCGGATGAGAACAGAAATTGTGCTCCGGCGGTGCAGCGGCAGCAGGAGGCCCCATTAGTTAAAGTGGTGCTTCAAGTTAAGAACAGTTTCAGGTTAAGTACGGACCTCTGGAACGAATTAAGTACTTAACCTGAGGTACCACTGTATTGGTACCTCTCTGCCATTTTTCTTAAGTTGTGGATATTTTATCTATCATCTATCTACCTAGCTACCTACCTACCTATCATCTATCTATCTATCATCTAGCAGGATAGGGACCCTTCTTTGCTGGTGACATGAATAATGTACCATCTTTTCTCTCTCGCTCCCCCACCCCTGCTTTTTGGGGGGTATTCATACCAGGGGACAATCAAAGAGTGATGTGAAGCTATTTTGTGAGTTTATTGCTTTTCAGTGATTGCACATTGATTCTTACTGTACGCTGCTATTTGCAGCCGCGTAGCGTTTGGCAACTAAGCTTCTAGCTTAGCAGGTGGCCAAAGCTAAGAGAAGCGATTCTGGTGTCAAGGAGGGCCTTGTAGTGTTGAAACAGTTTTAAGTGTGTGTGTGTGTGTAAAAGTAGTGCAGGGAAGGGCAGGGAGAAAAACACGAGGCTCGGAAAACTTCTCCAATTGCTTTACTTTTGGGGATGATGTTTGAACCACCTCCTTCATTTGTGGGTTTCATGTGACAGAATGAGTTTCCCTTCCTTTATCTGGGTCCGAAAGGCTCTGCAAACCAAACCATGTGAGGAACAGTTGAGGAAGCTGGGTCTGTTTTGCTTGGAGAAGAGAAGACTGAGAGGTGATATGAGAACAGAATTGTTTGAACCCAATACTAAGAATTTGTCAAGAATGTATAACTTGTTGCTGAAATGGAATACACAAGATGAAACTGTTAAATCAGTCATGATTAAGTGGGCACAAGACATTGGTCATAACATTATGTTTGCGGACTGGGAATGGTTGTGGACCACCGGTATAAAATTTACGGCATGTAATGCCTTAAGAGAGAATATTATGAAAATGATTTACAGGTGGTACATGACCCCAGTCAAGCTTGCAAAAATTTACCATCTGCCCAATAATAAATGTTGGAAATGTAATGAAACTGAAGGTACTTTTTACCACCTTTGGTGGACGTGCCCGAAGATTAAGGCTTTCTGGGAAATGATATATAATGAAATGAAGAAGGTACTTAAATGTACTTTTCACAAGAAACCAGAGGCCTTTCTCTTGGGCACTGTCGGCCAATTGGTGTCAAAGAAAGATAGGACTTTTTTTATGTATGCTACTACAGCAGCAAGAGTTCTCATCGCAAAGTATTGGAAGACACAAGAACTACCCACTCTGGAAGAATGGCAGACGAAGGTGATAGACTATATGGGACTGGGTGAAATGACTGGCAGAATTCGAGACCAAGGAAAAGAGACGGCGGAAGAAGATTGGAAGAAATTTAAAATTTATCTTAAGAAATATTATAAGATTAATGAGTGCTAAAATGTCGAGGTTATTGAAAAAAAGAGGATTACAGCTGTAAAAGATTAAGTAAAAGAGAAGAATAAGGGATAATTAGATAAATTTAGAAGAGAGGATTTGCTGAAATAAATCTGGAAATAGGGATGCAGAAAGGGGAGGTATGGGGAAGTCGGTGAAGTAGGGTTTAAGGAAAAAAAAGGATTTGAAATTATACTTGTGTGTTTATGTGTTTGTTTGTTTTGTATTGTGTATTGTTTGTGTTTAATAAGTGTTGAAAAACCAATAAAATTTTTATATATATAAAAAAGAGAGGTGATATGAGAGCCACCTTCTGTCCCGTGGAAGATATGGGAATCTACTTTTCTGCTGCTCTGAAGGGGAGGACCTGAACCAATTCAAATCACAAGAAAGTAGATCCCAACTTAAACGTTAGTGCAGAGCTTTCTAGACTTTTCATGTTGGTGACACACTTTTTAGACATGCATCATTTCGCGATGCAGTACAGTGGTACCTCAGGTTACATACGCTTCAGGTTACATACAGACTCCGCTAACCCAGAAATAGTACTTCGGGTTAAGAACTTTGCTTCCGGATGAGAACAGAAATCGTGCTCCAGCAGTGCAGTGGCAGCAGGAGGCCCCATTAGCTAAAGTGGTGCTTCAGGTTAAGAACAGTTTCAGCTTAAGAACGGACATCCAGAACGAGTTAAGTACTTAACCCGAGGTACCACTGTAATTCAGTTTTACTAGCAAACTGGAGGATAAACTAATCTCTTTCCAGCCCCGGAAAGAGCGTAGGGAGCATTCGCGCGACACACCTACACATTGCAGCCGACACACCAACGTGTCGTGACAAACAGTTTGGAAAGCTCTGCGGTTGGAAGGACATTCTGGCAGAAAGATCAGTCTGACTGTGGAATGGGCTCCCTTGGAAGAGAGTGGACTCTCCCTTCATTGGAAGTTTTTAAGCAGAGGTTGGATAGTCACCTGTCAGGGATTCTTGAGCTTTAATTCCTGCATTGGAGGTTTCCCTTCCAGTTCTATGGTTCTCTCTTGCTGTTTCATTAGTGTTCTGCTTCTTTAGCCCTCATACTAAACTGAAGAGTTTCAGGTACATTCCAGATCTCTCTCTCTGAGCTGGCTCTTCCTAGACTATTATGAAATGTTTCTTTTGTTGAATCCCAGACTATGCTCAGGCCTTGCTTTAAGGCAACCCCATAGAAATAATTCCACCCACAGGATTATTGCAGCGCTGCAATATCAAGTGACAGCTTTTGTGGCAGGTGGAATATTCAACCAGATGCCATCCAAATATTATTGGACTACAACTCACATCATCCCTGACCATTGGCCAGCTGGGGCTGATGGGAGTTGTATTCCAAAATGTTTGGAGGGCCCCAGGTTGAGGAAGGCTGGTTCATACCATATTTTAAAACAAAAACATGTTATCATAAATTTTAAATCCAAAAAAGGAAAATATCTCAAATAATACATCAAGGTTCTTAAGTTTCAAATGACATTATTGAGTTCCAGTAAATGCAATTAGATCAAAGCCAATATTAAGTTCTTGTCAACATCCTAGTGGGCATTGTCCTGTTCCAGTAATGAATAAATAGGCTCAATTGTCTTCAAAGTCTGTCACTTAAATTAGTTTTCCCTTCCCACAGACGTTTAAAGTTAATACATTAGCATGGTGCTCCAGGTTCTGTGCTTCCAAAGTTCCTCAGATGGTCAGGGACGTGCTCCAAAAGTTTTGCCATCAAATTTTATTTGTAGTTAACAAATCAATCATAATTATCATAATTTAATTCTGGTCAGGTTTTTGGGGAGGTGGGTGGGCCTTCAACTAGCATAGTAATATGGTCATTGGATTCAGAATCTCTAGTAATATCTCACATGTTTATATCGTCTCCCAATACCTCATAGGTATTGTTTTACCATTGACTTATTATTTACATAATCTGCCAGTGAAATTGAGTGCAGAGTGTTCACATGTGCCAATACACCACGTGTTCTCTACATTTCATGACACTCCTGATGATTTGCAGTCTAATGTTTCCCAAACCAGCTCTGCCAAACACTACTGTGGTTGAGCTGATGTCAGGATTTTATTTTAGGTTAAAATTGTGCCTGTGTTGGCCCTTGTCACACATGCAGAAGGATTCATCTGATGTTGCAGTCGTCAAGTGATGGGCATGCATGTGGAAAGTGGGACCAAGTGCATGCCGTTAAGGTGGGATGAATTTGCATGTGCGAATTGGACCTCATGCAAAGGAAGTTTGAGGCTTTTGAATTACTGCAATGCGTTATACACGGGGCTGCCTTCAAAGATGGTTTGAAACCTTCGGCTGGTGCAGAATTCAGCAACCAGGTTGCTCACCAAGGCAAATATGGTTTGTGCATATACAGTGGTACCTTGGGTTAAGAACTTAATTTGTTCTGGAGGTCCGTTCTTAACCTAAAACTGTTCTCAACCTGAAGCACCACTTTCGCTAATGGAGCCTCCTGCTGCCACCGCGCAGCCGGAGCACGATTTCTGTTCTCATCCTGAAGCAAAGTTCTTAACCCGAGGTAATATTTCTGGGTTAGCAGAGTCTGTAACCTGAAGCATACGTAACCTGAAGTGTATGTAACCCAAGGTACCACTGTAATACTAATCCTGGCCTGACTGCACTGACTACCAGTTAGTTTTTGAGCATAGCTGTCAACGTTTCCCTTTCTTAAAGGGAAATTCCCTTATTCTGAATAGGATTCCTCACAAGAAAAGGGAAAAGTTAACAGCTATGTTTCTGAGCCCAATTCAAAGTGCTGGTTTTGACCTATAAAGCCTCATGTGGCTCAGGACCCCAATACCCCAGGACCACCTTGTGCCATGTGAACCAAGCCAGACTCCGCAATCATCACTTGAGGCCTTTCTATGCGAGGTCTGGAGGGTGGCAACACAAGAACAAAGTCTTTTCAGTGGTGGCTCCCTGTTTGTGGAATGCTCTCCCCTGGAAGCTTCATCTGGAATCATCATTATATAACTTTAGGTGCCAGATGAAAACTTCCTTCTATAACCATGCCTTTGACCATTAGCTATCTATGACATTGTAGAAGTGGGTGGGATGTTTTTCATGTATTTTTCCCCTAGTTTTAATGTATCTCTGTGGTTTTGTTGTTGTTTGGTTGTATGTTGCTTTGAGTTGCCTTTGGCGAGAAAAAATGACTGACAAATGTAAATAACCACCACTTCCACCACTCTCATTACTGCTAAGAATGTTTTTGGCTGATCTAAAAGATGATGTTCTGAAGTAGCCACCTTTTTTTGGCTTAGTATGGCTGTTGTGCCTCCAACAGGAATTTGATGCATAAATTCAACAGGTGGAGCAATGTCTCCATTTCTGTAACTCCAGGTGGGAGAGAAGCTGCTCCTGTTGATTTTCTGCCTAGCATGTGGCTAATAAATGATCATGAGCCCTGCTAGAAAAAGAGGGGCTGCTCTAATATTACAGTACAGGAATTAATAGGGAAACAAATGTGCCTTCAAAAATATGTGTAAAATAGTATTTGAAAAATCCTCTGTCCTGTTTGCCTGTGATATTTATTTAGAGCATTTGTAGTCCACTGTCCAGTCAAAAAGGCTCCCAGAAGAGGCTTGCATGCTATCAGCTGAAACAAGCATATAGGCTTACAATCCAAAAAACACAGCCCAAAAGGAAAAAGAGGCAAGGAAGGAAGGTAGATAGATGATAGATAGATAGATAGATAGATAGATAGATAGATAGATAGATAGATAGATGATAGATAGATGATAGATAGATAGATAGATAGATAGATGATTGATTGATAGATAGATAGATAGATGATAGATATAGATAGATGATAGATAGATGATAGATAGATAGATAGATAGATAGATAGACAGACAAACAAACAGACACGCTCTATTGTGTTCTGATTCTAAACTATAGTGCGCAGGTGCTAGAAAGTTGGGATAGAGATGGTTATATAAATAATATCTATATGTTTTGGTTTATATTTACGGACATCTTATTGTCATCACCTGTAGGAAGCTGAGCTGAGCTGACAAAGTTGAAATAATATTAACTATTAAATAATATTAAAATCAAGAGCGGCAAGTGTGGCATTGCCTTAACGGGCAGAGCAGCTGTGGGGCAGGGGAAGTTGACCAAACATTCTCTGGAGGGCTGAGAGCCTGAGAAGAGAAGAGAAGAGAAGAGAAGAGAAAGAAAGAAAGAAAGAAAGAAAGAAAGAAAGAAAGAAAGAAAGGAGCAAAAAATCTCCTGGTGTGAGTTTGTATTGAACTGTCTGAATTTTGTGTGGCGCGAATGCAACCTTCTATACAAAAGTGTGAGACCCATCTGTTGCTCTGTCTACTCTTCCTCCCACCTCTGGTATGTGGTTTCCAGCAGTTTGCCCATTATAGAATGTGGTCCTTGGGCTGGAACAGATTGTCCACCCTCCATCTGACTCAAGGATGGGGAACCTCTGTGGCTCAGGACTAGAACCCTTGGCCGGCTGGGGCTGGTGTAAGCTGGAGCCCAGCAACATCTGGCTGGCTCTCAGAGACCCTCACCCCTGATATAACTGATCACGGTACTGTTGAGCTTTTCTCAGTGGACGATGGTGGCTTCCCCCCTTCTTCTCTTTAACATACAATGCAGTTTCCTTGCTCAGAGCACCTGATTGCTCCTGCCAGTGTAAATGAAATCTTGCCATTGGCAGCATCCCGGAAGTTCTTTCCTGCCCTGATCTGAAGCTGAAGCCGATTCACGTTCTTTGTCTTTTGCACATCACTAAAGCGGTGCAGTGTGTGCTTCCTGTTCTGCATTTATTGCCTATTATAATCTTAGCTAAAAATGGCAAAAAGCGCATTTGGTGAAGTGGGAGATCTGGCTCCTTCGACACTGGGATTCTCTTCTCACTTTACAGCTCTGCAAATCTGGCAGAACCCTCATTTGGAAGGATTTAAGAAGGCAAAACACACTGGTTTTTTCATCTTTCTCAAAATGAAGCTCAACTCTCTGCCTTGAAATAATAATCATAATAATTTTTTTAATTATCCCTCCCCGTCTATGTTTGCTTTGGGGCAGAACAGAACAATGCCAAATGCACAGCAATAGTTTATAAAGCCGGTTTCAGGAGCAACGTAGCAGTCTTACTCCCGGGAAGGGGTAGAGGGAATGAAAACCCCTGCCAGGTTGCAATACATCCCTAGGCCTGTTGGTGGGAGTGCCGGCACACGTAGCCGGATCATTCACCAGCTTAAATGAGGCCACCGTTGACCTCTGCCAGGCGGAATAGCCTTTCATTTATCACTGATCACAAGAGTGGAATGAACATATTTACTTGTGTTTTACTTTCCACTTATAATATCCAGTGGCATGGGAGGAAAATGAAAACAATTGTTCATATGGGAAATTTATGTGCTTCATCTGGCTATATGGTTTTCACACTTGTACCAGGGCCACTTAGGAACTGGGATTGCGTTTTACATCTTTAGGCTACATGGAAGTCGCCTCACCCACCCCCAATCTGCTGCTGCGAAAAAACAAAACAAAAACCCTCCAATAACATCTAGCTGTGGTTTTTGGACTGCACGGGAGCGGTTTCGAAGCGCAGACATTTGCAGCTCCTGCAGATGTTCACGTACGATCAGAGAACCAAATTTCTGGGCTTTTTATAGCATCTGTGGCAAACCAACAGCAACCTCCCCTTCTTCCTCTGCCTTCCTGTTGCATGTTAGAACACATGTTAATTTAACTAGGCTTCCTGGGACAGCAGTGATTGGTTCCTGTTATTTCCAAGATTCGGATCCCACAGTTCTGATATAATATGGGGAAAGGAGGTTTGTTTCTCCTGGATCTTTGGGGTAATGCTGTTAGCAGAACACTAAGTGGAATCTAGTTCCTAATGTGTGCCTCTTCCAAGGTATGAGTCATTATTGATACCCACTCTTTCAATTATTTTTTAAAATAGCAATACTTATTTCAGCGGTTAGGTTAGGAATTCTAATCATTCTTATCTTGCTCTAGGTTTATGCAGAAGCTATGCTCATATAACGCCAAACAGGTATATGTTCAATAAAGCTTGCCTAAAAGACACAAGCAATGCTTGCTTTCTGCAGTGGTTAAAGAAAACATTCTCATACTGTAAAAATAATAAAAACAAAAACAACTCTTCTAATTCACAGAAATTGATATTGCTTGTATGCACTATGTTTTCAAAGCAACTGAGCAAAAACAGTAACAGAATCTGATATATATATATATATATATATATATATATATATATATAATCTGTTTTCTAAGTATTTTGAGAATACTTTAGTGATCTTTCACTTGCAAAGGAAGAATGGAAGGAGTAATTTGTTCTATGAATTAAAACAGCATGAACACAGAATATATATTGCTAGCAGTTGCAATCAATGGTGTTGCAATCAAAGGTGTATCTAACATTTAAGATTTTTGTTTTAATAATTGCAGGATTCAGAAGTGCTTTTGTAAGATTTTCTCTCTCAAAATAATTGACAGCAGAATAAGGGGGTCACCTTTAGATAACAGACTTCAAAATGTAATATCTAATGGCTCATTGAATTATTAGAATATTATTATACTATTTCAGTTTTCACATTGGGAGAAGATGTACTTCTGGACATTCCCCAGTAAAAATTCTTACCATTTTAAGTATAAAAGGCAATAAAAACTCAAAGGAAATAATAGTGGGAGTGACTCTATCAAATTGTAAAGGAAATTTCTAAATATTTCACACATTTGTGCAAATGGCATCTCTGTTTGAAACCTAATTGATTGTGAAATACTACAGTATTATAATTATGACCTCTCTACAGCACACTGAATACTTTTTAACTTCTGCTGTATATTTCAGGGTGCCCTAGAGTGATTCCTGTATTTTCAATACAGTTGTACAGTAGGAGGATGACAAAAAGTCTACCGCAGATACCATTTCACAGACTAATATTTTTGGAGGAGCTAAAAATGCAAGCTTGATTTACCTTTGTTCTCTAATTATAAACACATGGGGTTATTTGCCAGAAAAAGCAGGGATAATTACAAATCCTAGACCTTTCCAAACCTACCTATAAACCAAAGATCTATCCTGCTCTGGGTGCTATTGCCAAATTCTCTAGATCTGCAGTTGCCATTTTGGCTTCACACAGACACACTCAATTTGTAGTATGCGCTGCCTTAAAAAAGAAAAAGAAAAAGAAAAAGGGTGATTGTTAAAGTTGTCCAACAGTATCAGAATGCTTTTCATTCTTGAGACTTCCTGCTGAGTGCTACCTTGTTACTCCAGCTCCTCCAAAATGTTTCTTGAGCAAATGGACACACTGCATGCTGTGTGTGTGCGTGCGCGCGCGCATGAGGGCACACACACACGTTCACACATGGATTTTACTATACCGAAAATTAAACATCTCCTTTGACTTGGAATTCCAACATTTAAAATGGCGGTTGCCGTTACAGAATTCCGCACATCTTTTGTTCCAAACCAAATTGCGAAACTTGGCTGTGAATGTATGCTTCCCCAATTCAGATCTTCAGTCTCTTTGCTGAGAATCTGCTCGAAATGACCCATTTTAGAAGTCAGGGCCAAGAACACATTGCCCCCTAATTTAGGTGAACGTTTGCTATGTGTTTTTTTTAAAAAAGCTAGCCTTTTTTAAAAGCTTGAAAGGTAATTTCTTGTCAGATAAAGTTCCGTTAGATGCCAGCTTGTGCATCTGAGCAAACCATTCCTTCAGCTGTGCCTGTTTCCCATTTGCTTTTTTAGAATCTTTCAGTTCTTGTTCAGGTTTTTTAGGGTCCTGCCCCTCCTCCCCTTCTGGCACCTCCCCCCCCAGAAGAAAAGCACGGGTTAAAAGTGTGGCACTTACAGTACCAACTTCATGGCGAGTGCCAGCACCCTTTTTTTGCTGAAAGAAAAGCATTGCTCCCAGGAGTCTTATTACAAAACCATGCCAACTTTTCTTCATTGCATGTGCTAAAGAAGCATTAAGCCAGTGTTCGCTAGAAGTTACTACCCTTTAGATAAAAATGAGCAATCGCAGTTCAGCAAATAAGATGGAAGAAGGGAGCTATCTGTATAAAAGCGTTTGCAGGGAAGGAAGTGGTTTGTTTGATTGCCTTGTGCACATCCCTGTTCAAGCCTGTCCGCTCCTCTGGTGTGGGGAATACACTCGGATTCCATTTGTACAATTGTTACAAAGGGCTTCTGTGAAGGAATTGGAATATTTCTTGTCTTCCGTCCCAAGGTTTTCACACTTCGCAGTGATAAAGACACACTGAAGAGCATTTCACTAATTTCACACTTTTGAGTTCCGAAGACCTCTTATTGCTGGAATTCAAAAGTTAACTTTTTAAATAATTTATGGTAGCAATAATGCATGTTTTCGTTATTGAATTCTATCTCTATAGTTTATCTACTGAACAAAAACCCTCCCTCAGCTAATTAGAACTTACAGTATTTTCCCAGCAGTCTCACAATCAAATTATTCAAAATTGCATTTCTTTATTGCATATTGCTAAAACCCAAGACAAGCAAATATCAAGATAATAAACAATTATTTATTGGAAATTATT
Organism: Podarcis gaigeae; assembly: GCF_964106915.1. NCBI lineage: Eukaryota > Metazoa > Chordata > Lepidosauria > Squamata > Lacertidae > Podarcis > Podarcis gaigeae. Next base: position 29,581,540 of record NC_139684.1, read on the forward strand.
ACCTAATATATAAGATTAACAGCTTGTAACTATTAAGATTAATACATGCGGTAAGCTGTATTTATTATACTTATTTTGCCATAAATATCTTTGCACAAAACATATGTTTATGTATTGCAATTAATGAGAAAAAAGTGTAAGATTAACAATTTATGCCGCATTTTGCGTTAGATTTATGTGCGCTGTAAAACTTATTTATTGCACTTATTAAAAGTATTTAATGATGGACTTTTAGGTGCTATATTTTAATGTGCAAATATAAACTAAAGGAGTATTAAATTACAAAATGGAAAATTATAACTGAAGTCCAAAGATCTAACTGTGTTCTGCTGTAAATCTATTTTAGAGTGATCATCACTGGAGTTGCAGGATCTTAAAATTGTGTTCCTTTCAGTTCATAATCAGTTGCAATGTGCATTCATTTTTTTAAAAAGGTCTCTTTTGCCTTCATTAGAATTAACCTCACCATCTTGTTGTTTAAGGTAAGTACAGGATATAGCAGAAACAGTGGGGTAATTTCCTTTTATGGGAAGGTGGTGAAATATTTGCAAAAGAAAGGAAAGGAAAAGGTTTCAAAACTAGATTCCTTGAAGCTAATTCCATCCACGAAGAGCAAAATACTCTTTCCAGTGAGGGGCTGAGATAGGGGCAAAGAGAAATCTTTCCCTCCCTCTACAACAAATTCTACTTTTCAATTTACTATCTCTCCCCAATAAGCAAAATCAATGTGTCACAGAGCTAATTACAAAGGACTTTATTTCATCAAAAAGTATACTGGAAGCCAGCCCATAAAATTCTCTAATTATTTGACCCCATTTATAAAAATCTGTTAAGTGTTCTCTGTAACCAGAGCAAGCCTTTCCAGCTTTCCAGCTGGCTAGTCTTGAGTACTTGGGTTGAAACAGATTTACACCCTCATTCTAAACCTACCTAAGCCAGGATTTTATTTTATTTTAAAGCAAGGGATTCACATGCATCCAAGATGCCCTTGTTCCTTGAACGAGCAGCACTCCCCTTGCCAATGGTATGGAGGCAAGGATATAATAGGAGGCAGGAACATGGTAGACTCTGGGAGTCATTGATGGACTTCCCTTGCTCTGGCCACCAAATGAGGCGATACCGAGGCTTTCAAGTTTGTGAGAGATTAGTACAGAGGAAGTCAGAGAATGAGGGGAAACAGGCAAGCATGTCACTTTTCGACAGGGGTTCCTACTTCATGCAAACATTTTAACATGGCAATGTTTCTATGCAGGATTGTTTGTCTTCTTAATTGAAAACTGAAGGTTGTATTTCAGCTGGCTGAAGATCTGTTGTTAAGGCTGAATGTGTTTTACAAGATGAACCTTTGCAGTCTGAAGCAAGCACCATGGAGCTGGGTGCAGCTTGCTCCTAGGAAACTCTGCAAAGGACCACAAGGTTGATTCGGGACGTGACCCTAAGTTTCTCCAGCACTCTTGTGACATGTGAATAATCACTACTCTACCCTTTCCTGGCTCACCATTTTATGGCTTATCATCTGATCCTACTAAACCGGGTATCACGTATAGCTGCTCAATGTATGTAAGCTGCCTGCCTTTCTGGACTTTCTTTGAGGACTGTAGAAGCTGTCATCATGAACTCCTGTGCTTGAGAATTCAGCAGCACAGGGCAAACCACTTTGGAAAACTGAGTTGCGTTTCAGGTGCAGAATTTTGTGGTGCATTAATTCAGCATGAAGGAGCCTGTTCAAAAACCATCATTCCCATGAGACCAGGTTACCCAAAGGACTGGCATTCCTACACATGTCCTTGTCTGGACATGGAGATTTGCTGGGAAGGTCCTCTTCTGAACCCACCGCACAGGTCGTGACAGGGCTCCTTTTGGTTGATGGATCCTGTTGAGAGGCTCACCTGGTGCTATCATCCTTCTCTTTTAGGCACCAGGTTAAAACCTATTGATGTGCCCAGGTTTTGTTCAAAAAGTATTTTCTTTTACACCAGGGTATAACTACCTGCTGCTGCTTGACCCCTTCTGGGCTACAGTTCCCAGAGTGGTTTTTTTCCTCTTTGGCAGGGGTAGGGAACCTTTGTCATCCTAAGGGCCACATTCCCTCATAGAGAACCTTTAAGGGGCACATGCGTATGGGGCGTATGGAGCAACAGATGTGACTTGGGGCCCCATCTCTTTGAGACACTTAAAGCAGTATCACACCACTTTAAATAGTCATGGCTTCCCGCCTTCCCCTCACAGAGCTACCATTTCCAGAGTTCTCTGGGAAGAAGGGTTGATATTTACACTGCTCTGCAAGCCAGCCCCAGAAAAGCTGCTCTTAGATGAGTCTACTAGACCTATGCCATTGAAGATGTGGCACAGCCATCACTGGAGAACCACATTGCAGAAGAACCAGAGAAACCAGAGGGTCCCTCACTCCATCACAGCAAGAGAGAGGACCTGGAGAGGACTGGGTCTCTTAAATTATAGTGGCACCTTTCAGGGTTAAACGATTAAGATGCTCCTCCTCCTCCTCTACAGAACTCAATCTCAGATTCTTTCTCACTGAGGCAATCCCAGAGCGCTGTGTTCCTAGCACCAGTCCTCTGAGTTAATTGAACCCACTGGGACTTACTGATGAGTAGACATGTATAGGACTGTCCCTGTTGATCTTCTTTTAAAAACTCAGTTTCTTGAGTCATCTGAGCAGAATGCAACATTAGTGATGGTGTTGATCTTGTCCAAGTTAAGCACTTCCACACCCCTTCGGATCCAACAAGAGATATTTGAGCAACATGCTCAATTCTCCTATTCAAATGAATGGGACATAATGATACCTGCCTTCAGCTGGTTTGTGCCCCCAGTGTTGGTTTTTTTTTTTTAAAAAAATCATTCTGATTTTTGTCAGGTTATTGGACCTACCTGGCCCTTTGCTGAGAGCGCACACTTTTAAAGCAATATCATTTCTCTTTTGTATTTAAAATATGTATATGGAGAAATGGAGGAAAGGGCATGTATAATTTAAATCTGGCTGTTTAACCAATAGTGAGACATTAGAGCCAGTGAACCAAAAAATTCTACTTTCTGCAGTGTTTGCACACAAAATGGCTTCAGGTTTCCAAAGCACACATTAATGGGATGTGTTAAACCTGGATCTTTTTGCAATTATGTGCCATGCTGAAAGAAATACAACACAAACCATGATTTTGGTTATAGGAGAGAGTCCAAGTCAGGAATATATATTCAAATGATAGCTCAGGCGCTAAGGAAACAAGAAATTTTATCTTGGGCTGCACGACCAAGTCCAACTTGTCCAGAATTCTCTTGCTACCCACAGTCAGTCATATACTTCTCTGGGTTCTGGGCAGCAGGATTTCACCTTCTTTAGTTTCTAGGTATATTCAGAATTATATTGCCTTTGTACAAGCCCTGGGTGTCAGTGCTCAGCGGAGCAGGCTGAGCAAACAACACAATCAAAGGGATAGAGCAACTTCCATATGAAGAAAGTTTACAACATCTGGGTTTTTTTTTTTGTTTAGGGGGAAAAGAAGTTGAGCAAGGCAGGGCATGGAAGAGTTGCACAAAATTATGCGTAGGATGAAGAAAGTGGCTAGTGAAAACATTTCCTGCCTCTCTCCTAATACTAGAACTTGGGGATATCCCTTGAAGCAGAATTTGGGAAGATTCAGGGCAGGCGAAAGAATGTCATTCTTCACACAGTGTGGAGTTAAATGGATTCACTCCCACATGAGGCAATGCTGGTCACCAGCTTGGATGGCTTTGAAAGAGGATCCAAGCAAACCCATGAAGAAATGTGGCTGTCTTCTGTCTCCATTGCCAGATGCTGGGAATCACAAGAGTATTTTTGGAATCAGGTTCTTTTCGAGGGCTTCCCACAGGCATCTAGTTGGCTGCTGTAAGAACAAGATGACGGACTAGATGGGCCCCTTTGGGCCTGATCCAGCAAGAGCGCTTCTTAGGTTGTGATGTTCTTATGGACTACTGCAATGCGCTCTACGTGGGGCTACCTTTGAAGGTGACCTGGAAACTACAACTAATCCAGAATGTGGCAGCTAGATTGGTGACTGGGAGCAGCTGCCGAGACCACATAACACCGGTCCTGAAAGACTTACTTTGGCTCCCAGTACGTTTCTGAGCACAATTCAAAGTGTTGAATTTTTTAAAGCCCTAAACGGCCTCGGCTCAGTATATCTGAAGGAACGTCTCCACTCCCATTGTTCTGCCCGGATGCTGAGGTCCAGCGCCGAGGGCCTTCTGGCAGTTCCCTCACTGCGAGAAATGAAGTTACAGGGAACCAGCCAGAGGGCCTTCTCGGTAGTGGCGCCCGCCCTGTGGAACACCCTCCCACCAGATGTCAAAGAGATAAACAACTACCTGACATTTAGAAGACATCTGAAGGCAGCCCTGTTTAGGGAAGCTTTTAATGTGTGACATTTTAATGTATTTTTAATCTTTGTTGGAAGCTGCCCAGAATGGCTGGGGAAACCCAGCCAGATGGGCGGGGTACAAATAATAAATAATAATAATAATAATAATAATTATTATTATTATTATTATTATTACTACTACTACTACGATGGCCTCTGGGAAGGCCCACTGGGTTGATGCCAGTTGTCAGCATCCCTTTTCCTTTTTAAAAAGAAGATTGCATCTAGGCTCCATTGTGTTAGGGCTTAGAGATATTATGGGAAAATGGAAACAGTCGTAGCTGCGACTGCTCTCCCAATTGTGTGCCATCACCTGCCCTCATGGATGCCTGGCCAGTGAACTGAGGAGGGAACCTAAGATGGTGATGGGGATACCCAAAAGGCACATTGTCCAGGCACTGCCCTTTAAATTTAGCTCTCCTCTGGAGGTCTAACTATTGACTGAACAAGTTCCTCTTGTCTCTCTCCTCACACTAGCACCCATACTTCCCAAGTGTCAGGCATGTCTAACCAGTAGATCGTGATCTGCCGGTAGATCACTGGCTGTTCCTGGTAGATCACCCCTCAAAAAAGCTCAACAACTCTGGGCAACCCTCCCCTTCCACCCACCCACCCCATGCCAGTTTTTTTATACTGGGAGTAGATCGCAGTCTCTTGGGAGCTGGACGTGCCTGTGTTAGAGCCTTCCTCCCACCAAGTCCTCAGCACTGCATCGTAAAGAAATCCTCATCCTCCAAAGCACTTTCAGAACCAAAGCGAAGGCAGAATAAAAATGAAGGCAGGTGCCTCGCCTTCAGCTTTGCAAGCAGCCGTCCATGGGCTCTACCTCTCCATAACTCCAGAAGGAATCTGGTCGCATGTACACTTGGTTGACCCTTGCCTTGAATTGTGTGATTTACTCCCTCTCTTTAACTTGGAGAATGATTTTGCAAATCAGCCTCCATGGTGGTGCTTTCAAGATGCTGTGGTACCACACCTCTCATCATCCCTGGCTGCAGACAATGCTGGCTGGGGCTGATGGGAACTGTAGCATACAGAGGGCACTATGTTGGCTACCCCCTGCCTTTATACACACATTGGGATGAGTGCATACACCTGTTCCCTCTACTATGGGATGACAATCCTCAGCTACGTGTGTTGACCAATCCTGTATTATCTATAATAGGGTGCTTATCTTTTGTGTCAATCTTTTGCTTTGTTTTTACCATTTTAACCAGTTATAATTGGATATTATGTTGCTGTAATCTGCCCTGGTGTCTTATGGTAGAGGGTGGACAATAAAGCTTCTAAATAATCAAACAAAACAAATACTGACCTCTGAATACTGTTATCACCTTCGTGCCAAAGAACTGTGCAATTGGTATAATCTTGCAGAAATGGATTACAAATGTGAACATGGGTTTTGGATGCATACTTATACTGGGTTAGATGAAGGGCCTTCTGTCCTAGCACTAGAACATCTAGAGGACTACAGATCAGCTGCTGTGATCTGCACTGCATTTTCCATGCAGAACATGTGCTTTACCACTGAGCTATGTCTCCTCCTTTGAGCCATCTTGTGGAACACCAACCATCTTGACATTGTTAATCTTCCCAGAAGCATTTAATCAGCATAGCCCAGTGCTGTTCAGAATCCTCATGCTCAAAGACATCTACCAGCAACAGCTTTTCTATACACCTGAGGTTGCATGCATGTGCTAAGGAGCCCAGCAGCAGTACTTACAAACAACTGGAGGTGCACTGGTCCCTGCTTCTTCAAAGCATCTGGTGGAATGATGGAGCAGTGTCACAATGGAGAGCGTGTGAAATTGTCACATGGAGTCATGCGTGCAAATCTTGACACTGTTTTTTCCATGCAGGCAACTGACACGGTAATTTCTTCTTTCCCTAAGTAAGTTGAAGATCTGTCTCTATTTTTCTTGTTAATCTTTATTCATGTTAAGATTGTGTGTGTGTTTGTGCATGCACGTGTGCATGCACAGAAAGAAACACCAGTATCAGCCTCCATCTGACAGGCCTCTCCTCTGTAGATCTTTTCTGCAAGGCACCTTCTGATTTGGCAGTATCAGAGGCACTGACACTATCTTTATGTGGCTTAAAACAAAAACCCTAGAAAGACAAAAAGGGGAAAGAAACGTCACCACTCTGAAGGTGAACTTCAGTTGCAATGTCTAACACAGTCTCCACACACCATCTTATCTTTGTCGAGCAAGTTCAGATCATGCAGCAATTGTCCAAAGGCAGATGTGTCCAAGAGAGGAGATTGCATAAATATGCATGTCACACTGTTTCAGATTCTCTCGACATTTCCAATCTTGCTCTGTTGTGGAAACTGTGTGTATGCTTGAAACTTTTGTTATAATGCAGTAGAATTGGCTCATCTATTAACCTGGGATACCTTCTGTTGTAAAAAGGAAGAAGCAGCCACAACACTATGGGGAGGTGTTGGAAACTGACATGCTCAAATTGAGAGAGGTTTAGTTGTTGCTAACCTACCTGTCTCCAAGGAGCTGTCCGCAGTGCTGAACTGTGGCCTTCTCATTACCCTTCCGATGTCCATGAATCTCGGTGCATATTCCTGTTGCTGGATTAGCCAGCAACAGTGTCTAATGGATAATAGTTAGGATATTCCCCTTTCTCCCAACATATTCCTCCTACAGGCCTAGATTTTTGGTTGGGAAAAGATGAGCAGAGTGGTCACGCAGAAAAAGCTCTGACCAGAGTCAAACTGCTTTGACCCAGCTGTTAAACACTTTCATGCAAGACTAAGGGCCATTTCTTGGTATATATTTTGTTTCATTGTATTTTAGAAAATGTATTAGGGCTGTCTCAAGACTCCTTTCCAATGGACCTTTAAAAAACAAACAAAAAAGAAACAAACACAAAAACGAAGATGGTGGGTAGGTGGGTGGTTGAAATGTGACAAAAAGTGAAAGTCATTTGACTTTTGGCACGTTTTGAGGTGGTCTTAGATGTGCTTTGCAAATGGGATTGGAAACATTCCTGAAGCATGATTTTCAGGGGTGTTGCATAGGGGAGAAAAGGATTGCTGTCATATGAGTTCTTGCACTTGTAATCTCAAATGTCCCCATGGCAGCAATATGGAAAAACCATAGAGAAGCAATGTTAAAAGGACCTCAGTGTCTAGAGTGGCCTTTGGCAACCTTAGGTTGGAGGACAACCCCCTTCATTCATGACCATTAACTATGCAGACCAGAGATGATGCAGGTTGTGGTCTAATAATATCTGGTGACCCAAGTTTTGAGAATGGTCTGGAACGGTGAAACTTTTTCCATATGAGAGCTACATTCCCTTCTGCGCAACACACCAGGGGCACATGCCAGTCCTGTGTGGAACCAGAGGAATAGTGGGTGGAGCCATGAATGCACATTTGCAAAGTAAGCTAGTTTCTGCACGCACCAACACACATCTTGCTATCATTCATACAAGGAAGCAATACCCATGTTCAAGGGTGTATTCTAGCAAGACAAAAATGTACAAATGTACAAACCAGCAAGGGGTGTGGCTGGGGAGAGTATGTGCCTTGAGGGACAGTCTCAAGGGTTATGTACAAAGTCTTGGAGGGTTGCATTTGGCCTCCAAGCCTGAAGTTCCCCACTTCTTATCTAGAAGTTAGTAGTGAACCTTACTCATCACACCCTCTGCAGAATCCCCCACCTCCATTAATTCATGCTGCCCTCTTGACTACCTCTTGTTCAATTAGCTTCTTGGCTTTTAAAAATGATCTCAGCTTCCTCCATGGGGTCAAGCTGCACCTGTCAAAGTAGCTCACCAAAGTAGCTAACCGGCCTCATTCATAAATGTTATCGGAAATGAAGGAATGATCTATTTTATCCATGCTCCTTAAATGGATTCCATTTTAGCCCCCACCACGTAGTATTTTTTAACCTCCCCCCCCCCCGCGAATTTATTGACACGGTGCCTAGCACAAGCGCTGGGTTTTTTGCATCATCCTTTTGTCTGCAAGCATATTCACCAGCCGCTTAATTTGTCATAGCCCTGGAGGTATCAAAACTAATGAGCTTTGTTTGAATAGACTTTTTCCAGTTCATCTAGCACACTTTGGGGTAATCATTCAGTTTCTGTTTGCTTCTTGATGTGGAGCATTGTGGGATATATAAGGGAATCACAGTGTTAATTTATGTGGCTTTAAGAAAAACAACAATGCCCAGCCAAATCCTCTAAGCAAACCCTAAAGATTTTATATTGTTAATTTCACTATTTACTGAAGTATTTTCAGTATGTTTCAGAATGTTTGAGTATGTTAAGCATCGTCTAATCTTCACTGTATGAAACTTCCAGAAGAGGTGAATCTGATAATAGGAGCTTTTCCAATTAGCTGTGTTTGGGGGCAACAATTGTAATTCGGAGGTAGCAAATATTTAAGCCTGATTTAGAAGTAGGAAATAAAATGATGAATGTGTGATAATTTCAACAGGAGTAATTGATTTAAAAATCTATTCATTGGGACAACATGGGAGACTCAAGATGACTATTTTTGGTCAGACCATTGCATTTTCATAACCATTCCCTAAGATTTGATGTCATACCACAAACATATACATTTGAAACATGCAAATACACACATCCAAATGTCTGTACTGCATAAGTAATCTCTGAAGGTGTCACACTCTCTGGGACGACACAGGCTTGAAAGCTTGAATTCCTAGGTAGATTTGTCCTGATTCCAATTAGGATGATTCCTGCTTAGGTTATTTGCCACCAACGCTTGCGCGTTAACATATCTTTAATGTACAGGAAGTTTCCAATTATAGACCAAAGGGGGTTTCAAGTGTCTTTTCCAACTAATGGAGGAAGAGCTCTCCCTCCTTCCACCTTAGAATAGTGGGTTTAATTTCATCTATAAAAACAGGTGGGCAGTGCTCTAAATTTGATTGCTAAGCAGCTTGGCGGATCATTATATTTCAACAGTGAATAATAACTTAAGACTTCTTGCGTGAGCCCTTTAAAAAAATGCTTCTTCCATATTTTTACAGCTGTGCTCCCACATTTGTGCCTTGGGACAATAAAGTAAGATTTGCCCTTGTTGGATCAGACTGACATCAACTGGGCTGAGCTATAAAGAGAGCTGGTGTGGTGCAGTGGACTAGAACCTGCAAGAGTGACATTGAGGACTAGTCACTGCCTCTTGGCCTAACCTACCTCACAGGGTCGTTGCGGTGATTGCATGAGTAGGGGGAGAACCACGTGCTGCACCTTGAGCTCCTTAAAAAAAAGCTGGAATGTAAATGCAATCAATCAATCAATCAATCAATCAATCAATCGAGACTGTTATGTGTTTGGGGTGCTAACCTGTGTGCCAGACACCTCTAATCCTTGGACCCAGCAAGTGTTAGAATTTATGGGTGATGAGCCATTAAGGGGGATTAGGAGATTGACGGGAGCTGCCTTACACTGAGTCAGACCATCGGTTCACCTAGCTCAGTATCATCCACAATGACAATGGCTCTCCAGGCTCTCCCATCCCTACCTGGAGATGCTGGGATTCAAGCTGGGACCTTCTGCTTGGAAGGGAAGGCCATAGTTTTGATAGCTCCCTGATCCAGTATACTATTGCCTCCAGCAGTGGACATCCAACTCCGAAATGTGGCATGCTGGAAATGGTTATCTCCTGTTGTTTTCTCCTAATGTCTGGTAATCGGATGTCTATTCCCGCTTTCTGTGTGTGTGAGAGACCCAGTTGCCTAGCTGCCTAGAGATCTATCTTCTATTAATTTGTCCAATCATCCTCAAAAGCTGATGGTTGTGGCACGGAATGAACTCTGTGGGTCATTCACATTAGGATGAGGGACGTCCATCCTTTTGATGGGTCCTTCATTTTCCACTTGAGTTCTCAACTCTGCTTCTCTAGGGTAGATGGAAAGGCTGCATGTTGTTCCCTCAAAAACATGATGTGATAGCACTTCAAGGTGAAAGCATATCTTTCCTAAATAGGTAGGGCTGAGCCAGAGGCCGCAGTCAAGCAGAGAGCTAGGAGAAACCAAGATGGCATCTGCCCATTCCATAATCTGCAGAAGCCAATCAGGGGAAAGCTGTAGCTTAGTGTTAGAGCACATGCTTTGCAAACAGAAGGCCCCAGGTTCAACCCCAAAGAGCAGCTACCAGTCAGTGCAGACAATACTGAGCTAGGTGGACCATTGATCTGCCTCCTTTTAACCTAGCTTCTTGCATGATTGCCAAATCTTACTTCAGCACTGGCAATGGGTTTTGCACCTGTGGTATAGATCTGCCTGGAGCTCCATTAGGGCAAATAGGAGCCACTGACTTCCTCCCACTTGAGTCAAAAAGTCTGTGCTGGCGCATTTATTGGTATCCTAGTTTTAGCTGGAGAATCCGACATCACAAACACTGGAGTCTGAAGACAGGATGGAAAGTGCAATGCTATGACACAAAGAAAGCTTGCAAAACATCAACATTGTATTTGTGTTTATAAATATTAAAAGAGCGGTTTCATGAGAAAAGTGTGCTAAAATATTAAATGAAGTTGTCTGTTCCTTATCACAACATGTTTTTAATGCACTTTCCTTTCTCCAGCCTATGTTTCTCTTTTGAAACATTTACTCACAGCACTTTGAAAAGATTTCTTTTTTTTGGGGGGGGGGAGAGGGAGGCACAGAGGATTTGTTGGAAACTGTCACTCTTGGATTGTTCAAAGCTGAGGAGGAGGTTTCTGGGGACTCTGTCTTAGGACATTCCAACCAAATGACTATCGAGAGGAACCCCAAATGTTAAGGCCGGGAGACTAAACATTCTGTGCAAAATCGAAAGTGCTTCTACCCAGGACTGTTTTGATGTGCATGGGTTGTGTCAAATGTTGCTCTGGTGTGCAAAGATGTCGATGGCCCCTTTGAATCCTGAATTCAACACCCCTACAACCCCCCCCCCCCCAGGGATGCAGGTGGTGCTGTGGGTTAAACCACAGAGCCTAGGACCTGCCGATCAGAAGGTCGGCGGTTCGAATCCCACGATGGGGTGAGCTCCCATTGCTTGATCCCTGCTCCTGCCAACCTAGCAGTTCAAAAGCACGTCAAAGTGCAAGTAGATAAATAGGTACTGTTCCAGTGGGAAGGTAAACGGCGTTTCTGTGTGCTGCTCTCGTTCATCAGAAGCAACTTAGTCATGCTGGCCACATGACCCGGAAGCTGTACGCCGGCTCCCTCAGCCAATAAAACGAGATGAGCGCCGCAACCCCAGAGTTGGTCATGACTGGACCTAAAGGTCAGGGGTCCCTTTACCTTTAGCTTACAGCCCCCTCAGTCTTATTTCTAAATGTAAGGTATGTAATTGTGTGGACAGTCGTGCCTTAGTAAATCTAGTCAACTGATGTACAATAGCCATCTGGAAATGATGTACTGATATGGAGCTATTATGCTTTAGAAATGGAAATATGTGTCCTGATGGTGCTGTGTTATTATTAATAATGATATGGAATAAATGTTGGCCATTTCATGGGAAGCTACCTTACGATAAGCCAGAGGAGTGGTCCATCTCATCCATATTGCACCCTCTGACTATAAGTGGCTGTCCAGGATTTCAGGGAAGAGTGTTTCCCAGCCCTCCCAGGAAATAAAGGTAAAGGTAAAGGCACCCCTGCCCGTACGGGCCAGTCTTGACAGACTCTGGGGTTGTGCGCCCATCTCACTTAAGAGGCCAGGGGCCAGCGCTGTCTGGAGACACTTCCGGGTCATGTGGCCAGCGTGACAAAGCTGCATCTGGCGAGCCAGCGCAGCACACGGAAACGCCGTTTACATTCTTGCCAGAGCGGTACCTATTTATCTACTTACACTGTGCTTTCGAACTGCTAGGTTGGCAGGTGCTGGGACCAAGCAACGAGAGCGCACCCCGTCGCGGGGATTCGAACCGCCGACCTTTCGATCGGCAAGCCCTAGGTGCTGAGGCTTTTACCCACAGCGCCACCCACGTCCCCTTCCCAGGAAATACTAGGGACTTAATATAAGACTTCTGGCATGCAACTCCTGTGGCCCTTCCCTGAATAATCTGGACTCTGGAATACAGTTCTCTTTGTGTGTGTGTTGTCAGGAGAGGGAAGAGACTTTATTGTCTGCATCACTAGGGCAGCCTTTGAACCTCATTTCTGGTCCTCTCTCCTGCAGCAGCTGCTGATGGCCAGAAGGCACATTTCAGCTTCCAAGACCAGTAGGGTCAGGTTCAGTTTGATCTTATATATTATCCCTGTGGTGTTTGGGCTGTCTGAAAGCCCCAGTGAGTGGCTAGTCCACCTCCCAAGTTGCCAGCCCTGATGATGATGAAAACAGCAACAACAAATCATTGCATCAATGCCTGCAAAAAGAGGCTGGGCTGGATCTTGACTAAGTTAGGCTGCTGTCCTAACCCAACCCACTCTGGAGTCTGACTTTTGCTGCTGATCTGTGGCCCCTGGAAGGATATGTGGCCCTTGGGCTGAAAGATGTCCCCCACCCCTGCTATTACATAAGAACACAAGAAGATCCTGCTGGATCAGGTCAGTGGCCCATCTAGTCCAGCATCCTGTTCTTACTGTGGCCACAGTGACGCACAAGCAAGACCTGAGCAGAAGAACCCTCTCCCTTCCTGTGGGTTCCAGCAACTGCTTCCAGCTGGGGAGGCAATCCCTGATACACTGAATTGCTACCCTGGGAAATGACTTCTTGTAGCTTAAGATTTCCTCCTTCCTTTTGGAACTCTTTGGACTGAAGCCAGAGTGCTTACAGCATCTACTGACACATGGGTGGACTTTGGTACTATGGTACCCTGAGCTGGACCAAAATTTGGCACCTCCCCATAGCCTCATGCAGCGCTGAACTTTGGGAAGGAGGCACGAGAGCTTCTGCAGGGTCCTAGAGCCCTCCCACCTCCTTCTCAGAGGAGCAAGTGCTAACAAGGTTTTGGGAAGGAGGCAAGAGGACTCTAGGACCCTGTCTGAGCCCTCACACCTCCTTCCTGTAGCTGGGCAAGTGTTTCCTGGATGCCCTCTCCATTTGGCACCCAGTGCAGGGGAATCGGACATGTTGCCCTAAAACTGCCTCTGCCTGACATGCTGATTTGGGGTGGGAAGATCTTTCTGCACTGCACTGAGGTGTTGGTGGTGGTAGGACATCGTTCAAAGATGCTTCAACAATGCCCTCTGGCAAATTCTTTAGTAAGTGGTTCTGTACCTTTTGTATGTGTTCTGTCACTCGCACAGGTTTCCAGAGCATCAGATGTAATGGAGGAGTCGCCTGGAGAAATGAGTTGGATCCTTTAATCCAATTGCATAAAAATGCAAATTTAAGGCAAGGCAATTAAAAATAGATAGAAATTAGAGCTTTGGCTCGTCTTCCGGTGGTGAGCCCTCCATTGCTCCAGCCTGCACCGTGATTCAATTCATCTGGATCCTGCCAGCAATAGTCAGGCGAGATTTTGATAAAGAACTGCAAATCTGTTCCTCCGCAGCGCCTGTGACTTGCCGCAAATTTCATTCAAGCTGAAGCATCTGTACAATCCCTTGAATAATTTGGAGTTAATCATTTGTACTTCACAGCCTCCGATAGGCCTTAGACTTGGGGGTGGGAATAGATTTGGCTTTTTAATCGCCTTGGATATTGTGCGGCGTGAGATAAATGACACTGACTGTCTGAAATCTACATTCTTGCTTCTGATGCAAAACTGTAATTAATTTTGTGCAGTGTTTCAGAATTGATTGTGGTCACTTGAATTCCTAATTTTTCATCCACTTCAAAGACCTCTCTCTCTCTCTCTCTCTCTCTCTCTCTCTCTCTCCCCCCCCCCTTTAACGGATGTGCTTTCGAGGACGTGATGCTTGCAGATGCACATGTTCTAAATGACTCTTTTTACACCTCCTCTTCAGTAAGGTGAAACAGAGGTCAAGATGTGAGGTTGGTGTCTATCTCTCTTGCCTTCCTTCAGGACTGTTCCTCTGCCACCCCCCCAGCCAATAACTTATATAAAACATAATCAAAACTTATTAAAGGTTGTCTAAAAAGTGGATCTGTCTTCCTTCCCCTCTCTTGCAGGAACACAGAAGACTTCATTCATGGGATTCTATTCAGCATAAAACAATTAGGCACAATTTAGACAATAATTACCCTAATTAACTACACTCTTAATGTTTGTATTGAAGATAATAAAAACATTGTAGAAGTTTGCTGTTTAAACAAGGTCCCCCTAATTTCTGTGTCTTGATAGTTGTGGCATGTGGTTCTTTTGTCTGGTATATTTCACTGTACCAAAAAAAAAAAAAAAAAATATGTCAGTGAAAGATTTAACATTATGAATGAATTTGATTATGCCATTGTCAAAAAAAGCCCCATGCATCACAATTTCTTGTTTTTAATCACTACTGTAAACCTCACAGCCTGGGGGCATAGTTTTAATTTGGGTGCCTTACTAATGAAAAGAAAAAAAAAATAATTGTTTTGCCAGGATTTAATAATAAGCAATAAAATCAGCCAACCAGATTTTACCTCTGCATTCAATCTCTTTTTTATTATAAAACATTTTGGTCCTTTTTTTTTAAGATTACAGGCGTAGATACCGAACATTTTACTAATAAATATTTCAGTTTGCTTATGAAGGCTAATGCTGTCATCTGAATATGGAATTATATTTCTTTCATGCTTCATTATCATTTCATGACAGTAATGACAGTGAGGCGATGGAATATTTACCGGCTTTTCAGAAGACATTTATCCAATACATTTCCCTGAAGGGCACCTAGGCTTAAAGATACATTATCCTTTTATAAAACACTGCCCAGAATCCCAATTTCAGCATCAACCAATCAGAACTTGTTTTGGAAGCAGGAACTGATCAAACAGAAAACCCGACACACACCCTCCAGCCACTTTGGTATTAATCCTGAGATTTGATGGTAGAGGTGCTGAGAATGTGTGCGTGCGTGTGTGGCTATTAGCCTCAATGTTTGAAACCCAGAGTAACAAACATTGCATTGCTTATAGAACTGCTCATTCTCAATCACAGTGGGGAAAAACCAGCTTCCTTCGAATAATGCTTCTTCAACAGACTTGTTTGCGGAGGGAATCCTTAAACTGAGGATGAGGGAACTTGTGACTCTCCAGATGTTGTTGGACTACAGCTCCTATCACAACTGACGGTTGACCATGTTGAGCGGGGCTGATGCGAGCTGGGGTTCAACACAGGATCCCTGCTGTAAGCTTTTGCAATGGAATTCCTGCTCATTGTAGAGAATCGGCTCAGTTTGCACAGCACATTGGAAAGGTTGTACCGTCATTTGTAAGTACATGGTGTGTGGCATCCTACAGAATAACCGTAGGTGTGCATGATCTGCACCAAATGGTTTTATGGCCCTCTCCCCTATTTAGATGGTACTGAGCATTGCTTCACTTCAAAACCATGTAAGCCAGCCCTGATGCATTTGTGGCCCAGACATCTGCCCCTTCCCCTAACCTGTCTTGGTTCTATTTCCAACATCTAGTGGTAAGTGTAGCATCTGAAATTGATATGCTGACAAACAAGGCTTATCATACTGATTTGCTCTTGTGCTACACAAAAATTATAGAAAAGGATGATTTGATGAAGAGCGTCTAAACTATTTATACATATATTTTAGACCACTTTTTCTGCTGGGTACTCAGAATTAGTGCTAAATAGTTCACATGAATCACACGACAGACTTTTCAAAAAATGTCAGTTTTTACAGTCAAAATGGATTGGTTCCTGGGGTTTTATTCATGAGTTCCAGATGCTGGTGGGACCATGAGCGAGAGCCTGTTGTCCTGATGTTCTGCTTGTACATCTCCAAGTGTCACTGAAATCAGAGAAGTAGGCCTAAGGATGAGAGGCTATCCTTCAATCTGCTCCTTTTACCCATTCTCTGGTTGTTGATTCTCTTTGCATGGAGAAGGTCTCAGGCCCCTAAGAATATTAGAAGAGCTTGATGGGTTAGGCCAATGGCCCATCTAGTCCAGCATCCTGTTGCCATAGTGGCCAACCAGATGCCTGTGGGAAACCCGAAAGCAGGATTTAAGCACAAGAGCAACACTCTCTCCACCTGCAGTTTCCAGCAACTGGTATTCAGAAGCATTGCTGCCTCCAACTGTGGAGGAACAGCATAGCTGTCATGGCTAGTAGCCGTTGATAGCTTTCTCCAACATGGATTTGTCTAATCATCTTTTAAAGCCCAGGTTGGTTGTCTAATCATCTTTTAAAGCCCAGGTTGGTGGCCATCACTGCTTCCTGCTTTCCCATCTACAGGTAGGGCTGGGAAAGACCTGCAGTGCCAATACGTGCAGAGCCCAATGAAACAAAGCTCTGACTTGATGTAAAGTAGATTCATTTCTCTCTCTTTTCGCATTATACTGTATTGTTTTAATTAGTGTTTTTATAGTTGTTTTGATTTTGTGTGGAGTGCCCTACCTGGGTGGATGGAGCAGCCAAGTAATTTCGTTGTCCCTGAGAGGGGGCAATGACAATAAAGATATTATTATTATTATTATTATTATTATTATTATTATTATTATTATTATTGCAGTATCAATGTGGACATGTGCATAAGGAATGCAGAGAGGGTAGATGAGCCACATGAATTCAAGAAATTGTGGCAAACACACACACACACACACACACACACGGCTCTGTGCAACATTTGGAAATTAAAGCAACAATACCCATGCAATAATGGAGAATTGCTGATGCATCCATTTGGCTTTAGAACCAGGGTTGGGTAACATGGGACTCGCAAAGGAGGATAAAGAGAACTTTAGGAGCATCCCTAACCAGAGCAGATGGATCTTAGTTTGGCTCCACAATCTCTTGCACCCTTGCTAACTTCTTGAGCATTGCAGTGAACTAGTTGCACAGCTGTGTGCAAGTGACCACTCTATATGCCATCCCTTACTACTGGCCATGCTGGATTGGGGGATTAGGAAATTTTGAACTCATAACATTTGCAATCAGTTGTTGTTCTAAATGGATTTTAATATTGCGTTTTAAGTTGTAACCCAGCCTAGCACTCTAGGGTGAAGGGAAGGCAATTAACAACAACAAGAAGAAGATTATTGCAGGGTATTTTGAGGTAACCATGACAAATTTTTGTGCAGAATGTGGTGGTCAGACTACTTCCTAAGGATGCATGACACCATTCTTAAAACAGCTAAATTGGTTGTCCATCTACTAACGAGCCAGGATCGAGGTCCATGTATTAATTTACAAAGCCCTGACCCAACTTAGTTCCAAGGTACCCCAGGGACTGCCTGAACCCTTATATCCCAGCTAAATCACTGAGATCATGTGCAGAAGCATCACATCATTCCACAAGCTGGTGAGGCTCATTTGACAACAAGAAGAAACCAAGCCTTTAGTGTCATCGGCTCAGTCCTGTGGAACTCTCTGCCACTAGAAATTCAGCAGTTACCTTCTGTTTCATCTTTTAAACACCTGCTGAAAACTTTCCTATTACACCAGGACTATGCAGGCAGTTCAGAAGCCGTCCTTCCACAATAGTTAAAATCAATGTTTGCTTTTAATGGTTTTTATTGTACAGTTTTATGATTTATTGTTGTAAACTGCTTTGATACATATTTTTATGGCATAAGGTAAAGGTAAAGGGACCCCTGACCATTAGGTCCAGTCGTGGCCGACTCTGGGGTTGCGGCGCTCATCTCGCTTTATTGGCTGAGGGAGCCGGCGTACACCTTCCGGGTCATGACTAAGCTGCTTCTGGCGAACCAGAGCAGCACACGGAAACGACGTTTACCTTCCTGCTGGAGCGGTACCTATTTATCTACTTTCACTTTGATGTGCTTTCGAACTGCTAGGTTGGCAGGAGATTCGAACCGCCGACCTTCTGATCGGCGGTTCGGTAAGTCCTAGGCTCTGTGGTATAACCCACAGCGCCACCTGCGTCCCTATTATGGCATAGTGATACATAAATATATTTATAACTAACTAAGTAAAAGACATTTAATTGGGGGGGGGGCAGAAAAATATGTCTCCTTATGACCTGCAGAGACTCTCTCACCAACTTTGCCCACCCGGCTTGCAGAGATTTGAAAGGGCACCCCCACTTTTCATTCAAAACAGTGCTGATTCTGGAGAGAGAGACAGAGTTCCTTCTATGCAATGCTGGCTTTAAACCCAAATCAATCTGTTTACCAGCCTAGGAGAGAAAAGTCGGTGTTGCAGCAGCTTGAGACTGGCTTGGCCCCTTTTAAATTGCTGCGGCTGGCATCTGATGGAACACTTACTTTTCAAAACACACTTTGATCATTGAGCATTAAGCAAAGTGTTGACAAAAAAGGTCATTTGCCTCCGGGGCAGAAATGGAGAGTTCCACATACATAACATGCGGCTGGGTCATTAGAACAAGCAGGATGCCTGATGGATTCTTCCAGCCTCCTTTTCTTCCTTGGCTAGCTTTGAACTTGGCATGAAAATATGTTTGCCGAAGCAAGACTCCTCCCTCCAGTGATCACATGATCCCCTGTGAATTCATGCCAGGCCCTGCTGAGAGAGAGAGAGAGAGCGAGTCCTGGCCTGACATATATTTGAGATCATATTTTTGACATGGGGACTTTGACGGCAGAAATGTTGATGGCCGGCACAAATGGATCGATTTGTTTTTTCCTCAATAGACTGCGGTGTTTGTAGTTAACAGGGGGGAGGGGGAGGGAGGGGTGGGGGGTTGAATAAAGGAGAAGCCGTTGAAACAGTGTTGAATCTACTTCTTAGAAACCTGGGTTATCAAACTCATTAATCTACATGTCAAGAGGCTAGGAATGAATAATTGTGTGTAAGAATTTATCTGCCAACATGATAGCTACTTTTCAGGTCTCTCTTCAGAGTTCTTTCATTGCGCTTGCCTTTATTATATGCTTTGTCTTGTAACAATCCACCCCCCCCCCGTTAGTCAGCTGAGGAGGTATAGAAATATGTACCTCAGCACAACAACCGTTTTGAAACACAGCACTCATTCAGCCTCTTGCACACCCACCCACCAACCCATTGTTTCTGCAGCGACTGACTGGGCATTAGCATCACATAGATGGCATCATAAATAAGTTAATTAATTTTTAACGGCATGAATATTCATTACGTGTGTGAGCACAAGCACACACACACAAATCACAGAGGTCAGCTTTTTAGTGACCTTTTTTTGGCATTTGCCTCACTACCTGGATTATGTTGAAAAAGTGGCATCCAAAAATAAAACAGGCTTTGAAATAAGGTGGTTTGGAATATGTTAAAAAGTCTAGCAGTGTGTTCCTTTTGAAAGCAGACCTAAGGAGTTTGAGTGGCTCCTCCGAAACAACAACAATAATGAAAACACACTTTCTGTACAAGAGCAGACAGGTTGGTTAAGGGCTAAAGGCACTGATGGATTAAATTAATATTGTCTAATTTCCATCTAAAGAGCTAGTTTAAAACCTATAATCTAGCTAGTTCTTCACTGGCATGAAGTTTCAGTGGAATCCGTTAGTAACAGTGGAGTCATGGGGTCATTGAAAAAGGGTCATGATAGCTTGATGGTAGCACCTTTGCTTTGTATGTAAAGGGACCAGGGTTCAATCCCTGGTGATTGCTTTTTAAAAGGATTGAAGGGCTGGGGGAAAGCAATAACTTATTCCCGGGCCTTAGGGAACCTTCTCAGCTTCATTGTGTAGACTAGAACTCATGGGCATCCAATGAAGGTGAATGCTGGAAGATCCAAGACTGAAAGAAGGAAGGATTTCTTTATTATTCTTATTGTTATTCATTAAATTAGTATACCACCCATCATCCAAAGATCACAGGGTGGTTCACAACCTGAAAATACAAAATGGAAACACGAAAAATACAAGTCAAAGCCAACAGAAAGAAACCAATAAGTATCCTCCCATAAACACGTTGAAAAGGCCATAGAATGTGAATCAGCCAAAGGCCTAGTTATAGAGAAATGTATTCACCTGGCACCTATATATGTGCAATGAAGGCACCAGATGAGTTTCCTTGAGGAGAGCATTCCACAAATGTGGAGCTGTTGCAGAAAAGGCCCATTATCATGATGCCAACCTCAGGACTACATGTAGAGGAGGCACACAAAGAAGGGCTTCAGGTGATGATTACAGAGTATGGGATGGTTCATAAGGGAACAGGTGGTCCTTGAGATACTGCTGTCCTGGGCCATTTAAGGCTTTATAGGTCAAAACCAGCACTTTGAATTGGGCCCAGCCAGGACGGGTGCAATACACTCAAACTATCTTGCCCTGGTTGCTGAATTCTGCACCAGCTAAAGTTTCCAAATCTCCTTCAGAGGCAGCCCTATTTATAACTTAATGATTTGGATAATGCTCTGAAGATTAATACTTTCAATTAATGTAAACGGAATGCAGCATGTCCGCTTGCTTTCCCCCAGGGACTTACCTGAGGGAGAACCCTGAAAGAGAGAAGGAGAAGAAGGGAGGGAGAAGAAGACCTGCACCCGGCATTACGCAGAGCACGGCCTGCAGGAGTCGGAAGCGCTGCAGGTATAAGTGGTTTTAACAACGTTGCTCTCGATCCCTGGAGCATCTGGGCCCAGCTTCTGCCTTGTCAGCCACATTTATGATGTGTTCATAATTAAATGTCCGCGGTGCTCACAGTATGCTGACCACAGAGGGGCCATAAGCAGTAAAGATAAATGAGAGAGAGAGATGTAATATTGCTTCACTAGTGGGCCTCGTCTGATGTTCAAGATTGTCACTGATAATTATTAATATGTGACCTGGTTGAGTCTTTATGTGAACCATCACCATCTTAATAAGATAGCAAACTTCTGTCCCTGCGAAGCTTTGCATTCATTGTTGGGCTCCCATTGTTCTTTCTCCCCCCTTTCTTGTTTAAAAACACTTTCAGAACTTTGAGCAGGTTTTTTTTTTAATTAAAAAAAATCTAGGATTTTAAAATATAGCTGGGATGTAAAGATACAGTGGAAGTCAAAGCATTCTCAGGTGCCTGCCTTTTTATCTTCTTGCAGGGGACAGCTGATCTCGAAGCAGGAAGGGAGAAGTGTCTCAAAGGGAAGGTGCCCACAGCACTTGTTCGGAAATCCAAATGTGTGCACAGGTCTAAAAAAGGTTGGTGGCCCCTGTATATGAGGGACAGGAGTTAGGGTAGTGATTCCCAAACTTTTTTTGGGGGCCACCACCTACTTGGTTCCATAAAATCATCCCCAGTGCCCCCCTACCCTATAAGAAGCATAATTCAGAATACCTTGGTTGTCGAACGGAATCCATTCCGGAGGTCTGTTCGACTTCCGAAAATGTTCCACCACCAAGGTGTGGCTTCTGATTGGCTGCAGGAGCTTCTTGCACTCAACCGGAAGTTGCAGAAGCCGCATCGGACATTTGGCTTCCAAAGGACATTTGCAAACTGGAACACTCACTTCCTGGTTTGCAGAGTTCGGGAGCCAAAACGTTCAACTCAGAAGGCATTCGGGTTCCAAGGTAAGCCTGTAGTGGCTTGTATGGCCCACTAAAGAAGATGATAACACCAAAAACAAAATTCAAAGCAGTAACAATTTGTTGCATGTTTATGCAAAATCCAATTTAAACTATTTGGTTTGGTTAACAAAACTGATGAACTTGATCCAATGACACCAGATTTTCAAACCCTGGTAGCCGTTTACACCTCCAGTGCCCCTTAGAGTGACTCCAGTGACTCTTAGAGCCCCCCGAAGTAATCCCCACCCCGGGGTGGTGGAGGTGGTAATGCCCACTTTGGAAACCACTGGGATATGGTTTGTATCCTGCTGAAACAATGATTTGTGAGCCCAAACTCAAAATGGGTGAATTTCCAGGGCATCCCATCAAACAATGTATTTATGAGGACCTGTGTTCAACGGTTTGAGTTGGGGATTTTGAATCCCAGCCTGTGATGTGCAAGATGTTGGAATGAATAATTGTGTAGAAAACACAAGCTGTCCCCCTGCCCAATCCAGTCTTTGGCACAATTATTGTCCATAGCTCACCTGTCAGGCACAATGTGTAATAACATTACACATGGTGGTCTATTTGTTCGGTACCATTTCAGCGCATTCTCCTGCACTAGCCTGGTGTTTCTCTGTGACACAACCAGACTGGACAAAAATTCCCCTTTGTGCAGCTGCAATTATTTGAAATAAATAAGAGATAAAGACAGTTTAAATATTCAGTGAACAGTTTGAACCATGTGGTAGTAGCAATAACAGCATCTCTTCACCTTCAAACTATATTTAAGGAGCACACACAGCACTATCACTTCTTGTGGGTCAAATACTCAGCACGAAGATTCCACTGAGTTTCTCGTGCTCTGGCAACATTTTCCCATCTCTTCCTTCTCCTTGTGTTAGTCATGAGGATGGCCCCATCCAATATGTGATCATGTAACAAACTTGGGGATGCCACAATACCACGTCAATCAATAAAATAGCTTGTTGATCAGTTTTAGGTGTGTCATGTCCTGGAGAACAAATAAGG
The DNA here is from genome assembly GCF_964106915.1 of Podarcis gaigeae. NCBI lineage: Eukaryota > Metazoa > Chordata > Lepidosauria > Squamata > Lacertidae > Podarcis > Podarcis gaigeae. The sequence continues at coordinate 29,604,452 of NC_139684.1, forward strand.
GGAATAGAGAGTGAGGGCAAGCAAGGGCACTTATAAAATACATAGGTGAATTTTTTGAATGCTGATGCATCTCCAAAAAGGTGACATTTTTAATGCAAAGCAAAGGAAGCTGAGTCATTTTGGCTCCATCCTTTAGCCTTTGTTGGAGCCAGTTGTTTTTCTAGGAGCTGTTGGTGGTGCTGAAACTACCTGCCTTGCTATTCTGCTTCCTGGGTTGCAGCCACAGCAGAATCATAGAGTTGTAGAGTTGGAAGAGACCCTGAGGACCATCTAGTCCAACCTCCTGCAATGCAGGAATACTCAGCTGTCCCATAAGGGGATGGAACCTGCAACATTGGCATTATCCACACCATGCTCTAACCAACTGTGTAGAAGTAGCCAAGAAGCAACAAATGGGTAGGTGGCATACCTATTCACATGTCATTTAAAATCACCCAATATCTTTGGGGAAGGCTTGCAGCAAGTCAATGTTCTCCACACTTGGAAGCTGAGGCAGGTAGACACTGATAAATTGGACTTTGATAGTGGTTTATATAACATTTCTCTCCACCCCTCCTGGAAGTGAAACACTTGTTTGCATAGTGGGCACCTGGAGGATTTGTGTGAATGGTTGTTCACCCAACTGAGCGGCATCTGCTCTGTGGACTGGAGAATGGATTGGCTCCCCAACTCAAATGAGTCCCATACACCTGACCTCGATCATATGCAATAAGTTTTTGCAAAGCAGAATTGTCATGGGGACTCACAGGCTTAGGAACATGTGGTTTCTGGGCTCATGTCGTTGCTCTCAAATATGAGGCATGCCTTATCATCTCTGGAACCTTCTTCAATCATAGATCTTAGGAAAGCTACATTTCCCAGGGACTAATTGCAGCTGGTGGACTGTACAACAGAAAGGGATGGGGAAAGACCACCAGTAGTGGGATGAGAGGGGAGGATAAAGGGATCCAGAGGGGCAAGCATGGGTGGTGCTGGGGTCTAAACTACTGAGCCTCTTGGGCTTGCTGATCAGAAGGTTGGCGGCTCGAATCCCTGTGATGGGGTGAGCTCCTGTTGCTCTGTCCCAGCTCCTGCCAACCTAGCAGTTCGAAAGCACACCAGTGCAAGTAGATAAATAGGTACCACTGTGACAAATACCTGCTCCCTTGGCCTGAAAGCAAGATGAGCACCGCAACCCCAAGGTCACCTTTGACTGGACTTAACTGTCCAGGGATCCTTTGCCATTACCTAGAGGGGCAAATTGCTTAGTGGGTAGGGGCTTGGAAATCAATCTGGATTGGCTCCAAAATAAGCTGAGCTATTTTCCTTACAAAACAAATGAATAGCTTGGCTAATTCCAGCAAACCAGTCTGAACCAGGGGGAACCTACCCATAGTATTGCAAGCTAATCCCATTGCTCAGTGCAAAAGGGTGTGATAAAACGAAGGCAGGAAGTTTCATGGCCTGTCTACAAAAGCTTCGCCACTTCAACTTGACCACTGCATGCAAAATACTAATGATACATATTTAAGCAATGTGCGTATATATCAAAGGCAATAGTAGCTTTATGACATGAATAAAAGTAATTATGCTCATTAGCATGATGAACAAATATGCAAACAAACGTTATTAAATGCAGCTATTTATCAAAAACAAATAGTGGGGCACTATATCTTGGTCTGGAAGAGGAGGGCAAGCATTATGTCAAAGTTGGCCTGTCAAGTTCTTCTATTTTAGCACGCCCGATTGACACTAATTGGTGTGGGAGGAGGTGGAGGAAATTTAGAAATACAATGCCGTGCTGAAATTGAAATTCCAAATCACTGTGCGCTAATTACAACTATGTATAACTATGTGACAACTAAGTATAACTAGGCGCTTTTCAAGTCGGAGTCTTAAACAAAGGAATATCATCGAGTTCATCATACTCCAGCAGCAATGAGCAGGTACAGAAGGGGAAGGTGACCTGTCAAATCAATATTTGTAGTGCTGAATGAATCATGTTCACTTGACAGGACATAATTCAGTGTTATTTCCACCAGCTCTACATGTATCCATCTTAACACGCACGTTAAATAAAACCCAACCAAACCCTCCCTTGTCCACTCAAATTCATTATCTCACAATAAACAAAGACAGTTTAATTTCCATGACGTGTAGGTCTGAAACGCTGCTTTAAAATGTACTCATTGCTCTTATTTCCCAGTGAGTCCTTCTAGGTTCCCCCCGCCCTCTGCTAAAACGAATCCCGTCCTTCATCCGCTAACCCTGTTTGAGTTGTGTCCTTTATATAGTGATCGTATCCTTTTCTTTCTGCCCACCCATAACTGCAAAGCACAGACTTGAAGCATTATTATGGGGTGTTGTGATAGAAGCATTCTGTGATTCCCTCGGTCTCTTTCAGGGAACTTTAGTGATGAGTGTTAAACAGTGAAAAATTGAGTGAGACTCTTTTTTTTTTTTAAAAAAGAAGAAAATATATTCTTACCGTGGTTGAGTGCTCATGATCACAATCCTTATTGCTGATTAATGCAAACACTTTATATATACTGGGTACTTTCCATTAAGGTGGGGGCTGGGTGGGTGGGCTGAATTTGGCCCACAGGCTAATCACAAAAGGTTTGCAGAACCTCAGAAAGCCTTTAAAGGTAAAGGTAAAGGTACCCCTGCCCGTACGGGCCAGTCGTGTCCGCCCATGGGTTGTGCGCCCATCTCACTTAAGAGGCTGGGGGCCAGCGCTGTCCGGAGACACTTCTGGGTCATGCGGCCAGTGTGACGAAGCTGCTCTGGTGAGCCAGTACCAGCGCAGCATACGGAAACGCCATTTACCTTCCTGCTATAAAGCGGTACCTATTTATCTACTTGCACTTAAGGGTGCTTTCGAACTGCTAGGTGGGCAGAAACTGGGACCGAAAGACGGGAGCTCACCCCGCCGCGGGGATTCGAACCGCCGACCATGCGATCGGCAAGCCCTAGGCACTGAGATTTTACCCACAGCGCCACCCGTGTCCCTCAGAAAGCCTTTAGGGGAGAAAAAAAATCAAAGGGGTGGGGAAACCCAAAACCACCTAGTAAAGACTGAGCATGGTCAGTGGCCATGGAATGCTGACTGAGACAAAACCAGTGGGAGAGGGAATGTAATGGAGCATCCTGAAAAGGGGCATGTTTAGCTGGATGGCAAACTTATCAGCTGCATTTGAGGCTACAAAAGGACCTGCATATAGCAAACATTCTGAAGGCACATGATATGGTTCTACATGGCTTTGAAAGAGGATCAGACAAATTCATGGAGGAGAGGGCCATCGATGGCTGCATAGTCAGAGATAGCATGCTTCTGAATATCAGTTGCTGGAACCCGCAGGAGAGGAGAGTGTTCCTGGGCTTGAATCTTGCTTGGCGGTTTCCTACAGGCTTCTGGTCGGCCACTGAGAGAACAGGTTGCTGGACAAGATGGGCCATTGGCCTGATCCAGCAGGCTTTTCTTAGGTTCTTATGAAAGGGCTCAGTTCCAGCTCATTCCTTGCTGGAGTAAGTTCAGAGTGCTGTGTTCCTCAGAGCACAGCCTTCACCCTGCCTTGCCGCCAGTTCTGCCTTCACCCTGAACCTCATATTTTGTGTTTAGCCTGGACCTCACCTCCTTCACCCTGGTTGGGCCTTGCAACAACACAGAGCAGGATAGCAAGGTCAGGAAAAAGCAGCATGGAACTGCTGGCTATAAGCAGCCTTGCAATCCAAAGCTATCCTTGAATATACAGTGGTACCTTGGGTTACAGGCGCTTCAGGATACAGATGCTTCAGGTTATAGACTCCGCTAACCCAGAAATAGTACCTCGGGTTAAGAACTTTACCTCAGAATGAGAACGGAAATCGCACAGTGGTGGCGCGGCGGCAGCGGGAGGCCCCATTAGCTAAAGTGGTGCTTCAGGTTAAGAACAGTTTCAGGTTAAGAATGGACCTCCAGAATGAATTAAGTTCTTAAAACTAGGTAACAGTGTATACAGAAACTGTAAGTAAATAACTTCCCCTTCTTTACTGATGGGAACCTCTGTGTGGTTTTATTTACCTTTTTAAGTGATGTTGCGATGTGTGAATGAGACTCCAGCTTCCAAGCTTTTTAACTCTCCTTTTTATTTTTATTTTAAACCCAAGAGGAATGATGGCAGGAATATCCCTGTGCTCCTTTGTTGTGGAGTTCACCCCTCGGTTGTAATCACCATTATTAGAAACAATCCTTTCACCTTCCGGTTGAAACTCCTTCTGTGAGGGATGTAATATCAGCTAATGTCCTACTTAAACTCTGGAAAGTGTTGATGTGATAAATGTTGAACTAGATGTTGTAGTTGCAGTCCTTACTTGGGCAGAGTGATGTAATGGGGGTGGAATGGCATGAAGCTACATCAGGAATGTCGCTCCCTCTCAATCGGAAGTTCATTATTCAGAAGGCAAGTGGGTTACCTTCTTCTCAAGCTCGCGTTCAATTTGGCGAGTGTCATGTCCAGAAATCGTTCCTTTCCTCTCCCCCTCTCCGCCAATCCATGCATGGGGCAACATCGAAATATCACTGGCCATCAACTTCTCTAGCTCCTGCATCTATGGCTATTGAACATCCTCTCCTTTAGGGAGAGCTCATTGATTCCACAGATGCAGGAGATATTTTTGGTCATGTAGAGACATGAAGCGCCAAGGCGCAAATCAGCAGTCATGCTGCTGGAAGAAGCCGAGGGTTTTTTTCTCTCTTTGGCAACTGGGAAATCAAGAGCTCCAGGTATTCTTGTTCCTTTCACTAAGAGTTAAATCCACCTCTCATTGCCTTGCTCGTTTCTGGAACATCATCAGCTTTGAAGCCCGAGCACCACAGAAATCCATTGTCGATCTTATTCATTTCCCCGATTCTCCCCTCCAATTTCTTCATCTGATGCTCCTTTTCTTCCTTAGCTCAAGTTTTGCCCTTTTCTGACTTCCCTCGTACTCCTCAACTTTCTTTTCACCACCACATCTCCAATCTCCCCCTGTCTTCTGCTACTGCCCTTTCTTGCTTTGAAACCTACTTTCATTCCTCTGTTTGCAAAGTTGCCATGCAGGCATTGAAGATTCCCTCTCCCCAGCATGAATCAATGTTGTCTATATGTGTTGGCCAGTGGCACCGCACAGCAGAATTCAGAAAATCTCATATTGTCATCTCATATTGTTTCGGGAAGTGAAATTTGGTAGGTTCACCTTTAAATGGGAACTGAATCGAATTTCTTCTGTGCCCCTGTCTCACCCGTTTATCATACCTGCCAAGTGTCCCATTTTAAGTGGGACGGCCCTGCTTTCTTTGAAGGCACCCCAGGCTCTGCCTTCATCCTGATGTGCCCTGATTTCGCACAGCCTGGGGGTGGGGACTGCTGAAGCAGCTCCTGGGGTGGCACCAGCATTCTGGGGTGGCATCATAGCACCCTTCCGGGACTGCAACTCCCATCAGCCCCCAGGAGAGGGCAGCTAATGTAAATTGGGCAGTAGCAGAAGTGGTGGCAGGTGGCAGTGGCACGTGAGTGAGCAAGTGGGTGGGTGATGGGGGCAGCTGGATGGTGCAGAGGTGTGTGTCTCTCATTTTGCCCTGCCAAAATGTTGGAGGGTATGCATTATATCTGGGTGCAATACATTTGATGGATGTGTGGGTTCTGATGAAGGATATCCCCCCCTTTTTTAAGTGTTAATTTGTGTGGGTCTTACTTTGCAATCACGGTTCACTCAAGTATGGGAAACAGCATTATATGAATGTTTGACTCAGCACAGCTGAGTGATAAGGCCAAAGTAAGAAAGACAAATTTCTGAGGATATGGTCTTTGAGTATATTTACTGCAGCCACCTATGTCACATGTTCCCCTGTGGCAAACTCTACTTCGTGAATGAGATGTTTTTGCAGTAGCCTGTATGATGCTGCTGTATGTGTTTGATGAACTGTATTCCAGGTTTTACTTTGTTTTGTTTGTGTTTGTTTTTCTGTGAAAATCAAGAAAATACAAAAAAGATTATATTAAAAACATATTATTTTGCAATTTACTTTTTAAAAAGATCGGTGCATTTGGGTGTTTTCTTGCTCCTCTACCCATCTCTTCTTGCAACAATGGCAGGGAATTTGGCTCCAGGGTAGCATGTTTATGTCTGTAGGAAATGAACAGATGTTGAGCAAACAAAGCTTTGCTGGTCTCTACTTTTGTTACCGCTACGGTGATGATCAATTGTGAGCACTTCATGGCATAGCTGCATTGGGAAGGATGTTTCAATCAAAAGCGATGCCACTGAGGGACCCAAGCAAATGGCTGAGATTTATTTTATTTTTTCAGCTTGCGCAGTCCTTAAGGATGACACTTGATGCAGTATTTTCAGCCGCATCAACATTCCTTGTATGAGACTCAGCAGTGGGCATTATTTCATTGTGATTGTGGAAAGGAGCTCAATAAATACAACCCTAAACCTCCAAATGCAGGAAGTTGGAAATGAATGACAAGGCTGTAATTGTTCTGTTTTTCCTGAGCACCGTGGAATGGCTGGGTTGGAAGGAAGGCAAAGCGTCTCCCGCCTCCGCCTCCATCCCCTTGATGGCAACGCTCTTAAAATTAGGCCACACAGAGTTAAGGAACCAAAGAGCTGGAAGGCATTGGGAAAGTCATTGGGTCCAAACACAGGAACTACAATGCAGGGTGCAACTACAGCAGGACTAGCCATATGTGGTGCCCTCCAGATGTTGGTACTATAACTCCCATCATCCCTAACCATTAGTCATGCTGGCTGCAGTGGAGAAACTTCTGTTTCCTGCTATGTTCAGGACTCACCCTATTCTTGTGGCTGTCATTTGCTTTGAATGTTGAATTTTAGCAGCTGGCCTAAGGTCACACCCACTGAGCTTCATGGCTGAGTGGGGATTTGAACCCTGGTCTCCCAGGTCATAGTCCAATGCTCTAACCATTACACCATGCCTGCCTTGAGATGTGATGGTAAAGGACAGGTAATAAATCATCATCACCAAGGCCACAACCACCTCTATGGAGGTTCCCTACATCTTTTAGAACCCTAATTTTCCTGGATCAAAAAGCTCCTACTGCAGAAAGTCACCTTCTTAAATTTGATATGCAGATAAAAGATATAAAATATGTAATCACAGAAAGGAGAGGAGGGAAGCTGATAGAAATATAGTTTTCTTTTGTATACATTTTTTAAAAATTGTATATAAAATGAGAAAATTGATTTATTTATTTTTGGGTGGATTTGTAAAAGGGTAAAAAGGTATTGGGAAATGATACATAATGAATTTAAATTTTTTTTTTTAAAGTACTCCCCCACAAAAAACCCAGAGTCCTTTCTCTTGGGGATAATTTAGACTGAAATTCCTAGGTGTCAAAAAAGGTTATGGATGTATGCTGCTACTGCGGCCTGTGTTTTGTTAGCCCCAAAATGGAAAATGAGCAAGGTCCCAACGAAAGAAGAATGGCAACCTAAGTTGACAGAATATGCACAGCTTGCAGACTTAACATCTAGAGAACAAGAACATAAGTTTAAATAAGATTGCGAAACGTGTATTGAATATATGGGAAATAATTGTGTACAGCTGAAAACACTGGCAGCATTAAGATAAATTCTACAGTGTAAACAAGTTTTGACGGGTGCAATAATGGAATACTGAATGGTATAGTTTTTGTAAAATGTTCAGGGATTTATGATATGTAAAATGAACCATGGAAAGAGAAGAAGGGAAGTCATTGATATCTTAAAGATGTAAAATGAGTATTTTAAATTGTAAAACAGAAATCTTAATAAAATAATATACAAAAAGAAAATGGTGTCTTTTGTTTTGTTTTTTAAAAGGAAGCCGCCTTCTTAATAGGTCAAACTTTATAAGACTTCTCTTCCTCCCAGAGGGGAGGAGTTGTGTGTGAGAACCAGCTCCTGTGTCAGCAGCATAACTGTCAACTTACAGATTTGAAAATAAGGGACCAGCAGCCTCAAAAATAAGGGATCAGCAGCCAAAATAAGGGATTTTGCTATTGTAAAGAGTTACATATATTGGTAGGATTGACAGATGCTGTCAATCTGGCATGAGGTGGTTGCGGCGCCATGGCGGCTGCTGAAGCGCCGCCCTTCTGCGTCCCTCCCCATCCCCTCCTCTTCCTCCTCCCTCAGGCCGCCTCCTCAGCTGCCACTACCGCTGCCGCCTCTGGGCTTGCGGGCGGTGTGGGCGAGAGTCGCTCTCTCTCCCTCCCCCCTTCTCTCGGGTGGAACTCGGGATGGAACTCTTTGCGGCAGGACGACGGCACCAGTGTGCGCTCTCTCTCTCGTGGTGGAGGACCCCAAGCTGCTGCTTCCCTGCCGAGCCGGGCAAGCAGGAAACCCAGGAAATTTAAGGGACATCATCAATAAGGGACAGCAGCGGGACACAGCGCTGGGATAAGGGAGTTTCCCACCAAATAAGGGATGGTTGACAGTTATGGTCAGCAGGGGGGCATGTTCGGCCCCCTGCGTCAGCCTTCCCTCAGCTGCCGTGCCAGGCCCAGCAGACAGCCAATAGGGCTGGATGGGGGGCAGAGTTTAGCCGTGCTTAAGTGGCCGTGGCAGCACGGGGCCCCCATTTGGCTTCCTGCGGAATATGTGTGGTGTGTTGGAGGGCAGGTTGTGGCCATCGCCTACCCCTCCCCTTGTTTGGCTATTCCGTTAAAGGAATCTGTGGGCCTTGTATCCCGTCCGATGCCCTGCTGGTGGGTAGGGCCATGGCACGACCCCTGGAGATGTCTGGGGAAGCTTTCAGTTGTATCTTCATCAACAAGCTCCTCCCAGTGCCTAAGCCAATACAGTGGTACTTTGGGTTACATACGCTTCAGGTTACACACTCTTCAGGTTACAGACTCCGCTAACCCAGAAATAGTGCTTCAGGTTAAGAACTTTGCTTCAGGATGAGAACAGAAATCATGCTTCGGTGGTGTGGCAGCAGCAGGAGGCCCCATTAGCTAAAGTGGTGCTTCAGGTGAAGAACAGTTTCAGGTTAAGAACAGACCTCCAGACCGAATTAAGTACTTAACCCGAGATGCCACTGTACCTCTCACATGCTGTAACCAATAAAGTTGTGGCCTTATTTAGCACATTAACTCAAAATACATGTGTCCTTGTGTCTTTCTTATCTCCATGCGGGGTGGTGGGTCCTCGACACACAAAGCACTAAACATGGAGAAGAGGAGACTGAGAGTTGACACGGGAACAATCTTCAAATATCTGAAGGGCTGTCACATGGACGATGGAGCAAATTGTTTTTTGCTGCTGCTCCAGAGGGGAGGCCCCAAATTGATGGTTTCAACGTACAAGAAAGGAGATTGTGAGAAAGCACTGGGGAGAACCTTTTACTGTAAGAGCAGCTTGACAGTGGAACAGATTAGAAGAATCAGAAGGTGGTGGAATTTCTTCGCTGGAGGTTTTCAAGCAGAGGCCATCACGAATGCTTCAGCTGAGATTCCTGCATTGCTGTGGGTTGGGCTAGATGATCCTTGGAGATCCCTTCCAACTCTATCGTGATTCTACGAACTCTTTTGTTACATGCCTAATAGCAACCTTGTTTTTTCCTCTGACCGTGCTTGTCAACCTCCTTCCAGAAAGCCTTCAGTACACATCTAAGCGCTGCCCCAACGCTGTTTATTATTTTCTCGGAGATAGCGGCGGAGCTGGGCCTGATTGGCTTGGCCACTGTCAGCGAAGAGCTCTTAGTGAGTGGTGTCATAGGTCTCCAGAGGGTTTATGGATCTCGACTTCCTTGAATTGGGTTTGACTGCATTAGGAGGGAATTACATGACACAGGCATTAAATGACTGGTTTATCTACTTGGCAGCGTTATCCAGGAGCCTGGCTCCTTTTACAGCTTGTTACTTAAAGACCACAGAGATCGCGGCGTGTCAGCTGATGTGTCACCGTGTGAGAAATATCAAAATAAGCGCAGGATTAAGTCGGGAAATAACATTAGAGGAGGTTTGGCAAAAAAGAAAGAAAAAAGGACACAGTTGTGAGTCCTTATTGGACAAGCCCTTAAAGCTTGACAGGCTCACTGTATTTGGGAGAGAGGATGAATTGTGCATCGTCGTGTTCTAGGATGGAGGGTGGGGGGAGTCATGGAAACAGAAGCAGAAGAAGAGATTCAGCACAAGCTGGTGATTGAGTGTGCAATGTTTTAATAAAGAGGGGTATGGATTTAGATTTGATTCTGTTATTTTTGCTGCGATTGATGTTCACTTTTTGTATCTTGATTTTTATTCTTTATGTGGGAATTGTTTAATTTTGCTCCATACGTTTTGGTATGTTTTTATTGATTATTTACGACTACTTTTCTTACTACTTTTTTGCACTTATCTCTTTTTGTTTTAAGCCTCCTTGAGCAGGGTTTTAACTGTGCAAAGACGGCATACAAATAAACGACTATAATGCATTTTGGCAAAACATTTTCATTGAATACTACTATCCCGGTACTCTTAGGTGCCTGTTAAAAATATTCTTGTTTAGACGAAGTTGCCCAGATGTTTAGAAAGTTAATGGTAATTTTAATCTGGTTTTCTGTCTATTGCTATTTAAACTTTTTGAAAGGTTTAAATTATTGTCATTATTTTATCTTTTTGATAATTGTATGGTGTTTTGTTTTGAGATACTTTTTTCAAAAAAATACAATAAGATTTTAGGAAATAAATTAAGAAACAATAGAGGGCAGTCTGACATTAGAAGGACAGTTAGAAGACAGCCCTTTGTCTAAAGGAGTCTTCTGAAGCTACTGTGGAGAGCAGAAGTTGGGACCTTGGTCTGCATAAGAACAGCCCAATGGATCACACCAATGGCCCATCTAGTCCAACATCCTGTTCTCACAATGGCCAACCAGATGCCTTTGGGAAACCAGCAAGCAGTTCCCAGCAACTGGTATTCAGAAGCATTGTTGCCTCTGACTGTAGAGGCAAAGCAGAGTCATCATGGCTAAAAGCCATCAATAGCCCTCTCCTCCATGATTATGCCTAATCCTCAATTAAAGCCATGCAAGTTGGTGACCATCTCTGCCTACTGCCTCCATAGTTTAACATGCTTTCTTTTATCCGTCCTGAATATCCCAACACTGAGCTTCATTTGATGTCCACAAATTCAAGTGTTATGAGAAAGGGGGGGTGGCGGGTGGGAAGCTTTCCTCCATCTACTTTCTCCGTACCATGGATAATTTTGTAAACCTCTACATCAGGGGTCAGCAAACTTTTTCAGCAGAGGGCCAGTCCATTGTCCCTCAGACCTTGTGGGGGGCCAGACTATATTTTGAAAAATAATAATGAACGAATTCCTATGCCCCACAAATAACCCAGAGATGCATTTTAAATAAAAGGACACATTCTACTCATGTAAAAACACGCTGATTCCCGGACTGTCCGCAGGCCAGATTTGGAAGGTGATTGGGCTGGATCCGGCCCCCAGGCCTTAGTTTGCCAACCCATGCTCTACACTGTCACCTCTTACTTGCCTTTTCTCTAAACTAAAAGGTCTAAACTAAACACATTACTCCATTGCTTCCCATGGATGGAAACTACCCCCAGGTTATCCTAAAGGCAGTGGGGAGGAGGACAGGCCTATTATCAATCTGCTTTCCCTGCTCCTCTATTTGTTTTCTTGCAACTGCACCCTTATAGTACCCCCTTCTGTTCAGAAACCACTTGAATCTGCTGTTTGACTTCCTTTGGCTGCCAATAGCGGCGTGGGGTGCGCGCGCAGAATGCATTGCGACAGAATCCATATTCTATACCGCCACTGGCTCTCTAGAATTCTGTACATTTGTTTCATAAATCACCCTAAATCAGTGTCCCTCGCTATGCCCCGTAGTCCAGCAAGTGTCACAGCCCAGTGGGAAAACATATGCTTTGACACTAATGGAGGGTTTTTGCCAGTGGCTGCTAATACTGAGATTATGACTTTTTGTATTCTCCCTTTTCAACACGGTTGTGTAAAGAGGGAAGGAGGAAGACAGCGTGATCCCTTTCCCCCCTTTGAAATCTTCTAGCAGGTGGAGAAATTCACGTTGCCTGGAGAACATAAAACAAAGGGTAGACTGAGCAGAGATATACAGTTTCCATATACTTTAAAGGAATGGAATCCATCACTCCACACAAACAGACATACCTGCCTTGCGCTCGACGTTTTAAGTGGGAAACAAACAGGACGGAGTAATTGCGGTTTATAATGTACTTTACTTATTATTTTTGTTGTATTGAGTTACACACACACACACACACACACACACACACACACACACATATATTACTTTCCTTAAGACTTTCAAATGAGAGAACACTCATCCCCCCCAACCCAGAGATAAACACAGATATAGGTAGCCTGTTTATGAATCGCTTCTGTTTTTCATTTAAAAAGTGACTGAAATACCTAATATTTGATAAGGGATAAAGAAGCCCTGTAACCACATGAAGGTTACAGTTACTGTGGCACTTGAACCCACAGGAGGCAGGGACGGCCACCAACTTAAATGGCTTTAAAAAAGGATTGGCCAAATTCATGGAAGAGAGGGCTATGGGTGGCTATGGTTGGCCATGATGGTTACGATTGTTTCTGAATACCAGTTGCTGGAAGCCACAGGAAGGGAGAATGCTCCTCTGCTCATGTCTCGCTTGCTGGTTTCCCACAGGCATCTGCTTGGCCCCTGTGAGAAGAAGATGCTAGACTAGGTGCACCACAGACCTGATCCTACAGGCTCTTTTCATGTTAAGGGAGGCTGGTGTCCTTGGTATCTCTGCTTAAAGGGATCAGATAAGAGGTGATGTGGGAAGACCCTTTGCTGGACGTCTTGGAAAACCAGTACCAAATCAGTGTAGACAATACTGGACTCTGCCCTGCTAAAAAACACCTTTCGATGGATAATTTCTGTCTGTATCATACGGATCCTGTTGATTCATGATAAATTTGCATGCAGTGTCATAAGCACATAAAAAGAGCCCCGATGGATCAGGCCAATGGTCCGTCTAGTCCAGCAACCTGTCCTCACTCTGGCCAGCTGGGAGGCCTGTGAGAAACCCGCAAGCAAGTTTCAACTCTGGGAGCCCTCTTCCCTCTTGTGGTTTCTGGAGCACAGCACTCTGAACTTGCCCTAGCAAGGAACAAGCTGAAACTGAGCCCTTTCATAAGGAATAAGAATAGCCTGCTGGATAAGGCCCATGGCCCATCTAGTCCAGCATTTTGTGCTCACAGCGGCCAACCGGATGCCCATTATCAGAACCTAGCAAGAAGGATTTGAGGACAAGAGCACTCGCCTCTCCCGTAATTTCCAGCAACTCATACTCAGAAGCATTGCTGCCCCCAAACATTGTTGCCTTGGGCATTTGCTTTGGGTTCACTATTTCCCTAGCCCTGCACATGTGAATTTCTTTTTGTTCCACTGTTTGCCATTGGCTGAGAATGTGATAATGTACCAGAAGGCGATGTGTAGAAAAGGTCAGTGCCTGGAGAATTGGAGAGCTCGATGCAGAGTGTTAGGTAATGCTTATGGCAACAATTGAGACCCAAGAGGTGGTTCGTTGGCTGCGGTTCCAGTATAGGTGTGCTGCACACAAACCCACACTGCCTTTTAAGCACCTCTATCAGGATAAATGCATTTGTGCCTCATTGATGATTTAGTCCATCTGGGTGTCTTTTGCATGAGCCCAGTTTATTTTTAGCTTACGAGATCATATCCCAGACTTGTCTATTTTTTTTTTTGTAGGATCCTTTCCAAGGTGACATGATAATAGAGCAAACTTGTAGTGGTGAGTGACCTTCTCCAGCAGTAATTTCTTCCTCTGGGCATTGAAATTGATTTTCCACCCTCGTCTTGGCATGTGAAGATTCAAAGCGTGCCCCTTTGCCCCTACTCCCAAGAGCATTCCATGGCATCAAAAGCAGAGCATGCAGGAGCGCTACAGCTTCTGGGGCATTTGTCATGGCGGTGGGAGGATGAACACGAGCGGTGGAGCCAGCTCAGGCTGTTACTTACTGTATCATGACAATTTGTTTTCAAAACGATGAGCTCTTCCGAGGTCAGAATGTTGACCCGGGAGCCTAGTTCTCCATGTATATAAAACCATGTGAAGACACTAAAGCTGTTCCTAGACAGTGCATAGAAACACAGGAAACTGCCTTAGGTTGAGTCAGACCATCTAGCTTAGTATTGTCTACACTGGCTGGCAGCAACGACTCTCTAGGATTTCATGGCAGAGGTCTCTCCTTGCCCTCCCTGGAGATTCAAGGGATCAAACCTGGGACCTTTGGCATGCAAGGTAAATGCAGATCAGCCCAATGACTCCAGCTATTTTTTGGACCACAATTCCAATCTTCCCTGACCACTGGTCCTGCTAGCAAGGGATGATGGGAGTTGTAGTCCAAAACCATCTGGAGACTGAAGTTTGGAAAACACTGGTTTAAACCAACACAGTGGAACTATACTTGCCCTCTTTCCCATCAAAAGAATGGGTATTCCGCTTGTTGTCAGTAGTTAGCTCATGTACCTTATAGAGCCTGGGAGTTATTCTTGGAAGCCTAGTCGAAAACAATCACATGCTTTGCACATTCGATGCAACTGTAAGCTTCTCTGAGACAAGTTGTGAATTGAAGTACGATGATGAGTTTGTTGAATAAATTATTTGCTATGTATTATCACTCGGCTTCAATATTTAATATATTTGGGAATCCTCATTGTATACACAATAAATGGCAATGCTTTTTGTGAGGGTCCTTTTCGTTTTGAAGCAATGGGGATACGTGGGGCTTGACTTTGTGGACGCCAGAATTTTAGGATACCCTTTGGCAGGGAAGAGGGGCAGCTTTTAAAAGGGAGAATTCATTATATAATGAAGACTTCCATCTATCGTTTTATTATTCATTATCTTTAAATGTTAATATTGCTTTGCTTTAGCAGCCCATCACCGAGGAGTGAAAATGGAACTGAACAAATGGCCTTAAAAAGTCACCGTGTCTTCATCTTACAAATGCACAAGCAACACTTTGGTGCAAAATAAAGAGGTACAGGATACATTGTGGAAGTTGTGTTTCCAAGTACAGATAATCGGCCATTCAGCCTTGTGTGAATGGAGGACAGTATTGGAAGGGGGTGTAGGCAGAGAGTCAGGGTATGCTGTTACTGCTCCATAACCACTATGCTCAAGGATGCCATGGGAGAACTTTCAAACTGCACATAAATGAAGAGAGGGTTACAAACAGTATTATGCATTTTAAAAGGGTCACTTGACAGCCTTTCATATTTTTAATGGTGTCAAGGACAGCTCACCTCTGAATCCTAACAGGGACATCAACCAAGATTATGCATTGGCTACATATGTTGGAACAAAGATATTCAGCCCAGCAAGGTAAAGTTCAGCTGCTTTTTTTAGAGCAAATATTGTCCTCTGCTTTGCGCTCAGCCTTCCTGGGCAGGTTAGGTACACCCTACCTATGTTTGCTCTAATTAATACATCCATGGAAATTATGCTCCTGCTGCGTGTCAAAACTCAACTCCCTTTGGTGCTGTTGTTGACCCTCTGCTTGACGCTCATTTAAAAACAACAGTGGCAACCTCATTACTTGTGGTGTGGCATATATCAGTTTGTGAGGAAGGCTTTGGCAGGGCTGTGGTCATTACCAAGAAATCTTGTAAAGTCAAGTCCTCGCAAAGGTTGCGTTTTCTCCCACTAAATACACATTAAGGTGAACGTTCTGTCATGCCTCCACACGGGCAGGCTGGGAATAAATGAGAAAAAGAAGGGGAAGCAATATATCTTCACATCTTTTGATTTCCTGGAGGGAAATCAGCCAGAGTCCTGCTGAAAGGGGCATTTGACATGGAGGCAACTGACAATTTGCGAAGGCATTAGTGTCTACCACTTCACAAAATCATAGAGCTGTGGAGTTGGAAGGGACTCAAGAGTCATCGAGTCATCTAGTCCAACCCCCTGCAATGCAGGAATTACAACTGAAGAATCCCTAACAGATGGCTACCCAACATCTGGTTAAAAGCCTCCAGTGAAGGAGAGTCAATCACTTTCCATGGGAGTTGGTTCCATGTTCGGACAGCTCTCACCGTCAGAAAGTTCTTCCTAATGTTGACTCAGAATTTCCTTTCTTGTAATTTGAATCTAGAGGTCCCAACCTCTGGAGCAGCAGAAAATGAGCTGTGTACATCTTCCATGTGACAGCCATTCAGATATTTGAAGATGGCCATTGTGTCACCTCTCAGTCTTCTCTTCTCCAGGCTATGCCTACCCAACTCTCTCAACCATTCCTCCTAAGCTTGGGTTCCAGACCCTTTATCATGTTGGTTGCCTCCTCTACACATCTCCCAATTTGTCAATACCCTCCTATAGTCTATTTCCCCAGAAAATATGAAACAAGATATATATATATATATATATATATATATATATAAACTTATCTTTTACCTGTTAGCTGCTGCTAAGCTAGAAACTGCCCAACAGTGGTGTTTCCATTCCCATGTCACTCTTGAGGGATGTGGGCGAAAGTGTGGCAACTAGCCCAGACTGATGAGTTTGGGTGAATTTGGTGGCCTTTTCTGGTGTTTGTTACTTGATCAAAGGACACGTTCAACTTCCCCTCTCACTGCTCAATATCTGGAGATACTTCATTTAGGACAGCAATTGCCCATGATTCTTGATATATCCATACCCTCCAACATTTTTCTGATGGAAATAGGGATGTCCTATTTAGTAACAATGATAATAATAATAATAATAATAATAATAATAATAATAATAATAATGCCCTGCCCAACTGACTGGGTTGCCCCAGCCACCCTAGACAGATTCCAACATATATAAAAACATAATAAAACATTAAACATTTAAAAACTTATCTATACAAGGCTGCCTTCAGATGTCTTCTAAAGGTTGTATAGTTCCTTGCATAACTCCATACCATCCAACATTTCTCTGATGAAAATAGGAACATCGAAAGGAAAAGTGGGACATTCCAGGATCAAATCAGAAACCAGGATGGCTTCTGTAAATCTGGGACTGTCTCTGGAAAATAGGGACACCTGAAGGGTCTGCATACCTCATATAATATTTGTATGGTATTTTACAATTTTAGCTTTGAAGTGCTCTCTCCCCAAAGGTGTGAAGCTAAGTATTTGTAGCTCCACTATGTTGTTTTCTCTTGTCATTTTTATTGTATTATCCTTTTCATTGTTCTATTTGTCCTTCCTAGAGGTTCGTAATTGTTTTCTCTAACTATGTAACAAAATGAAGTAAAGACACATTTGATGATTTTTTCAATACTTCTGGTTACTCAATTCTTCTTATGAAATATGGAAAGGGTGCTTCTCAGAGAAGACTGTTCTAGGAATCTGTACAAGCATTAAATCCAAGAGTCATTTTGAAGCCACGTAAGAGGCTGACACAGCCCCTCCTATGGCTTGAAGCTCCCTCCCTTTCTGCCTTGAGATTTCATCCTTGCCTGTGGGGTAGCAGCCCCTTTAACAGGCCTGGCCGAATGGGATTTCATGAATCATTGAAAAAGATGCCGAGCCGCGTGTGTATGTTTCATCAATAATGCAAAGTTTTAATTGCAACATGAACATCGGAGCTTTATGAAGATTGTCCTTTGGAATGTTTGCTTTGCAAAATAATTGGTATCTCCCTGTGAGATAAGGGCAGTATTAGTCACGAGATGTAATTCTGACAGCAAGTTTTACAGTTGGAAACAAAGGAGCAAAAAAAGAGAACAAGGCTGGTGGTTGTGGTGATAGTGTGTGTCTGCTAGGAACAGGAAATGAGATCTGAGGCTTCAGGGTTGGGGCAAATGGATTCCTGCCTAGGAAGTGTGTGGGACCCTGGAAGCATCCTTGGAGCAAATCGCCTGGATAAGGGATTGCCAGCTATTTGTCTGCACCACTTGTGATCAATGAGTTGAATGCAATTCCAGCAGTCATGGTTAAGTTCTACTCTCAGTAGACACAATGAAAAGAATGGACCTAAGTTAGTCACCCCATCCATTTCAATGGGTTCACTCTGAGTCTGAGTAAATATTGGATACAGCCCTTATTGCCTCTGGGAGCTTCACTCCTGAACAGAATGCTCTTTGAGGTTTGGACGGCCACCTGCCAGGGATTCTTTAGTTATGATTCCTGCATTGCAGGACATCTTGGGGTCCCAGACAACACGATTCTATAATTGCCATTTGGAAACTGGAGGAACTTCAAGGCTACAGTCGCACCTTAGTTGTCAAATAAATCGGCTTCCGAACGTCGCAAACCTGGAAGTGAGTGTTCTGGTACGTGAACGTTTTTTGGAAGCCAAACATTTGATGTGGTTTCCGCAGCTTCCGATTGGCTGCAGCAGCCAATCAGAAGCCACGCCTTGGTTTTCAAGCCATTGTGGGAGTCAAACAGACTTCCGGAATGAATTAAATTTGAGAACCAAGGTATGACTGTATAAGCAATCCTTTACATCGCACATATGAATGCCAGAAACAAATGTATCATTTAGGAAACCTGGTGTCAGACTCTCCATTAGCGCTGACCAGGTCATTCCACCATAATTACTGTGGACTGGAATAAGATGGTAATATAGGATATTGAATTAGGTTCATCTGGCTCCAGATGAAAAGTGTCCCTGCCGATCTCGCTCAGTGAAGATGCTCCAACTGTATGTTGGAGATTTGAAGCATCACCCCCCGCCATGTGCCGTTCTTAACGTTGCATTATTTAGGCGGTTTCATATTTCTAGGTGTTTGTAATCTGGCCCTTCACCTTTCAGACAAGCCATGATGTTCGCTTTTGAAGCAGAACTGTGCATGCTCTGTGCAGGTGAATATTAGAAAATCAGTCATTTGTGCCAGGAGCCACACATAATTAGAGGATGTTCTTTTTAAGAGACATGATGTGAGCATCTCAATAGTGATGCACCAAGCATGGCGTGATCTGACTCCCCCTCCCCTTGCATATTAAGAGCCTGAATTCCAGGAAAGAGCAAATTATAGGCAGATTTTGTACAGAAGCTTAAAGTTAGTTAAACAAAACAAAACAAAACAAAACTCTAGTGCTATGCACATATTACTTATGTTTAAGGCACAATCATAACGGGTCTGGAAGCCAAACCGTATGAGGAACGGTTGAGAGAGTGGGAGATGTTCAGCCTGCAGAAGACTGTGTGACAGGACAGCCGTTTTCAAATATCTAAAAGGCTGTCACGTGGAAGATGGAGCAAGTTTGTTTTTTGCTGCCCCTGAGGAGATAGACCCAAGCCTATGTATTCAATGACATGATTCCGACTAAACATTAGGAAGAACATTTGTGACCACAAGAGCTATTTGACAGTGAAACAGACTCCCTTGGAAAGTGGTGGTAGAGATTTTTAAACAGAGGTTGGACGGCCACCTGTCAGGGATTCTCCAGTTGTGATCCCAACATTGCAGAGGGTTGGACTAGATGATGCCTGGGGGCCCCTTCCAACTCTACAGTTCTGTGATTCTGTGTAGATGATGGAGCAGGTCCATGCTCGAACCTCACCCCTGATATCAGGTGTTCTTCCTTTCACAATGATGTTGTGGTTCACAATGGTGTTGCAAAGAAAGCCCAGTTTGGAAGCTCAGGTTTATTTGTTGGGGCTCCGAATGATTGGAAAAGTGGTCTGTCAATTAACCCTGGCAGTGTGCCAGATGATTTCATTGCTCCTCTTCCTAAAAAAGAAACAAACAAACAAAAAACCCCCCGAACTGCTCTTGCAGTTCCCAATCTTTTGTTTATTTAACTTTAATACAGCTGTAAATGGGGAGCCAAGGCTATTAGCTCCAGTTTTCATCAGAGCAGTACCACTGGGAGAGGGATGTTTCCCCCTTTCTTCCTTTTCATCAGTGTAACACATACACACACCTCATAAACCCAAGTGTTGACTATGTACCCCATGAAGGAGTGTGGACCTTGGCAGGTCCCCAGAGTTCCTTACCTGTGACATTTGGATGGAATACTGCAGGCATTGCGATGAGGGAGAGGCCCATGACTTGAGTAAACAGATTCCCATTCTGACAAGTTAGATTAACAGAAGCAATTCCCCTCCCCCAGCATTGTCAGAAAACATGGCGATGAAATGGAGCCATTGGGAGCAATTTTCAAAAGACTGCTTGCCTTTGAAGCAGTGATGAAAACAATGCGGGAACAATATATCCCTAGCTCAACGTTCTGTGAGACAATAATTTTGGCTCAGTTTTAAGTGCCTCTCTGTAACGGGAACATTTTGGGGGAAATGTACTAAACAGAAGAGTTTTAAGTGGAAAGTATCATGATATGTAATTAATTTATGGAACTCGACGACTGAAGACACTGCTACGACCACTGGCCCCAAATTTTGAAAGGGGGTGAGGTAAATGCATGGAGGGAGGGGGGGGTTATGCATGGCTGTTAGAACAACACATTTCAATGCACATTCACTGCATTGTAGAGGGCTGGATTAGATGACCCTTGGGGTCCTGGCCAACTCTACAATTCTATGATTCTGTGATGCAAAAGCAGGGGTACAATGGAATGTGGATTGCTGTGGTGTCCAGCAGGGGACATTTGCTGACATCAGGCACTGGACACATTTGACTGGCCACTGTCAGAAGTAGGATAGTAGAAAGGGGCATCGATTTTCAAAGAATGGCAAAAAATAATTTCAAGATATATCTGGCAGGGCAAGAAACCAAGGATCCAGTTTAAGTTATTAACAGATGCGAGAGAAAGAGGTGGCTTTGCCCTGCCAGATTTGAAATTATATTATGAAGCATCATGCATATGTTGGCTAAAGGAATGGATTAAATTGAGGAGTGGAGAGTTGTTGGATTTAGAAGGATTTGACAACAGATTTGGGTGGCATGCATATCTATGGTATGAAAAGAGGAAAATTCATAAAGGCTTTGAAAACCACATCTTCCGAAGATCATTGATAGAGGTGTGGGAGAGGTACAAAAATTTGTTGGAATCAAGACTCCCCCATTGGATCTCACCATTGGAAGTGATGAGTGTGAACAAGATAAATATGAGGGGGAGGTGGATAACTTATGGAGAATTGATAGTGAGAGAGGGGAGAAAATGGAAAATGAAAACTTATGAAGAGGTGAAAGAATTTGTTTATGACTGGTTGCATTACTATCAGATCAATGAGATGTTTAAAAAAGACTATAAAATGTGTGGATATGAAGGGAAAGAATCAAAATTTCAAATTGAGGTATTGAACAATGAATATAAAAATTTGTCTAAAATGTATAAAATGTTGCTGGAATGGCATACAAAAGACGAAGAAGTAAAATCGGTAATGATACATTGGGCCAGAGATTTCGGTTATAACATACAATATGATGACTGGATGAAATTATGGAATGAAAGGTTAAAATTTATAGTGTGTACCACATTGAAGGAAAATGTAATGAAAATGGTCTATAGATGGTACATAACGCCAGTAAAATTGGCTAAAATGTATAAAACATATAACAAGTGTTGGAAATGTAAAGAAAAAGAAGGAACTTTCTATCATGTGTGGTGGGAATGTAAAAAGGTGAAAGGCTTCTGGGAAATGATATATAATGAATTGAAAAAGATGTTGAGATATACATTTGTTAAAAAACCAGAGGCCTTCCTATTAGGATTGGTAGGTAATGAAATTAATAGAAAAGACTGCAAACTTTTCCAATACGCAGTAACAGCAGCAAAAATACTTCTGGCGCAAAGATGGAAGCAGGAAGAAATTCCAACAGTGGAAGAATGGAGAATGAAACTGACTGAATATGCAGAATTGGATAAACTGACTGGGAAGATTCGTTATCAAAAAGACCAAAAGTTTATTGAGGACTGGGGGAGATTTACAGAGTATCTGAAAGGCATATGTGATGTACAGACAACGCTTGTTGGTTTTGAAGAGTCTCTGTGAAAAATTAAGAAATATTGTAAAAAAGAAGTAAGTGAAAGGTAGAGGAATGGCTAAAGGCAATAGTAAGTTTAGAAATGCGTTAACAAGAGAAACTGTAACGAAAGATTGGCAGAGAAATTGAGGGAAGTCAAAAATTGATGACTGTGTGATAAAGTATGAGTAGATTGTACATGTTTTCATGTTTGAAAAATGAATAAAATTATTTTAAAAAAGAAGAAGTAGGATAGTAGAGGCCAGTGCCTACTGGAACTGGTAGGGTGGAAGGCAGGGAGGCCAACAGTCGGTGGCGCTGGCCAGAGTCAATGACAGGCGGAGGCCACTCTTTCTATTTTGTCCCCATCCTCTTTCTTCCAGCTGAGATCTACAAGGGGCAACTCTGAGACTGAGGAGGAGGAAGCTGGCAGTCAATGTCACCTCCTAGACTAGTTGTAGGCAAGGAGGCAGGCAGGGGCTGGCTGAGAGCAGACTGTCAGGGGCCGGCAGAACCATCATAGCCATGAGGAACAGCATAAATGCTGTTAAAAAGGAAGGTCTAAATCCCATAGGACTGAGTGCCAGCCTGATTTAATAAAATCATAGACCTGTCTGATTTGGAAAGTACCCTGAGGGTCATCTAGTCCAACCCCCTGCAATGTAGGAATTTCAATTGAAGCATCCCTGACGGATGGCCATTCAACCTCTGCTTAAAAACCTCCAATGAAGGAGAGATCTTTATCTTCCGAAGGAGTTCGTCAAACAGCTCTTACCATCAGTGTTGGCAGATTTAATATGGGGTAGCCAACATTATCACCTCCAGATGTTGTAGGGTTGCAGCTCCCACCAACCCCAGCCAACATGCCTAGTGGTCAGGGAATATCAGAGCTGGAGAATATCATGTTGTCTGCCCCCAGTTTAGAAGAATATCAGATAGTAGAGAACTGTCGACTCCACCATTAAGCGCTGAATTAACTTTTCTTTATTAGTGCCACTTTGTTTTGTACGATTCCTTGCAAATGATTCCCCCCCCCCCTTTATTTCCATAACAAGTCCTTGAGTCTGTACTCTGAATTGTGACACCAGGGCTTGTCAGTCAGAGCTTGTCAGTGCAACCTCTGCATAATCTCATCAGGGTTGACCTTAAGGCAATTGGAGCAATTGGGCCAAATTGGGCCCCGCGGACCTCTTCTAAGGGGGCCCCTGCACCAGTGCATTCTAGATGGATTTTATTTATATCTATACGATTTTGCAGACTTTGGCTGTGAACTGGGGCCCTCCAAAAAATAAAAAATAAAAATTCAAGTTGCGCCCCACTGCTTCAAATTGGGCCCCGCTGGCTAGCTCTGAGTCTAATAGTTGCTGGGCCTTAGTCTCCCTGCTCTTGCATGAAGTCTTGGGTTTACAATTTTGGGAGAGGGGAGGCAGCGGCACTGGGGAGAGGGCAGGCTGGTGAGGCCCCCTAGATTCAGAGGCCCTAGGCTTCAGCCTACTTAGCCTATACATAAATCTGGCACTGTCTGAGCCTCTGGGGCAAACAGTGTGATGGTGTGACCATAAGAAGAGCCTGCTGAATTGGGCCAGTGGCCCATCTAGTCCGGCATCCTGTTCTCACAGTGACCAACCAAATGCCTGTGGGAAACCCAGAGCAGGACCCGAGCCCCAAAGCCTTCTCCTCTCCCAAGGTTTCCAGAAACTGGTATGTAGAAGCACCACCAACTCCAACTGTGGAGGCAGAACATAGCCGCCAATAGAGTGGGAACAGGTCTTGCTTCTCACCCAAGATCTGCTCTCTGTGTTGGGGGAAAGCTTCAAATACACTGGAAGGAAGAGTGATTTGTATGTATGTGACGATTTGGGTACCATCCTCTGCCATAGCAACAGCCTATAAACCTCGGGTACTGCTTAGTATCTTTTTAATCTGCTACTTTCAATTAGCAAGGATTATTAAACTGGAAAAATCTTAGATTGCTGCTCGAGCAGCATTATTAGCTGTACCACAATAAAAAGCTGATTGATTTCCAAAGCATGTAGTTACAGTAACTGATGTCGTTTTTATGCAAGAATTTCCTGGCTTAAAGTGACCAGTGCAAGGAAATCCCAGCTTGGGAGGAAATACAAACCACTTCTTCCATCATTTGATATTGTAGAGAAATATATCATATTTGTTGTTGACATAGGGCTGCTTCATTTAGTTAAGCAGTTAAATAACTGGGCTTCTCCTTCCTTACACATGCTTTGGTTTAAAAGGCTCCATGGATGAAATGGGAAGGAGACTTTATTCTCTCTCTCTCTCTCTCTCTCTCTCTCTCTCTCTCTCTCTCTCTCTCTCACACACACACACACACACACACAAATGCGTATAAAAATCAAATAAGGTCCCATTTGTTGTTCTCTTTCACAATAAGTGTGTCATATAAAATCAAAGAGTGTGTGCTGTGTCCTTTAAAATAGTAGCTGTTACTCAAACGCAGACTTGCTCGATTAAAACTTGTATGACTAATTGATCATCAGGCTTCTTTAATCAGGTGACAACCCCACTGATTACATTTGTTACCCTTCTCTTCCCAAGGAGTATGGGGGGAATCCTGCCCCCTTGGTTTTCCCTATACCTTCTTCTTTGCCATTTCCCGGGGCAGGCAGCACGGTCATCAGTCACACATGAAATGAAATGGGCTCGAAAGTGGCTTCTGACTTACAAACGTGGCTTTTCTTCTTCACAAAGAATTTTTAGAGAATTCATCTGATTTGGTCTTGGGCATTTTTTCTGTGCTTTAGGATTTCATATTTATACTTACGTTGCTTGTACTGTACAATTTTCAAATGTGTTGACGGATTAGAAATATTCTTACAGGTCACTTTCTTTGGTGGGATTTAATTGAGTACATAAAAAATGGAAAATTTACACTCATCTCTTTCACAAGTCTCTCAATAAATGTGGGGACAAGTAACATCTAGTTGATTTAACATATAATATAGAGCATTTTATTCTTGATGCTCCTTATGCCTCCCATGTGGTTTCAGTTATAGGTTTATGTTTCTGTATATCTTGTAAGTCAGGTGTGCCACACCTTTCGTTCTCCTATTTCTCATGTTTGTACTCTCCACCTACCTGTCTGTATCTTTTATCACAAATATCTGGATAACCAGCTTCATCGTTTTCCCCACTCGTGAATGTAATATCCCATGCCAGCCTTGGTTTGGTTTAGTTTTTGTGCATTTGCCTCGTGAAGTTTTATTTTTTTATTTGGATAATATGGGTAAAATTAAATAAAAAGTACTTTCAATACTACTGCTACTACCAGCAATAATAAAATGAATATCCTTATGAAATAAATAAATTAATAAAGCAGGCTGTTTTGATGGACTGCATCTCCCAGGCATGCCCCTGCGTTGAATCGGCTCTTGGTGGAGCGAGAGCTCCTGATTAATCCCTTCTAATTTGGCCGCATTTGTACAGCTGTAATGTGGACGATGTTCTTAGGTATTACTCAGGAAACACAAACAGTGAGGGGCATTTATTATCTCCCAATATAGTGTTTGCTGGAGAGAGAGTGCTGAATAAGGTCGTGAGGTATTGCTGCTGTTATCTTTTGAACTAACTGCGCTGGTGTGTTCCGTGGCCAGCCCTGGCAGGGCTCCTTTTTTTGTTCCCATGAATGAATAGGCTATAAATCTGTCGTGTCTGACACCGCCAGCCCCGCTTGAGAGTGCAAAGGGAAAATTTGCAGGAGAATCTTGTGGTCTTTTGCTTGCCTGGAAAATGAGTTCAATAAAATGCAGGCGATTGCTGCTTATTTATAGGCCGAGTGGAAACATCCAGCACGGCCTGTCAGGGCTTTAACTTAGTGTCTCCTCATTTATGCTCGCTCCGTAAAGCAAAACATGGCACTGTAAAAATGCTCATAGAAGGCTGGGAACGATGGGCTAGAAATCGGGTGGAGACGAAAGAGATACGGAGCCCACCCGCGCGTCAATCCTAGAGTCGCGGCATTGGAAATAGGTGGATTCCCAATGCATTTGGTTCAAGGGAGAGATCCTTTCCACTGTCTTGTCAGGGGGACTGAAGCCTGGGTGGATGCTAATTCCTGCTGAATTAAACTGACAGGTGATGCACCTGGCTAATCCCATACAGGAATTCAAGACAGAATGAACATGAGTTGGGAACAGGGGGCTTCCTGCTGGAAGGAGTCTCTAGATGGCTGACCACCTGGAGAAGAGAAGACTGAGAGAGGTAAAATGATAGCCATCTTCAAATACCTGAAGGGCTGTCCCATGGAAGATGGAGCAAGCTTGTTTTCTGCTGCTCCAGAGGGTAGCACCTGACTCCCTCCCCCCCCCCCATGGATTCAAATGACAAGGAAGGAGATTCCAACTAAACATTAGAATTAACTTTCTGATAATAAGAGCAGTCCGATGGTGCAATGGCGCAAGCTTGTTTTCTCCTGCTCTGGAGGCTAGGACCCAAAACATACGGACTGAAGTTACAAGAAAGGAGGAGAAGAAGAAGAGTTTGGATTTGATATCCCACTTTATCACTACCCAAAGGAGTCTCAAAGCGGCTAACATTCTCCTTTCCCTTCCTCCCCGACAACAAACACTCTGTGAGGTGAGTGAGGCTGAGAGACTTCAGAGAAGTGTGACTAGCCCAAGGTCACCCAGCAGCTGCATGTGGAGGAGCGGGGAAGCGAACCTGGTTCACCAGATTACGAGTCCACCGCTTTTAACCACTACACCACACTACACCACACTGACTACACCATTCTGACTAAACCTCAGTAAGAGCTTTCTGTCTGTAAGAGCTGTTCAACATTGGAATTGACTCCCTTGGGAATTGGACTCTTCTGCCTTGGAGGATTTTAAGCAAACATTGGATGGCCACCTGTCATGTATGATTTAGTTGAGGTTCCTGCACCACAGAGGTTTGGACTAGAAGACCCTTGGGGTACCATCCAATTCTACAATTCTATGATTGGATATTTCCTCCACTTGCGTTCAAGCTGTCTCCCAGCTTGTTTCCTTGCCCTAAGCTCTGGAGTATACCAGGAGGCCAAAAGGGGCACCACAAAGTGAGAAAGGGTGCTTAGGGGCGATCATGTCAACAGCTCAAGCCATTTGGATGTTTCAGAGGTTGGCCAGGGCTTCAAAAGGGGTGCCAGTCATATCTGCCTGTCTGAGACCCTTCCTATTAAGAGCACAGGACCATACCTTTCTTGACACTGGTGATCTATGATCTGATCTCCTGGCAGTAAGATGGGCTGTTTTTGAATAGAGCAGAGACGCTGGGAGGAGGGAGAGAAAAAAAGACAGGTGCACGGCAGGTACCTATCTCAGCTCCCTTGTTTTTTTCAGACAGTGAGTACAGTAGCTGATTTTAGGGATGACTTAGATTGGGGAAACAGCATGTAAACCGAATCAGCTGGAACGGGGAAAGAGGGTGGTCCCCGGGCGCGCTGGCCTTAAATGTGTTAGGCCATGCCTCCCCGGCCTGCCGATTGGCTGGCCGGGCAAGTGACGCACCTGAGGATTCCCCTGCTCTCACGGGGGCTAAGAGCCAGCCCCTGCGAACGTGGGAGGGGGTGGGTCCGCAACCCCACCTCCTCACGAGCTCGGAAGTGGCTTTTCAACTGCTTTTTAAAGGGAAAGTGTTTGGGGTGGTTCAAGCACTTATCTACTGGTGTTTCAGCCAGGACAAGTTGGAATGTTTCTAGACATTCCATAACTTCTCTACTGTTGCGTAGATAGCGAGGCAGAGCTCACTTTAATCAACTGAAGTCAGCACATACAACCAATAACTACAGTGGTTTCAAGAGTTCCAGTTTGCATTTGTCTGTGTGTCACCCCCCCCCCCTTTGATGAGTTTATCTGATTTTTGAGGGGAGCAAATTGGTAAAACTGTTCTTTTTGTAAAGCTGTGTGTTCTGTGCTTTAATTTGATACATCATTCATCTCTCTGTGACCACATAAGAGCCTTAAGAGATTATCCAAAGCTGGCTTTGACTTTGCAAATAGATATATTGAGATAGATCTTGCAGTGCATGCTTAAATATTCTTTCTTCCAAAGGAAATGTAGCCTTGGAAATTTTCCACTGAGTCTTGAACCTGCAAGACTACAGCTGGCTTGCAAGTAAATTGCTCACAGAATTGGACAGCGGCTGGTCCCACACTAAGCAAAAGGCTTTCTCCAGCATCTTTGCCATGAGGATGCCATCGTCGTCTTCAGCAATGTGTCACAATTCATAAGATCACCCATCTTGGCTGAAGATGAATCTGCTAATGAACATGAACAAACTAGAAGGTTTGCAGAAGAATGCAACCAAGATAGTAAAAGGATCTGGAAACCAAGTCTTATGAGGGATGGTTGAGGGACCTGGGATATCCAGTCAGAAGAATAGAAGACTAAGAGGTAATAGGATAACCATCTTCAAACATCTGAAGAACTGTCACATGGAAGATCAGGCAAGCTTGTTTTCTGCTGCTGCAGAGGGTAGGACGCAAACGAAGAGATTCCAAAGAGAAGAAAAGAGATTCCAACTAAACATTAGGAAGCTTTCTGGCAGTAACAGCTGTTTGACAGTGGAATCAGTGGCGTAGCGTGGGGGGTGCAGGGGGGGCCGGCCGCACCGGGCACAACATCTGGGGGGGCGCACTCGCACTTGCAGCTCTCTGCCCCTACCTGGCTCACTCACTCTCTCTCACTGCAGTGCTGGCTGTGCGAATCCGATCCGAACCGCTGGGTCGCCGCCCACTGTGGAGGGGGTGGGTGCCAGGCATGCGGTGCGGAGAGCGAGGGACTATCTGGGGGAGGGACAGTGCAGCGGCCGCCCAGCGCAGTGCTGAGCGCAGGAGAGAACCACACCAGACCAGACCAGGTAGCAGCAAGAAGAAGCTGGCAGCGGCGGCAGGTTAGGGGTTAGGGGGCGCAAATTACTTGCCTTGCCCCGGGTTAGGGGGCACATATACTTGCCTTGCCCCGGGTGCTGACAACCCACGCTACGCCGCTGAGTGGAATGGACTACCTTGCAGGTGACTGACTCTCCTTCTGTGGATGTTTTTAAACAGAGGTTGGGTGGCCATCTGTCAGGCATTATTTAGCTGTGCTTCCTGCTTTGCAGGGGGTTGGACTAGGTGGCCCTTAGGATCCCTTCCAATTCTATGATCTCTTCTTTCCACTGTGGAAGAGATGATCACATTTGTTCTTCCACTCTAAGAGAAATTAGGCCGGAAGCTCGCACTCCGAGTATTCATCTACATTCACAACACCTTGTTGTGAGAGTTGCAATGCTGATCACCCTTATTCCAAGTCATTACAAAGCATACACATTGTTAAACTATGGAACTCACTCCCACAGGAGGCAGTGAGGGTCACCAACCTTGATGGATTCAAAGAGACAATTTCATGGAGCAGAGGGCTGTTGATGTCTATGCTCTACCTCCATAGTTAGAGGCAGCAATGCTTCTGAATATTGTTGCTGCAATATAGGGATCTTGGGTTTGGGTCCTGCTTGTGGGTTTCCAGCAGGCATCTGGTTGGCCGCTGTGAGAACAGGATGCTGGACTAGATGGGCCTAGATGGGTCTGATCCAGCAGGCTCTTCTTATGTTCATGCCACTTCCATCCACAGCAAGCTGACCACAAAGAGGAAGTTCAGTATCAGATCAGGAGTTAAGTTGAGTGTTGCTAGCTGTGGATTCCAAGTGTTGGTATGCAATGGGGTTCCACTTTCAGCGGAGACTCCTGCCTTCCCCTGCTTGTAAACTAGCACAATGGATTGCTCCTGCTGGGAGTTTGCCAGGCAACACAAATCACTCGAGAAGCTTAACATGCCCGCTCTGTAACAAATGCCCAATTTAATAGCTGCATTTAGGTGTTCGAGACCCCGTAGTGTTTGCAACAACAGTGATGGCTCTATTATGATAATGCGCGAAAGCTACATTATGAAATAAATGCATTTTAAGGTTTTCCTTGGCAACATAATGCAAGGATCATTCTGCATGTTGGTACTAAAGAATCAAAAACAGTTTAGTAAGTGGATGTGAGCGCTGTTCCTTGTCATCCGGCTAATGGATCTACTGTTGCATTTCTGTTCTTTCCACTTCTCTTGCCTTAATCAATGAAAAATTGTGTGTTTCCCTCCCTTCCCCGGTGCCACAGCACCAGTTATTTCTGCATTCAATAGAAATCCTGCTTCCATTCTTTCAGCATAAAAAACATTTGCCAGTTTGCTAAGTTTTGAGTCATTTGCTTGGTTCTTGGCAATCGAAAAGGGTCCATCTTTCTTGATTAATAACGTGGCATTTAATAAGGAGAAGTTCAGCTGCCAGTGGCGTATTGAAGCTTGAACAAATACAGAAGGTTTTTTGTTCACTGAGCAGACAGCAAACATGCCTTTGTTAGATTTAGTTTGTGGGCTGAGCTGACAATAAATTTTTGGAATTGATAAATAGGGATGGGATGTGCTCAGACGTCATCGCCTCAGCCTTAGAACCGAAGGCAAATCCTGTACATATTTATGAAGATCAAGCCACATCATTAAATATAACCTTCACTGTTTGTTTGTTTGTCTTTCTATCTTTCTATCTACCTTCCTGTCCTGAACTGCTTTACTGCAGGGGCAGAAGCACCATCGTGAAACTCAGAGGGAGAGGAGATAAATAGACTTGGTTCAGCCAGTCAATCACTTGAGAGACAAATCTCTGTCCCGCCCCATGCCACTTTCTGATATGAACCACACAGAAGGAAAGCACAGTAAGACAAGGTAGGAATTATGCAAAACCCATTATCAGGGAGGCCAGGGTCACATATGCAAGGGGGCAGCCTGACCACAAAACTAGTAAGAACTACTTTAGGAGGAGACTAGCAGTGACTGTTAGAGTGAAAAAACAACTCCAGATAAGGTGCAAGGAGGGCCCTGCATGTACAGTAAAAATAATTAGATTGAGTAAGTGTTTCCAAAAACTGTGGTTGGATGAGAGATGCTGTATTGACAGAAGACAGTTGATTATGCATATCTTGCCTATATAGGGTGTGTGCTAATGGAATGCTCTCACATACTCTTTTCGACTCTGTCCTGTAATGCATTACTGAATAAAGTCTGACTAATTGGGAATCTTGTGTGAGCCTCCGTATAGAACTCCTAACCCACAACAGAAGCCACCGGTGTCTATTCAGGTTTTAGCAAGCCCACACACCAATGCCCTACTTGCACATCCACCTGCACAGTGGTCACCCATGACATGGTCAAGCATTCTCCAATGCTTGTAGCTTGTCTTCCATAAATATCTGCATGTGACTCATTTTGAGTGAAAGCAACCTTGTCTTAAAAAGCATCTGTGTTGCTGCAAATGATAAAAGATTTTGTAGAAAGTTTTCTTCCAGTTTTGTCTAACATTCCCAAATTTTCAGTTGGGAAAAAGAAAGAAAGAAATATCCTTCCACTCTCCCCACCCCCACCCCACCTCTTGTCCCTATGAATGTTGTCAATGTTTCAATGGGTCTTCAAACCCCTATGCCAGAAGCATGTGGCCAATAAAACAGAAGCAATTTTATGGGAAGTTTTAGAGTGCTTTTTAAAGCAGCCTGGTTCAGAATTAATGTCCAAGGTGCTAAACACTTCAAAATTTGCAATTGCAAGAAATTTGAAAAGAAGACGACAATACCTCTTGTCCTCTTGGTAAATGAATGGTTTATTAAATGTTGGGAATGCTGTTTGTATGGCTGTGCTGTCACATTTGATTGGGTAGAAGATCAAGGGAGAAGTTTAAAGGAGCCCCCCCCCCCCACATCAGATTCCCTGCAACCCCGTGAAGAGAGCCAGGCTGAATAGTTGCTGGGGTTGGGAAAGGTGGAGGCAGCCCAGAAGCTGCATCTGAGAGCCCCTGTACCACCTGAAGGAAGCTAGGCATTCCTCAGCTGAGCTCCCCGATCCCGCTACTACTTGCATGCAAGCAGGAGTGGAGGCAGGGATCTCTCAGCACGAAGCCTCCACTCCACTTCTGAGAGATCCCCGCCTCCACTCCTGCTTGCACGATCCAGCTCCTGTTCCTGTGCAAGCAGCATCACTGCCTAGCGGAGCAGCCCGATCCCACTCCTACTTGCCTACAACCAGGAATGGAGGTGGGGATCTCTCAGAAGTGGAGCAGGCTGCTGCTGCTGCTGCTGCTGGTGACATCCTTTGCCTGCTCGCTTTCCAGCTGCGGCCCAGTCTTCCCTCACTCAGTGCCGGGGCCACAGGGCTGCATTCAAAATAAAAACTGAAACTTTTCAGAAAACCACAAAGCCAACAGATTTGCAACTTGTGAAAAAGCAGCAACACAACAAATTGAAAAAAGCAAACCAACAGCAAATGAATCAAAATCACAAGAAAACATAAAACAACACTGACACTGACCCTAATTCTCATCCTAACCCTAACCCTAATGCTAACTCTAACCCAGCCCTTCACTCCTCCTACTCCCCTAACCCAGGCACGGAAGCCATGGCTCTGGTGCTGCAGGCTTTGGACGCACGCACGAGCCCTCCTCTTCTCCTCACTCCTCCCCTACCCCAGGCATGGAAGCTACGGCACCAGGGCTGCAGGCTTTGGACATGAGTGCGAGCCCTCCTCTCCTTCTCCCCCACCCCCAACATGGAAGTTCTGGCCCTGCTGGAGCGACAGTGTGCGTGCCCACAGAGAGGGCTCTGAGTGTCCTCTCTGGCATGTGTGCCATAGATTCGCCACCACTGTTGTAGGAGATAAATTTCTATATACACTCAAACACCCCTCTCTACCTTCCACCTAGGCAAGCAAGGAACATTATTGGAGTAAGGACACTTTACCAGCCAAGGAAAAAACACAGGGTGCAAAGCAGGGATGCAGAGGGTTACTATCTGGGGTATGACTGGGGAGGGAATGTGGTTTGGGGAGAGTCTCAAGGGTCAGATAGGGAAGCTTGGGGGTCATGTTTGCACCCCCTCCAGGTCTGAGGCTCCCGATCCCTGACCTATACTTGGGTCCAGCATTAGGTCACAACACCCTTGGTTGCCTGCTGAGTGAGGGCCAAGACTTCTGCTCCAAAGTCATCCCCCCCCCCACTGGTTGGAAAGCATTCAAATTTCCATTCTGGCTTCTGCTGTCCCTTTCCAGACAAAATGCCCATGTCCTATCATTCCTCTCCTGAATTCTTTCCCCCTGCTTCTGTTACACAGTAATGCCTTCTTGATACTACATAAAAACTTTACCAAACTCAAACGAACAAACAACAAAAGAGAAGAAGTTGGGTGCCGCGATTTTGTATGCATTGTTTTGTTTCATTCATTAATTCTTGCTGCCATGCTATATGCTCAGATGAACAATAGCCCTGGCCTGCAGAGATCAATACCAGATCGCTGATAGTGCCTATCTAGTCAAAGAGTAGATTAGTTGATAAATGGGGTGGTCCATACGTTTTGACATCTGTTAGCTGTATAGCCCAGACCAAACCAGCCAAACTAGAGTTCCATCATAAAGGGAGGGGGGAAAAACCCTTCTGGAGGAATAAATAGAATATTTCCTATTTGGTCAAAACCCTATAAATTCTAGCTTTTAAAAAAATAAAATAAAAATCCCTGCAAGTAATGGATTCCTTGTAAGAGAGCAACAAGTCTAGTAACGATTGAGAGAGACTTTGATGATGATGTTCCAACCCTTAGGTTTGGATGCACAAAGGTTATTGTATGAGAACTAGAGCTGTGTATTGGTCAGAACAGGGGTAGGGA
Source organism: Podarcis gaigeae (assembly GCF_964106915.1). NCBI lineage: Eukaryota > Metazoa > Chordata > Lepidosauria > Squamata > Lacertidae > Podarcis > Podarcis gaigeae. The sequence goes on from NC_139684.1 coordinate 29,638,075, forward strand.
ACCTTTGTTCCTCTGGATGCTGCTGAACTACAACTCCCAGCAGCCTTAGAAAACATGGCCAATGACCATGTATAATGGGAGTTGTATTTTGGCTGCCCTTGGAGGGCCAGAGGATCCCCACACCTGGGTGAGAGTGTCAGACGGCCTGGAAGATCCCAGTTCTAATTCCCTCTCAGCCATAATAAGAACATAAGAGTATAAGAGTCCTGTTGGATCAGGCCAGTGGCTCATCCAGTCCAGCATCCTGTTTTCACAGTGGCCAACCAGATGCCCCAATGGGAAGCTCGCAAGCAGAACCTGAGTGCAAGAGCCCCTCCTCTCCCCTCCTGTGGTTTCTAGCAAGTGGTATTCAAAAGTATTACTGCCCCCAATGGTCATGACTTGATGATCTTCAGCTTTCCACAGGATTTATCCTAACTGTGTGTGAGACTGTCTTGTCTACACTGCCAGTCTACACCGCCAGTAAACAGATTTTATGTGCAGTTTTGACTGGTGTACACATTCTTGCAAGCACTTTCCTCTAGCATAATGCATTTTGTAGAATGCGTTTTCATTTGCATGCACACTTTTCTTTTCTCTAATATATGCATTTTCGTAAACATGCTTGGTTGGAGAACTGCATTACAAAATTCAGACGACTGCGAATTTTGTAGAATGGCTGTGTTTCAGTTCTCATACCATTCTGGAAAGTGCAAAATTGGCATTTTCTCCCCCATCCCCAGTCTAATCCTCCAGCAGCAGAAAAATAACGTCCTAATAAAAGAGTGTTGAATAGGCTTAAGTTCAGATATCCTGTCAGGCGTGTGGGGATTGAGGTGGGGTTCCTCCTTCCCCTATGGAATGTCATCCTGGATACCTGAATATTGGTCATTGACCATAATAAAGAGATTGATTGAGCCTGCATATCCTCGCTGACTTTTCTTTCCATGTCTCAGCCTTCAAGGTAGGTACCATATATTGTGGTGCAGGCTACATTTCCCCCTCTCTCCTTTCTAGGCTCAAAACTGGCACAGGAGCTCAAAATGGAGACCTCACACTGATATATCAGTTTTCAACAAACAGACTGAGAAATGAGGGAGAGGCTGAGTGGCTGAATGAAGCACAAAGACTGTGCTTTATTCAAGCTGTCACCATCAACTTGCTGCTCTGTTGGAGTGTCTGGAGTCTGCTTCATTCTGCCCAATGGTAGGGTCGCTCCCATGACTAAGCAGATCTGTGGAAGGCAAGTTACATGAACAGATCTGCCCTCCAGGAGCACTTAAATGGATCCAAGTAGACACTGAGGAGCTTATCTGTGCACACAGAAACACATGAATTCCCACGAGTATATGATGCGTGTTTGGATAAGGCAATGAACTTTTGGGAAGGTGGTTTTTTATGTGTCAGAAGCCATTGGTGAAACTTTGAAATGCAAGTGGTGGCATTTTTAGCAAAGGGACATTTAGGTCCTGGATTGTCTCCACTTGCTAAAGCTCTATCTGCACCCTACATTTAAAGCACTAAGCTACCATTTTAAACAGTCATAGCTTCCCCCCAAAATTCTGAGAGCTGCAGTTTGCTAAGGATCCCAAGAGTTGTGAAGAAACCCCTATTCCTCCTACCATTTTGTGCTAAGTTTGCTGATGATACTAAAAGGACCTCTCCAAACTGAGTAAATGGACAGTCAAATGGCAAAGGTAATTCAATGTAAGCCTGCGGTTCAGTGTAAAGTGATGCATGTTGGGGCATAAACTGTTAATTTCACCTATGCCCTCATGGAGTCTGGGCCAGGAATGAGAGCTTGGGGTCAAAGTACATAGTTTGATGGAGGTGTGTGCAGCAGCCACGAAAAAGATGGACTCCGTGCTAGGGGGAATTGGGAAAAGAACTGAAAACAAAATTGCCAGTAGCGCAACGCCATTATACTAAGGTATGGTGCAGCCACATTTGGAATACCGTGTACAGTTCTGGTTGCCTCACCTCACAAAAGTTATGACAGAATTGGAAAAGGTTCCGAAAAGGGCAACAAGAATGATCAAGGGGGTGGGAGTGGCTCACCTGTGAAGAAAAGGCGCTATGTTACATAGTTAAATTAAGGAGCTTATGAGGGCTATTGATGGCTACTAACCATGATGGCTACTTTACCTCCACAGTTGGAATACTAGTTACAGAAAACCACAGGAGAGTAGAGGGTGTTGCTCTTGTGCTTAAATCTTCCGCAGGGCCTGTAAGACAGAGCTATTCCGCCTGGCTTTCAATTTTAACTTAGCCTGATCCTTTATTCCCCTTCCTTCTTTCCCTCCCCTTTTTATGAAGATTACCTGCTCTGGGATCCCACAGCTAATTCTCCCCAGTCTCCTCCCTGGCCCAAATAGGACTAATTTAGCCAGCTAGCCCTGGTGATCATCTAATGTTTATTGGATGGATTTCCCCCCTAAATTGATTTTTGAATTCTGAATTATTTTTATTCACGTTTTATACTGAATGAATGAATGAATTTATTACGGTCATAGACCAGAAAAAACAACAACGATAGTTTACAAGGGGAGTAATGGTGTCAATTAAAAATTGTAAAGTTATACATAAAATCAATACACATATGCACACACACACACACACACATGCACACACGCACTACAATGTATGTATAGACTTAAAAAATGAGGGGGCTTGTCCAGGGGTCAAGTCTTTTACTTTTTTACAGCTAATGCCCTCCGCTTGATCGCAGCCGCAGAAAATTTGGCCACTTTCAGTGTTACTTCTGGGTTTTTATCTCCTAGTAGGATTTTCAGCCGCTGAGATTCAGATCGACCTGGAAATTTCTGAACGATAGGGGAAATAAACAGTGACCTGATATCCCCATAGAGGTCGCACTGTATTTTATGCTGTTTTTGTTGCAACAATTAAGTGTTTTAAATTTGTTGTTAGATGCCCTGAGCCCGGTTTTCTGAACCGGGAAGGGCGGGGTATAAATACAAATTTATTATTTATTATATATCCTGCTTGCTGGTTTCCCATAGGCAGTTTTTCACCCGTTGTGAGAACAGGATGCTGGACCAGATGGGCTGTTGGCCTGATCCTGCAGGCTCACCTGATGTTCTTACGTTCTCCTTCTTTGTGTGATTTAAAAATCAACCCCTCTTCCCAAGGAACCTTTTTGCCTAAGAGCAGGGTAAGAGTGCTCTTGATAAATAAGAAATCTGGGAAGCAGTAGTGGAATACTGAGTGCTGCTTGTTAAATTAGCAGCATTTCCTTTGACACGCTCCCTTGTTCTTTTCCTTCTCATAAAGCAAAGAAGAAAAAGGGAAAAAAGGTAATAATGGTATTATTTATTTATTGTCTTCCTGTAAGACCTTTCTTGGAAGCTAACTAGCACAGTGGCGTAGCGTGGGGGGTGCAGGGGGGGGGGGCGGCCGCACCGGGCGCAACATCTGGGGGTTAGGGGGCGCAAATCCACGGGCTAGGGGGCGCAAATTACTTGCATTGCCCTGGGTGCTGACAACCCACGCTATGCCACTGAACTAGCATGCAGGAAGGGTCCTTGCCCTCCAATGTGCTGATGCCCCAAAATACAGGTTGTAGCCAATTCTCCCCTCCCATCCATCCAACCCTGGATGTGTATCACAAGCAAGATTACTGTGTATAATGCTAAAAATGGTGCTATTATTATTGCAAAACAAGTCCGTATTTTTTTTAACATCAATTGATTATAAAAAACCTTCATTGGAAAGTAAAAAAAAACAAAAACAAAAAACTATACATTGACTAAGTTCCATTCATAATTTCCCGATTTACACCACGCAGCTAGTCCTGCACTTTGTGCTGTTTGTTGCTGATGCAAAAGTTTGCCCTGGCAGAACACGGACGGCAGGTGCATGAGGAACAGACGCCACACCTTTAAACCTCGTCCGACTCCCCATGCAGATGTGCCAGAACTGACAATGTGGAGCCCTGCAAAATGGCAAATGGTCTTTTTTTTTTTTTTAAAAAAAAAAAGATTCCGAAAAGATGTTATTCTTTATTCATCAGAAGATGTCGCCCTGGGAGTCGATGGGCACAACAGTCCCCTTTCTTCAGACAGATATTTTCTCTCCCCCCCCCCCCATCAATGCTTCTTTCTCTGGTCTATCTACGAAAACAGGAGCGTTATTAACATATTAATGATCAGATGTTATGTGTTAGGCTTGCATTTTTTAAAAGTCCTCTGCCATGTAGGAGAAGGATGGTTTGACAGTCTTAATTCAACACCAGGCAACAAAGCTTATAATGAAATTAACATAAATCCTTGGTGTTAATCATTCAGCATTATTGATAGCCGTATTAAAAGGAAGTATCGCGGTCTTGGACACGCGAAAGGGGAATGCGATGCTTCTTCCAGCTGTCCTGAGATGCTCTGAGCCCATATGGTATGGGCGCACTGGCTTTCCTTTCTAATTTTCCTCCTCCGCTTGAGCTGTCAGCTTACCCCTCTCTCCTCTCCTTCCTCCGCAGGCTGCAGAGTTTACTTTTACTTTTTTATTGTTGTTGCCATGTTTCCCAGCCCCCCCCTTCCCCACTTCTTTCTTCCAGAGTGCCAGATTTCTGGAACAGGTCAAAAATCTATCGGCATCTGCAGCTGTCATCAGTCACGCAAGCAGCACGAGCGAAAGAGCGAGGTGACAACACTGCAGCCGATATTCATCGGTTTTAATTTGGGAAGCTTCACTTTCACTTACGCGCTCGTCTCTAAAATCAAAGAACAGTATTTTCACGCGGTCTGGGTGCCTTAAAGCATTTGCCGGGAGCTGATGCGTTTGGGAGGAGGGGTGTGTGTATGTGTGTGGGGAAAGATTTATGCAACTTGACAATCAAACCATTGACAAGCAAATCTATCTATCATCTCTAATCTATCTATCATCTATATCTATATCTATCTATCTATCTATCTATCTATCTATCTATCTATCTATCTATCTATCATCTATCTATCTATCTATCTATCTATCTATCTATCATCTATCTATCTATCTATATCTATCATCTATCTATCTATCTATCATCTATCTATCTATCTATCATCTATCTATCTATCTATCTATCTATCATCTATCTATCTATCTATCATCTATAATCATCTATCTATCTATCTATCTATCTATCTATCTATCTATCTATCTATCTATCATCTATCTATCTATCTATCTATCTATCTATCTATCTATCTATCATCTATCTATATCTATCTATCATCTATCTATCTATCTATCTATCTATCTATCTATCTATCTATCATCTATCTATCTATCTATCTATCTATCTATCATCTATCTATCATCTATCTATCTATCATCCATCTATCTATCATCTATCTATCTATCTATCTATCTATCTATCTATCTATCTATCATCTATCTATCTGTCTATCTATCTATCTATCTATCTATCTATCTATCTATCTCTATCTATCTATCTATCTATCTATCTATCATCTATCATCTATCTCTATCATCTATCTATCTATCTATCTATCTATCTATCTATCTATCTATCATCTATCTAATCTATCATCTATCTATCATCTATCTATCTATCTATCTATCTATCTATCTATCATCTATCTATCTATCTATATCTATCATCTATCATCTATCATCTATCTATCTATCTATCTATCTATCTATCTATCTATCTATCATCTATCTATCTATCTATCTATCTATCTATCTATCTATCTATCATCTATCTATCTATATCTATCTATCATCTATCTATCATCTATATCATCATCTATCATCTATCTATCATCTATCTATCATCTACCTATCATCTATCTATTTATCATCTTAATCATAAGCACACACACAAGATATACAACAGGTGTGACAATTACCAATTTGGATGGCTTTAAAAGAGGATTCGATAAATTCTCTGAAGGCTCTCAAACAGAGGTTGGGTGGCCATCTGTCCAGGATTCTTTAGGTGAAACTTGAGTGCCCCTTCCAACTCTACAGTTCCATAATTCTTTGGTTCTCAAACATTTCAGAGAGAGAGAGAGAGAGAGAGAGAGAAAGAGAGAGAGAGAAAGAGAGAGAGAGGGGGAGAGCACCTCAAAAACATATGAGCTGCATATGTGAGAGTATGTCAAGCATCCCTTTTGGAATATACATGACTTTGCCTTTTCCATCTTTGCAAGAACTTCATTTGAGCAACTGGAATGCATGCCTTCCTTGTAAGCTTAAAGTTAGCATGGCAGGGACCCTGAACACCCAGGAGTGGCACCCGCCTGCCCATTCAAATGGGTTCCTTAATTTCATGGTTTAAAAAATACTTGAGTTGACCTCCCCTTAATTCCTATATTTTAGCCATTTTGGTGTCATGGCTCAGTAATCGTTCATTAACTGCGGTGCTTTTCAGATGAAGAGCTGAGATGAAAATTTTTCTTAATGATGACAAGTGATGTAATTTAGTTTTATTCCCGCATTACAGTGGTGCCCGCTAGCGCCACTATAGTTAAGGGTCTGTCAGTGGTTCTATTATAAAACACCCCCCTGTTTGCAAAGGGGTATATAATTCACACTGATTCACTCTGGGTTTAAAGCTGCCACTGACGTCTAAGCCCTGGGGGTTGTTTTCACCTACAAATTGGCATGGGTTCTGGGTTAATTGCCAAAACAGTAAGGGTGAAAATATTAATGGAGGGCTTCTCCCCTTTATTGTTTGAGGTATTGACTTGTTGAGATATAGCAAACCAAATATCCATATTTGCCTGTATTATAGTTGGAAACTCTTGATGCTTAAACTCGTACACAATTTGCACTATACATTTAAAGTAATATCAACCATGGCTCCCCCTCAAATAATCTTTTTGGAATTGTTCTCAAATAGAAATATTCTGAAAATCTATCCAGGCTAATATCTCTGATATGTTAGGAGATCATATACCCAAGGAACCAAAAATATTTCTGCTTGGTTATCTAAAAGAGGTTATTCTGGAAAATGATCAAGGAATAGTGTTGAACCTTATAACTGCTAAGATTATAATAGTTAAAAATGGGGGAAAACATGTATCTATTTCTGAATGGATTAAGAAAATTTTGCCCATATGATTAAGCTAACTTGCGTGGCGAAGCCCCGTGACCACCCTATTCCCTAAGGTGCAAATAACTAGACAACACACAGCTTATTGGGTTCTGGGGATCAAATAAGGCGACAACTTTATTGGTTGCAGATGTGAAAGGTTTGGCCATAGGCATTGAGGAAAACAATGGCACATGCCATTTTGCTGGGAGTGTTTCTAAGGGTGAAGGCAGCAAGGGGGGGAAGCCCTATGACCTTAAAGGCCCTGCTAGCTGGGTATTTATTCTTCCCCTGGGTGGGAGCCAAGCACCACTACTGGTCAGTTGGCACCATGCCCAGACGATGCCCTCTATATACCAAATCGGCCAATTTGGCGGCAGGAGTATGATCAGCTGGCCATAGGTGGGTACATAGGGGAGACACAGTGCCTGCCCGCAAAGCCGTCCACCCGGGAAGGACAAACAGACTTATTACAAAAGAATACATAAGCCTAACAGGTTTATGGCAAAATGTGTATTTTCTGAACAACAAGTTCAATGACAGCATCCAACCTTATGCTGCTTTCAACCTGCTGTGGGAGCGACATGGGTGGCGCTGTGGTCTAAACCACTGAACCTCTTGGGTTTGCCGATTGGAAGGTCGGCGGTTCAAATCCGCATGATGGGGTGAGCTCCTGTTGCTCTGTCCCATCTGCTGCCAACCTAGCAGTTCGAAAGCATGCCAGTGCAAACAGATAAATAGGAACCGCTGTGGCAGGAAGGTAAACGCCGTTTCCATGCGCTCTGGCACTTGTCATCGTGTCCCGTTGCACCAGAAGTGGTTTAGACATGCTGGCCACACGACCCAGAAAACTGTCTGTGGACAAACACCGGCTTCCTTGGCCTGAAGTGAGATGAGTGCCACACCCCATCGTTGCCTTTGACTGAACTTAACCATCCAGGGGCCTTTACCTTTTTATCTCAACCTGCTGCTCTCAATAATAAACTAAAGATCAAGAGCCAGTGTGGTGTAGTGGTTAAGAGCGGTAGTCTCGTAATCTGCGGAACCGGGTTCGTGTCTCCGCTCCTCCACATGCAGCTGCTGGGTGACCTTAGGCCAGTCACACTTCTCTCTCAGCCCCACTCACCTCACAGAGTGTATGTTGTGGGGGAGGAAGGGAAAGGAGAATGTTAGCCGCTTTGAGACTCCTTAAAGGGAGTGAAAGGCGGGATATCAAATCCAAACTCCTCTTCCTCTTCTTAACAAAATAAATATATTTTTTTTAAAAAAAGAAACTTGGGAACAGTAGTTTGTTAAGGGTGCTGAGAGAAGGCCCCTATTCCCCTGAGAGAGCTACAGTTCCCACAGCAGGCAAACACCCAGAACTCTTAAAAAACTACAGTTCCCAGGATTCACTGCGGGGGAGCCATGGTGGTTTTAAGTGGTGTGATATTGCTTTAAATGCATAGTGTAGATGGGATGATAGTATTTCAGCAATTGTCAATTCCCCCTCACAGGTGAACACAAAACCCATTCTCTACATTATTTTCCACTAATGCAATTTGGAGGGGAAGCTTTCCTCTAAACATTATCAAGATGGAGGCAGAATTCCCTCTTTGGAGAGGAGGGAAATCCCAGAATTTTATGAAGAACCATGGCTTCTCCTGCAAAATTCTGGGAACTGTAGTTTGTTATGGGTGCTGAAAGGTGTTAGAAGATTCCTATCCCCTTCACAGAGTTATGATTTCCAGAGTGGTTTAACAAATCAATTTCTCTTCCCAGGAAACCTTTTTGGCTAATGAGCAGGAGTTCTCAGGGAAGAGAAATCGACCTTTAAAGCACTCTGGGAACTGTAGTTCTGTGAGGGGAATAGGAATCCCCTAGCAACTCTCAGGACTCTAAACAAACAGTGCTTCCCAGGATTATTTCGTGGAAGCCATGACTGTTGAAAGTGAAATGATCATGTTTAAACATATGGGGCAAATTCAGCAAGGCTGCATTCTGAGTCGAGTTGGAGAAGGTGGGGTTCAAATAGCAGATCCTTATTCCGTTAGTAGTGCCATGAACAGAACAGAACAGCAGCAGCACCACGGCCCACCATCCAGAGGCAAAATTGCTGGAGAAGAAAACAGGATGTTTTTAAAAAATATATAAAATCTTGTGTGTGAGCATGCGCGCAGGTTTTTCCCCTGGTTTTAAAACCTCCAGGGCAGTTAGAAACCCATGTTTTCCATTGAACTGTGTCTCTTTGAAATGCACCAGCCTGACATGTCATTGGCATGACGCGTCTCAGCCTGTTACACTGAAATGGCACATTACGCCGGGTGACGAGACAGGCCGACAATGAAGGGACACGAGGCATCAGCCCGATGGGATGTCAAGCTTGAGGAATTCAAGCCGAGAGCCTCACTTCGGATACACACATGCACACACCCCGCCCCCCATTCAGCTTTGAGATTTGAAACTCAAGACTTTTTTCATACCTTTCTAAAAAAATATATTAAGAGAGACAGAAAAGGCTTCCCGGATCAATAGAGAGGGACTTCCATAGCACCTTCCAAACCTCTTGGAAACAAGCTGGACGTCTGCACACTTTTTCTTGCAGTTGCCTGAGAAACATTGACATCCTTTTCAGATTGCACACTTCGGTTTTCTTTATCCTTCTTGTTTATTTCTTTGCATGTGTTTCATTTTGAACTGAACACGATAGAGGTGTATGAAATTAAACATGGCAAACCTCATGTTGTCACAGCCAGTGTTTCTGTTTCCCATGGAGGAGGAGAGCTGAAGCTCAATGACAGAGCAGCTCCTTTCCATGCAGAAGGTCTTTGGTTCCATCTCCATTGTCATCTCCAGGTAGACTCATGCCTTAAACTCTGGTGAGCTGCTGCCAGCCAGTGTAGATAATTACCGTATTTTTTGCTCTATAAGACTCACTTTTTCCCTCCTAAAAAGTAAGAGGAAATGTATGTGTGTCTTATGGAGCGAATGCAGGCTGCGCAGCTATCCCAGAAGCCAGAACAACAAGAGGGATTGCTGCTTTCATTGCACAGTGATCCCCCTTAATGTTCTGGCTTCTGAGATTCAGAATATTTTTTTCTTGTTTTCCTCCTCCAAAAACTAGGTGTGTCTTGTGGTCTGGTGCGTCTTATATAGTGAAAAATACGGTATATGTGCAGAGCAGGGCAACCAAGATGATGAAGGGTCTGGAAACCAAGCCTAATGAGGAGCAGTTGAGGGAGCTGTGTATGTTTAGTCTGGAAAAGAGATGACTGAGAGGTGGTTTGAGAACCTTCAAATATTTAAAGGGCTGTCACCTGGAAGACAGGGTAAGCTTGCTTTCTGTGCTCTATAGGGTAGGCCCCAACAATGGATTCAAATGACAAGAAATCAGATTCCGACTAAACATTGGGAAGAACTTTTTGAGCTGTTTGGCAGTGGAGTGGATTACTTCAGAAGGTGATGGACTCACCTTAACTGGAGGTTCTTATTTCAGGGCTACCTGAAGAAGGTGGGGCTACCTTTGAAGGTGACTCGGAAATTACAACTAATCCAGAATGCTAGACTGGTGACTTGGAGCAGCTGCTGGGACCACACAACACCAGTCCTGAAGAATCAACACTGGCTTCCAGTACATTTCCAAGCACAATTCAAAGTGTTGGCGTTGACCTTTAAAGCTCTAACTGGCCTCGGCCCTGTATACCTGAAGGAGCATCTTCACCCCCCATCATTCAGCCTGGACACTGTGGTTTAGCTCCAAGGATCTTCTGGCAGTTCCCTCACTGTGAGACATCAAGCTACAGGGAACCAGGCAGAGGGCCTTCTCGTGTCCACCCCGTGAAATGCCCTCCCAACAGATGTCGAAACAAACAAACAACTATTTGACTTTTAGAAGACATCTGAAGGCAGCCCTGTTCAGGGAAGTTTTTAATGGTTGATGTTTTGCTGTGCTTTTAATATTTTGTTGGGTGTTGCCCAGAATGGCTGGGGCAACCTAGTCAGATGAGCAACGTATAAATAATAACATTATTATTATTATTATTATTATTATTATTATTATTATTATTAGACTAAATGATGCTTGGGATCCAACTCAGCAAATCCATGATTCTATAATACAGAGCTAGATGGATGCTTGATCTGTCTAAGACAGCTTCTTATTTCCCTAAGAGAGGAGAGTGTGTTTTGGGAAGATGGGTGCAAAGATAGCAGTGTGCCCCCCACCCCATAACCACATAGAAAGCAACGTTTTCTCCTATTATTTATGCTTCCCTATAGAAGCAACAAAAGTATTTCAATAATCTCCGAAGAGTTTAAGAACAATATACTTAATTGCTATGAGTAATTTCAGAACTAATTAATGTGATAAATCTCCAGAGTGAAGTATTCTTAGTTAATGATCAGCATAAAATGAAATAGGTTAAGGTCTTTCCATGCAAATGTATGTACCGGCAAATGTTCTCCTTGATGTGAAATGGTGGAAATAAACACACGAGTGCAAACACGTGCATTTATAATTAACTACAAAGGTAGACTGGTGTATTCTGCATACCATTAAAAGTGAATGCCATCTTGAACATCATTAACATTGCCTGCGTGTGGCTCATTAAAGTAATGTATCTCTTTTAATTTTTAATAGAAAATGAAACGCAGTTGTGCCACAGATATGATCCACTTAAAAAAACACAAAAACAAAAAGTGAGTTAATGGCACACAATATTTTGGGCCAAGCACTCCTATATTTTGGTTCATGGAGGATAAGGCTAGGATCCATGAAACTATGCTCTGCTGCCACTATAACTAATAGACTAATAGTAATAGACTAATAATAATAGTATTACTATTATTTTTATTTTTATTATTTTACTATTATATTTATTTATATCCTGCCTTTTACCCAGGCAGGGACTCATTACAGATAAAATGGAAACAGCTAGTAACATACCAAAAAAAAACCAATCTTTAAAAAACCAATTGAACATTAATAGAATTAAAACAATATCTATTAGAGCATACAGATAGTTGCAATGAAAACATCACAGCACCAGCCCTTTCCTTATAAACAGCCAATTCTCAAGAGTCTGTTGGAATAAGAAAATCAAGGACAACAAGGAGGAAGCGAGTCGGACTTCTCTAGGAAGGGAGTTCCAAAGTCTGGGGGCAGCCACGAAGAATGCCCTCTCATTATTCTTCTGTGTCCACTGAAGTTAAACACTGGTGGGAAGATGTAGTTGGTAGGAAGTGGAGAGGAAGCCCTTGCAGACAGCAGTGTTGAAAAGGTTTTTTAAAAACAAGAAACCAGAAAGAAGAGGGTTGTATTCTGTTGTCTGCGGCCGAGGTAAAGGCTGCTTCTGAACCATCAAAACAGGTTGTCCCCACACCACAAAATTTTCTGGGTGTCAAAATAACTTGCGTTTCCAGAAGGGGTGATAAGGTGCCCCCTCCGCTTTTGCTACCTCTGAACCAAGAACAAAGAGCAGCCAGTTCAGAGCATCTCACACCTGAAATCTTCATGAAAAATGGTTAATATTTGGGACTTAACCTTCTGGTTTATTTGACCAGAAGCTAGGAGGTGGAGGCAGAACTAGAGCCTTCTAGGCTAAAGCCCAACACCCATTTCATTTATCTAACCACATTCACACCACTCATATAAAGCACTATGATACTAGGTTAGCACTCACTGCTTCCCCCAAAGAATCCTGGGAATTGTAGATTCTTAAGAATGCTGAGTTGTTAGGAGACCCCCTTTCCCCTTCCTGGAGCTACAATTCCCAGAATTCTCAAGGAAGAGGCATTGATTATTACTGCATCTCTGTGAAGCGAATACAACTCTAACCACATTGGCAAATTCAGGAAGCATTGGATGAAGCCATGACAGTTACGATCGTATCATAGAGTGCAAATGTGGCTTCTCTTCTTGTTGTTCTAGAAGGTTTTTCCAGATTTAGAACTACTGAATTGCTTCCTACATTGCCCTTGCAAACTTTATATTTCAAACACTTAACCCGCCCCCCCTCCCACTGTACAAGTCTGAGAGCGAGAAAAATAACACACTTGCAGACAAAAATCTCAGTCGATGACATTACTGTCACCTGCTTAAAACAGTATGAAGTTCTTCAAGTATCAGAATAATCTCTAGGGTTCACTATTTTCCATGAAAGCATTTATTTCAGTCAAAATACTTCAGGTTTTTTCCTCTACACTGACACTTCAAAAAGACTAAAAACATGTCATTTTAAAAAGGAAGCATTCCCTTTCTGTACAAATAAAACACACTCGTCTCAGTGCAGGTATATCACAACAGTGAGGCTACAAATCACACCTTTATGTAATGGAGTTCAATATTTTTCTTTTTTTTTCTTTTTAAAAGCAACCAAAAATTGTTCTGATTAAAGTGCAGTCGAAATGGGTTGAGTTCAGCCCTGCTTACCAAATTCTCATTCAATCTCTTAATTTTAAAATAAAAATATGCCTTCCATGTCCTGCTTTCCAACAATACATAAATATATATTTAAAAACCTCCCATTAGCAAACTGTATTCCCATGATAAGGATTTCCCTGCACCTGTTTTGCATGTTGCATTATTTGCTCTTGTTGTGCCAGGGGGAATTGGAGGCGCCCGCCTGCTTGTAAAAACATGATGGGCTCTTTTGAATATGTGAATGCAAGACCTGCTCTTTCAGATGTCATGTTCTCCCTCCTCCCTCCCGCCCTCCTGCCTCTCTCCCCTCTGTTGTTAGCCAGGAGACAACATGGAATACTTTGGTTTACCTGTGTAATCCCCACTGTGTCCCAGGTGCCAGGCCTGGCTGTTAAAACCGGCATGTCTCCTGTCAAAAGTGGTTGGAGTGAGACAGGGGCGGCAGGACCACTGGGCGCAACCGGCTACAGAGGTCAGGTTTCAAGGACAGCCCGGGTGGCAGTGATGGGCTAGTGACAAGGTGTCAAGTGAGCAAATATAAAATGGCAGGGAGGGGGGAGGAGGGAGGGAGGGAGGGAGAGGAGATGGGGAAAGGAGGTATTCAGAAGGAAGGGAAAAGTTCTCAAGCTCCTGATGAAATATTCAGGGAGCAAAAGGCTGAACGGATTGTGCTCTCCGTTTCTTGGGCTTTGTGTTATTGTTGTCTTGCTTAGAAAAAAGACAAAGCGAAGGAAAGGAAAGGAAGACTCAGTGCAAAGGTTTGCTTTGGAAATTTTAGACTCTGGACCAAGGATGCCAGATGATTCCGTCAAAAATGGGAACAGCAGCAGAAACGGGCAATGATCCTTATTTGCCCATGCCCAGTGTATATGACCTGGTGTTTGCTGCTGCTGCTGCTGCTGCTTTCTGTCTACAAACAATATGCAAACAATTGCATCCAGCCCTGCTTTGCTTTGCATTTCCTTTGCACTGAAATGATTGGAGTGGAATCACGTAATGACGATGTTGTTTCTGTAATTCACCTGCGAGATCGCCTTACCCCATATGCGCCCACTCAACCGCTTCGATCGGCAGAACTGGCACGCTTCCAGGTGCCACACAACACTCGTTCCATATTTGTAAGAACTGTACTCTTTTTGGCATCTGCTAAGAACATTTTCGTTTAGGCACGCCTACCCAGATGTTTAGAAAAACGGATGCAAGCTTTAATCTGTTTTCAGTCTATTGTTATTTTAACTTTCCGAAAGTCTTGAATTGTTGTTGTTAATTTTCCTTATTGTTAATTTTATTGTTTTGTCTTTTTCGTAAACTGGTTTGAGGTGTATAAATTTTGTGAAATCCATAAAATTGATGATGCGACTTATGCAATTCCACAACAGCAGATGGTGGGATAAATAACGGAGGGTTTGGGAGAAGACGAACTGCAGCAGAAGGGAATACAGGGTGGGATATGATGATGCCTTCTTACATCCCTACTCTGGACTTAATGGCCTATAGCCCCCTGACCAATTCAAATAAAAAATATTTTAAAATATTTCAGTTGCTTCAAAATGTGGTGAGCAAGCCCAGTTGTATTTTCAATGGACTGCTAGCTCCTCTGCCCTGGCGACTGCCCTAAATTCCTGCCATGACAGTGCCAATGCTTGGTCATAGGCAAATTCATCATCCAATTTTTAGTTCTGTGCTGATATTGGATACTAGATGATCTGCAGTGATTTAAAGCAGGAGTGCTTTAGACCTTTGGCTCTGTAGACGTTGCTGAACTACAACTCCCACCAGCCTCAGCAAGCATGGGGGAAAAGGAGCAGCAGCAGCAACAACAACTATGATTACAGCAGTAATAAAACTACCTGTGGACCTTCTGATATTGTTGGGTTCCAACTCCTGCCAGCGCCTGCCACCGTAACCAATGATCAGGGAAGCCAGGCATTGCACTCTGTTCCAACATCTGGAGCAGGGGTGGAGAAGGGGGGTGCAGTGGGTGCAGACCGCCCTGGGTGTCACCAGTGACGGGGGTGACAAAATGCCAGATGGCACTCACTGTGGGGCCTGGAGCATGCCTGAGCCATGCATCCCTCCTGGGAGAGGCGCGGTAGCTTGGGCGCATGTAGGTTCTGCGCTGCCCAAACAGTCCGCCTGCTGCTCCCCCCCCCCAGCTGTAGGGCGGCTGAGTGGGAGGAGGCAGGTAGACTCCGGAGGCCTGTGGTGCACCCCACACCTATGGGCAGCTTGCCCAACCCTCCCCTCACCCCTATGGGCAGCTCGCCCTGCCCCTGGGGTGCCACCCCAAGTGCCTGAGTGGCTTCCTCCTCTGCTGATCTGGAGGATGAAAGGTCCCCCATGAGAAAGTCCTTTGGTCTGATTCAGCAGAACTACTTGTTCTTTCAGGCCCAAGCCACACACTCCCGCCCACCCACCTCCCGCTCAGATGAGCTACCACACCGTTGAATGGGATCGAAACAGGCCCACAACTTTATTGACTACAGATGAAATGGTTTGGCATAGGTATTGGGTAAGCTTTTATTTCCAACCCGTCTGCCGGAAATGACATCAGGGCAAACCCGGCATCGGGGATTCCTAAAACTTACATCAAATTGGGGGATCCCCACAGAGGTCATTGCCTCTAGGAGCGCTGAGGCCCAAGCCCTCCATCTGGGCAAATGGACAGAAGCAACTCCGTCATGGATCCCTTTAATGGGTTACCCTATTTCTGGAGGGGGAAATGAGGTTACAACCCCCCCTCCAGCCAAGACTATGGCTACCCAGTGCCTAAACAGCCGAAGTTGCGATGATTGCTAGGAGGTAGGCAAAACCTCCAGGTCATAGTCAAAGTGCCTGATAGGCAAATTCCTACCTGGCCCCCAAAATACAGTGACCGCCCCAACCCTAGAAAGGTAAATTCAATGAGCAAATGCAAAATTACAGGAATGGGTGGGTGGGTGGGTACATCTGTCGAGGAAGAGCTGGGTGCCAGGGACTGGCGTGGACTGAATTTAAATCCCCTGGGAGCGGACCTGAGGGAAGCCTGGTTGTTGCCTCAGGCCCACCCACAGAGAGCCCAATTCGGCAGGCTGACGTGGAACGGGATTTTAAGCTAGGAGCAGTCTTGCAGTCTTCCATTATGATTTAAAACCCTAAGTAAACATTGGGGGTGGGTAGAGGAGATGCAGGCTCCTCCACCTCTCCCTCTTCTTACACATGACTTCCTCCCATTTTGACAGCCCTTGATGGCTATGGGTGGACCCACTTCAGGGCAGTGGTGGACCTGGGGTCTTAAATTTCAGTGGTGCCCCTGCCTCTTGCATTCCATTCTACATGATAGTTGCAGTGCCCCCTGTGGCATCCCCAGGGCTCCGTGTCCAGTGCGACCAAACCAGTCATACTCCCCTATATCCGCCTCTGTCTAGGAGATGCTTCAACCTGATCCAGCTGAATTGAGTCAAATTGGCCTGGTTTGGTGTGGGATTTGGCCAGAGCCAGGCCACAGCCTCAGTTCTGACACCATATTCTCCTGCAACTCGGATAAGCAAAACATCTTCAACCAGCTCTGCAGACAGTGATGATTTTCTGAGGTTTCTGGCAGATATACTGGCACAGTAACTGGGGAGATCTCCTTTTTCTTGTATGAAACTTCCAGTCGTTTGGAGCAAACTGACGACCAGGTAATTGCATGCCTGCCACGGACACCTTGCAAAAACTCCTGAGCATACTAAAAATAGAAAGTTGTCGCCTATAAATAATTTGTGCGTCCCAGCTGAGTAAATAAGTAGGAGGGGAAGAGAGACTGCCTGTTCATTGGCTGCATTGGAATGCTTCCAGTAATGTGTATTTCCGTTAGAATAAACAAAAACTGTGGTTTGAGCACTGTCATCTCTCCCTGTGACACGGATCTTGAGATGATTTGCAAATCATCTTACAGTGAGAAATCAGTTAGCTCCTAATGTTATGCTGGCGCATGGTGGTTACTCGCACCCATTTAATACACTAATCCCTGATACTCCAGTCAATGTTATTCTTCCTCTTGTGTACTGCGGATTTCATTTCAGCAAAAAACAACATTGTATTTGAAGAAAGCAGGATGGAGGTGGATTATGTGCGTGTTCTGGCCTCTTTGAGGAGTGTGGGGTATTTTGTGGGGAAGATTCGGGGTATTTAGAAAGTCTCCACATGGTGGAGGATTTGTACAGGTAGGTTTCCCCTCCCCTTTTCATATTTGGAACAAGCAGTGGTGTAGTGGGAACAAGGGAGTGCATTGCTACGTGTGCTTCTCCAGAGCAGGAGAGGTGGAGCTCCAGAGTAATTGATGGACCCTTCAGAGTTCCCTGGGAAGAGGGGCTGGCAGCTAAAGCACACTAGGAATTGTACCTCTGTGAGAGGGTCTTCGAGGTGATCAGGGGCCTGGAATCCAAGAGGAACTGTCAAGGGAGCTGGGAATGTTTAGCCTGGAGGAGAGAAAACTGAGAGGATAGCCACCTTCAAATATTTGAAGGTCTGTCACAGGGAAGATGGAGCAAGTTTGATTTCTGCTGCCCCAGAGGGCAGGTGACAAGAAAGGATATTCCAACTAAATCTTAGGAAGAACTTTCTGGCGGTAAGAGCTGTTTGGCCGTGGAACGGACTCCCTCGGAAGGGGGTGGACTCTCCTTTCACTGGAAGTTTTTAAGCAGAGATTGGGTGGCCATGTGGCAGGGATTCATTAGCTGTGATTCCTGCATTGTAGGGGGTTGGACGAGAGGACCCTTGAGATCCCTTCGAGCTCTACAGTTCTAGCATTCTACAATTCTATGAACAACTCTCAGCACCCTTAACAAAGGACAGTTTTCAGGATTCTTGGGGGAAAGCCATGACTGTTTAAAGTAGTCTTGATACTGTTCTGAATGCATAATCCAGGAGGGAGCCTAGTTTGTTCTGACTTGCTCTTAGGCCCTGACTTGTGTCTCCACCCTGCCACAAACCCCCAGTTTGTCCATCAGTCCTGATCTGCTCTTGGGCTCTCACCACTGGTTTCCTTTTTTAAAGATCACACCTCCTGGTTTACCCTTTGGTCCTAAGTGTTAGCTTGTCCTATGGATTCTAGTTGCTGGTTCCTAGTTCCCTTCCAACTGCTCTCCATGGCCCAGCCTTGATGACAATGGATCTCTGCTGATACTAGTCCCTTGAAGAAGCCTTCCAATTTTGTTAACCATAACATGGGAAACAGAGACCTGAGTCGTGATGCTAATACTTGGCTTGGCTGCCATGTTTGGTATTTTTCTGTAAACAAAATGTTACTTGCTGTCTTTTGAGTTTGTCTTGAGATTCAAGGCATATCTTGAAATTTATTGGTTAATCAAAGGCAAGTGAAGAAGCACTCATTCTTTCCAGTTATTTCCCAAAAGTTTATACATATACATGTGCGTATATATATATATATCCCTAATTTACACTGCATTACATTTTCACATTTGCTAAATGAAATTTACAATAGCTTATGGGCAGGGTTCAAATTAACACCTCTTGGCATATTAATGAGCTGTTTTTTAATTCTTTCTGACCAGTTATTATGCAAATAGAAAACTGAAATATTGGTTTGCACATAGCTTTGAGTGGAGAAAGTCTTTAATATGGGGTGCAAAAAAATATGGTGTATCAGAGTAAATAATTGTCAGATTATCAGTACTTGGCTATAATAAGGTAAAGGTAAAGGACCCCTGGGGACGCAGGTGGCGCTGTGGGTTAAAGCCTCAGCGCCTAGGACTTGCCGATCGAAAGGTCGGCGGTTCGAATCCCTGCGGCGGGGTGCGCTCCCGCTGCTCGGTCCCAGCGCCTGCCAACCTAGCAGTTCGAAAGCACCTCCAGGTGCAAGTAGATAAATAGGGACCGCTTACCAGCGGGAAGGTAAACGGCGTTTCCGTGTGCGGCTCTGGCTCGCCAGAGCAGCGGTGTCACGCTGGCCACGTGACCCGGAAGTGTCTCCGGACAGCGCTGGCCCCTGGCCTCTTGAGTGAGATGGGCGCACAACCCCAGAGTCTGGCAAGACTGGCCCGTACGGGCAGGGGTACCTTTACCTTTACTTTTACCTAAAGGACCCCTGGATGGTTAAGTCCAATCAAAGGAAACTATGGGGTGCGGTACTCATCTCGCTTCAGGCCAAGGGAGTCAGCGTTTGTCCACAGACAGTTTTCCGGGTCATGTGGCCAGCATGACTGTACCGCTTCTGGCACAATGGAACACCGTGACTGAAGCCAGAACGCACGGAAACACCATTTACTGTGTTGATGGCCCATGGTAAGGATGGTGAACTTGTGGTCCTCCAGATGTTTCTGGACTTCAACTTGCATTTGTCAATTTGCATTTGTCATGCCAGTGACAACTTGGACAACCTCCTCAACATCTGGAGGACTGCACGTTCCCCATTCTTTGCCTATGAGGAAAAGAGGAATGGAAGCTATAACCCAATCAAAGGGAAGGGCTTTAGACAAAGGCAGGAGACACATGGATTTTGTTTGTTCCCTACCTATGACAGACTAGAGGCTGCCACCCCTGCTTTCATTGCTCACCAGTCACAACCACCCTCACCTTCCTTTCCAACCCCACCCCTCCCTTTACGCCATATCCCTCACAGCTCCTTCAGCCCCCCAACTGCATATATCCTCACAGCTCCTCTGTGTCTCTCCAGGCTTGCTTTATTCAAACCTCTGCTGCTGTATAAAACCACATTGTTAAAACCTGCCTTCTCTTTTGCTCCCCTCCCCTTACTTCATGCAAATGCAGAGTTGTGATGAGTTACTACTACAGAACCTCTCATGGGGGTTATGTGATGACAGCCTTACATTTTTATTTATATAGGAATATACAAAGTCCTCCAGTTAAATCTGGTTTCATCACACGCAAATATGCAGATTTTGCCCTGTTGCTGCTATTAAGAGTTTCTTTAGCAGAGTACTGGAAAGGGAAGGAGATGTGGGATTTGGATGGTGGTGGAGGAATTGGGGTTGGAGGAGAAGGAATGAGAGAGGGAGTCATGCATGACATCTCCCCCTTGTTGAGTACTCCTTGACTGACTTAGAGACTTTTGCAAGGGATTCAGCTGGTGACCGAGAGCTTTCCTCATTTGCAAGACATTCTTCTGCCATCAGCAGGGTGGGGAATCAGTTTTCCAAGCAAACAGATTCAGGGCTTTGCGCAGCAATGGATGGTACATGCCCAGACATGTGAAATATGCTCCATGTTGGGAATCACCCAAGTGCTGAAGCTTTCCTACCCCAAAGCAGCATTTTGAAGGCATTTTCTGTTTCTTCTCCTAGACATTAATTGATCCAATTAAAATGTGAACAGCTCTTTCCTGTCCCCTGTTTAATCACTGTTGTAGCTCAGTCTGTTGTTTTTCTGTCAGTAATTTTGGAGCAAATTTGCAGGGCTGAGGTGGGGAAATGTTCTTACTGGTGTGCTTGCAAAGAGAAAGAAGCCAACGAAGAGACTTTAATTAACCTGAAATGGGAGTCTGGAAGTGATGGGCAATTAGAAACATGTGACTAAAGAGCTGGTGATGTTGAGGGCTCCGGGGTTCTAACCTGGTGATCTACCGTGGTTTGTGTGCTCCGAGCCCAGAAGGTACTGATTGGCAGGCAATATTAAGCCTCAGGATTGGCCAGGCCTGTCATCAGTACTGGGAGTCTGACTGCTTATCCTTGGCTAGCCAACAGAACAGCACACTATGCCTGCAATACTTTAGGCACCATCTCAAGCTCTCCCACCAGCCCCAGCTCCCAGCTTCAACAAATGAGCTCAAGTGCCATACTCCAGTTCTAACTGCATGAATGAGAAATAGTGTATATCGAGGATGAACAGTCTGTGGCCCTGCAGAGGTTGCTGAACTACAACTCCCTCGTTTCTGACCATTGGCCATATTGACTGGTGCTCATGGGAGTTGGAGTCCAAGAGTGCCCAGAGGGCTAAAGGACCCCCATCCCTGTTGTATACAAATAATGGTCCCAGCCTTTGGTCCTAGTGTCTGGGGTTCCCCACCCCTGATACAAGCCCTCACTTGCTTTCCAAAGTGCCTCCTTGTTTGCATTTTTTTTTCTTGGATGAGAAAACAGTGACTATATACAAATAAATGAACCTGACTCTTTAGCAACTTTTTATTTATTTTTTTAAAATAATATACCGTTGTATCATAAAATATATCACAGTGCTTCACATAAATACAAAAATCTAAAACCATACAGCAAAATAGCAACAAGTTAAGAACATGTTAAAAGCAAAAGAATTAAAAACAAACACTGGTAGATCATTGTGGGGGAGGTATTCTTAATTGCCTGCATGACTCTGGCAGAATAGAAAAGTTTCCAACAGGCATTTAACAGTTGGCACAGAAGGTGCCTGCTGAATCTCTAGTTCAGGCATAGGTAAACTCCAGCCCGCCAGATGTTTGGGGCTACAATTCCCATCACCCCTGACCACTGGTCCTGTTAGCTAGGGATGATGGGAATTGTAGTCCCAAACATCTGGAGGGCTGGAGCTTGCCTATACCTGCTCTAGTGGCAGAGCATTCCACAGGACTTGGCCGAGGGCACTAAAGGCTTGGTTCCTTGTTGAAGTCAAATGAGCCTCGCCAACTCGGAGAATGGCCAATGATTCTTCTGCAGGTAATCTCAGTGATCAAACTGGGATCTAAGGGTTTAGACAAATCCTGAGATACCCTGGACCTAAGTTGTATAGGGCTTTAAAAATTAATATAAGAACCTTGAAACTGGCTCAGTAGACGATGAGCAACCAATGCAGCTGTTTTGCAATAGTGTCGCAGGTTCTCGGCCAGAAGCTCCCACCAGCAATCTGGTGGCAGCATTCTGCACCCACTGGAGCTTCCGAACTAGCCACAGGGGAAGCGTTACAGTAATCGAGCCTTGAGGTTACCAGCACATGGACTACAGTGGTCAGGCTATCCAGGAACAGCTGTAGTTGGTGAACCAGACAAAGCTGGTAAAAGACACTCCTAGGTAGAGGACACTTGGCATGCTAGTGACGAAGACGCAGTGGCGTAGCGTGGGGGGTGCCCGGACTCACCGGGCACAACATCTGGGGGGGGGGCGCTCACACTCGCAGCTCTCTGCCCCACCTGGCTCACTCACTCTCTCTCACTGCAAGGCTGGCTGTGCAAATCCGATCCGAGCCGCCAGGTCGTCGCCCACTGTGGAGGGGGGGCGGTGCCAGGCGTGCGGTGCGGAGGGGTTAGGGGGCGCAAATTACTTGCCTTGCCCTGGGTGCTGACAACCCACACTACGCCACTCTGAAGACGTACCCAGCAGTATCTCCAAACGATGTGCTTGCTCCTTTAGAGGGAGTGCAACCCCATCCAGAACAGTTAACCTCATAAATCCACATGAACCCTGTTCTTTCTCTTCCCACTATTTGCATACGCCCAAGTGGGCATCTCTTGTAAAGGTGCCTGGATGTTATATACTTAAAAAAAAAAAAAAAAAAAACCAATTGCCCCCTCCATATGCCAAAGACACATTACACAACCAAGGAGGCAGTTCTGTGTGTCTACCGTTAAATATAATTTTATAATGAAAATCTTTTCTCCCTTATGAAGGTGAAACTTCGTGATCATATTACAATTCTAATTTTTCTATGCATAGCAATCGAATGACCTCCCCATATTGCCACATAAAGTATAGATTTAAAGTTAAATGATCCAGTCAGTCGTTTAACATTTTCTTACAGAGTAATTTCTTCAGCAACTCCTGGATGTTTACATATGGTTCTCCCTCCTTTTTTTATATTTACATTTTGAGAATTGAAGGAAAAACCGACGTTCTTTTTGGAAACTGTTTTTAATAGCCTTTGTTTATTTTTAATATCTGGTGTTCCGGACTCCTGCTCTAATGATTTCTCCCCCCCCCCCACCGCATTCGTAATTAAATTCATTCATTTTCCTGGCTGCACAATTCCTTTAAATAAAAAAAAAAAGTTATGGGTAATAACACCTATTATGTTGAAAGTATGTATAGAGGGTGGGACGCAGGTGGCGCTGTGGGTTAAAGCCTCAAGCACCTAGGACTTGCCGATCGAAAGGTCGGCGGTTCGAATCCCTGCGGCGGGGTGCGCTCCCGCTGCTCGGTCCCAGCGCCTGCCAACCTAGCAGTTCGAAAGCACCTCCGGGTGCAAGTAGATAAATAGGGACCGCTTACCAGCGGGAAGGTAAACGGCGTTTCCGTGTGCGGCTCTGGCTCGCCAGAGCAGCGATGTCACGCTGGCCACGTGACCCGGAAGTGTCTCCGGACAGCGCTGGCCCCTGGCCTCTTAAGTGAGATGGGCGCACAACCCCAGAGTCTGTCAAGACTGGCCCATACGGGCAGGGGTGCCTTTACCTTTTACCTTATGTATAGAGGAGAAAAAGGGCAGATCAGTAGGCTTCCCGTTCAAGGAGATCAAGTGAAGATTCAGGTCACTGAGATTCAGGCGGAAATTCATCTCAAAGTTTATACAATATTTTAGACTTCCCTATTTTTATGGGAGGTTCAGCAGTTCTGATTATGGAGATTTGATTCCTCGGTGTGTGTGTTTGTGTGGTTCCCACCCCCCCAACAAAAATGGTAAATGTCAAATATATCAGTCTCTATCTATCTATTGGTGATTCTCATCATCAACAGTAAAATCATTGCTTCTTTTAAATCATGGCTATGCAAAAGGTAGATCTGGATCTACTGAAATATCTCTGGATAATTATCAGTACATCAATAAGGATTTCTGATACCCAATTGTCTAACAACAGTAAGAAAATGATTTTCCACTGCTGAAATCAAGGAGGGAGCAGATTTTGGGTTAATGTGTGGAAGGACTCTGGGTTCTGTTTCATTCAGACACTCAAGTCAAGGGGTAGAATTTTCTGAATGAGAAGTGAGTTTACCCACCCCACCCTGTTCCACAAAAAATATGAGCAATTATTGCACATTATAACCATGACAGTATCCATTATTACAGTGGTACCTCGGGTTACATTCGCTTCAGGTTACATACGTTTCAGGTTACAGACTCCGCTAATCCAGAAATAGTACCTTGGGTTAAGAACTTTGCTTCAGGATGAGAACAGAAATTGTGCTGCGGCAGCACGGCAGCAGCAGAAGGCCCCATTAGCTAAAGTGGTGCTTCAGGTTAAGAACAGTTTCAGGTTAAGAACGGACCTCCGGAACGAATTAAGTGCTTAACCCGAGGTACCACTGTATATGTATATTACTAGAACATTTCATTATAATTCTTATCATTTATTATTATACAAATACCATACACATATACATTCCAGGTTTACAAAAGTAACCAGCCGATGAACAGATAACCAAAAATGCATATAACTGTATCAAAATATGTACATCTTAATAAACAGAAAATTATTCTGCAGAGATATAGCACATCAAAGAACTCAACTCCTTTTTACATATTATATTGTATATATGTGATATATGTATTACATGTATGTGATACAGTGGTACCTTGATTCTCAAACTTAAATCCATTCCAAAACCAAAGCGTTCCAAAACCAAGGTGCGCTTTCCCATAGAAAGTAGTGCAAAACAGATTAATCCATTCCAGGTTTTTAAAAACAACCCCAAAACAGCAAATAGACATGAATTTTACTATCTAATGAGACCATTGATTCATAAAATGAAAGCAATAATCGATGTAATGTACTATAAAATAAATAAGACAGTATTGTAGATGATAAAAATTATTTTTTTTTTCTTACATGCACTGATGATAGTCATTGTTTGGATGGGGGGGCTTTTATCCATTTCCACAGTCACACAATCCATCAATCAGTAGCTGAACTGAGTTCCACACAGTCACAAAAACAAATTAACCGAAAAAGCATCAAAAACAAAAACGCAAAATAAATAACAAAAACAAAAGTGCCAAAGTTACCGGTAATCTGTTCCAGAAGTCAGTTTGTCTTCTGAAATGTTCAAAAACCAAGGCGCAGCTTCTGATTGGTTTAGGTGCCCTGGAAAAATAGCTGTCAGCTGCACCGGTCGTTCAGCTTCTGAAAAACATTTGAAAACCAGAACACTTACTTTCAGGTTTTCGGCATTTGGGAACCAAGGCATTTGAGAACCAAGGTACTATTGTAAGTATATGTAGAAGCATATGATTAGTTGGGCTTTTTAAAAGGACAATGCATGAGTAGGGCTGGAGTGGGAAACTAAGCTTTGTTTGCATTTTAATGAGAAACTTCCATCTTCTCAGTTTTTGAACCAATATGCAAACTGAAGGATAGCTATCCATCAACACTTGCAATTCTCAAAATTCTGCAATGTGGTTCTCTGGAGACTGAATCTGGGACCTTCTGCATGCAGAGCACATGTCCTACCCCAGTGAAATACTGTATGAGCCACCATTGGGGATACATGTGACCCCAAAGGAGCTGCAAAGCCTGGCTTTATGAATGTATCAAAAACTGCAAAAGAGGAGGAAAAAAGCATACGATGGGGAAACTTCTTTTACCATTGTCAACATTTTTTTAAAAAGTAAGCATCTGCAGTTCAAAGAAAACCCAAATTTTCTTTTCTTTAGTGAGGTGTTTATTTTAATAGCCGTGGTTATTTCCCTTGTTTCCTCAACAAGAAAGAAAGAAATTATCCAATTGCTTGGAAAGTCACAATTCAGGTATATTTATGAAAACACAATTACATCCTATCTTCTCTCTTAGATTAGGAAGGGTTTCTTTCTTTTTTCTTTTT
The DNA here is from genome assembly GCF_964106915.1 of Podarcis gaigeae. Taxonomy (NCBI): domain Eukaryota; kingdom Metazoa; phylum Chordata; class Lepidosauria; order Squamata; family Lacertidae; genus Podarcis; species Podarcis gaigeae. Next base: position 29,664,230 of record NC_139684.1, read on the forward strand.
TCTTTTTGGTAGAAATGGGTTATTTTTATACTCAGCAAGAGAAGTGCACCTAGTTAGGGAGAGGGGAAAAACCCCCCTAGACAACCTACTTTCTGCATTAATAAATAACTTCTGAATAGGGAATTTTCTTTTATTCCTCTCGCTATGCAGACAAATGAATCTTGGATCAGCAGAATGGGCAATTGCACATAAGAACAGAGGGCGGTGTAGCTAATTGTTAAGGAAGATGAGCCGCTAAGCAACTTCTGAATTTGCCCACAGTGCCATTTCATCCAACCAGACATGGCAACCTTTGGTTTAGCTGATGATGTCACAGTGCTCCTTCTACCAAAACAGCAGGGCAAGGGGTCTCCTGAAACACCAGAGAGTCTATAAACAATATCATATACAGTGGTACTTCTGGTTGCGAACGGGATCCGTTCTGGAGGCCCGTTCGCAACGTGAAAAGCCCGCAACCTGAAGTGCTATATCTGCGCAGGTACACGGCGTGATTTGGTGCTTGTGCACATGCGCAAAGCGCAATTTGGTGCTACTGCGCATGCGCGAGCGGCGAAACCCAGAAGTAACCCTTTACGGTACTTCTGGGTCGCCGCGGGACGCAACCTGAAAAAATGTAACATGAGGTATGACTGTAATCCAAGGATGGTGAATCTTTGCCCCTCAGGTGATGTTGCACTACAACTCCCCTCACCCCTGAGCATTGACCATGCTGGCTGAGGTTGATTCATACCCTCCAACATCCTGCCGATCAAAATCATGATGCCCCCAACTCCATATAGAACCCAAGAGGGAAACGTGTGGAATGTGAAACACATAGCAGTCAAGTACAACATTCCTAGAGTGGACATGCTAGGGGATGCTCTGTACCAGCCAGGAGAAAACTTCCTGTTTCCTCCTGAGCTGGGACAAACTTCCTCTGCGTATGACTAGAGGCGGGCGTGGTCTAATCTGGCTCTCTCTCTGCCCCGGGAACAAGAGCAAGGCAGGGAGCACACCTATCTCTATTTCTGCTCTTCTCCATTTTGTTTTTCTCTATGTGTGAGCAGAAGTGACTGCCTTTCTGCAGTCACTTGGGACTAACTCCCTCATGGGATAGTTCCACATGTATATATACTTTTGTAACCTAAGTCTGCCTTCAGGGATTTAACTGTGAGCTGAATGAATGTGAGTAAACTACTTTTATATTCACTTTAATAAGATTGTTGTGTCGTGCATATTCTTTTTAAGAGGGACAAGAAGGGATCTTACAAAGTATCCTATAAAGAGAGGTACAGAAGAACCTGCAGCAAGCAAACCGCTGTGCATTTAAAGGGGAATGTTTAAACTCTGCTAAGACATACAACTTGCAAGTTAGGAAGGATATTATTAACCAATATCTCCTCTCCTGCCTCCCTGAACATTCCCACAAAAAAGGGGGGCACTTATTTCCACTCCTTTCACTGCTAGACCTCAAAGCCCCAACCTCATGTGAGCCACTCACTTGGTGTGGGACAGTGCAGCCAATAGCATTGGGACAGTCACATTAACAGTGTCTCCTTGCCCCTCCTGGTCAGGTGACAGGTGGCTGCCTCAGTCACAGAGGCGCAGATGCCTAGAGCAGCCTGTAATGGCCAGCCTCCTTGAGGTAAGCCAAGGAGGCCATTCTCTGAAGGGCATGAAGGAAGGGTAGGCTTCCTGTTACTATATATCTTACATGGCTGTTTCTTTGTATATATTTAAAAATTGTTGTATATGGATGTTTTAAGATGGTCTATATCTGTAATGCCTAATAAAGATTTGAAGAAAGAAAGAAAGGGTAGACTGTGATCACAGGTGGAGTCAAACAAGGATGCAGGACCATAAGGAGAGCCTGCAGCATCTTTTGGTCTGGGGCTCTGGTGCAATTCAGCTAACTCAAGGCAGAGCGCTGGACCAAAACCCGGAACATTCCAGGAGCCAATAAGAGATGGATTTTGTAATTCCAAGAGCTCCCATTCAAATTGGGACTGTTGAGGGGTATGCAGATGTGAGTCAGAGTCCAACAACATCTGGAGAGACTCAGTTTAAGAATGCAACAAGAGCTCTGCTGGATCCATCCAGTCTACCATCCTGTTTGCATGGTGACCAACCAGATAGATGCCTTAATGAGAAGCTCACAGGCAGGACCTGAGCAGAAGATCACTCTCCCATCTTGCAGGTTCGAGTAACGGTATCCATTGGCATGCTGCCTTTGAACCAGGGATATTGAATATGGTCCTCCAGATGCTGTCAGACTCCAACACCTGTCTGGTTTGTCCGTTGGGCATGCTGGGTGGGCCTGATGAGGTCCTGATGAGTCCAACAACATCTGGAGGGACACAATTCCCAATCCTTGATAGAAACAATATGGTTTCACTTCCTCCTGGCTCTCAGTCCTCAGGGGATTTAAGCTTCATGGGGACAGTTCAAAACAGATTTTTATCATCATGGTTATTGCATAACCAAAATATTGTGGCTCAACAGCCAGTGAGATGAGCCAGTACATCTCTGTGTGGCAACAAAGCCACTTCACTGTCACCAGCATATGTGGGTGGATACTGACATGGGGTGGGTTAGTGGTGAGGCTGAGGTAAATGTTTATACAGGCATGCTCTTGCCCTGAGCTGCCTGCTTTATTTGCTGTGCTATTTTAATGGGATTGTGTCATTACATATTTTGATCACAGATTTTCCTATTTTATTTTACTATGGGAGTATTTTGTCGTGGATTTCAACTATGGTGTAATTCTAATTATTCCGTACTTTGACAGTGCAGTGCAATTTTTTAAAAAATATTTTGTAAACCACTTAGAAACCATCTTGGCATTAAGTGATGTATAGGTAAAAAATGGAAGGCAGGACCCTCTTGGTTTTGGCCCCCAGGCTGTGGAAGAAGTGTCTATGCTCCTCCCCTCCAGCTGACATTCAGTTTGCAGCTAAAAACTGTGGTCAGTGGCTGAATTTCTGGTTTTCCACTGGCTACGTTAAGAAATGTTTTTATTTATTTTATAAAAATGATATTGTATTATTATTATTATTATTAATCGAGCCTTTATTTGTTAGATGTCATAGGAAAGAAAGGCGGGTTAGAATTAGGGATGTCAGAGAATTCCAACCAAAAAACCAGTAGAGAATGCTAGTGTTTGCTGATTCATGCCATGCCCAGAATGAAAATCAAGTCAGCAAATAGGATTTGCTGCAGTTGTTGCTTACAGTCTGCAAAAAAAGAGTAAAGTACCTGTTTAACATGTCAACCCCCATTCCTCCCAATTTGCATTGCATTTCCTTTGCATTGAAATGAATGAGGTGGAATAATGTAATGATCACATACCATAGCCGGCAACACGACAAATAACGTAGCGAGCTGCAGCAGAATGGAAACAGCACTCCGTGGTGCTCAGCAGACAGAGCAGAACGAGAAATGATGCCTCTTCCCATCCCTGTGTAGAATATTTTAATCAATACGATCCGGAGAATATAGGCAGTAAATGCATCACAGTGATGATGAAAACATTTGCGCAAAATATTGTATTTACTTGAAATACTGTATTTGTACCACCAATAGACACACTTACTTCAGCGGCTTACAAAGCTAGATGCTTATTTAATATTGGTGTATTTGTGTGTGTTTGTGTTTTGTGTGTGTGCCCATCTGTGTGGGCACACACACAGGTCTGCGATACATGAATGTCATCCTGCATTTGTGGGTGTTGTGTTGTTGTTATGTTACAATTTACAACCTGCCCTTTACTCCAAGCTCCCAGGGCAGGCTTCTTGGTGGTGGCACCTGACTTACAGAGCACTCTCAGCCAAGAGGTCCACCTGATGTGGTTTTTGTATCAGACAGACAGCTTGCTTTGTTTCCTGAGGCGTTTTTAATGCCTCGTGTTTGCCATAATGATTTAGTTCTAAGCCTGGCTCTTAAGATCTTGCTACCTGGTGTTGTCATCTGTTTTACCTGTATTTTGTTTGTGTGTGTTTTCCTTTTATAGAAGCCACCCAGGGAATTTCTATTCGAAGGGCACTTTAGGAATTGCTGTAATAAATACATAACAATAAATGCAAAATGAGTTTGTGCGTACCTATAAAAAGCCTGATCGCTGAAAGTGATCAATGTCTTCTTTACTTTTGGAAGGATGATTCTTGCAGTGAAGGCACAAAATAAGCGTCAACCTGGTGTGCTTGTAATTCTAACGACACCACTATAAGAGCAGGGTATTCCCTTTCATTAGTATCTTATCCTAGGTGCATAAATGTACAATGGCAGATGGTTGGAAAAATGCGATTTGAAATAAACGGTGAGCTCTCCCTCCTAGATTTTGGCGATGTGGTATGTGTGTGTGTGCGCGCGATAAAATTAGGTCAAAGGAATTTTCATTTGAAAACAGCACTTTGTCTTATTATCTACAACACATGTCTTGCAAATTTGTAAATCTCGTATTCATCGGAGTAAAATTCCAAATCATAATGAATGGTTTAGACAGCATTATCATCAATTTTCTGCAGGTGCAGCTGTGAAGATCAGTCACTTCAATCAAAACCCTCTGTCAACTTCTTCAGCACTGTCATTTTTTACATTCAGATACTGCTGAAATTAACAAAAAAGAAAAAAAAGAAAAGAAAAGGAGAGAGGGAGGGAGGGAGGTGGGGAAAGTGTAGTAATTTTCTCAATGACTTTACATCTTTTCTGCCTTTGGGTGGTGCTTTTGAGCAGTGCAGCAAGCTCTGTCTGAGTTCCTGTGCCCAGGCTGCATCATTGCTCATTTCTTTACATTATTTTTTTTTGTTTTGTTTAGACTAGCATATTTCTTTCCTGAGATTACAAGTTAAAAATTGGATTGTGTGGTTTAACACACATTACAACAACCTCTTAAGGCAAGAAAGTGGTGGAGAGAGGAGAACAGAAAGAATGAGACCAGCTCCTGAAAATGATTTGTAAAAAATTAGGATTTGTGCATCATTCGTTGCAAACCGGAAGCTTGTCCCTGTCTTGTGTGAGGTTTTGTTTGTTTCTGTTTTTTAAAAAATGCATTTGTACTAATATGATATGTTAAGCAACTGTTCACAACATTGAGGCTTTGTTACTAAACTCTTCATACGAGATCTTAAAGAATTACATGCAGACTAAGTTGCCATGCTTTGCCTTGATTGGACATTTGGTCACTTATTTAAATTCTACTGGTATCTGAAGATCTGTGCATGCACACGAAAGCTCATACTAAGAACTAACTTAGTTGGTCTTTAAGGTGCTACTGGAAGGAATTTTTTTTGTTTTAAATTCTACTGAGGGTTTGCACCTTTGGTCAGGCAAAATAAAGGATAGCATGGGCAAAATATGGGACAGGTTGGGGGAGGGCTAAAAATTACTTTACCTGGTGCTGAAATGATGTCTAAGTGCAAGACAGAAAAAGAGGGGAGGCACGCACTGAGAGTGTATTTAAAAGCATTGGCGTGTTGGGAATGAAACTATTACGCCCTACTTAAATCTCATTTTCTGAAATAGATATCATGAATATAATCAGAGAGCAAGAATTTGAGCCGACTCACCACCACCTTTGCAAGGAAGGAGTTTTGGGGGCAACTGGATAGAATATCATCTGAATGATTGCACTGACATTCCTATGAATTAAATGGCTGCTTTTACTTTTTTTAAAAAAACTGAAAATTCAAGGAGGGGAGCAGAAATAGTTTTGTCTGTGAGTGGGGAGCCTTTCTCCTGGGCCGTGTCCAGAATGTGGTGTTGGGATATGAATGTTCAGACCCCTAGGCTCTCACTTGTGGGGTGCCCCAGGGCTCTGTCCTCTCCCCCATGTTTTCTAAAATCTAGGGGGTCTGGACTGGGTGTTCACCAGTATGCGGTTGATACCCAAATCTACCTCTCTTTGAAATTGGAACAAATGAAGGCAGTGAATGTCCTGTATGAGTGTCTGGAGGTGGTTGGAGGATAGATGGTGGCAAATGGATTGAGGCTGAAGTACTGTTTTGGGGGCACAAGGGGTGGGTGGGGATGGGGGACTCTCTGGTTATGTATGGGGTAACTGTGTCCCTGAAGGCCCAGGTGCGCAGCCTGGGAGTCATTTTGGACTCACAGCTGTCCATGGAGGCATGGGTCATTTATGTGTCCAGGGCAGCTGTCTACCAGCTCCATCTGGTACTCCGGCTGAGACCCTACCTGCCCGTAGACTGTCTCGCCAGAGTGGTGCTTGTCCTGGTTATCTCCCGCTTGGACTACTGCAACACGCTCTGCATGGGGCTACCACTGAAGATGACTTGGAAACAATAAATAATCCAGAATGCGGCAGCTAGACTGGTGACTGGGAGTGGCCGCCGGGACCATATAACACTGGTCCTAAAGGATTTTCACTGGCTCCCAGTATGTTTCTGAGCACAATTCAAAGTGTTGGGGCTGACCTTTAAAGCCCTAAATGGCCTCGGCCCTGTATACCTGAAGAAGCATCTCCACCCCCATCGTTCAGCCTGGACACTGAGGTCCTCCCACTCCGAGGGCATTCTGGCGGTTCCCTCATTGCGATAACTGAGGTTACAGGGAACCAGGCAGAGGGTCTTCTCAGCAGTGGAATAGCCTCCAATCAGATTTTAAGTAGTTAAGAAATACCTTAAAAACAATCAGAATATACTATTTTAAATGAATCATTCTGCTTCCCAAATCAGTTTGATCTGTGATCTGCACTCCTGCCTTTATTTTTCCATGCACACATAGGGACACATCTATGCTATTGAGATACCTGCTTCCATACTTTCCCTGAGAGAGCAATTAGGGTACTACTTTTGGCCTGAATTCCTGCTTATGGATGATTATAGATCTATGTTGTGTGTAGTAATAGTAGTAATATATACATGTACATTCTTGAATAATTATGCACCCACACAAGATGGAACATTCTATCAATTCTACTTTTTCAGTTTCTCGTTTTTGCTATCTTAAATGCAGTACACCAATTTTCTGCGTCTGTTTGTTTTTTGCTTTGTTGTGTCCTCTGAGCGATTCATCAGGAGTTTAGTGCGAATTCCTCCTGAAAAACATACTGTCTGATTTTCCTAATGCGAACATTTTATTTTTATTTATTTATTTTTGCAAACAGTCTCCCCTAATATATGCAGTTTCATACACCTCCTGTGGTAGAATCACAACATTTGGAGAAGTGTGAATTTTGAAGGGCCACTGCGTTTTGGTTCATGTATTGTTTTGGGAAGTATGAGTTTAGGGAGGTTTGTATTAAAAAAATACAAGCTGAATTAAATGTATTCCACATCCCACACCAAAACACAGGAAAAGGGATGGAGAGAGAGAGAGAGAGAGAGAGATGTCGGGATCTTACATATAATTAGTCTTTTAAAGAAGGATTTGTACTGCTGTGGGAGATGCCTATTTTAATTCTGATTCTCCCCAACCCCCTGGCCTCACCCTGCCCCTGTCTCCTCAGCCCCAATTCCTGCCAGTTGCAGTAGCATAACAGACTTGTATTTGGCTGGGTTTAAAGTGTTTGACTTGACCTTGTAAATGCTTATTCAGGGAAGCAATCCCATGTTGGTAAGGGTCAGCTTTGACATCATGTTGAGTGCATAATTTTTCTCTTACAAGAAGCTTCACAGCCCTGTCCAATCACCCAGCTACGGATCTTCGGATGCTGCCTGGGCTTGCCTCACTGTCAGGGTCACAATTCCAGGGTCACAGTTTCTGCAGAGAAACTGCCTTCATCTTCCAGCCTTCATCTGCCAGAGGGGGGCAGTGGGAACCAAGTCCAATGATAGGAGGAGGAGACAAAATGGAGGGAGGATGACCCTGTGAGGAAGGGTAGGCTGGGAGGCAGTGGCTGGCTCAGGTGAGCTTAATGGCCAAGTGGTGATTTGAAATATGGTCTCCCAGGTCCTAGTCTGACCCTCTAAGCACTCTACCACACTGGCTTCCAATACCCTCCCAATATTTCTCCACTGAAAATAGGGACAACCCACACATCTTACTGGGTTGCCCCAGCCACTCTGGGCAGCTTCCAATATACAGTGGTACCTCGGAAGTCGAACGGAATCTGTTCTGGAAGTCTCTTCGACTTCCAAAACATTCAGAAACCAAGGTGCAGCTTTTGATTGGCTGCAAGAAGCTCCTGCAGCAAATCGGAAGCCGCGGCGGACGTTCATGTTCCAAAGAATGTTTGCATACTGGAACACTCACTTCCGGGTTTGCAGCATTCAGGAGCCAAAACGTTCGAGTCACAAGGCTTTTGTCAACCAAGGTACAACTGTATATAAAAAAGTAAGAAAACATTAAACATTAAAAAACCCTTCCCTATACAGGATTGCCTTCAGGCGGCTCGGCGGGCCGATAATTCTACACCTTCTAACAGTTCTCCAATGAAAAAAGGGACATCCTGATGAAAAGTGGGACATTCAGGATCAAATCAGAAACCAGGATGGCTTCTCTAAATTAGGGACGTCCCTGGAAAATAGGGACACTGGGAGGGTCTGTTGTTGTGAGAATAAGGAATAATCTGGAGAACCAGGGACCCTGAACTTGTGGCTGGTCTCCTCTGCTGGTGGCTTCTGGAAGCTTGTCTTCCTCTCATAAATAAGAATTGCTTTTAAAATAAAAGCACAATTTTGGTTTCAGGTTGCTTTTTATTTTATCTCTTATCACTTATTTTGTCGGTGTCATTTAAGATCAGCCTCCCAAAATTGCTCTTTATTGCTTTATTTTTCTACTTTATTGTCTCTCCTCAGGTTTAATTTGTCAATAATACCTCAGCCGTTCCTCCTCTTACAATGCACAATTTTTCTTGAATTTTAATAGCTCTGATAGAAAAGCGTTTGCTTGGTGTAGTTCTTAATGTTTAAATGCAGGGCGTATAATGGCATTAAAATGTACTTCGAAGTGAACTTTAGTGTCTTTCTATCAATTAGACTAATGCACACAGAATACAATATCTATCTATCTAGGTATATATACCCAACCCCCAGAGGATATGTAACATTTATTTTGTTGTGGATGTATAGATTAAGAGGGTTTTTGCTTTTTTTATTATCCACAGGGAATAGAGATTGGTATCATGGCGATTTACTCTGTCGTGCAAATGAGCAGGGCCTGCTCTGTTGTTGTTGTTGTTGATCTCCTGAAAATAATCTGAAACAAAAGAAATCAACGTGGACATGATAACATAATTCTTTACAGATGCCGCAGCATGCTCATTTGAGAGAGTGCGCCGGCTTGCTTTGTTAATCGGGGTAAAAATGTCAAAAACCAAGAACGTTATCTCTCTGCCCCCCTCCCTAATAATAATAATAAAAAGTATAATGGCATTCAGGTATGCTTGGGGTATTAGCAAAAGTGTTGACCAAGCAAAAAGAGAGACTAGACAAATGTCTTCTCATTGTATGAAGCATGAAGGCCATGATAGATGATTTCAAACAACAAAGTGCAGCCACTGAGACAAAATTAGTGTTGTTTTAATTACCAGTGTCTGCAGTGTTATCTATCCATAACTGTCTTTGAAATAGACTGTCAACGGAGAGGAACAGAAACAAGGCCTGAACTAATTCTTGCAGTGTGGGATCTCTTATCTGACAGCAGCTGCAATAACCACTGCTTTTAGGAAATGATTTTAAGGCATTGTGTGAAACGTTGAGATCGGCAGCCCTCTCCATCCTTCCCCAAATTTGTACACACGAACACACACCTCCTTAGGAGACCAGGAGCAAGGAGCTATTCTTAAATGCTCTTCAGAAGCCAAGGTGATGGGTTGAAAGTTGGAGGAGGGCTTTCCTTTTTTCACCTACATTTTACACCTGGCGAGCTGTGGTTTCTGTCAGTTGCAAAGAGCAGCCTGACACTGAGGATCAAGAAATATCCTTTTATTTGAAAATAAATCGATCCTTGAGCTGGGTCAGGCCCGCCTTCATGTTTTGCTCTCGGCTACAAAACTGGCATCCATGGCACTTTCTTGAAGCACAGTTGGCCTTCAAAATCTGCACTTATCTGAATGTTGTGGTGCAGTTTTCTAACCAAAAGAAAAAAAAAAGTGTACAGAACTTGCCTATATTAGAGAGAAGTTCACCTAGGGGGAAAAATGTTACTAGTGAAAATGATGCATTATATCATGGGAAACTGCTTGCAAAAATGAGTATATGAGGCACAGTTGCGTAACAAAATGTGTATCTTTAAAGAAAAGCAGACACATTTTTGTACAGCTTTTAAAAATATATAAACTGGAATCTTATATGGGAAATGTGGGGGAAATGAGATTGAGGTTGGAAAAATGGGGAGCTGAAATTGACAGATTGTGTCCACCCCTAGCTGGGAGTAAATCCCATGCAATGCCATAGGACTTACTCCCGAGTAGACGTACATTGGCCGGCAACGCAAGAGCATCTAACATGAAGACAAGCCTTCCATCCTGAGTTTCAGAGCTTGCAGTAAATGAAAGATAGGGCAGCTTTGGAAAATGGTTTGGCGTGGCCCAGGCTACAAATGAGCAGGCAAAGCAATCGAGCTAATAGATTACAGTAATTATCCAATCTTTGGCTAGTTTGTATTGGCAAACTATAAATACAGTACACATTAGAACAAGGTGCTTACAGAATGTACATGAAAGGTCAATGTAATTTGCAAGTCGCTAGTCATTAGAATATGCTAAAAAACCATTGCTTCGGGGCCTCAGGATTTTTTTTCTTTTTCTTTTTAAAATGATGAATACATTGATTATTAAGTAGCGGAGGAAAAATGTGCCCGAGCTACTGTAGTGCTGTGATGGGTCGCTTTATTTTGGGAAGGAAATCAACTAAGCTTCAGAATGCATGCATTCAGAAATATAATTGCAGGGAGGCACATTCCTCAGAGGAGCTTGGCCCATATTAAAAGCAAAAACTTGAGACATGTTTGTGATAAGATTACTAATAAATCTCTGGTAAGTCTTAGACTCCTGACAATAACATGGCAACAGAGCACTTCATCTTCCCTGTGCTTTAGAATTTAAGATCGGTCACAAGCCATCTAAATTACGACTGATCCTAGGCAGATGCAGTGCCGAGCTAGGCTGCGTGCCATAAATCTCCCGTTCCTTATATGCAAATTAAACTCCATTTTAAAAGATAATTTTTCACACGGCGGCCGCCTTTTCTTTGCAGAACCCTCGACGGGGAGGGAGCCCATTTGGGGTGTCCGTGGCATGCCAGCGATAGGTGAATGGGGAGGTGGTGATGGTGGAGAAGTGGGGAGCATTACTTAGCGTACTGTTTGGGCATGGGAAAGTGTGTGTGTGTGTCCCATAACTTATTAAAAGTTGAACAAAACAGAGGGGTGGTTCCAGCCCTGCTCTGGCCTTGCTCCCCCACAAACAGCTGTGCTGCTGGCCGCGTTATCTCCTCGAATTAAAATTCTGCTTTGTTTACACCAAATGCATATCCTCAAGGCCCTTGGAGCTTTTGTAGCAAAGTGAGATTGAGCTTTCGCTAGGGCTTGCAAAGGATAACAGCGTACCGAGTGCCTAACCAAAGCAGAATGGGAAAAGATACAGGCCACTCTCCCCCATAATGAGATTAGCATTCTAAAGAAGCATCCACTGTCCCATGCTTTAGCATAAGAACATAAGAAGAGGTCTGCTGGATCAGGCCAATGGCCCATCTAGTCCAGCATCCTGTTCTCACAGGGAGTGAACAGCTGCATGCGGGAAACCAGCAAGCAGGATTCAAGCCCAAGAATGTCCCCAATCCTGCTAAAAACATTCTTGTTTAGAAAAGCCGGATGCTTAGAAAACTGGTGTGAATCGTAACCTGTTTTAGTATCTTAACTTTTTCTATGTTTTAAACAATTGTTGTACATTATATTGTTTTGTTTTTTTGTAAACCGCACTGTTGTTTTTTTAAATCAAGCAGCGTATAAATTTTACGAAACAAGCAGACAAACTGCAAAGAGAGTGTTACAACAGCACACTTCCATTTGTATCTCCCTGTTTGTATCTCCAGCAGAAATGGTCTGAAGAAGTGAAGGGCCCTCCTACCACCCATTTGCCTTTCACTCAGCTTCCATATTGCAGAAGCTTTATAGAAGATGTGGCCCATCAGACGCTGTTTTATTCCCGCTCCCCATCATCCCCCAGCCATCATGGCTAATGGCCAGGGACAAGGAGAATTGCAGTCGACTTGCAATGTTTGGAGGAGCCACCGCTCCTCGACCCCTGCTTAAAAGTGGGGAGGAAGTTGTGCTTTCAAGTTTGAAGAAAATGTGGTGTCAATGGATATTTCTGCAAGGACTGCATGTCAAACCGAATGCAGCCTTTTACTTACTAATCTGTCTACCGCCGCTGTTTTCCTCCTCCCCATTTTATCCTCACAACAATCCTGCGAGGTAGGTTGCGTGGCAAGTTTCCTCCCCCAGATGAAATGAAGACACAGACACATTGTTTTAAGGTTAATGGGCGTGAAGGCCACAACTTTATTGATTACGGAATTGAAGGTATTGGCCTTGGCATTGGCTTCTATCGACTACCTGGCATGGTGACCGGGAGGGGTTGAACACAAACCGCAGGAGTCCTGTTGAAGTACGCCAACTAGGATCCCACGGGTGTCACCGCTCGGGGGCGTGCCGGAGGCCCTACCTCTCCAGGCTTCGGACAAGGCCACGCCCCCCCGGGAGTCCTCTACCGGACTACCCCTTCTCATTGGGGGAAGGTGATGGCGCTCCCTTCCCCCCCTTTTTCCTATAATTTGCCCCAAGCCAATGCCTAACCGCCAATACCGAGAAAGTTGTGACGATTGCTACGAGGTAGGCGAAAAAACCAAAAGGCAGGAAGTGCGCCAAATTGGAAAAATTCCTACCAGGCCCCTTGCGGCGACCAACCGAAGTCCATAGCAAGGCCAATTCTAGCTAAACCTAAGGGTGGGTGGGATGGGAAAAACCGCTCAGCTGCTGGGGTGAGGGGAAAAGAGGGCGGTCCCTGGGCGTGCCTGGCCTTAAATAGCCCAGGCCGCGCCTCCCCTTGCCCGCCGATTGGCGGGCTGGGTTGCAGGCACGCCCAGGGATTCCCCAGTTCTCGCGGGGGCGGGGGAAGCCCCCGCGAATGTGGGAGGTCCTGCCCGCAACACCCTCTCCTCTGCAGGCACGGAAAGGGTTTTAGGCTGAAAGCGAGTGACTGTGGCCCAGGATGAGCTTTGTGGCTGAGTGGGGATTTGAAGCCTGGTTTCCCAGGTAGTCCAACACCCTAACCACTACTTCATGCTGAAAGAGCTCACCTGGTAAACACCAGGAATGGGGAACCTCAGAGCCCAATTTCTGTCTGGCTATTGGGACTGTTTCATAGCCCATAATCCCAAGCAAACACAGCACTTACCAGTTCTGCTTTGCAACCTTCCCCAAGTGCTTTTGCTTGGCTGGTCATGTGTCTTTGAACTGTGATAATGCCTTTCCCTTGCCGAGAGAGAGAGAGAGAGAGAGAGAGAGAGAGAGAGAGAGAGAGAGTACACTAACCTACTGTACAGAGGTGACACCTACATCAGTTGTTCTGTCTGTTTTTGGCTCTGGCCCTGCCCACCACTGGCAAGAGGCCCCCGGAAGATTGGTGAGAAAGGAGTGCGGCCCTCAGAACAGAACAGTCACATTCCTTTTGAAGTGGGTCTTCTTCCACTACAAAGCCCAGGGAAATTCAATGATATGAATTTATCAGAATGTGCATTAAGGGGCAACACTCCACCAGGTGAAGGATGTATAAATATATTTTACAGTTCCTAGCTCCCCATCGTAAGAATGGTTCATGAGTGGATGGAAATTTACAACAGGTGCTTATCAAATGTGAAAATGCTTGCAAATCAGAAACAAACTTCGGAACTATAAACATATTTCAAGGATGACTCATGCAAAGAATATGCTCGATAGGAAGGCAGGGTGGATTATATTTAATTTTCTTTGTAGGATCTGTCTATATCGAGAAGGGGCAGCCCTCATTCTTGCACACAGAACGTCCAGGCAGGCTGTGAGAATTGCAGGAAGGTTAATTACTAATTAGAAGTGTATTTCTTTATGTGGTCCCCATATATGGAAGCATGTGGAGGGATGCATGTGTTGTCTAATGTGGAAGCACATTTTGCAACCTTGGAATAACTTTTTTGTGTGATGTTATTCTCAAACGAAATGAAAGTATGTACTACCAATGTACTTCCTGAAGCTACCTTGGCTCCATGTGCTAAGCTGTCAGATCTATGCTACATTTTCCAAAGCAATGGTGTATTATCAGGCTCTGGACGGACATCCCCCTACACCTGAACTGGCTATTGGGAACAGTTCTCACCATAGCAGGACATAGGAAGTAGCATTTCTAAGGGGTCTGCAATGGGAGACATTTCTACCCTTCTTCTTAACTTTACTTTTCAGTGCTTAAAAGTACATATAACGAACCATGTTGGTGTTGGCTATTTTGAGTCCTACCTGCACCCTCTACCCCACCCCAAATTTGCTAACGTCAATTGCGTGTTCAGACCCAGAGACCTCCTCCCTAAATAAATTCACAGTTGACTCGAATTTTAGTTTTGGTTTTTGGCAGAATTTAGGCCACAACTTTATTGATTACAGAAGGTGAGTGGTTGCATAGGCTCTGGTTCGACTAACTCCCTGCACCCTTGCAGGCAGCACTGACCCAGGGCACCAGCATAGGTCAGCCAAGGGTGAACACCTGGGTAGGTGAAAAGCCGGGAACAGACTATGTTCACCACCCAGATGCCTCCCTGGACTCAGGCAAGGGCACAACCCCCTCTTGGGGGTTGACCAAACCATTTGAGTCCCGGGATTCCTTTAACAGAATACCCTTCACATAGGGATGGCGAGACCGCTCTCCTATCTCTATCACCTAATAATAATAATAATAATAATAATAATAATAATAATAATAATAATTTATTATTTATACCCCGCCAATCTGGCTGAGTTTCCCCAGCCACTCTGGGCAGCTTCCAATCGAGTGTCAAAAACAATACAGCATTAAATATTAAAAACTTCCCTAAACCTTGAACCAGTGCCTGTCCACAACCTTACAAGTTGTGACAATTTGCTATGCGGCAGGAGAAACACAAATGGCAACAGCCAATCAGCCAAGTGGGGAAATTCCTGCCTTGCCCCTGTCCCAATGACAGACGACACATGGCAGCATAGCAAGGTCAATCGCACAATGCCCTAAAATCTCGGAGAGGTGGGCGGGTGTTCCGAATGCACGAACCAAAAGAGGAAGCTCTGGGTCACGTGCATAAGTATATATAGGTACCTCAATCTGTTTAGACTGCGCCCCATTGGCCAGACTGAACCCAACAGTGAGGGACCTACCAATTGGGTGTTGTGGCTAACCAATCTAACCCCCGCCCCCAACACAGGAGGTCAGTCTCCAGGTCTCACCGCAACATGTGCCCTCTCTTAGGGAGGACACGATTTTTCAAAAACAGATGTCTCGTAGGGAAAAAAACCGAAAAGCAAAAAATGTGAAATTGCTAAATTTATTTTAAATGGCAAGAATAAGTAATAGAACAACATTTGATTATCTTCCTCAAATACAGAAGAAAATGTTTCAGCACACACAAATCATGTTGAACTACCTTGTGAACTGTGATGTTAAAGCTTAAGCCTCTTAAAAGTTTCAGTGTCAGGTGCATCCAAATCTCACTTTGCATGCCTTTTCCTTTGCAAATTTTTTGGTGACAAATTCCTTCAGATCAAGTGCTGAAGACATGTCCATGTGATATAGTTGCCAAGATTAAGGTGTGACTGTAAAGTTTAAAATTAAGTGCATTCTTGCTTTCTATGTTTGACCATGGTATCCTTCTGGATCATCTTTGGGAAATGCGAATTGGGGGCACTGTATTACCGTGGTTCCAATCTTACCTTCAGGACCGAGTTCAGAGACTAGCATTGGGAGAGTGCCAACTGAGGGTGAAGGTAGCAACTATGAAAAATGAGGAGGCGGCTCTGAAGAATCCAGCTTGTTCTTCCTTTACCAACTGTTCCTGCTCCTGGCTTTGCTCCTTGCTTGTGGGCTTCCCGGAGGCTTCTGATTGGTCACTGTGGGAAGCAGAATGCTGGACTAGCAGAGAGGACTCCAGCCTGAACCCAACAGGACTGTTCTTAGCTCAGTGGGAGAGCATCTGTTTTGCATTCGGAAGGTCCCAGGTTCAATCCCTGGAAGCATCTCCAGGTAGGCTGGAGAAAACTTCCCTGTCTGAAGCCCTGGAGGGCTGCTGCCAGTCAGTGTTGACAATACTGAGGTAGATGGACCAATGGCCTGATTCAGTATAAGGCAGCTACCAGTGTTCCTCTATTCAGTGAGAGATGACAGTAGTGGCCAAGATGGTTTAAGTTAGGCAGAGCTGACTTAAATAGCCATTTTTAAAAATACCAAAGTGGTTGTTCATTCTCTCTTTCTGCTATCCTGAAATGTATTCCAGACATAATTATGATGAGTGTACGTGCAGAATGTTTTGCTCTGTTGGTATCTCTCCCCCCTCTCTCTTTTTTAGTATACCCTTTAAGGTAGGGTAGTAGATGCACTTGTTATGCAGACAGTAATTAGCCTGTTACAGAGATATTAATTAACATGTTAGAAATGTTTCCTTTATTAATGAGAAATTCGCACATTCTATTTAAATTAATTTGTATAGTTTAAAATTAATTTATGGTGGCCTTCGATGACCTCGGCTCTGCTAAGACAAAGCGGGAGTATTGTAGTGGCGGTTAAACCAGTCATTAAACATTTTATGCAAATAGTGTTTGTTTATAAACAAATTAACTGCGAGGATTTTCAAAACAGGTGCTGTGTTGTGAATGCGTACTAAATGATGTGGTACTGAAAGAATTAATTAGACCTTCAGATGTAATTAGTCGCAATAATTTGCGTGATTAGCGGCTTGGTTAAGAACTAAGACACACACACACATATCGCAATGCTGGCTGTTGTCGCTGCAGAAGGTTTTTGTCTTGCGTGCAGTGAAGGCGAGGGTTTTGCCACGTTTCAGAAATTTCTCCAAAGATTGCTGACAGTGCTGGAGTTAATTGCCAAGTATCCTATGGGGGTATATATATCTCTCTCTCTCTCTCTCTCTCTCTCTCTCTCTCTCTCTCTCCCCCCCCCCCTTGGCTCCTTGCAAAGTATGTTCAGTGGCAACAATATCGTTCGTACTTCAATGAATTTTTAAAACACAAAGTTGTTAACCTTAGATCTTCAGTCCCCCAGGGGACATGCCAGTGCCTGACATGTCAAGGGTTAAAATACAGCCCATGATTGTTAGGAGCCAAAGTGCTTTTCAACTGCCCTCCTTTTTATGTTTTTCTGATGTGCACCCCACTGTTAATACTTTTGGTTGGCCTACATGAATGTCATATGAGAGAGGCTGGATTCAAATGGTTTGGTAGCTGCTTAATTGTTATGATTCAGGCACAGCAAACAGATCTGTGCAAAGCCTAGCCTTGACCCTCACCCCTCCATCTCTTCACCTGTGACTGAGCACAGTGGACCTTGCTAGTTATTGGTACACTGTGGTGTAGTGGTTAAGAGCGGTGGACTTGTAATCTGGTGAACTGGGTTCGCGTCCCCGCTCCTCCACATGCAGCTGCTGGGTGACCTTGGGCTAGTCACACTTCTCTGAAGTCTCTCAGCCTCACTCACCTCACAGAGCGTTTGTTGTGGGGGAGGAAGGGAAAGGAGATTGTGAGCCACTTTGAGACTCCTTCGGGTAGTGATAAAGCGGGATATCAAATCCAAACTCCTCCTCCTCCTCCTCCTCCTCCTCCTCTTCTTCTTCTTCTTCTTCTTCTTCTTCAGCAAGACTTACAGTTTAGCAGCAAGAAAGTTACAGACTATTCCTTGACCCCAAACAGGGTCAATTGCCAAGGTTTATTTATTTTTTTAAGCTCTAAATCAGGAATGGGGAAGATTTTTGGCGTGACAGACCAGATCATTATGTCTTCCTATGGGCCAACATTGACATGTGTGTGGGACAGCCCCCTGTCAATCACATCATGCCATTATAATGCCTGATGGCCAACAGGTTGTCTCACCCGCCTGTCAAAGGCCCTTCACCAGAGGCTGACAGGTTACTACTTCTATCCAAGTGGCTTCTCAGCTACCAAAGGAACAGCAACCAGCCCCATGCACACTTGACACAGCTTCCTGCCTGATGCACCACCCCCTAACAGGCCCCAAATGCTCTGAGTCCTCCCAACCCAACCAGCCGCAACCTGGGGCTGTCTCAACGCAACCTGACCAAAATTCGGGTCCCTCTGGCAAGGCCTTTTGGGCTAAGGCCTTGTCTAAATTCAATTACACACTGTGGTGTAGATCCTCTCTCATGTGTAACCCCTCTTTAAGTGCTAATTGTCAGAGTTAATAACTTATTTTTCATGATAGCAACAATTTGGGTCATGATATTATAATCTCATTTCAACCTCCCCCCCCCCCCCCGCAATACCTTTGTGAATATGCAAGGAAGCTGTGATCTTCTATGACATATTACTGACTCGATTCTCTCTGATTTTTGAATGGAATGAGTATAAAGAGTTCTTTGATCTTAGTTTTCTTACGAGTACTATTGCTATTTAATGTTTAGTTGATAGCAAGCAGGGCTTGAATTATAGAGTGTTTTGGAGAGGAGGGGCTTTCCCCAGATACTATTTTTAGCAGGCTATTGGTGTGTGTGTGTTTGTGTGTGTGAATATTTGGTGAAAAGTGAGAGAAGTCAGGAGGTGGGGGGTGGTCTCCTTACCTTCCCCCAAAGAATCAAAGCACTGGTGGGGAGGGAAATATTGGAAAACTGTCCATTTCAATTTCCCTTTCTCTTTTTACGCAATTATTTTTTATTGAATTTTGGGTGTGATAATTGCATATTGTTGGCATCCATCTGTCACAGGACACAGTGGAAGAGTATGTCTTCAGGGGTAAAGTCAAATCATTGGAGAGTTACAGCATCTGCTGTGGGTGTAGAGACATAGGTGGCATTGTACTCTAAACCACTGAGCCTCTTGGGCTTGCCAATCGGAAGGTCAGCTGTTCAAATCCCCGTGGCGGAGTGAACTCCCATTCCTCTGTTCCAGCTTCTGCCAACCTAGCAGTTCGAAAGAACGCCAGTGCAAGTAGATAAATAGGTACCACTCCGGCAGGAAGGTAAACGGTGTTTCTGTGTGCTCTGGCTTTCATCATGGTGTTCCGTTGAGCCAGAAGCTGGCAACATGGCCAAGAAAGCTGTCTGTGGACAAATGCTGGCTCCCTTGATCTGAAAGTGAGATGAGCGCTGCAACCCAGGGGTCCTTTACCTTTTTTTTTTTAACCTTCAGTATTTTTTTTAACCTTCAGTATGGAAGAGACATGTTTTATTGTAAGTGGGGCAGATGAAGACATCCAATTTTGCTGCTACAGGTACACCATGACGTTTCTCCAACATAAAATACAAAATGTATAATGAAAAGCAAGTTCAAAATACAGGGTTGTTTTATTTATACACCTCTTCATTGTAAGAAAGAAGAAGCAACCCTCAAAGTGGTTTATAAAAGGATAAAACAAGAAAATCAAGAAAAAACTCACAACAGTACTTTAAAACATACAGAATACTAGGGCATTGTAAAGGAATGCCTGTAAATACATGAAACCCACTTCTGATTTCAAACACATGAATACACTGGTTTCCTATTATTGCAGCTTCTTTGTTATTAATTGTTTCTTCACTTTCTTGATACAGGAATCAGACAGTAATGGGTGAGACAACAGCAATGGCAACAACCACAACAATTTATATAGGGCACACCTTATTATATACTGATTTATACCCTACTTTTCATTTTTTCCAACCTCCAGGTCTCCACACAACCACATCAAGTCCTCATGAGAATCCATCAGTACTTCAGTGTGAATTTAGGAGACCCCTATTCCCCGCACAGAGATACAATTTCTAGAGTGGTTTGACAATCAGGCTCTCTTTCCTAGGAATCACAGCTCTTGAAGGGAAATGGGGTGAATCTCATAACAACTCTCAGCACTCAGTTGCCAGGGTGCTCTGGAGGAAGCCATGACTCTTTAAAGTGGTATACCACTGCTTTAAATGAATACAGTAATCACAGTAAAACAAAACAAAACAATAGCAGCATCAAGTGACATATACCTCATTTAGGGAGACATGTCATAGGGGCCAGCCTGATGTGCATAGAGAAAACAGCACACAATAAAAACTGGGAATGATGGACATGAACCCAAATACTTCACTGGGTGAGTTATTTAATTAAAATGAACTAATTGCTACAGATGGAGTTGGCCGTCGTTGAATCATTGAACAGAGCACAATTAATTGGTTTATTTGCAAGGGAGTCCTAACCATACATTGTTTAAGCTGTTGGCAGTTTCGAGAGGAGAGAGCCCTACGCCGTTCCTGAAGAGATGAGATGACCATGAGAGTAATGGGATGTACTTGGTCAAGCTCTTCATTGCTCCTACCCCCCTTCCCTTAAAGGGTGATGTTCCAAAAGCAGCCTTTCAAACGAGCCCTTTCAAATGAGCAACATTAACATTTGCGTGTCATTGGCCGGCCCAAGACAATTTGGAACCTGGTGGCACCAAATGGTGCCTTGAAGGGGTGAATGAACATCTACATCAGAAACAAGGGAATAAAGGTGGAAAGAGATCAGCAGTGCTCTTATTTACCAAGAGACTGATGTTGAGGCAGCATGGGACGGAGCTGCCGAGGAAGTAGCAAATATGGCCTCCAAGGATCATGCCACAGCCATTGCTGAAACCATGGCACCAGCAGGAGGTGATGCAGTCCTTGGAGATGGGATCCACTGATCCACTGCTCCTGTGGATCCTGCTGCCTGAGGCAGTCGCCTCACCTTGCCACATGGATGAGCTGGCCCTGTTTCAAAACATAGCTCAAGGCAATGAGGAACATCAAGACAAAGGATTTGAGATGCTCGTGCTAAGCCAACCAGTGCTGGAAGGCTTCAAAGAAGTGCCTAGGAATTTAGTTGTGTTCTGTATTTCCATCAGGCTGCTTGAGGAATTCAATATTTGTTGGTTCCAGGGCAAAATGACTTGATACACACTACTCAGGTGTATGTGCAGATCAAGACTTGGCCATCTATTGGATTTTGCATCTCTGCAAATGGCACAGTGCAGTTCTTGGCTGCCATATGCATTTATAGATGTAGTAATGAGAGCCAGTGTGGTCCAGGTCAGAGGGGGCCCATCTTGTTGTGTTCTTACAGTCAACCAGATTCCTCTGCTGGGAAACCTGCAAGCAGAGGCTGAGCATAAGAGCACTTTCCCCTCCTGCGATCCCCAGGATCAGTTATTCAGAGGCCTAACACCTCCAACACTAGATGCGATGGCTAAGAACTCCATTAATTTGTCTATATCCCCTTTGAAGCCATCCAAGTTGGTTTCCATCAGAGTCTGAGCTAAGATCTTGAATAGTATTAAAAACTCAAGCAAACAGGACAGGTTTCTGAAAGAAAGCAAGAAAGACACCCAGTGTCTATACAGTGTTTGTCGGAGTATATGTAGTATATTTAGCATTTAAAAATATATATTTGACAGGGCCCCTTCAGGTGTGATTCCTGCAATCCGACAGAGTTTTGGACTAGATGGCTCTTTGGGTCCCAGCTCTACAATTCTGTGATGCTATCAGAGCAGTCACACATGATCCCGCTTTCCATACCATTTGCACCTGCACAGGTTTTGGGGTAGTCACATTGTTTCATTTCCAGTCGGTGCACAGAGGGATGCCTGCCATCTTCACTGTACAGTTTTTGGAGAATGTTGAAAACACACCTTTTGTGCCTGAGATGTGTGTTTTCAGGACCCACCCTTTTCCTTTGATTGCGGTTTGTTTTACCGGTTTTTTAATACTGGATTTTATACAGTGGTACCTCGGGTTACATACGCTTCAGGTTACAAACTCCACTAACCCAGAAATAGTACCTCGGGTTAAGAATTTTGCTTCAGGATAAGAACAGAAATCGTGCTCCGGTGGCACGGCAGCAGCGGGAAGCCCTATTAGCTAAAGTGGTGCTTCAGGTTAAGAACAGTTACAGGTTAAGAATGGACCTCTGGAATGAATTCAATTCTTAACCCGAGGTACCACTGCATTGTTGTAACAGGCTCTGTTCACCTGCTAGTGAAGGACAGGTAATAAATTGAAACCATCATCCTTATAATCACCCCATCCCATGATGTCCTGCTGAAATCTCACAAAAGTTCTGGTTTATTTTTGCCCAGTTTTGTTGCACCAAACAACAATATTGTGATGTAACCTTGGGGAAACTAAGCAGAATATATCTGCCACCAATGCCCTATTCTTGTGTCGAGAACATGCTGCGGGATACAATCTCAAGAAAACTCTAGCCTGGAGGGTCTCCATAGTGTGAACACAACAGAGCATCTGCATTGCATTTATCTTAAATTGCAATCAGCCTTGAGCCCTCAGGATAGGATGGGCTACCCCTCAGCTAAGTGTCTCTTTGGGGAAAGATGTTTCATGCTGGCATGGCGACGTTGAGTTAAAGGGGTGGGGCAGCTTTAAAAATGAGAAAAGCCTGACAGTGTGTTAAGCGAATGATTAATACCAACACTCAGCTTCAAAAAGCCATAAGATCTTTAATATCAACAAAATATATGAGGCTTCAGTTGAAGCTCTTATCTGAAGCATGGCATCTAGGGTGCTATTTCATCTCCTCTCGATGGAAGGCAACCAGGAGGGTAGGGAATAATTTCTGAGATCTCTTTCGCGTTGCCATGGGGCTGGTTCACACAGGGAAACGGGGATGCTAATTCCCTCCACCTGTCTTTGGGATTGCATGGTGGAGAAATCGCTGTCTGGATTTGGTGGCACATGGATCCAGGCAGCGATGACCCAAGCTCATTCTGTTATACAGAGGGCAAACATAGCCCCTGTGATAGACATCCCCCAGCATTTTCCTACTGTACCAGGTTTTGGGGGGTGGGGTATGAGAAATTTTCTGAATTGAATAGTAGAACCATAGAATTGTAGAGTTGGGAAGGACCCAAGGAGTCATCTAGTCCCTCTAATGCAGGAATCACAACTAAAGCATCCCTGACAGACGGCCATCTGACTTATGCTTAAAAACCTCCAACGAAAGACAGCCTGCCGCCTTCCTATCATAAAGATGCTTTTCTCTTGTAGTTTGTCAAAGGGCTTCCCAAGATGACCAGTTTATTATTTATTTATTAAAAATATTTCTATACCTCTAGCTTATATGCCCATTAATAATACCCATAACTTCCTTTTGAAAACCTGTACCTAGAGCCTCCCTTTCCTAAACACAAAAAGATAACACTTCATTTGGGGGAGAAACCAGTTCTGCCGTCTCCATTGGGTGCTCTTCCCAGGGAATGGGGGTCTTGTCTTGAGTGTCTTGTTGAGAGGGCTCTCAGTAATGCAACACCCCTCCTTCCTGCCTGAAGTGGAACAATCTGAGCTGACCTCTTGCTCCCAGCTTGTGCTTGCTTGACCTGTAGACCTTGCCTCGCCCTCTTGAATGTACTTGGCACGTGCTTCGATGATCCTGCCCCAAATACCAGCCTCTAGGCACTTGCTGCTGTCCACAGTTCACAATACCTCTGATGGGAACGCTTCCCTTCCTGACAAGCTTAACAGGACCACACAGATGTGAGGGGGATGGAATTGAGGTGACGAATTTACATTAGCACTTCATGTATGTTTTAGGGTTCCCTTGGTAGTCTTCCAAGCAGAGTCCTGGCCAGATCCAGCTGTGTTCACACTGAGATCTGAGGGACGGCTGCAACCGAAAGTGGGATGGCTGCAGGCTGTAGCATTAATGCTGCTAAGACTATCATTATTTTATTAATGTGGATGTTTTTGATGTACGTTTATGATCTAATTTTCTACATGGAAGAGTTTTGCTTTGCAAAATAAATGCCGCTGAACTCTACACTGGGTGGATTTCAGTCAAGTTCCATTTGATTGGGATGAACTAAATGGGAGGGTGCTCCCCCTCTGAATAAAAAAGGTAACAGGCTTCAGGATAAGCACTGTCCAACCAAATCCGTTGACGTTTCCCAAGTTATAAATCAGGGATGGGGAAGCTTTGGCCTTCCAGATGTTGCCCATCATCCTTGACCATCTGGCAGACTGTCTCTCCAGAGTGGTGCATGCTCTAGTTATCTCTTGCTTGGACTACTGCAATGCGCTCTATGTGGGGCTACCTTTGAAGGTGACTCAGAAACTACAACTAATCCAGAACGCTCCATCTGGTACGCAGGCTGAGACCCTATCTGCCTGCGGACTGCCTCGCCAGTGTGGTGCATGCTCTGGTTATCTCCCGCTTGGACTACTGCAATGCGCTCTACGTGGGGCTACCTTTGAAGGTGACCCAGAAACTACAACTAATCCAGAACGCAGCAGCCAGACTGGTGACTGGGAGCGGCCGCCGAGACCAGATAACACCGGTCTTGAAAGACCTACACTGGCTCCCAGTACGTTTCCAAGCACAATTCAAAGTGTTGGTGCTGACCTTTAAAGCCCTAAATGGCCTCGGTCTAGTATATCTGAAGGAGTGTCTCCACCCCCATCGTTCTACCCGTACACGGAGGTCCAGTGCTGAGGGCCTTCTTGGTAGTGGCACCCGCCCTGTGGAACACCCTCCCACCAGATGTCAAAGAGAACCACAACTACCAGACTTTTAGAAGACATCTGAAGGCAGCCCTGTTTAGGGAAACTTTTAATGTTTGATGCATTACTGTATTTTAATATTTTGTTGGAAGCCACCCAGAGTGGCTGGGGAAGCCCAGCCAGATGGGTGGGGTATAAATAATAAATTATTATTAATATGACTGTAGCTTTCCAGGGACTCAGGCAAGGGTCATTCCCAGCCGTACATGGAGATGTCGGGGATTGAACCTGAGGCCTTCTGCATGCTACGACCCTTCCCCCTTCTGGAGGGTCATAGTTTCCCAACCCCTGTTAAAAAACCCATGCAGAAATTGACTCATTGATTCCTGCAAAATGTAACTCTCTCTTTTTTTAAATAAACCTTACACCAAACATGTAGCTGTGCTGCATAAGCAATAGTAGATGGGCTTGGTATTTATGGAGTTTACCAGACACATATATTTCTGTGCTAGATACTTTATTTTAATACTGTTTCTATATTGCTATAAATATGTTGCATTTTTGAAATGAAATGTTTTCTAGGTGCGGTTGTAGTTCTGCGAGGGGGAATGCGCTTCTGACGATGCGCAAATGATAGGCTACAATATGTGATCAAACGGCAAAACGGGAAACTTAAACAGAATGTGCCCTAAGGACAAAGGCTGGTTGAAACTATAGGGGATAGAATAAATGGGAGTTTTAGCAAAGCTATCTCTGATTCCAACAGATAAATTATGCTTCTCTCTATTTTGCATCTCTTTGGGACTGTACTACATAAATTATGACCAAATATAATTTAGGCTATCAGCGTACATTTCTGAACATCCATCTTGTACATTTTAAGTACAAAATTACCATTTTTTGCAGAAGTATAAAATTGAGACAAATTTTTTTTTCATCTGTGCGTTTAACTTCCGAATACTTTATAGCAGCTGAAGGGCTGGAGAAGACCTCATTACTATCCGAAGGGCAACGCTAACCAGCTGACTGTATAACTGTATTAAGAGCTACATAAATGAGGTGGGACTCTGGAATGCAGATTATATATATATATATATATATATATATATATATATATATATATAATTGCATAGTGTTGAAGTGCTGACATCTTTCCCCAGAAGCATCTAAACAAAAATAGGTGCTGGTGGTGTATTCAAACCACTTACCCATGGGGAACTCTTTTTTTTTTTTTTTACAAGATAGTATTTTGGAGCATCCTTTAAATTACATCAAATCACATTGACTCCAAAACACTTGTGGTTTCTGGGAATGTAGGTATTCATCTCATCCACATCATCGTCTTCCATCACAGGGATGGACAACCTTTCACCTTGCAGATGATGTTGATCTACAGTTGCCATTAGAGCTGACCATTGCCCAATCTGTCCTCAAACAAAAAAGAGATCGCTTTACCTTACATGTGCCGACTTGACCGCTTTGATAAGTAGAATTTGCACTATTGCAGGTACCACAGAATATCTGTTCTGCATTTGTTGGTTGGTTGGTATCCATCTCTGTCTCAGGGGACAATGGAAGAGTGCACCTTTGGAGGTGAAGTCAAGGTGAGATGTCGCTCCTGGTGGGTATAAGTTGCCCATGTCTCACTACCATAAAGCAGAATGCTCAACATGCAAGCCTGGTATACCTTCACCTTGGTATTGGTCATTAGCATCACATACACCCATACCCTTTTGGAGAGGCGAGCCATTGCCGTAGCTGCCTTCTTCAGCAGCACCTACACTTTGGAACTCCCTGCCGGTTGATGTCAAGCAGGCGCCATCACTGTATTCCTCTTGATGCCTGCTAAAAACAACATTGTTTAGACAAGCCTATTCAGATGCTTAGAAAGTTGATGTGGATTTTTATTTATTTTTTAAGTTGTATTTTCTGGTCAAGAGGACTTCCATCTTCACCAGCAGGCCCCGGTAGGTATCTCCTTACAACAGCAAAGATGTTATCCTCAAAGTGCCTTCCAAACAATTCAAAGTGGGTTTCCAAAGGATATAATGTTCCATTGCCTGGAATAGATGTTAATAGACCCCATGTGATATGAAAAAGCTGGGAGGCTACCTGAGGATGCGATGGAGACAGAGAAGTGGGCCTTCTTTGCCACCCTCACTGCCACACAGCAGGCATGGTTATGTCATTTCAATACAGTAACTAACTGACCAGCCGGCAGGCTGGATAATATTGGATATGCCTGATGCCACGGCAAACTCATTTACATCCTTTATCAATAAAGTTGTGGCCTAATTTGAACCCAAGATGATTGTCACTGGGATAAGAGGGTGGTGGGTCACATTGCCTGGGCATGAAAATGGATCCTGGTGTTACCCACAGACAGCACACCACAATTTAAGTGAGGATTTCCTTTTCCTTTGATGAATGGCTCCATCGAGTGGCTTGCCTCCTAGAAATTTCCATATGGATGAATAATACATTCATAGAATTGGAAGTGACCCCAAGGGTCATCTGGTCCAACCCCCTGCAATGGCAATGCAGGAATCACACCAAAAGGATTCCTGACAAATGGCCTCTGTTTAAAACCCCAAGGAAGGAGTGTATACCACCTTCTGAGTGAGTCCATTCCGCTGCTGAATGGCTCTTAGCCATGAGTAGGCAAACTAAGGCCCGGGGACCGGATCCAGCTCAATTGCCTTCTCAATCTGGCCCATGGACGGTCCGGGAATCAGCGTGTTTTACATGAGTCGAAAGTGTCCTTTTATTTAAAATGCATCTCTGGGTTATTTGTGGGGCCTGCCTGGTGTTTTTACATGAGTAGAATGTGTGCTCTCATTTAAAATGCATCTTTGGGTTATTTGTGGGGCATAGGAATTCATTCATTCTTCTTCTTTTTTCACAATATAGTCTGGCCCCCCATAAGGTCTGAGGGACAGTGGACTGGCCCCCTGCTGAAAAAGTTTGCTGACCCCTCCTCTTAACATTATAAAGTTCTCCCTAAGGTTTAGTCAGAATCGGCTTTCTTGAAATTTGAATCCATTGGTTTGGTCCTCCCCTCTGGACCAGCAGAAAACAAGCTTGCTTATGACATTTGACGATGGCTATCCTGTCACCTCTCTGTCTTCTGCAGGCTAAACATCTGGGGGGAATGTTTCCATCTCTGACTGGAAATGAGGAGCCAGGAAGGGATCAAACATCTCCTTTAAATGGGAATATTATTTTTCCTCATTCTCTTTCCAAAGCACAATGCAAAGACCATTCAAGATAGCTCCAAATAACAAACCAGGTACTGACAGTGGAAATTGCAACCTGAGTTTCTTGATGCATGCTAGCAAGAAACCTTCCCTCTGGGCTAGTGGTTCTAGCTGTGTTTGTTTAAATACTGCTGTGGAGATGCATTGTGAATTCACCTGTAAAATGCAGAGTTAGGTGGAGGAATACGTACACTGTACTCAGTGATAACATCCCCATTTCTAAGCAGAAGATGATGGGAACTGAAAACCAAGGCTGAGGTTTTGAGGACTGCTTTAAAAGGAGACCGGAAGAATTCAAGGCTCTGTAGGACAAAGAATGTGGAAACAAATAAAAAGTACCACAAAAAGTAGCAGGTTTTTTTTAGGGGGGGTAGGTATCTCAAAAAGCTAACCATCAATTCACAGAAATTACAACAAAAAGAAAATAGATGATATTTTGAAAATGAGAGAAAGTGCAATGTGCTGATAAAGCTGGATTCCAAAAGCCATATTCATTTATAATTTTTTTTTTTGACAGAATGTTGAATTTGCATTTATGAATAGATTTTGAATCTATGAACAATATATGATTGGGACTAGAATTGTCCCCCCCCCCCTGTTTATATGACTCTATATATAGGTTTACTGCATAATCCTGTGCATGTCTGCCTAGAAGTAAGCCCCACTGAGTTCTATCAGGCTTACTCCAAGGTAAGGGGGTGATCCTAACTGGCATGTGGAGCAGTAGATTCTCCACCACAATTGCACCCATGTTGTTTCCAGAAGGGGGAGCACTTATTTCCCTTTTTGCTTCATGAGGAGATGGGCTCACTTCAGGAAATGGGATGAGTTTGCAGCCAGTAGGTCCATCACTGACCCAACTCTGCCCTAAGCCCCAAACATAGTTTGCAATACATCTGGATCTCAAACCTTTTTACATCTTCAGCTTCCACCATGCACTGGGTACGGTTAGGCCTAACCCCTAGAGGATTTCCACTATGGTCTGTGCAAATATCTCAGTGGTGTGGATAAGACGCATCACATGGCTGTTTCCTGGCCAATCAACACCCTTGCTCCCAGTGGTGTACCAATCAGTGAGAATGGGCCTCCCATGCGGTATAACACCCACACTGTGTGGGACAACTCCATGGACAAGAGGATCCACCCTGGTGTGCCTATGAAGGGTGCCTCTAAATCTCAAAACATTCAGGAATCTGATGGTTCGAAGCATTCAAAACAAGGATACTGCCAACCTGTTGGGACTACAGTTCCCACCATCCTGACATGGGGTTGATGGTATTTGGAGTCCAGCTACACCTGGGGGCCCCACAGGTTCCCCGCCGCCAATTTAAAACAACTCATGCAATTATTAGGAGCCTCTTTAGGGACTTCGCACACTTAACGGATTTTAGTCTCCTCCTTACATAAGAATATACTCCTTTTGTTTTGGCGGTGGGTAGCCTTGCATCATTTGAAGTATTAAGCCCTAAACTGTGGGCTCCCAAAGCCGGCCGCCCCCTTGTTTGCTGCTCTTGTTTATCCTCCACATGAAACAATGACCTCTCGCAAGGCGCCGCTTTCTTACTTTCTCAGGGTTACTCTCTTGCCTCGATTCCTCCCCTGATTATCTTGAAGCCTGTCAAACTGGGGAGCTCTCCCCTCCTCTTGCTCTTTCTCCCTAATAGACAAGAAGCAGCCCAGTCAATAATATTTTACTTGTCTTCCCGCCGAGCGTCTCTTCCTCCGATCAGTTTACGCGGGCTTGACTGCAGAAAGTCAGGAGGGAGGTTAAGATCCGAAAGTTCAGCCAAATGTTATCAGCTGCGGAGATGTTGCTAAGGGAAAGCCCCCAGAAGCCCCCCCGCACCCCACGCCCGGAGCCAATAATAGCTGCATATAACTGATAACATCAACAGCTGTCAAAGATCCAGGCATTTGTGCTTCATCTGTAAATCCAAACACCTGTATTCAGTCAAGCTTTGATTGTTATCCTCTCTTTCCCCGTCATTCCGATTCGTTCCTTGAAAGTCCTGCCAAGGATATTCTAAGCTGCTAGCTGATTTATAAAGTGTGGTTTGGAGGAAGGGGGTGGGCATGAGGGCTGGAATTGACAAGAGGCTTTCATTCGCAGGGTGATGAGTTCCAATGATGTCCCTATTGACAGCATCCTTTTCCGTTCTGTTTCAGAGCCTGCATCCCTCCGTATCAAATAATTAAAAAAAAAAAAAGTTCAGATCTTTGGAAGCAAGAGTTAAAGTACTTTGAGAGTTTCCAACATGTGTCACTTTAAAGAACATTATGTACTTGCTTTAAGATTTTTTTTTTTCGGGGGTGGGCGAGCGGGTGATGAATTAGATCAAAGCAACTAATAAACATTCTGCTTGAAAGCTCTTCAGAACACAGTATATATATGGTTGAGATATTTAAAGATAGAATTTCAAGGATCAAACTGTAAAATAAACCAACGTATCTTCAATGGACAGCTGATGCTTGCTTGTCCAACTATAAGAAGTTAATATGGAGATCAAAAAGGAGAACTCCTTCTGTCTTTTATTAGTTTGTCAGGAGGAAATCTCTGGTAAGGGATGGAGCGACGAATCTCATATTTTATACAACTTCCTCAAATTCTGGATCCTATAGAATTGTAGATTACGCACCAGCAGCTGGTGGAATCACTGAGCCTTGTTGGTGCTAGGTGGATGCCCAGTTTGGAAATTTAAGGACCCAGATTAAGAAGACGGCCAATCAATTAATGAGCACACAAAGTGCCTTTTTTAAAGTGATTGGTTAAATAACTGATTATAGATTACAATGGCTTTGTGCAGTGTCTGTGTCCATTTTCCCTCGATAAAATACAGTGGGAAAGTTGTTAGAAAAACATATTGCCTACATCCCTAAGAATTTCTCTCTTTCATTTTCTTGGGTTGCATTGGGAAGACATGGCTATTTAAGGCTGCCTTAATTAGTGTTTGAAAGGTGCATATTTAAGGAACCTAAGGAATCTAAGATCTGTTTTTTTATGCTGCCTATGTTCACCATAATGTGTATTTTCCTTTTAAGGGATTTTAACTGTTTCTGGTTTTCATTGCCATTGTTGCTTCCATTTGTTAGTTGCTTTTACCCTAAAAGTCTCAAAGTCACTTACAGAATAAAACACAACAGATAAAAATGGTTAAAATCCGGAGGGGGGTGGTTTCATAAAAGGTTCATCCGATAACATAATAAAAAGGACAAGTACTGCTTTCTCCACCAAAAGAGGAACAGCATTTTCTTTCTTTAAAAGATGGTTTAGAAATTCTGAATTGATATATAAATACCTGAAACCAGTAAAAAAGAGGTGCTTGTTCATGCAGAACACAGGTAATGACCGCTCCCCGCTTAAAACGGGGGGGGGGGGCCCTTTGCGTGGACGCGTGCAGCCCCTAGATCTGGAGCGGCTCCAACAGCATAGGCTTGGCTTTGCCTTCCCTCAGGTGGGATACCTGGAGGTCTCCGCCTACCTCAGTCAGTTGTCCAATCCCACCTGGGGGAACTTGCTCACATGGGATGCAGGAATGGCCACCAACTTGGATGGCTTTGAAAGAGGATTGGACAAATTCATGCCTGAGGAGGCTGTCACTGGCTACTAGCCAGGAAGGCAGTGATCTGCCTCCACAGTTGGTGGGAGCAATGCTTCTGAATATCAGTTGCTGGGGAATCTCAATTGGGAAAAGCACTGTTGCCCTCAGGTCCTGCTTGCTGGTTTCCCACAGGCGTCTGCGTCTGCTTGGCCACTGTGAGAACAGGATGCTGGACTAGATGGGTCACTGGCCAGATGCAGCAGCCTCTTATATATCATATAACATTTATTACCTTTGTTATGTTAGTTTTCATAAACCCATTCTCAGCATGCAAAATTGGTGTGGCAAGTTTAAAATATCATACCCTCCAACATTTCTCTGATGAGAATAGGGACATCCTATTCAATAATAATAATAATAATAATAATAATAATAATAATAATAATAATAATAATTTTATTATTTATACCCTGCGAGGCTTCTAACATACATAAAAACATAATTAAAACATTAAAACATTTTTAAAGTTCCCTAAAATGAGTGGGCTGCATTCGGATGTCTTCTAAAGGTTGTATACCATATTTTTCCGTGTATAAGATGCCCCTTATTTTTAGGGACTCCAAATTAAGAAAACACCCCTCAGCACTACCTGTGTATAAGATGAGCCCCAACCCCAATTTTAAACCTTTTTTTTTATACACAGAAAAATACAGTAGTTACTTCTCTCCTTGGCTTGGGGGGCAGGGGTGGGGTCCCAAAACTCCATTCCCTCCAACATTTCTCTGATGAAAATAGGGACATCCTAAGGAAAAGCGGGACATTCCAGGATCAAATCAGAAACCGGGACGGCTTCTGTAAATACGGGACTGTCCCTGGAAAATAGGTACACTTGGAGGGTCTGAAATACCATGCAAACATGGCCCTTGCGTTCTCTTGCTTCCATGAATGGAGAATGAAGATTCAGAAGCTGCAGCCAAATCCCCCACCAGATTATTTTGTTTTTTGTCTATGTCTCAAATATACTTTCCTATCTGTTCCTTCTCTCTCTGCTCACCCCCTTAAAGGAGTGAACACAATTTCCAGCAGAATGTTTTAAAAGCTTTTCTTTCTTTGGAATAATAATACTGTTATGCCACAGAACTGGTTGTGTTTCCTACTTAATATGAAATGGGTGGGGGGCCGTGGGGGAGATTGTGTAACAAAAGTCTAATATAGCAATATTCTCTTATTGCAATGATTTATGGATTCAGAGCTTTAATGACAGCATGTCTTCCTGCTCCCCTTTAATTTCCAGACATCTGGATCTTTCCTTTGTTGGGACCACAGTGATAGATGACAAAGCCATGTGCTTGTGAAATCAGAGTGAGGAACATTGTCACCCACAGTTTGTATGCTGAGAAGAAACTCTAAACAGTTCTCCCTGGCAGGGCTGTTGATTTGGGCTCCAGGCTCTGCCTTTTCCTTCCAGATAATCTGTGCTGATGAAATACATGGCAAAGACCATTGCACTGACCTTAAAAATAGTTCTGATCTCATTGTATGTCAAACAGCAGTGGGATGTGGTTCAATATTTTTTTTTAAATATGAATCAGTCTGCAGTTTTAATTCAGAGACGTCACGCCTGCAATTTGCAGTGATTACAGCGTTAAGTGCGGTCGCTTTTGTCTCTGGGAATAATGTAGGAGATAATTTGTATTTTTAGGAAACATTCTAAGTGTATGTTTTTGTCTTTTTAAAGGATGAAATCCGTTTTGAACAATTACCGTCAGATATAATATGAGGTCTGCTTTTTGTATTATTATTTTTTGCTTTGTTTGTGAACAAACTCTGATCCAAAAAAGTTCTCACTGTCCTGGCTGACTTCCTGGTTGTAAGGGCCGTGTAAATGAGCATTTGTTGTGTTTAAGATGTGGGCAAGGTGGAGTTGCGCAATCATTCACCGTCCTTTGGCCAGTGACAGGAGCTGGTGGGGTTAGAACTGGGACACTGCCCGTGTGGTGAGTAACTGGAAATGCATCTTGGAGTATCTTCTTAGGTAAAGGTAAAGGGACCCCTGACCATTAGGTCCAGTCGTGACCGACTCTGGGGTTGCAGCCCTCATCTCGCTTTATTGGCCGAGGGAGCCGGTGTACAGCTTCCGGGTCATGTGGCCAGCATGACTGAGCCACTTCTGGCAAACCAGAGCAGCGCACGGAAACGCCGTTTACCTTCCCGCTGGAGCGGTACCTATTTATCTACTTGCACTTTGATGTGCTTTCGAACTGCTAGGTTGGCAGGAGTATCTTCTTAGCTGTGAAGTGTACTCTTGCATTCTCTGCAGTTCTTGGTGGCGATAAACAGCCTTACATGCCTCCAATCAGCAGAGGGCAAGGTAGTCAAGATTAACAGATAGTCAGGAAAAATACATTTTTTGGCTTTTCCACTGAAACCCCTAATTTGGCCTCCCCCCACCCCTTCTCTCTCTCTTGCATGAAGCAGCCAGGAAACTAGCTGCAACCCTGTAGGCTTGGAATCCCCAACCATCCTTGTAAATATGATGAAACTGTAAACAAAGAACCATTCTTTGTCTTTACCAGCAGGACTTCTGTGGATTTCCATTACATTTTAAAGCAGTGTGAATGAGACAGAATGGATGGCGGTGGGACTGATTAGCTCCAGCTTCCAAGTTTTTAATTCCACTGTAAACTATAAACCAATCAATTCTATTTTTTTAAACTGAAAAGTTCTAGGGTTTATTTTTTTTTGTCCCTTCTGTGACTTCTGCTTGCTGCTGTTGCCTGTGCTCCCTCTGCCCATTGGCTTTCCTCTCCCCAGAGCTCAATTGGTACCAGCTCAGAGAGAGAGGGAGGGAGGGGACAAAGTAGACCTTACTGCTTCTTCTCCTTGATCTGCCATCATGCTCTGCCATCTCATCAAGCTTGTTCCACTCCCTGCTGGATTCTCTGACTGGTGGAGAGCTTGGCTTCTCCCTGTAGCCACCATGTCCGCCTTCCTTCCTAATTTATTAAGGCACTGAGAAGAGGGGAAAATTGCACTCCTCAGCAGCAGCTGCCCAAGGAAGGATGCAAGGATCCCAGGACATTCCAGGATCCAATCAGAGACTGTGATGCCTGCTTTAAATTTGTAAAGTCCCACTCAAAACGAGACAGTTGCATGGCATGAGCAACCACAAGGAGGAGGAGCAACAGTGCGAGGAAGCTGTATGGATTGACAGTGGGCTGCCTTCTGAAGTGTGAGTCTTGGCATGTGCGCAATGTGGCCAATTCATGCTGTCAACCCCAGGACCAGTGGCACAGGCTTGCCCCCACAACTTCGGTTGCTCGGGGCTGCGTGCCGTCACCGGGACATGTGCCACCACATGTTGTAGGTGCCTTGCCCCCCATTTAAAATGTTGTGGGGGCTAGGGCACTCATGCCCCCCAGGGAGTTGGCACACCTGCCTGGGGCTCTGGGCTGACCCTACCCAGCTGAACTCATGGAGGTCAGAAGCGCTCCCTGCATATCTGTGGATATTTAGCGAGGCTAAAGTGCCATAGCAGATGGGCATTTTGTCTTGATTCATTGGGGCAGTTGTCCCGCATTTCCATAACATCTCTGCATTTGTGGGTTGAGTGATAATGCTGCCATTACGCTAAAAAATCAACGCCAGCAATTGACGGGAACAACAGCTTGTTGTTGCACTTCTTGTTATTTTATTACATACTGTACGTCTGCGAGACACCAGCGCATGTATCCGCCTAATAAAAGCAGTTATCAGAAACATAACTTTTTATATTTATAATTGAAATTGTAAATTAGGGCCTAAGGAAGGAGCAGGCATTGTTCTTTAGCCTGAAATGAAATCATTGTTTGGGCACATATGCTTTTCGTGCCATTAATCAGTGCGGCTGGCTACTGTTGTTTAACGCACAGTGTGTGATTTGTAAGCATGGGGCTCTGTTAAACAAATAGGCCTGGTTTTTGCCTCTGTAGAAAATCTTCTCTCTCCCCCTCCACACTCATACATTCATTTGAACTGTAATCATACAGGGACACTCTTTCCTTTCCTTTCTTCTTTTGCTCAGGAAGCACTTCAGATAGTCCCTATGGGGTGGAGACAGCTGTGTGCCACACACTGGATGGAATAGGACAGGTATTCTCCAGCGGTCATTCTTTCAGGTGACATTGGAGGAAGGGAGGAATGATGCAGCACAGAATTTAGGCCCATCCACACTTCCTCTTGTCCTGCTGGTTTTCCCCAGGGAAAACCACTCTTTAGTGCTCAGTCAGAGCAAATGGCAATTCGGGTTTTCGCTGGATTAATGTTTGCTCCAATTTAGCACTAGAGAGTGGGTTTTGCCTCGGAAAGGAGCAGGGTGAGGGGAAAATTAGCTAAGCCCCATGTTCTCTAGGCATGGGGTAAGCAGGAGTATGGACGAGCCCTTAAACAGTGGAATCCTGCTTGGATGGCTTTAAAAGAGGATTAGACAGATTCATGGAGGAGAGGGCGATCGATGGCTAATAGCCATGATGGCTCTGCTCTGCCTCCACAGGTTGGAGGCAGCAATGCTTCTGAATACTAGTCGCTGGCAGGAAGAGGGCACTTGTGCTCAGGTCCTGCTTGTGGGCATTCACTGGGGCATGTGGTTGGTCACTTTGAGATCCGGATGCTGGCCTACATGGGCCATTGGCCTGATCCAGGAGGCTCTTCTGATGTTCAACCTCCACCAGTGGAAGCAGCGATGCTTCTGAATGCCGGTTGCTGGGTACCACATTATGGATGAATCCTCTTGTTCTCAAATCCTAATCGCCACTTTACCACGGGAATCTGGTTCTCTGCTATGAGACCAAGATGCTGGACTAGATGGGCTAGAAGAGTCCAGCAGACTCTCCTCCTTATGTTTTTTTAGAGAGTTGCCTCTTCTGCTTGCTTGGCTGGGCTCAACTGCAATTTGGCTCTTCGTCCTACCAGAACTACCGTGACCAATTATCTCAGCTGCATCTGAGGTAGGATTGGAATGTCGGAAACAGGCTTGTGCCAGGTCAGAGCAATGGCCCACCTGGCTCAGTATGGTCCCCATTAGCCACAGATACACCATACAATGAAAGCATTGTGATACCACTTTGAACAGACATGGGTTACTCTGAAGAATTCTAGGTGCTGTAGTTTGTTAAGGTTGCTGAGAGTTATTATGAGACCCCTGTTCCCCTTACAAAGATAGAATTCCCAGAGTGGTATTGTAGGATTTATAATATTAAGTACCGTATTTTTCGCTCTATAGGACACACTTTTCCCCCTCCAAAAATGAAGGGGAAATGTTTGTGCGTCCTATGGAGGGAATGCAGGCTTTCGTTGAAGCCTGGAAAGCAAGAGGGGTCGGTGTGCACGAATTCCCACCAGACTCCGAAGGCTTGCGGATAGCAGCCTGTTCTGGGGGCTGGGGTTGGGGGAAGCTCGGGCTTCACCCGTCCCAGCCCCACGGCTAAAAACAAAGCCACACGCAGCTTCTCCCGGCTGGAGAGGTTGAGCGTGGCTAAAGAGGAAGCTAAGACAGCCAGCGAGATGGATCCCGCTCACTGTCTTGGCTTCTTTGCTCTTTGGGGCTGGGAAAAAAAAAAATAATCCCCCCCTTATTTCCCCCCCCCTAAAAACTAGGTGCGCCCTATGGTCCGGTGTGTCCTATGGAGCAAAAAATACGGTAATTGTTATTATTTGTCAGGGACTGGGCAGGGGAGGAATGGTAGAGACTGCCTCCCCAGAGAAGAAGACAGTTCAGAATTACAACAGGGGTTTGAGGGAGGTCATAGCTCAGAGGAAGATGAGGGGTAAAGTTGGGAAATAATGGGAGAGGAGGAGGAGGCAGAGCTGGAGCAGCTGGCTGACACGTTATCACTAAAAAGCATTCCAGACCCACCATCTCCCGGAACCTGGTGGGTCGTAAAAGAAGGAGAGCAAAGGGTTCAGAAGCAAAGCGCCCTCAGCGCCACCCATGGAAGAGATGATGGATGAGGAAGTGGGAGAGAAGGGGAGGGGAGATTACTTTTGACAACACCATTATTCCAAGAGACTGCATTTACATGCCTCTCTCTGTAAATATTGAATAAAAGTAGATGGTATAGACTTTTCCTTGTCTTATCCGTTCCTGGCAACCTGCCGTGGGGGTTGGTTCTTCTGCCGCCTGACATTATTATTATTTATTACATTTACATGCCATCTTTATCTTCCAAGGATCTCAAGGTGGCGTACATGGCTCCCCCCCCCATTTCATCCTCACAACAACCCTGTGAGGTAGGTTATGCTTAGAGATGGTGATGACTGGCCCACTCTTAGCTTCCCCCAAATAATTTTGGAAGAAGACCCATATTCTCCCTCACAGAACAACAATTCCCACAGTTGCCTGGGAAGAAAGTTTGTTTATTGAATTACTCCCAGAATTGTAGTTCTGGGAATGGGGGTCTCCTCTGGATGTGTGACTGCAAGTGGCCTACATTTGCTTCTAAATTCTAGTTTCCTTTGCCCCCTCCCTGCCAGTTAAAAATCCACACATTCTGTAAAGCAAGAGGAAACAAATAAATCCTAATTCAACCTGAGTTGCTGAAATATTTGTGCTTAGAGAGAAATATCAGAACTGCACATTTCCACAAAGCACCCTTTCTATATATAAAAAAATTAAAATAAAACAAAATCTTAGATAGAAGAGCAATGTGGTTGTCTCAGCCCGACATCCCACTCACTGTGTGAATGCGATTTGTTTGGTAATGAATAGCATTTAAGTTCCAGCTTAGTCAGTTTTGATTAAGCAAACATTAAATTAATTCAATCTGCAAACACTTAGCCTGCAAGGGCTATTGAAGGGAGAATGCATTTGGATGGACAGAGGGACGCGTCTTCATTGGATTGCTGGCCACCTCTGAGTAGTTAACGGTCAGATCAATACAGCTCCTAGAGCTATAATAAAATGCCTTCGACAAGCTCATCTGGGGCTGGGAACACAGTATACACATTGATTTCCTGGCCTGATATAACCCATTTACCTATTCAGTTAGTCCGTTAAGGAAGGTGTAAGGCTACCAGGACTCTGGGGACCAATGATGCCTGTAAGTAGGTTAGCAAATACTTGACAATGTCTTAATCTGCCGTAGAGCTCCCACTTCAAAAGGAGGTGCATTATCCAGGCAGAGGGGCTGGGCTGGGCTGGGGTACATTTGATTTCACAATGTGGTCCTCTTTAGGGAGCATAGACAGGTAAACATCCCCCCCCCTTAGAAACAACCGGCATGTGTGCCGACCAGTCAGAGGGCAGCAAGAGTCCACTTGGAGAAGCATCCCTCACTGTTTTTGAAGGGACAGGGCATGGATTCATAGAATCACAGAGCTGCAAGGGACATCAAGTCCAATCCTCTGCAATGCAGGAATCACAGCTGAAGAATCTCTTACAAATGGCCATCCAACCTCTGTTTACAAGCCTCCCATAAAGGAGAGTCCACTACCTTCTAAGGTCGTCTGTTCCACTGTCAAACAGCTCTTACTGGCATAAAATTCTTCCTAATTTTTCACCGGAATCTCCTTTCTTGCAATTTGAATCCATTTGTTCCATGTGCTGCTCTCTGAAGGAGCGGAACAGAAGCTTGCTCCATCTTCCATGTTACAGCCCTTCAGATAGATTCAGTTCTATTCAGTTCAGCAAAAGGATGGGGGAACTTCTGGACCACTGCTCCTTTCATCTCTGACTCTTGTGATGGGAGTTGAGGTCTAACAACACCTAGGGGGGCTGCAGGTTCTGTCTCCCCGCTTTAGAGGGACCTTCGCCAGACCATTGGTTTGAAACTTTTGCACACTTGTGATTCCAGGAACGAGACTGACTTATTACACTGCCAGCCTTGAAATGCACATGTTATAAAAATGGGGGGGGGGATATGACAAACCCCAACTGTGCTGCTATCCGTCATTTTCCCTTCTCCCCCCCACCCACTGCAGTCATTCACTCACTCAGATGACTTTCTTGAACCTGATAGAGCAAGAGGCAATAGAGATGGATATTTAGTCGCAGGGACAGATGTATCAACGCTGCATCGACCGAAGCCAGAGTTCTTGTGGCAGTTTTATTTATTTCTTTATTGCAAGGGTTTTCTCCCCTCCCCCTCCCCCGAAACCCCTCAAACCTCCATCAAGGCTACAATATGGAATTGGGAATAGAGGGCAGATACTCCTACAAAAGAGCTTTGATGGGTGAGAAATAGAAAAAAAATTCTGCGCTTGCTCAAGAACTCTGGGCTGCATTACAGCATAAAAACAGCAAGATGTCTGCTGGATCAGGCCAGCATCCTGTTCTCACAGTGGCCAGCCAGATGTCCCAAAGTGGGAACCCTGCAAGCAGGACTCAAGCAGGCAGGTTTTGGGGGACTCCCTGGTCCTGAATGGAATAACTGTGCCCCCGAAGGAGCAGGTGTGCAGCATGGAAATCATTTTGGATTCTCTGCTGTCCATGGAGGCACAGGTTTATTCTGTGCCCTAGGCGGCTGTCTACCAGCTCCATCTAGTACGCAGGCTGAGATCCTACCTGCTTGAACACTATCTCACCAGAGGGGTACATGACCTGGTTATCTCTCACTTGGACTACTGCAGTGTGCTCTATGTGGGGCTACCTTTGAAGGTGACCCAGAAACTACAACTTATCCAGAATGTGGCAGCTAAACTGGTGACGGGGACCATATAACACTGGTCCTGAAAGACCTACACGGAGGTCCAGCACTAAGGGCCTTCTGATGGTTATCTCACTGCGAGAAGTGAAGTTACAGGGAACTAGGCAGAGGGCCTTCTTGGTGGTGGTGCCTACCCTGTGGAATGCTCTCCCATCAGATGTCAAGGAGATAAAAAACTGCATAACCTTTAGAAGACACCAGAAGGCAGCTATGTATAGCGAAGTTTGTAATGTTTAATGTTTTGTTGTGTTTTTGTACATGCTGGAAGCCGATCAGAGTGGCTGGGGTAACCCAGGCAGATGGGCAGGGTACAAATCATCACCATCACAAACATTTTAATACATGCTTTCACCTAATTAAATGATTTTTTGCAGACATTGGTTTGAGAAACTGTGTCACTGAACTTGGAGAAGTGCAAATTTCAAGGGATAGTTTCTTTTCAGCTCATGCACTGTTTGGGATTGTGTGAATTAGGCAGAGTCATATCAAAATGGGAACTAAACAAAATGTATTCCCCATCCATATATGTGTGTATCTCTTTCTCTCTCTGTGTACACACACACACACACACACACACACACACTTCTCTTAGAAGCATCTCTTTATTTCCCTCTATTATTCTTTGTGCGTGACGAGCCCCCTCTGTGAGTGGGTAGCTCCTCAAAGCATTCAGGGGGAAAGATATATTGAAAAAGACAGAGCAGTGAAGCTGCTGATAGGTGGTTATTAGATTCAGATAAACTGTAATCTTAAGTCATCTTACGAGCATGCTAATTACACAGTGACATTACCTACGTCGACTGCCTTTGCTTTGTTAACACGCTAGGCAAGGTCCTTTATTAACACGGCAAGAGAGGACTTCCTTTCATTAGATGGTTATGCAAAACTATAATTATACTTGCCTGGGAAAAAAAATGTCGAAGTTATGAAAAGATTGCTTCTCAAGGGCTTTGCTTCTCTCTCCCCCCACCTTCAAGTTGTAATCACTTTTTTTCCGATGAAGCATGGATGGAGGCACAATTTAAAGGAAGAGATTTGCTTCCAAGTCGAGGTTTACACTTCTGTAATCTTTTTATCCATCTCTTATGCTAATGCTGTTATTTGCATTGGGC
The DNA here is from genome assembly GCF_964106915.1 of Podarcis gaigeae. Lineage (NCBI taxonomy): Eukaryota > Metazoa > Chordata > Lepidosauria > Squamata > Lacertidae > Podarcis > Podarcis gaigeae. The sequence continues at coordinate 29,705,427 of NC_139684.1, forward strand.
TTATTTATTTATTTATTTAAAAAGCCTACTTTGGGTGAGGACTTGAGGCAAGACCCTGCTTTAATTCTTCAGCTGTGAAATGTGAGCGGCGTCAAGGATGTGGTGTATTAAGTTGCCCACGTTGTTGATGTAGACAGAGCCGGCCCTACCATTAGGCAGAAGGAGGCAGCTGCCTCAGATGGCAATTGCTGGGAGGGTGGAGTGGTGGCCCCTAAATTAGCCTGCTGCCCTCTGTTGCAGTGGAGGACACTCCCAGTTTTCATGTAAGGCAATGGAATCTTCCTTTGATACTGGGGATGGAATGGCATTATCCACTATGCCTGATGCCATCAAACTAACTCTGAGGGCACAGGACAGATTGCATGGCCCGCCCACCAAGTGCTCTCCTCCAACACCTTGTTGCCTACTTCCCAGAATCTGCTGCCTCAGTCTATCCAATGGTAGGGTCGGCTCTTTCTGTGTTGTTGACTTTTAGCACAGCTTGGACCAGTGAATTCCATATATATTAAAGATATTCTGAACTAAAATATTTCTATTTATTTCTATTTCTATTTCTATTTCTATTTCTATTTCTATTTCTATTTCTATTTCTATTTCTATTTCTATTTCTATTTCTATTTCTATTTCTATTTCTATTTCTATTTCTATTTCTTTATCCCACCTTTTACTCCAGGAAGCTCAATGTGGTGTATATGGTTCTCACAACAACAACCCTGTAAGGCTTAGAGGCAGTGACTAGCCCAACGTCACCCGGTGAGCTTCATGGGTGAGTTGAATTTAAACCCTGGTCTCCCACAGTTCCTAGTCCTCTTTTCACCCCCAGAAGAAACCTGTAAGGCAGATTTGGCTGAGAGGCAGCAATTGGCCCTGGGTCGCCCACTGTGCTTCATGGCTGAGTGGAGATTTCCCAAGTCCTAGTCCAGTGCTCTCAACACTGCACTATGCTGGCTCTCAGTATATATTAGGGAGGGAATGAAAGAAGGGGGCTTCTACCACAACGCCAGCTTGGTTGTCATTATGCTGCAGGATGCCAGCTCTCTTTTTATTACCACTGGGATGTGGGCAAAGCAATATGACATTGACGGCTTTGAGATCGGACAGGGCTAAGTAGAACTTCAGCCATGGCAGACCTTGGATTGTGAAGCTACAGAACACAGAAAATCCTTGCTGCCTTCTCTCATGGTGATGCTTTGATTCTGAAGGCATTTTTTAAAAGCAGAAATATATGCAGCAAAGTGCATATTTGAATGTAACTGCTTGGAATGCCCTTAATTTAGTTGGAAAGTTCTCTCTCTCGCTCTCCTCCAACTCTCTCCCCTTGGCCCTTTGTAAGGCAAGTCCCCTCCACCCCTTGCCCCTTTCCCCGAAATGGAATGGATGACTGAACAGGGTGAAATAACCAAATGACACAGGAAGATGAATGTAATGAGCACGCAATGTAATTAGATTCAAGCTGTGATTGGGAGATGCTATCTAGGAGTGCCACGTAGCTCTAACATATGACTGCGGACCAAAGTTCTCAGTGCCTTGCCTTCAAGTTGCTCTTGGCGGGGCTTGCAGCTCTCGTACTTTGCAGAGGGTAGTTAAAAGATATTGCTCACCTCTTTCAGTTGGTGAATGTTGCTCACTTCTGAGGTTCTATATGGCTTCTTGTTAGAGCCAGTGGAGGCTGGTCCAATGGCACTGCCCCACCAACCTCAGTCTGCAATCAGACAGCCACAACCTGCCCTTAGGTATGACAAGTATAAGAGTGAGTCCTGGCTGCCATTGCCCCCTACGGTTGGTCCCCCTGCCTTCTGGCTAGCAAGGGAAAAATAGGCATCTAAAAATGAGAATTCTTGGATGCCATGATCCACGTTTGAGGCAAGTACTCTTTGGTGAGAGATCCCCAGCAGAAATTTCAAACAACAAAACATGCAGCAACATAAAGCATGGAAATTCATTTTAAAGGCTGTTAGGCCTTTAAAACGTGCCCTTCTAAGTTCTTTCCAAAGTTTTCCTCTTCCTCCAGCATAGAAAAAGACCACATGTTTGGTAAGTTAAAAATGGTTTACTTGCAAATTCTTTAAAGCTCAGACTCATGTGCTTTGCCATCAGTCAGAAAACATAGGCTTATGGTGAAAGTTCCTAAATTACTGGTATGGGAATGTCAGAATGACTTGTAAGAGCCATGTGGTCTGAGTTGAAGCAGCCAGTTCAAAACCTCTTCACGCACTAAACTTCTCTGGTAGATTGGAGGAGAACAATGTGCCTGATTACATAGTTCATTCCCAAGGTGAGGTAAGCATGGTAGGACAGCTTACTCTATGGTCTTAACCCTTTCATGCATTAATTAGACTTAAGTATGTTGGTTACATGAGATTAGTTATCCCACAAACTCCTTCTTCCCTACCAGTTCCTATGGGCATAAGAGCCTGCTGGATCCACCAGAACATAAGAACATAAGAGCCTGCTGGATCAGGCCAGTCACCCTTCTAGTCCAGCATCCTCTTCTCACACTGGCTGAACAGCTGCCTGTAGAAAACCAGCAATGAGAAGAGCACTCTCCCTTCCTGTGATTTTGAGCAACTGGTATTCAGAAGTATTGCTGTCTCAAACTGCGGAGGGCCACATTTGGCTGAGTCCACCAATCCCCGTGATTGACCATTGTTGCTGGAAATAGGATGCTGAAATCCAGTGTCTAGATCAAGGGAAGTATTAGCCCCACTCTATTCTGCCTCGGTCAGGCCCCACTGGAAGTGCTGTGTCCACCACAGTTTAAGAAAGATACAGTATTAACAAGCTGGAAGACATGCAGAGGAGAGTGACCAAGATGAGCAAAGGTCTGGAAACCAAGCCTTATGAGGAATGCTTGAGGGAACTGAGTATACAGTGGTACCTTGGTTCTCGAATTTAATCTGTTCGGTTCGACTCCTGCAACAGTTCAAAAACCAAGGTGCGGCTTCTAATTGGCTGCAGGAGCTTCCTGCACTCATTCGGAAGCTGTGGAAGCCATGTTGGATGTTCGGCTTCCAAAAAATATTAGCAAGCTGGAACACTAACATTGAATTTAATCTGTTCGGTTCAACTCCTGCAACAGTTCGAAAACCAAGGTGTGGCTTCTAATTGGCTGCAGGAGCTTCCTGCACTCTTTCGGAAGCTGTGGAAGCCATGTTGGATGTTCGGCTTCCAAAAAATATTAGCAAGCTGGAACACTAACATTCGGGTTTGTGGTGTTTGGGAGCCAATTTGTTTGGGAGCCAAGCTATTCGACTACCAAGGTCCCACTGTATTTAGCTGGGGGAAGAGAAGACTGAGAATTAATATGAAAGCCATCTTCAAATATCTGAAGGGATGTCCCATGGAAGATGGAGCAAGCTTGTTTTCTGCTGCTCCAGAAAGCAGGACCCAAACTAATGGTTTCAAATGACAAGAAAGAAAATTACAACTAGGGAGAACTTTTAGGTGGTGAGAGCTGTTTGATAGTGGAACAGACTCCCTTGGAAGGCTTTTCAACGGAGATTGGATCACCAACTGTCAGGGAATATTTTGGTGATTCCTGCACTGTAGGGGATTGGACTAGATGTCCCTTGGGGTCCCTTCCAAATTTACAATTCTGCAATTCTATTATTCTATGACTTTGTTCTGATCCATGCATCTGATTCTGGTGAATATCTTAATTTGCAATGGTTTTTTTTTTAATTTTTAAAAAGAAAATGTTATTCTGGAAGATTTCATGGCACATGGGGACTGTATGGGTGATGTTCATATCACATTTTTGTGTGTGTGCAGTCCAGGCATGGTAGACAGAAATGGGTTGATGTCCTTTCATGATTACCGTAAAACACAGAGGAAACAAAATTAACTGTAGGGGAGTAATATGTGGCACATCATTTTGTTACAGAAAAAAAAACCAGTGGAATATGAAATGACAAGAAGATAAGACAACGGAGAGTGGGAAAGTGATGGAGTTAATAGAAGTGAGAAAATATGCCTGGGTGGGAAACTTCAAATGGACTAGAAAGCTGTCATGTTGTTGAGTCTGGGGCAAGTTGATAGATCTGGGAAAAAATACAATTTAAGTAAACTTATAACAATGTTACTAGGGAGGCTGCCAACGCCTGAAAATAATGGGCTCAAAATACACATTTTTCCAGCTCGCAGGACTCAACTGTAATGCGAGTCAAGCTCCCTTGTTCAGCAGGTCTTACATAGCTCAGAAGCAAAATTATGAGTGCGTGCGCTGATCTCATGCCTGCGTGGATTTAGCATCCATCTAGGCTGTGAGCGCATCTCCCAAGAAGTTGATCGTTTCAATATTCCCAAGCACAACAGTCCTTAATTGCTGTTATAGAACACAAACAACACCTTCGTATAGCCTGGGTGTTCAAATGGTTTGGGAATGACACATGTATGGCTGGGGAAGAGGTGGAGACTCCTATTCTAGGAGACTCCTATTCTAGCTTAAGAACGTAAGAAAAACCTGCTGGATCAGGTCAATGGTCCAGCATCTAGTCCGGCATCCTGTTCTCACAGTGGCCAAATGCTCCTAAGAACCTAGGAATCTAGGCAGAACTGTCTCTGGACCTGGAAATTCCATAAGAACATAAGAATAGCCTGGCAGCTGCATCAGGTCATTGTCCCAACTAGTCCAGCATCCTGTTCATACAATGGCCATCTAGATGCTTGTGGGAAACAGGAAAGCAAGATCCAAGCACAAGAGCACTTCTGCTCTTCCAGCAGCTGATATTCAGAAGCATTACTACACCAGTGTGGTGTAGTGGTTAGAGCGGTGGACTCGTAATCTGGTGAACTGGGTTCACTTCCCTGCTCCTCCACATGCAGCTGCTGGGTGACCTTGGGCCAGTCACACTTTTCTGAAGTCTCTCAGCCTCACTCACCTCACAGAGTGTTTGTTGTGGGGGAGGAAGGGAAAGGAGATTGTTAGCCGCTTTGAGACTCCTTCACGTAGTGATAAAGCGGGATATCAAATCCAAACTCTTCTTCTCCTTTCTTCTTTTAACTGTGGAGGCGGAGCATAGCCATTATGGCTAGTGGCCATCGATAGCCCTCTCCTCCACGAATTTGTCCGATCTTCTTTTAAGGTCATCTAGGTTGGTGGTCACCACTGCCTCCTGCTGGGGCAAGTTCCATAGTTCCAGAAGTGATTCTTCCCCCCACCAAAAACATGTATGATGATGCTCACAATTCGCAGCTCAATTTAAACCAAAGGGAGTTTGCACATCACCAAGAAAACTTAACGTGTCAGTTGGGTATTTCTTCACTGAATAATCCTGGCCTGAAGGTCATTTGGAAGTCAGCTGCGGTGGTTAAAAAGATGCTCAGACCTGGACAAAAAGATGTCTTGACACAGACTGATCTTTCTCTGCTCTCAAAAGTCAAACCAGCCCCTTGGTAATACAAGATTAAATTTAATCACGACTGTGAGAGCTACTTAAGCAGACCTTATGAAGTTCCCTATCAGGAGGGGCTTTGATCCTTTTTTACGGCTCTAACAGATGCCCTCTGCCATCTTATCTGGTCATTTTAGGAATGTTCCATTAAATTTGCAAATGTGGGTGAAATGGAGCTGGAGATTTACTGTGCTACTTGTTGAAATGCCCCAACTATAAGGAAACAAGATGCAGATATCTAGAACAGTTTCTTGCTGGTACAGTGGTACCTCAGGTTAAGAACTTAATTCGTTCCGAAGGTCCGTTCCTAACCTGAAACTGTTCTTAACCTGAAGAACCACTTTAGCTAATGGGGCCTCCTGCTGCTGCCGCCACACGATTTCTATTCTCATCCTGAAGCAAAGTGCTTAACCTGAGGTACTATTTCTGGGTTAGCAGAGTCTGTAACCTGAAGCGTCTGTGACCTGAGGTACCACTGTTTTTTGATAAATCAGCCAAAGAAATGGAGCCCTCTGAAAGTTAGCATAGCTATATAACGGAAAAGGTAGCTTTATATGTCAAATCTGTTTTGCCAGAGATGTCCCACCCCACCCCTACCTCCCTTACATGTGATGGATTGTTTTAAAGTTTGACTGGTTTGCGACGTATTATACTCTGCATATAAAGTTATGATTTTGTCATATATAAGAAGAGCTGGCTGGATCAGACCAAAGGAGGCCTATCTAATCCAGCATCCTGTTCACACAGTAGCCAACCAGATGCCTATTATGGGAAACCAGCACTAGAGCACTCTACTCTCCTGTGGTTTCCAGCAACTGGGATTCAGAAGCATAAGTGTCTCTGACCATGGTGGAGCCAGAGCATTGCTGCAGTGGCTAGCAGCCTTCAATAGTCCTCTCCTTCATGAATTTGTCCACTCCCCTTTTAAGGCCATCTCATAGCTGTCAACCTTTCCTTTTTGGCGGGAAATTCCCATATTCCAGTACCGTTTCTCACTGCTTCCCACTGCTAACCTGGATTGTTATATATCCCATAGACTGTCCCTGGGACAGGTGAGGCTGCTGATCCCTTATTCTTGAGGCTGCTGATCCCTTATTTTCAAATCTGAAAGTTGACAGCTATGGGTCATCTACGTTGGTGGCCATCACTGCCTTGTGTAGAAGTGAGTTTCATAGTTTAACCAAGCACTGTATAAAGAAGTAAAATGAAATTAGGACCTGAATCTAGCCTGCAGGCTTGAGGTACCCCATCCCTGATGAACACATAAGCAGGGTTGGAGGCATTCCCCTCGATGGTGTTAGGCCCCTCCTCAAAGTGAACTAGATGGGATCCTTTTTCTGTAGTATCATTAGCCCTGATGTTAAATCCAGGCCTGCTGCAGTTTATGGATGAACATTCTGCATCATGGGTGGAAAAGCGGGGGAAATGCCGTTTATAGCCTGTGAGCTCACACGAGAGTGGCCAAGACAAAATGGGACATGACATAAAACAGTGATACTGTTGTGGCCTCGAGCAACTGGAGGAAACTCTACACCAACATGCACAAGACTTTAGCTAAAGGCAGCCAGAAGCACAGAAGCAACAGATATGAAATGCACCAAGCACAGAGATTTAAAAATTATTATTATCTAGCAAAGCTGGGCTCCTGTTTGAGTTACAAGTGAGCTGCAATGTTGTGGATTGCTTATTTAATTTTTTTGGGGTGGGTGGGGAGGAGGGATGAGTATAGGCAAGAATGCAGACATCTTAGGGAAATAACAGATGCTTTTGAATCCAAAGCAAGACACAAGCAGAACTTATTAATTTAAAGGTTTTCGAATCTTGCCTTATCCTTCTGAGCATCTACACTAGCTTCCTCGTGTCCACAGAATGGAAGATGGCAGGATCCCCCAAGGACATGCTCTATGGGGAGCTGGCTTTAGGCACCAGGCCTGTTGGCAGAACAGTTCTGTGTTACAAACATGTCTGCAAACATTACATGAAGGCTGGCAACATCAGCCACACCCTGTGGGAATCTCTTGTAGATGACCACAGCCCTTGGAGATAGGCAGTCATGCTGTGCATCCATAGCAGTGACCAGAAAAGACCTGACTTCTGGGAGGAGCACATAGAAAAGAAAAGGCATGGTGCATTTGCAGCAGCCCAACCAAACCACTTCATCTGCCCCAGCTGCAACAAAACATATCTCTCCCATATCGGTCTCTATAGCCACAGCGCGTGTAACCTTCCAAAAGTTTGACTTCACCCCCAAGGAGTATTCCTCCATTGTCTGCCAAGACAAATGGATGCAAACAACATCTTCCCATTTGTTTACAGTGGTACCTTGGTTCTCAAACTTAATCCGTTCCGGAAGTCCGTTTGACTCCTGAAACTGTTCAAAAACCAAGGCGCAGTTTCCGATTGGCTGCAGGAGCTTCCTGCACTCAAGCGGAAGCCATGTCGGATGTTCGGCTTCTGATAAACATTTGCAAACCAGGACACTTACTTCTGGGTTTGCAGCACCACCGTATTTTACAAGTTTGCCCATCACTTTCCTAACTGCAAAATAATCATTTAAAAAAAATTAAAAAGTGGATTGGTTGTGCTAGAGTGACAGGGCCCTTTCATCCACTTCAACTGGCCAAACTTAATGTGATGGCCTGGGAATTCGATTCAGAGGCTGAACCAGAGGAATCCCAGCCTGCACAGGAGTCCCCGCCTCCAGGGCCGGCTGAACTGGGGCAGGGCCTTGATTCTGAAGTGCCTGCACCTGTGCCGGATCCTCAGGAGCAGGTACCAGGTGAATCCACTCTGGCTCCGGAGGTGGTTGAGGACTCAGTGCCGACAGGTGAGTCTCCCCCTGGGTCCAGTAACCCTTCAGCCTCTCCTGAACTGCAGACGCTCAGGGCAGAGAGACGGAGGGAACTGGTTTCTCCCAGGAGGAGTGCTCGCCTTAAGGCCAGGAGAGGCGGGTCTCCTGGGGGCCGGGACCGCCCCTGGCCTCAGAGAAGATAAAGGCCAGTCAGCCCGGTCCCAGGTTGCAGGAGCAACGTCGTCAAAGAGCTGTTTCGGCCAGCACCCAGTCCGGTTCCCCCAGAGTTCCTGTCCTTGCCCGGCTCCTCGCTGTGGACCCCGCTTTGCCCGTGGAGGACTGTCTGCCGACCCTCGACTCAGGTCCTGGACCTCGTCCCACGGTAACCTCCCCCCTGGACCAGCACACTTAAATTTATTTGTATCCCTCCTGTAAAATACTGACAGTCTAGAGGTGACTTAAGTCCACCTTATAGGTTCCTGCAGCATCACCAAGGCTGAGGTCTTGGCCTTGCCCAAGGAGCCAGTCTCACTGAAATGAAAATCTGGTGCCTTTCATATGAATAGCCACCTTGACAAAATCTGATTTCATTAACACAGATACTTGGGCCATGGGGGAAAATGCACCATACTCCCCTTAAATTATGAATTTCTTGCCAAGCCAAAAAAATGTCCTGTTACTTTCTTGCAAACACTAGGCACTGCTGGCTTTGCCAGCCTCTGACTCGCCTTGTTGATATAAGCTGTTTGATGTGTGCTTGAAAAGTATCCATCATACAAGCCAAGATGTTCTTTTAAATAAGGGAAGGCTAATAAATAAAGGGGGGTGAGGGAGAAAGAAAAGAGGAATGCACTTGGAGGAACCAGAGCCTCGCTGTCTGTCTGTGACTCCAGTCTGAGTAATTACCTAAGCAATGCTGCAATAAACAAACAAGAAAAGAAAATCAAATGGATCCCTTGCTTCAGAATTAAAACACTGCTTTGTTTCCACCAGCATGGACTGAGCTTGCACCGCCACACAGGCAGACCTTGGCATGTGTCCCCCCCCCCCCGCCCAGCCAGTTGTACATTCCTGCTGAGAGATAAAACATCTTCTTCTTGAATAAATACAAGCAGGAGAGAGAGAGAGAGAGAGAGAGAGACTAAGAGAGGAAGGCTAAAAATTAATAACCGGGAAAATATGTTTGCTTTATCTCTTCTTTTAAATAATATAAAAAGGCAAATAAACAACACGCATGATATAGAAGCAAGGATTATGTAGCAAAACCAATGTCATAAAAAAACTCCGAAAAACAGCAATAAAAGCGGAAAAAGAGAGAAAGCACCTGTGAACAGGGCTGGAGAGCTGCTGTTGTAGTCTAATGGCAAGCCAGCAGCAAGCTCTACTTCTGTAGGACCAAAGTTGCTTCTGGTATAAGGACACAAGGGGTTTCTTCCTGACTAGGCCAATGGGGGTCCATAGAATCATAAGACGATAGAGCTGGAAAGGACCCAAGCGTCCAACCCACTGCAATGCATGCTTGGGGGGGGGGGGACTGATGCCATCCGTCACCCTGAGTATGAACTCTCATTCAAGAACATAAGAGGCATTAAGAGTATAAGGACATAAGACAAGCCCGCTGTGCAGCATCCTCATGGATGCCCATGGGAAACCCACAAGCAGGACCTGAGTGCAACAGCATTACAGTGGTACCTTGGGTTACATACGCTTCAGGTTACATACACTTCAGGTTACAAACTCTGCTAACCCAGAAATAGTGCTTCAGGATGAGAACAGAAATCGTGCTCCGGCGGCGTGGCAGCAGCGGGAGGCCTCATTAGCTAAAGTGGTACCTCAGGTTAAGAACAGTTTCAGGTTAAGAACGGACCTCCAGAATGAATTAAGTAATTAACCAGAGGAACCACTGTATCTCCTGCTGTGACTTCCAGTAATTGAAATTCAGAGGCATACTGCCTCTAACAGTGGCTGGACCAAACCAAGATCATCCAACACTGTGGCTGAACCAAACCAAGAGCAACATTGTCCAGCATTCTTTGGAAGAATCACAACAGCCAGCTAGCAACCGGAAACGGAGGAGGCTCATAGCTCAGTGGCAGAAGGGCCCTGATACAATCCCTCACATCTCCAGAAAAAAATGGATTCTAGGTTAGAAGATTCCCATTCTGCCTGCCATTGGCTTGAGGCCTGCAAGGAAATAATCCAAGGGAAATATGATGTGTTTCTTTTCCTTCTGAAATTATGGATGTTCCTTTTTCTTTTCTTATTAAACCACCTTCCAAGCAATGCATGAGAAAGCCACTCCTCAGCCGTAGAAATGCCACTCTGTGCTTCACTGTAGCGTTCTGGGGCTGCCTAAGAACTCTTAGACTTGAAAACTTGTAATACATTATTTGGTGTGAAACCATAGAGGTGATTTTTGTTTGTCACGCCACGCTTTGCGTGGTCTCGAGATACTTGCTCAAGTCAAATTTCACATGCTCATGGTACATCGGAGGGGTGCTATGCTCGTGACATTTCTGTGTTTTGTCTCTAAAATCTGCATAAGCAACACAACTTTGTCAGGAAAATGGAAAAGACACAGATTGCCCCACCAGCTGAAAATGGGACCTGTCAGGTTGCACTTTTCATTGCTCTGTCGCATCCGATGACGGATGCAAACGGTTGTTTGGGGTGGTTGTTTGTTTTTGAAAGCCTTCGTGGGGATTTCATTGCTCTCTCCCCCCCCCCCCACTCCCCACCAGCAAAGTGCTGGAGTAAATGATCAGTGTAGTAACATTTTTAACCTTATCTATCACACTGAAACATTTTTTCTGCCTCCAATAAAACATGTCAGAGCTGATTAAGGGCCTTCTTCAATGAGGTATAATCCACAGATTCTTTTTCTTTTAGGAGCAAATCTGCGAGAGCGCCAGGGTCTTTAAGGCGGCTGTGAATACTTAATTGCAGATCCGTTGCCATCTTCCCTTTTACTGAATTCCCATAACACTTTTTTTTTTTAATGCTCTGTATCTGAAAATGCTCTTTCCTGACGACGACGGGTGAACAGAGGACCCAGGTATGGTGGCAGACCATATGTCACATTGTATCTGGTGACAATGCACCAAAAGATACTGCAGCTACAGTACATTCAGCCGTGCTTATCTGCTACATGAGCGCACATTACTTTCCATGGGCCGGGATCACTTTGGACAGTATCATTAAATGCCACGTCATTACCTGTTATGGAGTAGTGCTTTTGCTTGAAGTGCCTCCTGGGATACATGCAACAGTGGTGGAGGAAGAATGATGGGCAAAGATGGAACCAGCATTAAATTTTCAATGGAAGCACTATTGACTTTGACTTTTCAGGAGCCTTATCTGCTAGATGGTGTTTGTCACAGAACCCGTAAAAGCAGTGGATGTTCGTCAGTTGAAAGTTGCAGTCAGTTGAACGATGTGGACAGGTGAAGGCTCCAGAGGGATCAGCCAGACTAGCATTGAGCTGGAGGGGGTAAATTGAAGGTTTATTTATCCAATTCACTGTCAAGGTCAGGCTTGCTGGAGAGCTGTCCTGTGTGCTTACAAAATGCCAAAAAATCCTGGCAAATTGTCTGAAAGGAGCCTCAGAATGACTGACCTTTGGGCGCTCCGTATCAACATGCCAACGTCTTTTAACACGATCCTTAGAGCGCATTAAGTGGTTTGTAAAATCTGGCTTTTAATGTCAAAAAAAAAAAAAAAGAAAGGAGGGGGGGAGAGAAAGAAGAGTAGGTGGGTGGAAAGGAGGGAGAAAGGAAAGCAGTAGGAACTTTTTGCTTTGTTTTGTTTTCGGTAGGAGGAGAGGGGAAATAACAGTGGATGTATTGGTGGAGGAAAAAAGATTCACAGGAAATTGATTGAACAGTGGGTTTTGCAAAATATCCCCTATAGAATTTTAGGTTATATAACTAGCATGTTTCCCCTCCTCCACTTTCTGTGTTAAGGAAACATTCTGCTGTAAGTCTATTAGAGAGGCTTCCCTTCTGTATTAAGTGACTAACTTATATTACTAATAAAATTAATAGCAAGCGAAATCAACAAGAAAATGTATATTAATGTACTATGCAACATTCCCTTTTGGGCCTCACACAGGTAGAAATGCAAATATCTTATGCAAATGTCCCATACAGGTAGAAATGGACTATTTATCTGTTTGTGTGTGACAAGCACTTTGAGAAATTTGTTTCTAGTATTTCCCCCCTTGATTTTTATTGTATGATACTTGTGAATTCTCTCTTGAATGATGGTGATGATGAGCGTCTCCAAGAAAAACCTCCTTTTTGCAATAAAATGCAAAAAAAGAGAGAGTTCTAGTCCAGAGGTTCTCAAGGGTGTCAGGCAGGGCACTCCCAGACTTCCCTGAAAATGCTGAGGACTGGACCATGGACCTTCTGCATGCAAAGCAGTTGTTCCACTACTCAGTTATGACCCTTCAGCCAGCACTGACTAGTCTAATGAGTTTTCATACTTTCTGCATTCAGGTAAGTCTTCCCACACCAACTTTATTTTATCTATCTTTTTTTTTTTTTTTAAAAAAAACCCTCCCTCATGGCTCACAATTCTATGTTGTCATGGAGCTGCCAGCAAAAAGCCAAAATCTGATATTTTGGGCAGTAAATAGACAGAACTAGGGATGTGATGGTCCACAAATATGTGGGGTTTTTGTTTAGTGGTAAGACCAGGAAAATGTTTTTTCTTATTTGGGTGAAGTTTTTCCGCCCAGTTTTTTTCATTAGAAAAAGATGGAAATCTGAGGAAACACTATAAAAATGCAACTCAGGTATATGTTCTTAGGAAGTATTTTCTCTTTCAATTTCCTTAAAAAATAATATTGGGATCTATGGTGTGTACACAGCTGTAGTCCTTTTTGATAATTATATTGAGCAAAGCCATATATCTACTAATCCAAAGGTTCAATTGACCTTGTCTGATTTGAGCTGCAGAAATCTTAAGGGTCTTCAGACTTTTGTAAATAAAGTGTGAGCAAAGTAATAATAATAATAATAATAATAATAATAATAATAATACTGGGGTGGAACTCCTGGACCTAAAAGTTAGTAACTTGCTCCCCTGAGAATGAACCCCAAACCTGGGGAATGATCACACCTCAGTGGTAGAGCACAGATGTGTAGAAAGTGTTAGATTCAATCCCTGATATCTGCCAGTCATTGGAGACTGAGCTAGATGGACCATGGAATAGGAGAGCTTCCTTTGGGCTTATGAGCCTTAGGACAAAATCCTTGCCATCCGATGCTAGAACCTAACATGCCATGATAAAGAATTTATCAAAAAGGCAGCAGGACATGGAAGGGCTGTCAAATGGAAGAAGGAACAAGCTTTTTTCTTATGCTCTGGAAGACAGGACCCAAACCAGTGGATTCAAATGACAATAAAGGAGATTCTGCCTATACCTTAGGAGGAACTTTCTGATGGTAAGAGCTGTTCAACCGTGGAATAGTGGTGCACACTCCTTCACTGGAGGTTTTCCAACAGATATTGCATGGCCATCTGCCAGGGATTCTTTAGCTGTTATTTTTGCATTCAAGGTGGTTTGACTAGATATCCCTTGGGGTACCTTCTAATCCCACATCTCTATGATTCTATAGGATACAATGGAAGGAGAAGATGAAGTCAAGTTTGGCATGGCGATTCACATTCGTAGTGTGAAAATGGAAACATGATTTATCCTTTCGATGGCCTCTGTTAATTGTGAAGTTGCAGCATCACAAGACCTGGCAAAACGCAGAGAGCTGCTGTGTCTCACCACCACCCATTAAAAAATAATAAAAATTGCCATGGTCCTCTGTTTTTTTCATGCTGCTCAGTGAGGGATTAATGGTAGAGAAGAGGATGCTCTTCCCCTCTTTTGAGACTCCCCAGAAGGCTTCTGTGTTCTGTGAAGCAGCCAGAAGCGTTGCGTGACCTGCTGCCCCAGCCATTTCATCTTGGGGCCCTGAAAATGATTTTGAGCATCTTGGCGTGGAATGATGATTGAGTGCGTCCCCTGCTCCCTTTGCTTGAGAGTCTGCTGAGGCTTCAATAACATATGATGTAAGCACAATAGCTTTTAGGACATAAGAGGCAGCGGTAAAAGAGGCCGTCAGAAACTTGCTGAGGTATCTCTCCTAATAACGCACTATAAAATTAATCAGTGGTTGTGTGGCTCAAGTTCTTGATGGGGAGTCAGCCTCCTTACTGATCAATTCTGCATGGTGAGCACAGTCAGTTTTAAGAACCACATGGTTCATAGGGATAGATGGATCTGTCATTTCAGGTTTCTCCTGGTTTCCCATTTTTCCAGATTTCAGTTCTACACATTTCTGCATCAGTTTGCTTTAAATAACAATTTTAAAAAGCCCTCATGAAAATTCATTAGTGTTTCCATGCATACTTCTCCCAATATACACATTTTTGCAAGAGGCTTTGGCTAATATAATTCTTTTTGTGTGTTATCTCTGTTGGCCTATGCATTTTTAGTCACAACTCCTCCCAATATACACATTCCTATACACAATATTGGTTTGGAGATCCACCTCACAAAATTCAGAAACTTGCAAATTTCAAAGGATGGCTGTGTTTCAGTTTGCGTTATGTTTCAGAAAGTGAAAATTAGGTAGGACCACAATAAAATCTGAACTGAACTAAAACTTTCTCTCATTCCTAGTTCTTTCTTTGTTAAAACAAAAAAAGTCGGGGAATTCTGCATTCCAAAAATGTTGTTGATGCTGCTATGATCAACAGCATTAAGAATGTATTAATGCTGCAATATTGGCTTCATTTCTTCTCCCCAGGGAATGATAGCTGCTTGTGGGATCACCTGAATATCTGGAGAAGGTAGAAGTGGTGGAGCATCTGCTTTGCATGCAGAAGGTCCCAGGTTCAATTCTTGGCATTTCCAGGTCGGGCTGGGAGATAGTCCTGAAACCCTGGAAAGGCACTGCAAGACAAAACTGAATCAGATGAACCAATGGTCTGACTCAGTATAAGGAAGCTTCTCGGGATCCCTTATCTTGATGTTCCTATCATTACAGACCCATTGGATGCAAACATCATGCTGAGCTTCACCCATGGAAACATCTTGAAGACCCAAGCAGACCCAGTCATCAAGAAGCTTCCTATACATGGAAGGTAAGAGAAAAATGATTCAGGAGTAGGACAAGGAAGGATCCTTAAGACATCAGTTCTACTTTAGGAGAAATATCAGGGTATATAAAACTGAGGAGAATGTTTGAAGGAGCTGCCTTTTGGAAGTATCCCATCCTCCAATATGTAAAAGTGTCTTTGAGATGTCTCGTTGTTTTGACCATCTTGGAGCCATTTTGCAGGATCAATATGTATTGTTCAAGATGTGGGATTCTTGGAGATGAGGGTACCACATGCAAATCGGTTCCTCTTTCCCTCCCTGTCATAACATGAGAAGAGCCTGCTGGATCAGGCCAAAGGTGCTCATCTGGTCAAGCATCCTGTTCTCACAGTGGCTAATCAGAAGCATGTGAGAAACCCACACACAGGACCAGAGAGCAAGAACTCTCTCTCTCCTCCTGCAGTTTCCAGCAAGCATTGTTGCCTCTGACTGTGGAAATAGACCATAGTCATTGTGGCTAGAAGCCATTGATAGCCCTCTCCTCCATGCATTTGTCTAATGCTCTTTTAAAGCCGTCAAGGTTGGTGACCATTACTGCCTCCTGCAGGAGCGATTTCCCTAGTTTAACTTTGTGCTGCATCTGTTGTTAGTCTTCCAAAATTCAGCTTCATTGGATGTCCATGAGTTCTAGTGGAAGGGGAGAGGGAGAAAAACTTGGAAGATTAGAACTTGGTTTTGCAAGCATCACCTACCAGATTACACCACTTGCTGATCATCAGTTAACTTTGGTTCCAGAGATGAAATGTCACAATCACGTGCATTATTGCACGGCATGAAAAAGGGGCAAGGGAGAAGGAAGTTGGACGAATGGGCCTTTAAAGAGAAGTATCTGAAGGCAATTCTATTTATTTGACCCTCTGTTTTCCCCTCCCTATCTGGTACTGGCTTATTATTATCAACCTGACATCTCCTTCCTTTGAAAGGTTGTCCGTCACACTTTGGATCAGTTCTCTCCCTGGTTACGTTTTCTAATCAGTTCACATGATTGAGCTTACATCAAGTGATGCTTTACTTAATTCCTTTCCACTTGTGCGGTGCGATTCTTGGAGGGACTCTCGTCAAAATTTTGGAGGGTCTTGTCAGTTTGAAAAGAACATGACCTTTAAATTGTATCAGTATGTTTGCTGGTGCATAAGGCAAAGGAAAAGGTTTGTACTGATGGAAAACCACTCTTTAAAAATGAAAAGTAATTCTCTCGGAGGCAACATGCATGGAAACTTCCATTTGTTTGTGTTTAACTGGTTAAATAAGTTGAGAAGAGGGAGACGGTCTTGGGACCTGCTAAAGGAAACCAAAAATATTGTATCTCCTTGTATAATATCTTTATTTTACTTGCTCCCATGATTTTTTTGCAGGCTAATAAGATCTAGTATCATGCTAGGGTAGAATTAAGATGTCTTTGTTATGCAAGTGTTTAGGAATCAACCCCTCTTGCCTGGAAATTGTAGCTCTGCGAGCGGAAATAGGGGGTCTCCAAATGACTCCCACCACCCTTAACAAAGCGCAATTTCTGGGATGCTTGGGGGGGGGGGGAGAAGTCATTATTATATTCAGTGTTATAACAGTGCTTTTAACGTACAGTGAAGAGTGGGGCTTATATAAGGACAGGCTTAGTCACCTCACAAGAACATTTTGGAAATATATGTATTCATATATGTTAAGTTATGTAGAGGTTTTATTTAGCGAAGAGGTCTACATATTTTGTTAAGTAAAGCAAGAATGCAAACAAAGCTAGATGCCTGGGGTTAAGATTGTGTTAGAATTAACTCATGGCTTTAAGATGCAGTGATGTCCACTGGCTCCTTTGAAAGGAGATGGTGCACATTCATGGACCAACAGTCTATCTACGTTTTCAGCCATGACAGCTAAATAGAGCCTCTGCATCCAGAGGCAATAGACCTTTAGGTACCAGAAGCTACTAGAAAATCAATTGGAGAAGATCCATAGGAGCATCTATAAGAGGCCCTATTCTGCACCAGATCAGAACATATCAAGCTCAGGAGGATCTCCAGGGCTTCAGATATGAGTGAATGAACCTGGTACCATTTGTATTCAGACCACTGAGCAGCGAATCTTTTCCCTACATGCCTTCACTTTCAGAGGTTGAGTGGGTGGTGAATGGGAACGGCATCCTATCTTATGGAGGTGCCTGGCTATGATATTATTCAAAGTAAAAATATTGTTCTATATTCCCCAGATTTTTCATTGACAATTTGCTTTCTTTCCAATTTGATTTCATGTTTTGATCTTTGTTTCGGCTGATCTGATTGTCGTCAGCCACCTTGAAGGCTTGTCAGCCAGGAGGGAGGATGAGTTCAAAAGACAGATAGATAAAATAAATAAAGTTGATGTGGGGAGACTTCCCTGAAGGTACAAACTTTGAAAACTACATTAGACTAGTCAGCGCTGGCTGACGGGTCATAGCTCAGTGGTGGAACAACTGCTTTGCATGCAGGAGGTCCATGGTCCAATCCCCATCATTTTCAGAAAGTTCTGGGAGTGCCCTGTTTGATAATACTGAGCTCAGGGGACCAATGGTCAGAAGTGTTTTAAGAGAGGTTTGTGGGTCGCTTGAGAGAGATAATAGAATTGCAGAGTTGGAAGAGACCACAAGGCAGAGCTGGCCTGCCCATGGCCTGGGTGAGGTGGCCACCTCAGGTGACCCCCCCCCGCAAGGGATACTGCTTTGCCATTGGTCTCCCCATCTTTTAGGGACAGAGATGGCCTGGTGGCAAAGCTCTGTGGAATGCCTCCCCTCCTGCTGAGTTGGCAAGAGGGAAGGAGTCACACCATCCAGATTTGCTGCTGGGTGGGTAGGAGTTCTTCTTTTAGGTGGTGTGATGGAACTTTGCACTGGCATCTCCTGAAGGGAGGAGTCAATACAAAGCCCTACTGTCCAGCGGGAGGGCAGGAAAGGATCTTCTCACTGCCTGGCAGGGAAGTCTCCTTATGAAGTTTGTGCCCCTACCACAGGAGCAGCAGTGGGGTGTTTTGCCTCCAGGTGCTGAAACACCTCAGGTCATCGCTCCTCAAAGGGACATCTAGCTTAACACAGACTAGTCAATACAGGAATCATAGCTAAAGAATCCCTGATTACCATCTGACCTCTTTTTAGAAAGTGCCAATGAAAGAGAGTCCACCACCTTCTGAAGGAGTCTGTTCCACGGCTGAACAGCTACCACCATAAATTTCTTCTTAATGCTTAGTTGGAATATCCTTTACTGTTGTTTGAATGCATTGGTTTAGGTCCTCCCTTCTGGAGCAGCAGAAAACAAGCTTGCTCCATCTTCCATGGGACAGCCATTCAGCTATGTGAAGATGGTTAACCTATCACCACTTAGTATTCTCTTCTCCATGTTGAACAGCCCAGTTCCCTCAACAGTTTCTCACAAGGCTTGATTTCCATAGTCTTGATAATCTTGGTTGCCCTTGTCTCTGAGTAAGCCTCCTCTCACCCACATCCATACTCCCCATTCACTCACCTTTTCCTTCTAGGACCTGTCTGTACTGGAGCCTAGTGCAAAGGGAGTGGCGACTGTTGCTACTTTTCCTTGCTATTGTCATAGCTTACTCACGGGGTAGGCAGGTGAGAAGAGAGAGGCAGCCAGGAGAACAAGCAGAGGCAGGGTCAGGGCCCCTTCAATGGAACATTAGTGAGGTGAGGCTGGCAGCTGCCTGACAATGCCAACTTATGGTGCCGGCCCTAACATTGGGAGCTAAGAGGATTTTTGTCATACCAAAGCACATGAGTCTTACTCAAGTAATACCACTTGCTTCACCGAGACTCTTGGCTCCAGGAGGATTGGGACCCATCCTGGATGGCACTTCTGCTCTGCATTTGTAAGTTAGTGATTGATTAAATATACCAATAGTCATAAATCTCACATTATAATAAATCACAGAAACAGACTTTTGGAAGATTAGCTTTACTTTTCATAAAATGCTAATGTTAGTTTTGTTTTTTGTTTTTTTGCTTCACCATATTGTCTTTCTCTTTAAAAATTACAGCTTTACTACAGAAAGCTAATTTTATAATACAGTATTAACTCAATATTACATAAATTACATTTGTCAGATTGCATTGTTATGGATGTACAAAGCACCAAATTTACAACCAGAAGCTCTCCAAAGACATGTATTTATAATTTCCTACAATGAGCCATATGCCACGATATAGTCTTAAGGAATTACACGTGTTAATGGGAGGCACAAATCCTGCTGTTTTCTTCTAGATACAAATGGAAACCATATATTTCAGGTCTTTTCTCCCAATTACGTTAGCCACTATTACAGGCACCAAAACTGTAAGACGGTGAAAATATTTCAATACCTGCACCTTTTAAATAAAAAAGTAACAACAGTCATACGTTGCCAATGAACATGTATTTTATACTGGCCTCGCTTGTAGCTGCTGCGGATGTATTATCCACATTGGGATGCTTGAATAATTCCCGTACAAAATCACCCAAAACACACTTCTTGGACAATTCAAGGATTAGATCTAAGCTATGCACTAGACTACATTGTATGCTTTTCGAAAGGTCACAATACATAGTGGTTAAAATGTAGGACCTGGGATACAAGTGTTCAAATCCTTGTCAGCCATGAAGCTCACTGGGAGACCTTGCACCAGTCACTCTCTCTCTCAGCCTAACCTACCTCACAGGGTTGTTGTGGGGATTGAATGAGGAGAGGTAGGACCACCTCGAGCTCCTTGGAGAAAAAGGTGGGATACAAATGCAATAAAATAAAAGTAGTCATTTAAGCATTGGTTTAAACACTTTTAAATACTTACATGCCGAGAAAATGCATCTTTAAATATTTCATGTATTTAAACACATAGTTTCAGAGAAAGCACACAAAACTTTTCAGAGAAAATTCAGATTTAAATGCATATTATTTAAATATGTTTTTTTACAAAGGGCTCTTAAAAAAACACAAAGAAAACAGCAGATGAATACAAAATAGAAAAGAACAGAAGAGACAGCTTCACTCATCCTACCTCCACAGTGTATTACAACTATGAGTGTTGAAAAGCAAGAGTAAACGAATCCAATCTGGCATAATGTTTACTAGCCTTTGCGAAGCTGGAGCCCTCCAGATGTTTTGGGCTACCCTCCCCTCAGATGGGCTGCCTGGGGAAGATGGGAGTTGTTACCACAGATGGGAGAGAAATTTGATTTAGTTTGCACTTGCACTTAGCCAGCACTTTCCACAGCAATTTTGAAACTGAAATATGCCTATCTTTCAAAATCTGCACTTCTCTGAATTTCGCAATGCAGTTCTCTGGCCAGGTAATGTGTAAAAAACAAAAATAAAAAATGCAAATACTGGGGTAAAAGTGTGCCTACAAAAATGCATAGATGAGTGAAAGTTACATGCAAAGATGCAGTGTGCTTGGGGAGACTGCTTTACAAAAATGTGCATGTCAGGCAAAATTGCATGCAGAAGAATGTATACACTAGGAGAAATTCGTAACAGAACCATGGGTGGATTTCCATGGATTTTCAAAATTTGTTTGCGTATTGTTTTGCAAACACATGTGGGAATGTGGTGTACTTAAGATGGGAAGAATGAGAAATGGGGAAAAGCTGAAATGGACCGATTCACCCATCCCAAGTTGTGGTCCTGAACATCTGGGAGGGCACCAGCTTGTTGAAGGCTGATGTCTATGGACAGCAGCAGCAACACAAGAAGAGCGAATCTCATCCCCAAATGAGCTGTTCCGTGGCAGCTGGTACCATTTTTTATTTTCTTTTTAACACTAAGTATCTCCCACTTGCAAGGTATAAGCAAGTATCTCTCTCTCTCTGTGTGTGTGTGTCTGTGTGTCTGTAATGTAACCAGCTTATCCATGTCATTCAGACAAAGAGGGGAGGGGGGAATGTTGCCTGCTTTGGTGGAAGAGGGGAAAAAAGGAAGGGAGAAGGTGGGCTCTTGTGTGATTGTGCAACATCTATAGGTTTTTAAACACACACTGTCTAATCAGCCCCTGACAGATCCATTGTAAATCAAAGGTCTGGTAAGTGGGGATGCCAGAAATGTTTGATCTCACTCCAAGCCTTGAAACAACTTGCTTATTTTTTTTTCTTCTTCTTTCTGCAGCATGGCTCCTCACTAAAATAAAACATTGAGAGATGAATGTTCTGACAGGTCACTGTGTGTCAAGCTGTCACTCTGTAATGGTTACATATTTCAGCTGGATGGAGGTGCCTGGCGGTTGGGGGTGGGTGGGTGGGAGGAAGCCGGAGAGAGAACAGAGGAGCGAGGGGAGAAGAGACAAAGAATAAGAGATCTCGGCTCTTTCCTCCTGGCTGATCTTCATTTAAACCAAACACTTGTCATGTTCAAGGGCGGGGGGAGGCGCTGGTAGTATTGGGGGTGGAGCGAGCGGCGGAGGGGGCCCCAGTTTTATAAATTTTTAATGATATTGGGCACAACCGGTGCTTTGAAATTTGCTGCACTTTAATTTTTTCTTCGTTAGCAAAGGCTCGCTTAATGCATCGAAGTGCTAAGAGCGTGTCCTAGGGATGCCACGATAATTGTGTTGTTAATAATATTGTGGCACTAGTAATGTTCGCCTGGTAATCAAGCCGCACGGGTTTTTTTTTTAATATATTCAGTTATTACACCGCGTCTCGTACAAATCATGTCAATTACAATTGCCAGTCGATGACAGTTAAAATAATTGTGTGCGTTTTCTAGAGTTTTCCATTGGCTTGGCTAATCAAGCTAAAAAGGGGGGGGGGGGAGAAAAAAAAAAGAACCCAGCGCATTATTATTATTATTATTTTGGTTCAGGCCTCTCTCTGCTTCTAAATCATTTGTCCATCTACTTCAAAAGTCAGAGCAGTAAGTATTGTAATAATAAATACACAAAAGCTTTTGCGCTGAAGTGCTAGGTATGTAGGTGAATGAAGAGGAAACAGGAATATAGTCTTGGGAATAGAATGCGAGTGTGCATATGTGTGTGTGTTTGATATTTTAAAATACATAAACCCAGGAGTTTATATTTTTAGTATACATGTAGCTATCCTTCTGTGTACACTGAGGGTACTTTTAATATAATTCTCAGGAATGGCGCATCCATAGAGGCAGTTATATGCTATTGCAGCTCAACATCTGTTCTAGAAACACTCTACATTCTTGTTCAGGGATGGGGAACTTTTGGCAATCCAGATGCCTTCTGACTATCACCAGCCCTAGCGGTAATCCAACAACATCTGGAAGGCCAGACATTTGCTTGCTTGTTTATTTTATTTTTATTGCATTCATTTCCCACCATTTTCTAAAAGGAGCTCAGGGTGGCATAACATGGTTCTCCCTCTCCTCACTTAATTTGCACAAAGCAACCCTGTGTGGTGGGTTAGGCTGAGAGGCAGTGACAGCCCCCAAGGTCACATCCTGCAAGCTTCAGGGCTGAGTGAAGATTTGAACCCTGGCCTCTCCCAGGTCCTAGTCTGACACGCTAACCTCTACACTACTCTGGCATTCTACATCCGTATTCTAAAATATTGGTACAAATAAGAGATCTTAATCACTAATATTAACATCTGGAAATAGAATCCTGCTTCAAAATTAAGAAAGGTGTGTGTGTGTGTGTGTGTGTGTGTGTGTGTGTATGTGTGTGTAAAATATTAGATTTACTCAAAATAGGGATGGTGTCCAGCTTCCGGAAAGCGTTTGAAAACCAGAGCACTTACTTCTGGGTTTTCGGCCTCGGGAGCCGATATGCTTGTCAGCTAAGCCGTTTGAGAAGCAAGGTTCCAGTGTATTATTATTTTTTTATAGCCCCCCATTTCCTCCAAGGCGTTCAAGGTGGCATGCATATGTCTCACCTTGTTGCTTTATCCTCACAACAACCCTGTGAGGTAGGTTAGGCTGAGAGGCAGCGATTGGCCCCAGGTCACCCAGCGAGTTTCATGGTTGAGTGGAGATTTGAACCCTGGTCTCCCAAGTCCTTGTCCGACACTCTAACCATTACACCACACTGGGTCTCATAGAACTATGAAAACTAAGAGGTGGAGAGGAATAGAGGAAGGTGTCCTTTGCCTGTATGAAAGTGCACATTTACTATGGTCCTTTTCCTGCTTCTCAGAGGGGAGCAAACATGTCAACACAGCTGCGTATCGGCAGCACATGAGCAAATGCTAAGTCAAGCCCAGTGGTAGGAAACCAGGAGGAATAACAAGTGTGGAAACCTCATAATTACTTTCGGCAGAATAATGAGTAGGCATGGATGCATCTGAGAAATAACAAGTCATCTGGCAGAAGTATTTGAGGAATGACAAGTAAGCATGGCTGTTACTTGTGAAATAAGTAAGCTGGATGATCTTATTTGTAGAATAACAAGCAACCTTTCTCTTCCAAAGGTATTTCCTCTAGTTAAAAGCATCCAGATGGAATTCTGTGGCTGCAAGTTGACTACAGGTCAAGGAAAGCAAAATATGGGAGCCAAAGAGGAGCCCTGCCGGATCAGGCCAAAGGCCCATCTACTCCAGTATCCTGTTCTCACAGTGGTCAAGCAGATGCCCCAATGAGAAGCCCACAAGCACATGAGTGTGACAGGATCCCCCCCCCTTGTGATTCCCAGCAACTGGGTATACTGGTTCTAAAAATGGTGGTGGAACATAATAACGAGGGTGTCTCTAATCTTTTAAAGCCACCCAAGTTGGCGGATCTTGCAAAACTGTACTGTGTGAAGAGTTCAAAGCATTCAGGGCTTAGTTATAACCTGAAGTTATTCCAATTAAGCTGTGGTTCAAGTAACAGAAGTCTGGTAACTTTGAATACTCTATGCAGAATCAGTTTTTATGGGCTCAGATCAGGACTGGCTCAAGATTTATCATTCATTTGTTGAATTTCCATTCTACCTTTTTCTCCAAGGAGCTGAAGGTGGTGTACATGGTCCTCCTCCTCCTCCTCCTCCTCCTCCTCCTCCTCCTCATTCAATCCTCATGACAACCTTGTAAGAGGCTGAGAGGCAATGACTGGCTCACTCAGTGAACTTCATGGTCAAGTTCATGGGCTACCATATGTCCAGATTTTCTCAGACATTACCACGATTTCAAAAGTAGAATTGACATCTGGGGGAAATTTCTGAGAGGCGGCACTTTGTCCTGGATCTTAGAAAAATCAATCGAAAAATTGAGCTATTTTGGCTCAACAACTTTCGGGGTGTCCTGGTTTTTACTTTTTGAAATACGGCAACCCTAGTCAAGTAGGGATTTGAACCCTGGTCTCCCAGGTCATAATCTGACACTCTAACCACTACACCACACTGGCAGTTTGAGGCAGAGCAAAAAAATAATCCATGCCCCCTGTTCAAGGTGCATAGCCATAGTACCTCAAGTTCATTAAATTATTTTGGCATCTGAGGCAGAAAAGTACAACCACATAATGCAGCCATAATAAATCAAATAACCAATCATTTTCTGGCCTTTCTTGACAACCAAAATCAGTTGCCTAAAACAGCTGCCTCCCTTTGCCTAATGGTAGGGCCAGCTCTGGCTAGATTGGATGCAATGATGAACTTTGCCTGGGTCATTCATCTGTGTTTATGGGACAAGAAAGCTTGCTTTTCTTCCCTTGCTTTTCTCTCCCATGTCCATGGAGCATCACGTCATTGCATGGGTGTAAAATTTCAATCTGGATTATGCATGCAAAATCCAAATAATTTAGGCTTAGAATGTGTGGTCAAATAGGCAGTGTTTCCTATTCCAGTTCAGAGGTGGTGGGAAAACAACAAGAGCAATAAAGGTTTGGTTTAGGATTTGGTCCAGATCAGTTTGACTCTCTGACAAAATGAAGTGTGTGTGTGTGTGTGTGTGTGTGTTTGTGTGAATGCAATAAGCTTTCACTAAATGCAGCTTGAACAACTCATATCTCAAAATGTAGAGTTTATTCCTCAACTTTGCCTGGAGGTAAAACTGGAGAGAACAGATTTTTCTCTCTCTCGCTTGCGTTTTGAGCCTGTGAGTCCTGACCATTCAGAATGAATGGCTTTAGAACCATACCCAGACAGAAAAATCAATGCTTCATATCAGGAGGCTTCAGGGGTTAGAATCCCATGCTCATGTCAACAAGGCTATTGGTTTTCTTAATACTCCAAAGTTAGCATTTCCATGCTGCAGGAATCCACCATGGTGACTTGTGTGGTCAAAGTTGAGCAAACAAATTTTCCCTTGACTAGGGTGGCCAAATGTTTTAATGCTTGCCTCTGGAATGAAATATGTATGTGTATATGTTTTCCAGAGAGGGGAAACTATTCATAACATTACAAAGGGGCATTTTCACTGCTGCAAGAATGAGCTAAGAAGCGGTGACTGTAAAGATGAGCTGAAACTGGCAAATAACACCTGGCAACATGACCAGATGATATGTAGATTGCCTGTGAAGTACCCTCCAGAGGTTGTTTGACTGATGCCAACCCCAGACAGTATTAGGGAAGAGCTTTGGCTCAGTGGTAGACCACATGGTTTTCACAACACAACGGGTCTCAGGTTCCAAAATGAGCTATTCCAGAGCCGGTAGCCATACTCTCTCTTGGAGTACTTTGAGAGGTCTGATCCATGTTTGAGAATTTTGACAGGAAAAGAGTTCCTTGCTTATGCTGCAGTGCTCACCAGGTTGAGACCACACTGTTGATAAATGAACTGGGCAATAAAAATGCAGAGTTGCCTATAATCATTGCATCCTCCCAGAAGAGCAACTATCCTGAATGTTTAGAGTCAAAATGTCTTCATTTTCAAGCCTGATGGGGAACTTCTGAAACTCTGAGGTCCAACCTCCAGCATCTCCAGGCAGAACTGGGAAAGACTGTTCAAAATTCTGGAGAGCCACTGGTCATTACTGTAAATAATACTGAGTTAGACAGATCAAAGGTCTGACCTGGTATAAGATCACTTCTTATATTCCTTTCATTGGATAACTACTGCTTGCCCAACTGTTTTAATACCTATCTAAAGCAGTTCTCTTTTCAGTTATAAATAAAATGGGTCTTATAACAATTAGTTGCTGCTCTTACAGGTTTGATGCCTTGTTACGATGTCCGAGACATTGATCAACCTGCAAATTGCATGAGGTTGACCCAGTAGGCTTTTACAAGTGTTTTATGATTATGTTATTGCTCATCATGTCCTGAGCTCATGCTCAGAAAATGTCATAGTTGCAGTTTTGACTCCCCACTTCCCAATCTCCTGTTTGAGTTGCGTGGAATCTTTTAAGGTGGAGAATAGATATCACAAAGCAAAGCACATAAAGAGATATATTTGGCATTTTTCAGTACTTGAGTTTGTTTGAAACAATTCACCTGAATTGCCTAAGCAATACACATGAATTTTTAAAAAAAGAATATAAGAAGATCCAGCCAATGGCCCTTATAATCCAGTATCTTCTTCTAACAGATGCACAAATGGGAAACCTCCAAGCACATGACCGCTCACCCCTCCTGGACTTTCCAGCAACTGTATTCAGAAGCATTTACTGCCACCCTCATTACTAGAGTCCTCTGGTTGGACGGTGTCAAGTGGTCCTCATTTTGCCAACCAAGGGTGAAGAGTGGCTTCCAAAGTGCCAACATAAAATCATAGTATCATGTAATTGTAAAGTTGGAAGGAAGCCAAGGGGGCATCTAGTCCAAACCCCTGCCAATGCAAGAAACACAGTGAAAGAATCCCCAGCCATTCAACCTCTGTGTAAAAAAATCCAACAAAGGACTAAACACTAAACAGTGTATAGAAAGCTCAACAGACGCAACAGACATATCATAAATTAAAGGCTAACAGTAATGTCAGAGAAGATTTAAATTCCTGCCAAAATTAAAATAAAGTCTTAGGAGGTACCCAGAATTAACAGGGAGGGTGATTATCTGATCTCAACTGGAATTTAGGCCACTACACACCACACACTACACACCCTTTTGGATCACACATACGCATCGTTGCCTCTGCCATCCTCTGCTCCCTCTGTTAGATTTTGAAATGTAAGCTTCCATGGGCACAGGGTGGACTCCTTGTTTGTTATATACTCTGTAAAGCAGCAAGTATATTAAAAAGAGAATGCCATCCGTCCCCCCTTTGCAACGGGCTACACGTGCAATGCTAACAGATGCTAAAAGACTCTTGCTAAATTTCTGTTTGATCAGGCTGCTGTTTTGTTTTTCAAAAAGGAAGGCACCAGAAGCTGGATCAGTAAACAAGATGGCCGCCTAATTTGTTTGTGTACCCAGGCGCTAAAAGCGCTGGGATGTTGAGGCCTTTACGGTCTCGGTTCAGTCTGCATAAAATCTAATTAGTTCAGTATCTTCTTGTGTTGTGGAAGGAAGAGGAGGGGTAGAAAATGAGAGAGAAAGAAGGGTAGGCCCAGTCCTCTAGTTGCCATGCTCTGCTCATATCATTATGTTCCTCAGACGGCCATGCAACATTTGAATGTGGCATCAAGCAACGTGGCGGCCTTTGGTGACCTGCTTAATTTGACTTCCTCCCCTCCCCGTTTCAAGTTATGCTCCCGGCAGTTCTTATTTTCTCCTTGAATTCCCTCCTTCCCTCACGCCGGGCTGTCTTCGGTGACACAGTGCTAACGCCAAGCGCGCTGGGGGCCACCGTGAGCATTGCTCACCCGGAGCAATCGGATGAAAAGGCAGTGCAGATGTAATTTGTTTTCAATGGCTGTTTCAAAAGAATAATTGTGGTGACATTGCGGGATCAATAGTATGGATTTTTGTTTTCAAGTACACTGTATGTGCGGTGCTAAGGGGAGGCAGGAAATATAGCACTGCAGCTGGAATACAATAAAAATGGATTGGGGTCTGTGGGCATTGTCGGCTGGTAGCCATCACGGGGCTGGGACATCATTGGTGGGATTAGAGAGCTTGTCCTCTGGGTTGGCATTTCACGGCGAGTGCGTAAGCTCCTGCTACTCCTTCCTTTCTCCCGGTCTCCTTTAGGGACCTGCTCACGGAACTTGTACAATCCGAAGTGTCTTTGCGACGCCGCAAATCCTTTGGAGGTTTGCACCACTAACAAGTGGCAAAAGGTAAGGAAACAGGGATTAAAGTACATTGGCGATGTCATGTAATTGGGCACGTCGCTGATGTAAAATGAAAAGCGCCAGTGTCGGAGGGGAGAAAGAGAGAGATCCATGCACGAGGGTGATCTTTTCCATGCAGCCTCTGTTTGTGCGTCTCCCTAGGCCACCAGGCTAGATTAAAATGAAAAACAAAAAAGCCCTCTTTCAGGAAACTGAGCAGAGGCAGAGGCAGAGGCACACATGCAAGCAAACACACACACACACACACACACACACAGAGAGAGAGAGAGAGAGAGAGAGAGATACACAAACACCCCTCCAGAGAGCTCCCGGCTGATAGAGCCTCCTTGCAACAATATGGCGAGTGTCATTTAAACTACCCAGAGAAATATGATGCAGTGATCAAGGACTTCCTGCTTTAGGAGTTTCATGTAGCAGATTAACTAGATTAAAAGGAAAAGAAAAAGAAATGTCGTTCCCAAGGTGAAAATTATATTAACAAAGAATTAGTAATAAAGCCAAATAAATGTAATGAGATGTGAAAGACAGAGCATAGCCAGGTTCCCCCCTCCCCACTCATCTTTTGTAATTAGGATGTGAAAGGCATGGAAATTCAGATGAAACACCTCCGTTCTTATCAATTCAGATATTGCAAACCTTCTTTTGGCTCAGCAGGTGATTCCCTGCAAACCTATCACAAAAGGGGGTTTAGTTCTGTAAATAAATAAATAAAAAATCAGAACAGCTTCCCACACCCTCCTATATGTTGAGTCCCAAAACTGGGACACGTGTCTTCTCGGCTGTGCTCCTACATGAGTCATGTGACCCGTAAGAGATCATGGAGCCCAAAAGATGCACTTTTGGAGGGCGCATGCTCTTGTGCAAGAGTCCAGTGCCCCAAATCACACATTTTGGATTGTTGCCCAAAAAAGTACTTTTAAAAGTACTGTACTTTTCCGTGTATAAGACTATGCTTTTTCTTTAAAAACCACGCTAAAAAGTGGGGATCGTCTTATACACGGATAGTGCATAGGGTGGACATTTGATTGGTTGCTGCTGCAGCTGTCAATAACTATTGCATGTGTTATTGGTTGCTGAGCCAATGGGTGGTGCTCCAGCAGTTGGGCAGGCGATTGGCAGCTTCTGCCAGTGATGGGACAGATGGGAGGTGGATTTTGCGATGCAATCTTCTGCGAAAAGCTCAACAACTCTGTGCCACCCCCCCCATTTTCTTAAATTTGAGTCCCCAAAAGTAGGGGGCGTCTTATACATGGGGGAGTCTTATAGACGGAAAAGTATGGTACTTTTCTGGGGGGGAGGGGAGCACAAAATCACATGAGATCATGGCACTCAAAATGGCCACTGTGGCTTCCGGGAGGAATTTGCTTCGTGGGAATCCAGGTCTGGCCGCCACGGCGAAGGCGGAGACCCATTAAAAATCTCAGGCGGGTGAAGCCTATGAACCTGGGATTCGGCTGGCACCTTTTGCGCCTCCCCTACTCGTGGGGAAACCCGGTTTCGGGGATCCGGAGTGACGTGGGGTGAGCGGCGAGGTGCTTCAAATTGACTGCTTCTTCCACGGAGCGCAGCCGCATGGCTGTTGCCGGAGAGCGCTGACTTTTTCCTGTGGACAATTTGATTTTAAAACAACTTCCCGTGAGTAGAGCGGAGAATTGGATATTTAAAAGTCTTAATTTGGTACCGAAACGGGGAGGGTTAAAACAGGAAGTCCGCCTTCCCCTTTTGTAAATAAACTGAAGCAAAGAAGTTTCAAGCTAAAGTCTTGGAAAGTCTTTTGTAAAGGACTAAATCTCCATCAATTAAAATTATTAAACCCCCCCCTTGGAAGCAGGAGAAGAGGGGGAAGTTTTGGACTGTGTAAACCTGCAGGAGAGAGTGAAGAACGTAAAATACCACCTCTCTGAACCTGGAAACGGGCTGCTAGTAAGACTGACATTTTTGGAATGTTCATCGACTGTGAATAGAACGTTTTCTGACAGCTAGTTAAACAAGAGAAATATTTTGTTTCCACTGTCTCCTTCTGCGTTTAAAAAGGAGTAAAAGTAACTGAACATTGAAACTAAATTTAATGTTTGAACTGTGTTTAAAAGGATTAATACGAATAGAAACTGTTTCCCTCTAGAGGAAGTTTTTGAAACTGTTACAAGAGCTGAGCTGGGGGAATTTCCAGCTGCAAGCCTAAAAGCTGTGAGATTCTGGGATTGACCTTGGATTGCTTAAGAATGTCGACAGAAGAGGCCTTAGTGGTTGTTCTAAGTAAGATAAGTGATTCACTGGAACAGCTCAACAAGAAGGCGGATGTGACAACTTGTGCTGGTCCCAGGGGTAAGGTACCGTGGGCGTAAGCAGAGTCCACACGAAGAGGGGCGAGGTCCGAGACGGAGAGCCGGGCGGGGAACAGGAACGCTGGAACAGGAGGCCGAGCAGGGAACAGGAACACCGGATGGTCAGGAACAGGAGGCCGAGCAGGGAATAGGAGCACCGGATGGTCAGGAACAGGAGGCCGAGCAGGGATCAGGAACACGGAGGCGGCGCGAAACAGCAATGGCGGTCCTCTTTGCGCTGTGAAGAGGGGCTCCGCGAAAAAGGGTCGTCCGCTGCGGCAAAGCGGAGACCCATCAAGAAAAACCGCAGGCAGAGTGAGCCTGCGGCCGTGGGACTCGGCGGGCGCCTGGAGCCCCCCCAGAAGCGGGGAAGGAGCCTCGTAAGAGGCTCCGGAACGTGAAAGGGGGAGCGGCGCTGTGAGTTCATCGCTCTTTTCGTGGAAGCAAAGCCGCGCTGCTGCTGCTGATGAGCGCTGACCTTTCTTCTTGAAATTATCGGAATTGGAACAACATACCCGTGAGTAAGGGTCCTAAATTTTCCAACTAAACTGAAGAAATTCGGCCGAAAGCGGGAGGCGAGTAACAGGAAGTCCGCCTCCCGACTCTGCTAATTAGATCAAAGCAAGGGCTCGGAAACGAGCTGAAGTATTTAAAAAGGGATTGTAAAAGTGGAAGAAAGGGTGCATTGAGAGACTCTGTATTTTGAAGATAAAAAGGAAAGAACTGTGGGTTGTATAGACTTTTATTCTTTAGAACTATCCTCCAATTTCTGGGCTAAACGGGGCTGAAAGAGATAACCCCGTCACCGGGCTGCCAGTGCATAGAAAAAGAACTGTCAAACTGCTGTCAAACTGACGACATTGTTGCAGAGATCGAAATTGTTGCATAGACTGAGATACTAACATTAAACATTGTTGCATGGACCTGTATTGATACTTTATGGCTGGATTTTAAGAGATTAGAAGTTCTGGAAACCTTCCTTTTGTGTTTGGGAATTACAAAACTCAATATGGGGAATTGAGGAACTTCAATGGCGGAAAATAGTTCCTTTCTTTTTTGAAGCTTTGAAATACTCCCCCTATAGGACTGTGGAAATATAGTTGCATGGGAACTGAACTTTATTGAAACTTTTTGTGGTTCTTTTTATTTATATTTGGGATTTGTTTTTCCCATGGGACAAAAGACCATTTGACCTTGAACAGAGGCAGGTGTGGAATGAGCGGCACAGGGAGAACAAGAGCAGCTAAAGCTAAAGATAAAGAAAAAGAGAAAAAATCTGGGCAACTTTTGCAAACAACTTTAACTCATCACCGCAGATCATCTGTCCCAACTGTGCTGACAGCACAGGAGGTGGAACTAGTGCAGCCTGCTGCAGAAGACATGGCAACTGGAGGATCTGAAACAGTTTTAAAACAAATTTTGGAACAATTGGCAGTCTTAAACCAAAAAGTGGACAATCAAACATCAAAGATTGACCAAGCTACATCCTCTATTGGCAAATTAACCGAACAGGTTTCGCAGCACACTCAGGCAATTGAGAAATTGCAAGGAGCTACGGCAGAAAACTTTAAATTAGCTGTGGAAGCCAACCAAAAAGCAGAACAGGCGAACTTAAAGGTGGATGAAATTAAAGGAGAGGTAAGACCTTTGAGAAGGCAGGTAGGGGAACAACAAGCCTACCTGGCATTGGTTGAATTGAAAAGTAAAGATAGTAATCTCAGGATAAGGGCTATCCCGGAATTGGAACAAAATAATCTAGAGGGATTTTTGACACTTTTGTTCTCCAAATTCTGGGGAATTGAGGAAGAAAAGGACTTTAAAATTGTGACAGCCTTTAGACTGGGAAAATCAGTAAAGAAAGACAAGCCCAGAGACTGTTTGGTTGCTCTGAGATCAAGAGAAGAAAGGGATAAGATACTAGGCCTACATTTTAAGAAATCTTTGGAGGTAGAAGGTAAAAGGGCCGAAATTTACAGAGATATACCCAAATATCTCTTGGAACTTAGGACTACCTATATAGATTTGACCAAATTGTTGAGACACAACGGAATTCCTTACAGGTGGGAGTTTCCACAAGGACTTTCATTTACTTACAAAGGAAGGAAAATAAAGATTAAATCACCTGAAGACCAGCAGAAGTTCCTACACGACCACGAGGAGGACCTGCAAAAAGGAGCTGCAGCTTCTTGGCCTCCACCACCACCGGGACCATCTCCAAGAGTTATACCACCAGGACCAGGACCAGCATTACCTCCCCCGGGATCGGGAGGAAGCTTAGATACCCCATTGTAGAACCCGTCAATTGATTCAGGATGTCTCTACAGCTTCTTAGTTGGAACATAAATGGCGGAAACTCCCCGGAAAAAAGAAGGAAAGTCTTTCACATTTTGAAAAAGGAACAACTGGACGTTATCTGCCTACAGGAAACACATGTGACAAGGCTCCATAGAAAAGTGTTAATTAACAAAAGACTAGGCCAAGAATTTATTTCTTCAGACAAAGTTAAGAAGAGAGGAGTGGTGATTTACGCAAAGGAGAGCCTGTCACCGAAATTTTTATTCAAAGATGAATATGGCCGAATTTTGGCGATTGAAATACAGACGCAAGGAGAAAAAATTTTGATATTAGGAATATATGCTCCAAATGAGGGAAAGTCGGAATTCTTCAGGAAGCTGCATGAGACTATGCTGGATTATTTGGACTATAGTAACATCATTATGCTGGGTGATATGAATGGGGTCGTGTCTGTAAATATGGATAAGTCACAAAGTGCCAACATATCGAAAGACGGCAGACTACCCAAAACTTTTTTTGAAATGACAGACAATATGGACTTAGTAGACATTTGGAGGGTTAAGAACCCTCTAGGGAAAGAAGGGACTTTCTTTTCTGAAGCTCATCTGACATGGACACGAATCGACCAAATCTGGACAACTAGAGGACTGGCACCTAAGACTAGAAAAGTGGAAATCTGCCCAAAAACCTGCTCCGACCATAATGCTTTGAAAGTGGAATTGAGACTAAATACAACCGGATCCTTTAGATGGAAAATGAATGACACTATTCTAAGAGATCAGGAGATTGTTAAGAAGGCCCAAAAAACTCTAAAGGACTATTTTGAGATAAATTTGAATACTACTGTGGAAAAAAGAACAATCTGGGACGCAAGTAAGGCAGTCATGAGAGGGTTTCTAATACAACAAAACACGATTAAGAAAAGGCTCTGGAATGAAAAGAAGGAGAAGATATTGGAGAGAATAAGAGAAGGTGAGAAAAAATTAAGATCTAGGCCTAAGTCGAAGGAAGTGTTAAGAGAAGTGAAATTCTTCCAGGCGCAATATTCAAAACTGATAAACCAAGAGGTGGAATGGAAAATTAAACAAATGAAACAAAGATCCTTCGAATCGGCGAATAAGTGTGGGAAACTGCTAGCTTGGCAGTTGAAAAAGAGACAAAAGCTTAATACGGTTACAAATCTAGAGATCGAAGGGAGAATGGTTCAGAAACCCGAGGAAATCAGAAAGTGCTTCCAGAGGTACTTCAAAGAACTTTATACACAAGGGCCGCAAAAAGCCTCAGAGGTGGATCAATTTCTAAAAACTAATGGATTACAAAAAATACCCCTGGAAATGAGAACAAACCTGAACTGTAATATTACACAGCAAGAAATTGAAAGTGCCATTCAAAATCTTCAACTTGGCAAGTCCCCAGGCCCGGACGGCTTAACCTCCAAATATTATAAAGTTTTAAAGGACTATTTGATACAACCTTTGATGGAGGTTTGCAACCAGATAATGGAGGGAGGGAGGGCACCGGAAACGTGGAAAGAAGCTTTCATCACATTGGTACCTAAATCAGAGACTGAAAAGACCCAACTTAAGAACTACCGCCCCATCTCACTCCTAAATGTGGATTATAAAATTTTTGCAGATATTTTGGCAAATAGACTTAAAAAAGTACTAAATGAAGTCATTCACAAAGACCAGGCTGGCTTTCTCCCTGGTAGGCATTTGTTTGACAACACAAGAAACATTATTGACATTTTGGAACTTCTACAAACAAATCTGAATACCAGAGCAGTTTTGATTTTTGTTGATGCAGAGAAGGCCTTTGATAATATTTCTTGGATGTTTATGAAGAAAAATTTGGAAGGGATGGGAGTGGGGCGGGGGTTCGAAAATGGTATAGAAGCAATCTACACAGAACAAAAAGCTAAATTGATAGTAAACAATGTGGTGACAGAGGAGTTTAAAATTGAAAAAGGGACACGCCAGGGGTGCCCTCTATCCCCCCTATTGTTTATTTCAGTCCTGGAGGTGTTGCTA
Organism: Podarcis gaigeae; assembly: GCF_964106915.1. NCBI lineage: Eukaryota > Metazoa > Chordata > Lepidosauria > Squamata > Lacertidae > Podarcis > Podarcis gaigeae. The sequence goes on from NC_139684.1 coordinate 29,740,472, forward strand.
AATATGATTAGAAAGGACCGGTTGGTCCAGGGAATTGAGGTCGGAGGGAAACAATATAAATTGAAAGCATTTGCAGATGACTTGGTATTAACACTTCAGGAACCAGTCTCCAGCACTAAAAGAGTGTTAGAATTAATTTCTGATTTTGGTCGGGTGGCGGGGTTTAAGTTAAATAAGCAAAAAACCAAGGTTTTAGCAAAAAAATTGACAGCTACAGAAACAGATGAGTTCTCCAAAGAAACGGAGCTGAATGTGGTTAAAAAAGTAAAATACCTAGGGGTGTACTTGACCTCCAAAAATTTGAATTTGTTTAAAGATAATTATGAGAAATGCTGGTCAGAAATCAAAAGAGACTTGGATATATGGTCAAGACTGAAACTTTCCTTGTTAGGCCGAATAGCTGCTGTAAAGATGAATGTATTGCCGAAAATGTTATTTTTGTTTCAGGCCCTACAGATCGTGGACAAGGTGGAATGTTTTGGAAAGTGGCAGAAGGATATTTCTAAGTTTGTTTGGCAGGGCAAAAAGCCCCGAATAAAGTTTAAAATATTAACTGATGCGAAAGAAAGAGGGGGATTTGCCCTGCCAGACTTGAGGCTATATTATGAATCTGCAGCCTTCTGCTGGTTGAAAGATTGGATTTTATTGGAGAACACTGATGTCCTGGATCTGGAAGGGTTTGACAATGCGTTTGGGTGGCATGCATATTTGTGGTATGACAAGGCCAAAGTGCACAAATTGTTTAAAAACCATATTGTCAGAAGAGCAATTTGGAGGGTCTGGATAAAATACAAAGACTTATTGGAGAGTAAAACCCCGAGGTGGCTCTCACCGGTGGAGGCCAAGGCACGTAAGAGACCCAACATGGAGGCCCACTGGCCTAAATATTGGGAAATAATTGAAAAAACTGGAGACAATTGGAGGTTGCTAAGTTTGGAGAAATTGAAAACTAAGGTACGAGATTGGTTGCACTATGTGCAAATTCAAGAGGTATTTAAAATAGATAAAAAAGTTGGATTCCAGGTGGAAAAATCGAAACTAGAGACTGAATTGTTAGAGCCAAAAAGTAAACTACTTTCGAGAATGTATAACTTGCTGCTTAAGTGGAATACACAGGATGAGACAGTCAAATCCGCTATGATAAAATGGGCTCAGGATGTGGGGCATAACATTATGTTTGCAGACTGGGAAAGGTTATGGAACACCGGTTTGAAATTCACGGCATGTACTGCCTTGAAGGAAAATATTATGAAAATGGTATACCGGTGGTACATGACCCCAGTCAAGTTAGCCAAGATATATCATCTGTCTGACAACAAATGTTGGAAATGTGGAGAGGCGGAAGGGACATTCTTTCATCTCTGGTGGACCTGCCCGAAAGTGAAGGCCTTCTGGGAAATGATCCATAATGAACTAAAAAAGGTATTGAGATTTACCTTACCTAAAAAACCAGAGGCCTTCCTTCTGGGCATGGTGGACCAGAGAGTGCTTAAGAAGGACAGAACCTTTTTTATGTATGCTACCACAGCAGCAAGGATCCTGATTGCAAAATACTGGAAGACACAAGATTTACCCACGCTGGAGGAATGGCAATCGCAGTTGATGGACTATATGGAGCTGGCTGAAATGACTGGCAGAATCCGAGACGCGGGAGAAGAAACAACTGAGGAGGATTGGGAAAAGTTTAAGGACTATTTGAAAAAACACTATAAGTTGTATGAATGTTAAAAAAAATGCACCTTTCAGGAAATTCTAGCTTCAGCAAATGTAAGTTATTGGAATGAAAATTAAGACACAAGAATTCAGAGGTAAAATAATGAAATAACTTTATTGTGTTTAATATAAAACATATAAGAATTGAGCGACAGTAAAATTGAAAATAGGGAACATGATAAAATGGAAGTTACAATAAGTTTTGAAATAAGTTAACAAATTGCTGATGCTTTATAAGACAGAGAACGCAGGGTTCGGAGGATGTGGGGAAGTCCTATAGGTTAGATGGAAAAAGAATATGGAAATTTGTTATTTATATCTCTCTTTCTTATAACCACTCTTTATTCTTTTTTCTGTATTTCTGTACTTTTAAAAAAAGCAATAAAAAATGTTTTTTTTTAAAAAAAAGGAACACAGGAAGGTCCGAAGCCAACAACGACGTTGCTCCCGCAACCTGGAACCGGGCTGACTGGGCTTTTATCCTCTTCTAAGGCCAGGGGCGGTCCCGGCCCCCAGGAGCCCCGCCTCCTCTGGCCTTAAGGCGAGCACTCCTCCTGGGAGCAACCAGTTCCCTTCGCCTCTCTGCCCTAAGCCTCTGCAGATCAGGAGAGGCTGAAGGGTTACTGGGCCCTGGAGGAGGCTCACCTGTAGCCACTGAGTCCTCAAGCCCCTCTGGGGCCAGAAGGGTTTCACCTGGGGCCAGCTCCTGGTGCTCTGCCACAGGTGCAGGCTCTTCAGCATCTAGGCCTTGCCCCAGTTCAGCCGGCCCTGGAGGCGGGGACTCCTGTGCAGGCTGGGATTCCTCTGGTTCATCCTCTGAATCGGAATCCCAGGCCATCACACAACTGCCAAAATTGATAATTTGGGACAAAAAGTGACTACTAATACAGAAACTATTCAGAAGTTGATACAGGATTCTACTCTGACATGGCAAACTGCGGAGAAGGCTAGGGAGAAAGTTGTTGCTGTTGCTGTTGAACCTAAAGTAACACAATTGGAGAGAGAGAGTGTCCCAGCCTTACGGATGCAACTTGATGATTATAAGTTGATGCTCTCTATGATTGAATTTAAAGAAAAACAGATTTTGAGGACCAGAGTCCTATCTGAACTGGAGGACTTGGGTCAAGAAGAGATCAAACGTGTGAGGGCCTTCAGACTTGGAAAGAGGAGGGAAAAAAGAAAAGAACAAAATTTTGAAAGACGTCCCAAAATATCTTTTGGATCTTGGGTCTAACTACGGAGATTTGGTCGCGCTGTCGAAAAGGAATAAAATCATCTCTAGGTGGGAGTTTCCCCGAGATCTGCTCTCCAGCCTCAAAGGAAGGAAAACAAAAATAAGATCAGCAGAAGACAAAGTAAACTGCATGAAGAAGATTTGCAGAAGGGACTTGGAAAAGAGTTCAGAGCCTCGGACAGAAGATCACCAGGTTGATGAACTAAATGGATTTAGTGGAAATGACTGGCAGATTCCGAGACCAGGGAGAAGAGATGGTGGAAGAAGATTGGAAAAAGTTTAAAGACTATTTATAGAAATATTGTAAATTAAGGAGTGTTAGAAAAATGTTGGAATGAAGTTACATGGCTTTAGTAGAAATGTTATAAGGAATTAAGTACAATTAGAGTATTAAAGGGAAAATAAGATCAAAATATGTTAAGATAACTACATGATAGAAAATAGAGGAAGATGGAAAGGATTTGCTGAAACAATTAATAGAAGTGGAAGACAAAAAGGGAGGTGTGAGGAGGTCCCTGAAACAAGTGAATGAAAGTTAAGATATTGAAATGATATGATTTGAGTTTTAAATTGTTTTTGTTTGGTTTGGTTTTGTTTATTGTGTAAATGTTGTGTTGTGCTGTGCAATGTTTATATATTGTATTGTATTGTTTTTCTTTTCATTTTCATTTTTCTTTCTTTTCTCTTTTGTAGTGTTTGAAACTAATATATTTTTTTTAAATGGCCACTGTGCTCTCACACAAAAAACGGGATTTACTGGTTTTTCCAGGATATCTTGCCGGATATGACTTCATACTGGATGGCTACTAGTTACCATGTCTATGCTCTGCTTCCATGGTTTCATGGAGAGCCAGTGTGGTGTAGTGGTTAAGAGTGGAAGACTCATAATCTGGTGAACCGGGTTCGCGTCTCCGCTCCTCCACATGCAGGACTAGACCTTGGGCTAGTCACACTTCTTTGACTCACTCACCTCACAGAGTGTTTGTTGTGGGGGAGGAAGGGAAAGGAGAATGTTAGCCGCTTTGAGACTCCTTAGGGTAATGATAAAGCAGGATATCAAATCCAAACTCTTCTTCTTCTTCTTCCTCCTCTTTCAGGCAGCAATGCTTCTGAATATCTGGTGCTGGAAGCTACAGGAGGAAAGAGTGCTCTTGTGCTCAGGTCCTGCTTGCAGCATCTGCTTGGCCACTGTGAGAACAAGATGCTAGATCAGGTGGGCAACTTTCTTTCCGCTTTCTGCTCCTAATTCTACACAGAGGCTACATTAACTGCTCAGAGTCTTGTGTTTTTGGGTATGGCCAACCCACATGTAAGCACACAAGATGTCTATGCTCCGCCTCCATGATGAGCTCACTGGGTGTGACCTTAGATAAGTCATGACTCTCGGTCTAACCTACCCCACAGGGTTGTTGTGGGTTTAAATGAGGAGGGGGGGGAACCATGTATTCCACCTTGAGCTTCCTGGAGGAAAATGTGGGATATAAATACAGTTAATAAACAATATACGAATAAATGAATGGGTTGCCTATCAACCAGGGGTTGCAAATCACCTTCGGACCCTGCTTTCAAAGACTAGTGGAACTAGGTTACCCTGGGTAGCACTAGCCACTGTTAGCATCATGTAGATGTTCAGCTAAACCTCCATAATTAAAGGTTTATTCATGCTGGGAATTCATATGTACACTTAAGCAAGGCTCTCACTTTTGAGAAAACCATGGCAAGCCAGGAAGCTAGCATTGAATCTTGCACCATGGGGGTGTTTAGAATTATTTACTTCCATGACTTTCAAGCAAATAAATTGACGGTTATGGGGAGTTATAGTGCATTCGCATAATGGCCAAACACCGAGCTAGCACTCTGTATTTGTCAAACTGGCACCATAATAGGTGATCTTAAGGTGAGTCTTCTGCACCAAGTTTCTCTTATTAAAATCCCATAGTGGCCGTCAACTCAAGTTGTCCTGCAGTCCATTAAACAAAGAACTTGATGGATCAAACCTACGCACTGCGTACCACAGCAGAAAACATCCTTTTATTATTAGAGTTTATGCCCAGACATTATTCTTGGAGGCCCATCATTTTTTATGAAAACTTTTATTAACATTCCAAAAAAAAAAAAAAAAAAAATGACCTCTCAGCCCTTTTTTGTGTAGTGTTTCCATCCTTCCCAAGGGCAGTAACCTATTTAAATCTTCTTTTTATCTTTACCAACACAATAAAGCAAGCTGTCTGAGGGACAAAGATTTGTAGATCTTATTAGAGATACTTTAAAAAAAAAATGTGCTCAAGCACAGGGCACAATAATGACAGGTTGTAATCTTGGCATGCAAAGTTTTTCTGACAAGGGTATTTTTTTTTTAATAAGAGAACAGATTGTTTAATTTAATCGGTGTGCTTTTAGATGCTTAGGTGCTCTGACAAGTACCGTCATGTGCAGCATTATGATCCTAAAGGCAAAGCTGGAAATGCTGGAAGCCCCAAAATTGATAACATTGGGAATATCAGATTTATGGGCATTCGTGTTGGATGGAAAGAAAGCTAAGTTGGCTTTTATCGGATACCCCTGACGAAAAAGAGGGCTGTTTATAACTGATTAAAGTCAACATTTGTCCTGCAAATGAGATATTTTTTCCCAATGTAGTTAATAGCTTTGGTGGCACCAGATGGGATATATATATATCCTGTACCCGTGAAAATCTACGAAAGCATATATATATATATATATATATATATATATATATATATATATGCTGCATCCAGTGGTTCAAGTGTCCCAGGGATTTTCTCTTTAAATGGCCTTTTATTCTTCGAGATAATGGGCAGCCTGTGCATTGCTAAATCAGCCCTGTTCTGTTAGGAATGTTGCCGTCAGGGGCACTCGCCATTTGTCAGAGGAAATGCAGAACATCTCTACAGGAGTCTGTTTAAGAGGACATCATTTCTCGATAAGCTCTTGCTAAGGTCAACATGCAGCTCTGCTCCTTCCCTGTTCCCCTGTTGCTTCTGCCACTTGGGAAACTTCTGATTTATTAGGATTACACAAGTCATGTCCTCCGCCTGACTGAATCTGCAATGTGAAAATTTCCTTCCTTCCTTCCTTTTTTCTTTTTTTTTAAAAAACCACAACATCCATGCACACACACACACAAGCAAAACACGAGTGTAAAAGATTTGTGAATATAAGCAGAGGGAGAGTGTGTATTGCGGGTCAGAAATATGAGTGAGGCGGTCCTCCGATATGGTTCAGTATGAGGCTGCTGATAATTTTAGCACCAAACGTTCTACTCTCGTATTGTTGTCTGCCCTGAAAAATAATAATACCCTCGTCTTGAAATGACATAATAACTTGTCAAGAAGATCTAAATTTTGGTATTGGGGGGAAAGGGATTCCAGAAGAGAAGCATCATTAGCCTGTCACTGGGAGAGCATCTTGTGGTGCCCTAAAGGCTGATTCATCAGGGGTGGCATGAGACTCCACAGTTGCAGTCCACTTCATCAGGATCACCACTTGCCTTGGAGACTTGGTATATAGAAATGTCACAAAATGCTGCAGTGCTCTCTCTCCTTCCTAAGAGGAGGAGTGTTCTTTCTGGTCCAGGGTTCTTGCCGGCAATTTGTGCCCTCCTCCAGCATCGTATATGTTAAGTAGTGGGCGAACATGTCAGACGACACAGCGATTCTTTAAACAGCTCTTCTTTATTCAGATGCCAGAACAGAACTAGGCTGAGGAGCTCAGTCAGCCTGCTTATATAGAGCTCCAGATCAATGCAACTGTTGCCATTTTCTAAAACTATCCAATCACTTTTCGATCCTTCATTTGCATAACTATCTACAGTATCCCCCTGTTGGCCCATGGTGAGAACTTCAGTACATAACAGTATAAGATGCAAAGAGCTCTGATTTGGGTGGGTGGGTGTTTCCCACTTCCATCTGCATTCTATCTAGAAAAGGCATGAATTAAAAGAATTGGTTGGGAGTTGGGAGTATCCGCTTCATTTACATAGGGATGAAGATGAGGGGAATAAAGCAGGTTTTGAGGTCGGATTCATTTCTTTAATGACACTTAATGTCTTGGCTTTTCTCCAAGAAGCTGAAGGTGGCTTTACATATCTCCCTGCTTCCTCCATTCTATCTTCAACAGTCCTATCAGGCAGTGGGTCACCCAGTGGGATTCGTGGCTAAACAGGGAGCTGAACCTGGATCTCTCTGGAGATCAGTTGTGCCAACTATAGGGGGCAGAAGGGGCTTGGGCCCCCTCAATATTTGTGGGCAGGGGCTGAGCCCCCCAATATTGAGGGGGCCGCCATCCCCCCCCACCACGGGGGCAGGGGCAAGATGCACTGAGGGCTCTAAGAAAGCCTCAGTGTTGGCAGCTGCAGAAGGGCCCGCGAGCCTGCCTCTGCCCCACTGTGGCAACTGCCTCCTGCTCCTCAGCCCCAGCAGTGTGGTCATGTATGAAGACAGCGGTGACATTGCGGGCTTGCTGCTCTACCTGAGCCACCCCAAGGAGAAGGAGGTTGATGAGGAGGAGGACAGTCCAGGCCAAGGCAGAGGTGGAGGTGGAAGGGGCAGGCTGGGCAGCAGTGAGAGCACCATCAGCAGGCTCTCGTCAGGCAGCAGTGGTGCCCTGGAATTGTGCAAGCACTCATCAGGCAGGAGATGGTGGGGGTGTGCATCCTGCCCCTGCCTGGCGTGTGCCGGGTGGGGGGCGTGCCACATTATGTCATGTGGTGCATCATGTGATGCACCCCCTCAATGTGAGGGGCAAGTCGGTGCCCCTGCTGGAGATTGATGGGATTGGCTCATGGAGATGGGTGGAATTGGCTGCATCAACTAAAGTATATTGTCCAGATCAAGGGAAGTAAGAGTATTGCTCTGTTCTGCCTTGGTCAGACCACACCTGGAGTCCTGTGTCCAATTCTGGGTGCTGCTGTTTAAGAAGAATATCAACAATTTGGAAGGTGCACAGAGGAGGTGACCAAGATGATCAAGTGTTTGGAAACCAAGCTTTATGAGGAGTGGTTGAGGGAGTTGGGTACGTTTAGCCTGGAAAAGGAGACATAGAGGCGATGTGTTAGGCATCTTTAAATATCTAATGGGCTGTCATGTGGAATATGGAGCAAGCTTGTTTTCTGTTGCTCCAGAGGACAGGACCCAAACCAATGGATTCAAATGATGAGAGAGGAGATGCCAACCAAACATTAGGAAGACCTTTCTGACAGTAAGAACAGTGGAACAGACTCCCTTGGAAGGTGGTGGACTCTCCTTCATTGGAGGTTTTTAAGCGGAGATTGGATGGCCATCTCTCAGGGATGCTTTCCTTGTGTTTCCTGTATTGCAGGTGTTTGGACTAGACCTTGGGGTCCCTTCCAATGTTACAACTCTACAGTTCTGTGCCCTCTTCTGAACTTCAGGTGTTTATATTAAAGATAAAAATAAATCCTACAGAGGCTGGCTCTTGGGAACCCTGGAAAGCATTGATCCCATCCCAGTTCTCTCATCACAGATGCCCATTGAGCTATAGACATTCTAGGAGCAAATGCTGAATGTTACGCATGGCAAAAGAGAATGGGTGGAGTCCATGAAAGCTTAAGAAGAGATGATGTCTTGGATCCCCAGGCAGAAGAGGAAGAACACTTCATGCCTTTCCTGCCATAAGGAAGTAGATAACCTGGAAGAAGTTGCATTAACTTTCAACAAAGGGCTTGACACATCTGGGCTAATTATGGAAGTGTGTTGGAAAGATAATGGCAAATGAAAAATGTCAACTTTGTACCAAAACAAGCATCTGTCTTCATTATGTGGAATGGGAACAACTGAGTGATGCAGAAGTTTTGCTTTTCCTGCAGTGAAAGCCTTTATAAGAATCTCATATAAGAGGCAGGTTATAAGGGAACAGTTGTGGCTTCAGGCAGAACAACAGGAGCACTGGAACAGAATGTAAGATGTTACAGCCTGTGGACAGCAAAGATTTCATTGAACCAAAATTGGACCTAACACCACTCACATTTTCCAAAACTAAGATTTGGCCACGAGTATGACATTTAACGTTTGTTAAAATTCCTTGTGTAAATTCCTCAGCATTTGGGTCAGATTTCTCCTAGAATACACAGAGGTTGTGTGTGCAAATTTGCCTAATATACACTTTTTTTTTTGCAAAACAATTTCCTGCAGTATAATGCATTTCTGAATGTTATTTTTACTAACATATGCATTTTTTAAATGCACACTTTATCCTAGTATATGCATTCTCACGCAATTCACTTGCCTGGAGAACAGCATTGTAAAATTCACTGAATGGTGAATTTTGAAGTATGCTTGCATGACTGATTTGGAAAGTGAGACTTGGGTGGGTTTCCCTTAAAATGGAAACTGAATCAAATTTATCCCTCATCCTGTCATGGGAAAGGCTGAGAATGTAGTGCTACATACAGATTTGAAGGCTATCTATGGATACTTGCCACAATGGCTATGCTGTGCCTCCACAGTTGGAGGTAGCAATTCTTCTGAATGCCAGTCGCTGGAAACCACAGGACGGGAGAGGGTTCTTCGGCTCAGGTCCTGCTTGTAGGTCTCCCATTGGGGAATCTGGTCGGCTGCTGTGAGAACAGGATGCTGGACTAAATCTTTTCTGTTTCCAAGTGTTCCTTGCCTCCAGAGATGAAATTTCATAGCTCAGGCTTCCTTAACTACAGCCCTCCAGATGTTCTTGGCCTACAACTCCCATGATCCCTAGCGGTCAGGGATGATGTGAATTGTAGTCTCAAAACATATGGAGGGCTGAGTTTGAGGAAACCTGCCTTAGCTCATGCAGGAGACTATATAAGAAGCTCAGACACGCCTGGGGATATAGTTGAGTCAATAGGAGGCCTGAAAATCCTAGCATACAGATTGACCCTCAGACCTACTTGGTGATTCAGGGATAGCCTCACCATTGTACTTCTTGTATCAGTTGAATTGAGGCTGGATTTCTGTAACATGCTGTACACGTTGGGCCTGGTCCAGGAGATGCAGCTGATGCAGAATGTGGCAGATGGACATGGGCGACAAAATGTGACACCATTGTTAAAACATCTGCTACTGAACAAGGTGCAAGGTCTTTGAATCAATCAGCAAAGCCTCCAAGAACTGAGGTCCAGGGTCCCTCAGGGACCATCTGAATGCTTATTTCCCAGATCAGTCACTAAAATAATCTGCAGGAGCATCACTGGTCATCCCTTAAATTTGTGAGGCTCATCTGACATAAACATTGTCCAAAAGAGATTGAGCAGGTGCCTTGTTTTAATCTTTAAACGTTTGCTGGAAACATTTCTATGCCACCAGGCTTGTGCAGACAATTAAGTGGAAAAAAATATTCTGCAGTAGTTAGCTGATAATGTATGAGGTTAAGTGTGTGTGTGTTATTGTATAGATATAATCCCTGTAAATTGATTTTTATTTATTTATTTATTTATTTTTAGGAAATGCATTTTCCCCAAATATAAAATAAATAAATTCTGCTCAGTCCTGATTTTTGCTCTATCCAGCTTGACCTTGGACTGTTCTGAGATGCCTCATGCCTCAAAAGACCAGCCACTCTTCCAACAAGCCTCTTAAATTGAGATCTTTCCCAGTCTGCATCTGTATTGGAATTATTTTAAAGGTTTTAAAGATGTTGTTTTCTCCCCAGAGATCCTTTGGGAGGAAGGGTGAGATGTAAATGCAGCAAATGCATACGTAAACAAACAAACAAACCAACAATAATCAATGAACAGAAGTTTTCTGGGGAAGGGTTGGTAAGAAATTCTACTGTGGCTGCTAAGACCTACACTGGCTCCCAGTACGTTTCTGAGCACAATTCAAAGTGTTGGTGCTGACCTTTAAAGCCCTAAACGGCCTTGGTCGAGTATACCTGAAGGAGCATCTCCACCCCCATCATTCTGCCACACTTAGGTCCAGCTCCGAGGGCCTTCTTGCGGTTCCCTCCCTGCGAGAAGCCAAGTTACAGGGAACCAGGCAGAGGGCCTTCTCGGTAGTGGCACCCGCCCTGTGGAACGCTCTCCCACCAGTTGTCAAAGAGAAAAACAACTTCCAGACTTTTAGAAGACATCTGAAGGCAGCCCTGTTTAGGGAAGCTTTTAATGTTTAATAGATTATTGTAGTTCAATATTCTGTTGGAAGCTGCCCAGATTGGCTGGGGAAACCCCGATGGGCAGGGTATAAATAATACATTATTAATTATTATTAATTATTAATTATTAATTATTAATTATTAATTATTAATTATTAATTATTAATTATTATAAAATGAAACAGGCAGGGTATGCATGGACCACTACATTCTGGGTTATTTGGTGGTGCAGGATTCATTGATGTTGACTGCCCTCGCTCCTTCAGGCTTTATTCAGCAAGATTAGGACAGACCTGAAGCCTTTGTTTACAGGATGTTGCTTACCAGAGGTCCTCACCATCTTCATGGGGGAAAGGGGGAGTCGTCTCTAGTCATGGTTACTAACCACAATGGTTATGCTCTGCCTCCATGGTCAGGGGCATCAATGCTTCTGAATCCCATTTGCTGGAAACCACAGGAGGACAGAATGCACTGGAGCTCGAATCCTGTTGTGAGTTTCCCATTTCATCATCTGGTTGCCTATTGCGAGAACAGGATGCTGGATGAGATGGGACCTGTTTGGCTTGACTGAGCAGACTCTTCTTATGTTTGCCTGCTCACCTATCTGAGGCGGGACCAACTGTGGAGAAGAAATTACAGCACTGGGAAAGAAAGCAGTCAAGAAGAGCAACTCAGAAAGATAAATGCTTCGTCTTGCATCCTGGGAGTGCCACCAAGGTCCTGAGGTACCCGAAGTGACAGTATTTAACTCTGTTCACTGGTGAGATCTGACAAAACCAAAGGGAAGCCCTTGGCGTGTCACAAACATGCTTTCATTGACAACACGCTGCGATGGCTTTTCTGACTCCACCATGCAGGAAGCCATTAAGGAGAATACTGCGTCTGACAACTGATTGATTTTAAGCAGATCCCCATTAAAATGGACATAAAGGAGGCCCCCCAACGAAGGCTGCTAAATGTCTCATGTGATGTGAGCAGCCACAGGGGAGCTGGCATGAGCTGGCCAGAAATCCCAAGTTTCAACTTCTCAGTTCTTACTCTGACTCTTTCCCTGCCACCTTTTTAAAGAGCACCAATAGATCTACCTTGAAATTGCTTTAGTCATCAGGTGGTACTACACTGAAGTTGGCACACGGTCAGGAAATTCATTGAAAACAGTGCAAAATAACACGGCGATTGGCAATGCCCCACAAACACACTCAGTCCTGCTCCTTTGTGCATTGTGGTTTATAGATATTTATTGCATTTACACCACCCCTTTCTCCCCAAAGTGCTCAAGGTTCCCCTGCTCCTTATTTAATCCCCATGACAACAACCCTCTGAAGTAGGCTAGGATGAGAAGCAGTGACTTGCTTAAGGTCACACGTAGCGAGCTTCATGGCCAAGTAGGGATTTGAACCCTGGTCTCTCCTAGGTCCTAGTGCAATACTCTATCCATCACACCACACTGGCTTTTATGCAGGATTTATCTGGAAATTCTGCATTTGTATCATTTGAATAGGGGGATGCAGGTGGCACTGTGGGTTAAACCACAGAGCCTAGGACTTGCCGATCAGAAGGTCAGCGGTTCGAATCCCCGCGACAGGGTGAGCTCCCATTGTCCTATCCCAGCTCCTGCCAACCTAGCAGTTCGAAAGCACGTCAAAGTGCAAGTAGATAAATAGGTACCGCTCCAGCGGGAAGGTAAACGGCGTTTCCGTGTGCTGCTCTGGTTCGCCAGAAGCAGCTTAGTCATGCTGGCCACATGACCTGGAAGCTGTACGCTGGCTCCCTCGGCCAATAAAGCGAGATGAGCGCCGCAACCCCCGTGTCGGCCACGACTGGACCTAATGGTCAGGGGGTCCCTTTACCTTTACCTATCATTTGAATGGTGCAATGTGAATAATATTAACAAGTTTGACTGTTCCTGAGAATTCAGGCAGGATGTCTCTCCATGATGCATTTTATTTATATAATTTAAAAGATTTTCACCCCGCCCCGCATCCTTGCCAGCCCCATGGTGGGTTGCAAAATAAAACACACAGCGATACAATACAACAGAAAAGATAGAAAATGTTGCAATTAAAACCATTATAAAATCCCTGTTAAGGGCAGGGGGAACTAAACAGTGCAATTTGGATGTATGTCTCCTATTCATCTGTACAATGTATATTCTCCTTTCCAATTAATTCAGCACTCAAAGTGTTGAACAATGAGAAGAACCATTTAGAAATGATTTCTCTCTTTTAAAATAGAAATGCTTGACATAAAATGCAATGGCAGCTTAGCATAAGCAAACATCATTCCCCCACCCCTGAAATGCATTTTTTTAAAAATACAAACTTGTTGGAACATAAAGATCTTACAGTTCAATCTTGTGCAAGTTTATTTGGAAGCAAATTTCCCTGAGATTAGTAGGATGACACTTGAATAAAGAGTTTGAAAGCTGCAGTCAATAGAAAAAAGCCACATTTGCACTAGGCATTTAAAATAGGATCATATCTCTTTCAACAGTCATTGTTTCCCTGAAAGAATTTTGGGAACTCTAGTTTGTTCATTCCCCTCATTCCCCTCCCACAGCTACAATTTCCAAAGTGGTACAAGAATCAACCTCTCTTTACAGAGAACTCCAGAAAGTGCAGCAACTCCCAGCATCCTTAGCAAAGCACAGTTCCCAGGATTCTTTGGGGGAAGACATGACTCTTTAAAGTGCTATGATGCTGGTTTAAACGTGCAATGCAGATGGGGCCACATTCCCACAGATTTGCTAAGGCTTTGAGGATGTGAAGACATGGGCAAGGACCTTTCAACATGTGGGATATAAAGCTGTCAGTCAAGTCCAACATTCCGAGAGAGTTGGTCAGTTGTCAGTTGGTCAGTTTCTGCAAGGAGTGTTAACTGGTAACCGCTCAGATGCAGTCTTCTCATGACTCACTACTATCTAGTACAGTGGTACCTCGGGTTAAGAACTTAATTTGTTCTGGAGGTCTGTTCTTAACCTGAAATTGTTCTTAACCTGAAGCGCCACTTTAGCTAATGGGGCCTCCTGCTGCCGCTGTGCCGCCGGAGCATGATTTCTGTTCTCATCCTGAAGCAAAGTTCTTAATTCGAGGTAATATTTCTGGGTTAGCGGAGTCTGTAACCTGAAGCATATGTAACCTGAAGCATATGTAACCTGAAGCATATGTAGCCTGAGGTACCACTTTATATAGTTTATCTGTTATGTAACCTAAGCCTGCCTTCAGGAACAACTCTGTAAACCTGAATGAATCTGATAGTAAAGTAGTTTATGTTAATATGATTCAGATTCATGTGTGTTTTCTTTATGAGGGACAGAAAGGGATTATCAACCAGGAAGGTATAATTATTGATAGGACTGAAACGAGTTAGCAACCCGTTTGTCTTGTTGCTGCATAAACTCAAACAGGGGATCGTTTAAACTCTGCTAAATTATATAAACATTCCCACAAGACAAGTGCTTTGACTAGGGGCACTTCCAGATGTTGTTGGACCCCAGCACCCATCAGCCATGATGATTTGGCTGCCTCACCTGAAAGAAAGATATTGTAGAGCAGGGAAAGGTTCAGAAAAGAGCAACCAAAATGATCAAGGGGATGGAGTGACTGGACCCCCTGGAGTCTCTCACTGCACAGAGACTGGGATGATGTGTAGCAATACTTTGGGGGAATGATGTGTTTTTGCTCTGGGTTCCCTAGGCGCCCCAAGTGTCCTTTTCAGCTAAATGGTAGAAGCCTCCTAATGCAGGTAGGCCATGTGTGGTGCAGAGGGTTAGTGTGCTGGAAGAGGACCCAGGAGAGGCCAGAGTTCAAATTCTCACTTTGTGGCCATGAAGCTCCCTGGGTCACCTTGCGCCTGACCCTGTCTCTCTCAGACAAACCTACCTCACAGGGTTGATGTAGAACTTAGATGAGGGAGGGAACCACATACACCACCCTTAGCTTCTTGGAGAAAAAGATGGGACAGAAACGTAATTAAGAGTAATAACAGTTAAGGGTGGGCAATGGTTTTCCGAACAATGTCTCTATCCCCTTGGGGGACACCACCCAGTAGTGGCCAGAGGCAAAACTGGACAGAGCAAGAATGCAAATATTAGCTTTGTACAGCCGGCTAGTTTCTACATGCATTCACAATCCATCCTCCACCTAGGCAAGCAAGAGTAAGTATCTGTTCCAGGACCTGTCCCAGTCAGGCAAACACATGCAAGAAGGATGCAAAGCTGGGCTGGTGAGGGGCATGGACTGAGAAGAATGGGGCATGACTTGTGGAAGGCCCTGAGGGCCAAAAAGAGGAGCCCAGAGGGCCACATTTTGCCCTGAGTCTGAGGTTTCCCACCCATGTCCTCAAGGCAGGAGCAGAATGCCTTGGGATGTTCGCTGGAGGTCTTTGAGTGGAGGCTAGGTGGCCATTTGTACAAATCTATTTTGTACAAATCAGACCACCTCAGTGGAAGAGCTGCAAAGCAGAGCTCACTATCAGCTCTGCTGTGACCATTAGGCCTCCCTATCCTTCAGCCATCGTCTGGGAGCAGCCACTCCATCAGGCTGCCTCTATGGTGGGAGAGGCAGGAATCAGGAGGCTCATTACATCAGCTTTGCTGGTGGAGGCCCAGTGCCATCAGGTACAGTACCCCCTGCCCTGGAACTGTGCTGGCTGGTCATTATAGGAATAACTGTGTAGAAACTGGTTCCTGAATTGTGGTTGTTATTTTCCTCTTTCCTCCCCATCCCTTTCTCCTTGTGTGTCATGTTGTTGTTAGTTTTATTGTGAGTCTGAGGGTTAGGGATTGTTGTGTTCTGATTGACAGTACATAAGCCACCTTGGGAGCCTTTCTGGTGGAAGAGTGGGCCACAAATGCTTCAAATCAATCAATCAATCAATCAATCAATCAATCAATGATTTATAAGCCCCACTGTCATTGCAAATGGGGTGGATTAGATGACTTCTAGGGCCTCTTCCAAATTGCAGCCACACTTGGATCCCCCTCTCTTCGAAAACACACACCGGAACTTATTAGCACCAGGTCAAGCAGCCCTCTGACTCTGAACATATTTATTTGCCTCCCCTCCTTCCTCCCGTCTCCTCGCCACTTTCTAAATCAGGAGGGAGATCAAAGAGTATGCTGGGGGCTTTCAGCTCTAAAACATCCCTTTCATGTCCTAATACATGAGGTTTAGTTGGAGAGCTTTTACGCAGAGGAAATATGCAGTTGGCGTGCGCATGAGAGAGACAGGTTTGATAGTGCCGTGCCCACCAAAAGCTTAAACATGCCTGACTGGTTTTTATGGGCGGCTGTAAATTATCCTTCCCATTTTTACCTTTCTGATGGGGCGAAAGGCAGCTTCCGCCTGACCGGTGCCCATCCCGGTCCATCTCTTGCTGCAACACAGGTGAGGCTGTCTCCCGTCTCCTGAACAACGACAGCAAAGAGAAACAAGATGTCTTTGCCGGTTATAAATTTAACTCTTCTCTTATTAGTCTGGGCCAATTAGGACACCCCTGGGGTTCAGCCGAGGGCCGGCATGCAAGCCTGAAAGCCTGATTAGCCCGGGTCTCTTGATACTTGTTCTTGGTAGTAAACGCTGGCACATATAGTATTGATTTTCATTTAGATATCTTAATGTTTCCAGACAATCTGAGCAGATGCGAGCTGAACTCGGATCGGCAAGAGCGCTGGGCTTGCGAGCGGCCCCCATTTTTCTTGCCGTTTTCTTTCATTTTTCCTAAACTTAACTGATTCGGAATCGGGAGATATAAATGAAAAATGCAGAGCAAGCCTATCAATCACGGCATGTGCAAACATTGCCGCTGCCCTCTCCCAACATCCTATTACCACCGGGTAGTTGGCTAGTCAAACAGGGATAAAAATTACACCGCAAACATCATAAGTTAGGCTTGATTTGTTGAGCAAGAGGGCTGACAATTCGGCAAGAGTTATATACCTCAGCCCCGCTGAAAATCAGCCTTGTTATGGCTCTGGTACGTCTATAAAGATTGTTCATTTCATATAAAACAGCTACCTGCGCTGAAAGGCTTGAAAGGAAGAATGATGCTGGTTATAAATATAGGGGAAAATCTATTTGTCTGGCCCCCTTCGCGCTGTTAGCAAGTCAGGCACAGGAGCCCTTTGCGTGGTTCCTAGGCAGAGAGGAGGGAGTCATTCCTCTGCCACCCTCTGCTTTCCTCTCCTGGCCCCGGACCGAAGCGCACAATCCCTCTTTGTCATGTAAGATAAAGCAACAAAGTGTGACCGGTGCCACCGTGCCGCTCTCTGCCCACCAGGAGCACGTTAACGATAATGAAAAGAGGGAGCGCGCCTTGTTCAAAACGCAACACGAGGGCGAGCCTGTCTGTTGGCAAAGGCTGGTCGAACAGCTAACGTCATCACAGATAAATGGAAATTATTAGAATTGGTTCGGATGGCTTTTTAAAAAATAAAAAATGGGAGAGACGACACGGTTGCATCCTTTTAAAGAGACGGCATCTGGCTTGGCCAGTCTCGGTTTTTTTCCAGGCTCCTGGGCAATTAAAATGATTAACACTCCCGTTCTCATCACCTTTGATTCAGGGAAGTTCAGAGCAATCTGGATGCACCGGGAGGGGCAATAAAGGGAGGGTTAGGTGGGAAAGGCCCAACTCTGCTCATTGATTTGTGCCTCTGAGTTTCGCTTTCTCCTGAATGTCAGAACTGAATACTGGGGATCACTCAATAGAGTCTGAATATACAAACTGGCCATTCATTTTATTTGCTGGTGGGGGGCAGGGCAGACTAGGTGCTTCCTCCAAAGCCAGGGGGAAAAAAAGCAAGGTATAAATTTCAGGAGAATTGCAAAAAAATAAAAATAAAATCAATATGTAAACAAGCTCTGCTTTGTTTTGTTTTGTTTTGTTTTTTTGCTAAAAAAAATATGCTCCTGGTAATTAACCTTATTCGTATCACAGGGAGCTTTAAATAATGTCATCTGTTTTACAGTGTTCCACGCATAAATTATGCAAATGAATCGAATTTGCATAGATTTGCTTACGTCACATAAATTTGCTTCTGTTAGTTGTGAGCTGGAGAAATGAACTATTTATAGCCCCTATGAAGGACTGTGGCTCAGCAGAAGAGCATTTCTTTTGCAGGCAGAAGGCCCCAGTTAGGGCTGGGAGATATCCCAGCTGAAATCCCAGAGAGTTGCTGTCAGTCAGAGTAGAGAATACTAAATTAGGTGGACCTATGGTCTGACTCAGTGTGAGGCAGCTATACAGAGCTCCTATGTGGTATGTTCAGGAACTGTTGGCAGAGATCAACATAAAGTTTACATTTAAGAACCATATGTGTAAGAGTTTCCACCTGATGGTCTTCAAATAAGCAAATTCTTTCTCCTTCCACCATTTGTTTGTATGTGATGCCAATAAAAAGGTATGTTCAGACCCGACTCCCTGGAAATGAGAAATCATGTTGAGTCTCCCTGTGGCTTCTGAGATATCTATGGTGGAAGAGGCCATGTTTTATTGTGTTCTGCCTTTTTTTTTAAAAAAAAGTCTGTTGTATTTTTAATTACTTTTTAAAAAATTACATATGTGTTTATTGTCCTGGGCAAATTTAAGAGGAATGGAAGGATATAAATTTGATGATTGATTGATCAATATAGATAGCTGTGTTCCTGGGATTGGCTCCAATGTGCAAACCATAGTTTACAGGGAGTCAGTGTTAAGCCTTCGCCAGACCTTGAGCTCCAAAGTTATTAACAAGAACAAAAACAAAACAACACTTGCAGGGGTGATGAATGTGGATTGGAAGCCATAAAGCAAGATTCTTATGTATACCAAGAAATAAAAACACATCTCTGCCCTGACGGTCTTCATTTTAAAGCATTTTCACCTTTGCATTGTTCTGGTGACAGCCAGCAGCCCGAAAGATTTAGCAGCCATTTGAGGAGAGAATGGAGAGAGGGTGAGAGACAGGGGGGAAAAAACCCCAAACCCACTATCTTGAGTTCTGGCTCAAGACTGAGCCAAAGGTTTGACTATCTACAGCTCTAGCTTCCAATTTGAAAGGGGATGATGACAAAATGGCCAAATCTGGGGTTAATTTCAATGGTGGTGGTGAAATTAGATTCTTGCAATGGAGGGGCTATCCTTAAGGTTGGTCTGGTTGGCCTTCTGGCCCACAAAAAAGATAATTCAATATAAATAAATGAAAAAGGCTTCCTAGACACCAACACAATGACAGCAATCAGTGTCAATAGAAAGAGACAAATAAATCTAGTGATGCTTGAAGAATTTGATCTTTGTGGATTCTGAGAGAAGTAGACCTGATCTGCATGTCCCAATCTATTGTGTAAATAGGAACTTAGCTTTATGCCAGTTTTTGTAGTTCCCAAATGTTCTGAGGCAATTCTCAGCCAAAAAAGTTTGTGGAAATATGTTTAGGAACTCATTTTTTTGCGAGAATATGCCATCAAAATATGTATTCGAATGTAATTTTTCATGCAGATGCAGAAAGGAAGAAAGAAAAGGAAGAAAGAAAAGAAGCGGCAGATTAATGAGAAATGGAATGGAACAGATTTATGGGTCAACACATGTGAAAGCAACATAGATTAAAAATAGACCGATCCATCCATCCCAAAATAAAACAGCTGGAGCAGCAAAAATAAAACCACAGGAGGCACCCAGTCCAGGTCAAGTGCTTGAACAACAGCATTTTGACTTCAGGCCTACAAATTGGATTGGATCAGATTATGTGTTTTGGATTTCTCTTGTATGCATAGCAGAGAATGAGAGCCTGATGCCTCCAAAACCTAAGTCCTACTACTGCCCTGTTTACGCAAGGACAGCACAAGGATCTCAGCTTGATTATGAGTAGGCAGCATGGGTGGTCAGTTTCCTGGTGGTTTAGAAAACCCTGCCTTGATCTTCCCCTGTGGTGAAGGAGGGAACACAATAGCAGAGCAACTGAGCTTTTTATAAAGGCCTTCTCTCCTGGTCAGGTACCCTCCAACATTCCTTTGATTAAAATAGGGACATTTTTCACTCCCTCCCAATTGACCCTCCTCAACACCCCTCACTTTTTTTGCCCCCACCCCCCACAGAGCATTTTCTATCACTCCGCCCCACTCCTTCCTTCTTCCTCCCAGGGTGGCCCTGCCCTCTGCCTTATTCTCAGAGCTGGCACATCACACAGGGCTGGGCTTATTGGCACCAGCCCCTCCTCCTCGTCTTTCCCCATTCTCTAGAAGCCCCTATGAGCAGCCCAAGGGAGGAGGCTGGCAGAAGCAGCCATGGGGAGGCAACAGGATGCTCCCTTGCTGCCTTCACTGCTTGGGACAAGCACCAGCTCATCCTCCTCTCTGAGCTTGGCAGCAACAGCACTGACAGGAAACAAGGATACTTTAGGATCAAATCAGAAGCTGGGATGGCTTTTGTAATTCTGAGACTGTCTCTGGAGAGTCAGGACACTTGGAGAGCATGCCTCTCCCAGGTTGGCATCTTAACTACCCATGTTGCATTTGTGGAGAATAACGAGGAAGATAATGTGGCAGCTTGACATGGAGGCATGGTGGGGCCAGCAGACCAAGGGGTAGGTGTCCTGAGTAGGAAAGTGATGTTCTCACTCTCCGCTGTCTGTAGAAGATCAGCTTGAAATTTATCTGTAACCCCACCCACTCAAAGTTTCCTGAGCAACGATCTCACTGATTGGGTAGGAACTTTGAAAGCAACTTTGATGAGGTTTTCACCCCATGCAATATTCAGCACTGTCTTCCTTTCTCAGCAAGGATGTTTTTAAATCGTACTCTATCCCACATATCCACTGCAACACGGCAATCGTAGCCTTCTCCCTCCCACCCCAAGAGATTGACAGTCATATAATCTCTGTGATACTCTGTAAGCTTCTTCTGAATTAGGGAACATAATTCCCAGGGGATGCCTGAAAGCAGAGGCAACACATCAGCCGCTCCAGCCATTACTGTATATTACATCACTCTGAAAGTTTAAACACCAATAAAGGCTGAGATGAAGGTAATCACCCATCATTTTAATATGCAAATCATGGTGCTGAATGTCCAGAAAATAAGTCCCATCAGCACCAACAATCTCGGGGACAGCCTCAGATTTTATAGCTTTGGTCACCATTAAATGAATGGCCATTTAATGTTTTTGCTAGTATATGCCTTTCGATTCACATGCTAATTTTTGGGCACTTGGCTGTAGAACTGTGCTGCAAAATTTGGGACAGTGCAAATTTTGAATGCTAGTTGTGCTTTGTTTTTGTGTATTCTTTTGGAAAGTACAAGGCTTGCCTTGAAATGTGAACTGAATCAAGTTTCTCCCCCATCCCTGGTACTGATGCAGGTTGACTCCTGTGGTTTGTTTCCTACATTAATTTAAAAACAAAAACAAAAAACCAAATAAGCTCTGATGCATGATTCTGAGCATACTCACCAGTCCATTTCTGAGCATAATTCAAAGAGCTGGTTTCAATCCACAAATATCTCCATGACTTGGAGTTTGGTATCTTGAAGGACTGCTTTTATTCTGCCACCTGGCCAGGGCGAAGGCCTCTTATATACCTGCTGAGATTTGCTGAGATTGACAAGGCATCTGACTCTCATTTGAACCTCATAACTCTCCTGTCAGGTGATTTGGTCTGCAGCCACAGTGTGGAAATAAAGGATGAGATTGCCCACCAGATACCAGGCACTCTACTATTCAAATTAGGCTCCAGTGTTTTCTCAATTAAGTAATCAATTTTAATCAAGAATTTAAATTCTCAAAACTTTCTTATTTGTTAATTCGAGCAAATAAAATACTGCTCTCACTTCATTACAAACAATATTTCTACCTGAAACACACTTGAGCAAACCTGCTCATCTTCTTTTCACAGATATTTTGTTGCCATTTGCAACTGTAGCTGCCTTGATTAGCTATCATTTAACTTCTTGGGGAAATAGCATCACATGTCATGTGCATGGAAGTTGCCGAAACAATTAACAAACTAGAAGGATTACTGCTAATAGCACCAGTTTTCCTATAACTTGATATTGCTAGATAGTTTTGATGAACTGCAAAAGCATGTTTAGTTTGCTTTCTGTTGCCACCCTGGAACTTTTCTTTATTAGTGTCATTTTGTTTTGTATGATTCCTTGCAAATGAAGGAAAACAACTTTTCTGCTTGATAATATAATTTTGTTGATAATATAATTTTGGTTACTGAGAACAAACAAGATTGTACAAAAGCAAGATTGGGTACAGGCCTGGCCATAACATAGGCGTCCTGACTGTGATAAAGGTGACCTGTGTGCTTGCTTGCTTGATTATCAGCTGTTGGGAGCCTCAAGGTCCCTGCTCTCCCTTCTGATGGTCTTTGTACTGGACCTGGAGACTCCAACAGAGAGCATTCCATGTCAAGAAGGAGAACAAGTGGGCACCCTATCAAATGACAGGGCAGGAGCTACACGGAGCAGAGCCTTTTCACTGGTGGTGCCCATTGTATGCCTCACTCTTCCCAGACCTGTTCTCTTTGGCCTATATTTTGGAGCTTTATAATTTAGGAAGACTTTGGAAGAACTGGTTGACAAGTCTTATCAGTCACTGACGTATAAGCGGATTTTATTTGTTGCTATTCTGGGCTTCTGGTGCACCAGGGTTTACACCAGCATAATAGAGTTGGCCAGGATGCCAGAAGGGATACAATTTACAAGCTTTCTCCATTATCTGCACAGCAGGGGGTGTTTAGTAAACAGTGCAAAGGCTGAGCTGAAGCGTTCCCTGCTGGTTCCCTGCTTTCAGCAATAGGGGTCGCTGTTTGGTGGTACCCAATTGGTTAGCTCTCAGATTCTAGAGCTCCCTATTGCTGGCTCTTAGGTAATTCACAAAATACAGAGTCCATTCATAAAACGCAGTGCTCATTCATAAAGCAGTAACATAAATCTCCATTGCTACATATTGGGTGTATATTTCAGACACTGAACGTACAGGTTTATGGCCATGCTGTAGTGTAGTGATTATGCGACTGTGAATAAAAGGTGGCTGGGCCCATTGTCTTTAGGTTGGGGGGGGGAGAGGTGACAAAACTGATTTTCAATATGTCCCCTCCCCTTTATTTCCATAGTAAGCCCTTGAGTCTGTACTCTGAATAGTGACACCAGGGACCTAGAAGGTGCAGGGCTGTCAGTCCAACCCCTGCACAGTCTCATCAGGGCTGACTTTAAGGCAATTGGAGCAATTCTGCCAAATTGGGCCTGGCGTGCTGCTCCTAAGGGGCCCCCCGCACCAGGGCAATCTAGATGGATTTTATTTATATATGTAAGATTTTGCAGACTTTGGCTGTGAACTAGGGCCCTACCAAAAAAAAAAAAAAAAAAAATCAAGTTGTGCCCCACTGCTTCAAATTAGGCCCCACTGGCTAGCCCTGTCTCATAGTTGCTGGGCCTGAGTTGCCCTGCCCTTGCATGAAGTCTTGGGTTTGCAATTTTGGGAGAGGGGAGACTGCCCACTGGGGAGAGGGTGGGCTGGTAAGGCGCCCTAGATTAAAAGGCCCTAGGCTTCAGCCTACACAGGCATACATAAATCCAGCACTGGCCACATGAGATCACAGATTATCTTGACCTGAAATTGCACATGGATGTCTTGGTTTTTATGGGGCAGTTGACAGGTAGACAAAGCCACCTAATAGTTCTATAAATGTGTATAAGACTGGGGCATCATAGCAGCAGGCTCTGCTTCCAGACCTTAATTGTATTTGGGGGGGGGGGGAATCCTGGAAGGCGGTGTATGTGTGTGTGTGTGTGTGTGTGAGAGAGAGAGAGAGAGAGAGAGAGAATTCTAAAACACCACAAATCCTGCAGCCTGCAGCTCTAAACACAAGTACACTTCATTTGCAGAAGCCTCGAATCTGAGTGCCGGTCACTTGGTGGGTCCATGAAACATCAAACTCGTCTACACAAAAACTGTATTGCAATAATCTCTTGCAGAGTGAGAATCAAGCAAATCCTTATTCCAACTCAAGAGATGCCTGTACATAAAGGAAAGAAATGGCCACTAGCATTTGCGGGGTGTGTGTGTGTGTAGTAGATGAGAGCCCCACCGATTTGCCAGTACATCGGCTCTTTTCCTATTCACAACAGAGCAATAATTCTCCAGCCCATGAATGGGTCTTTTGTTGCCAAATATACCTGGAAATTGTTTGTTTTGTTGCTCCAGTTCTTGAGCCTCTGTAAGATGCCCATTGATTTTGATTATTTACAGTTTTACAAGGCGAATGGAAGTAGGCACCTGCTGTGAGAGAGATCAGAGGGTCTTGCTCTCCTCAAGGCTATTGCCTTGTTTAATTCTTCAGTTTAAAGTCTGCGAACTGATTGCATTTTCCTCTGTTTGACACTTTATATTTCACATTTCTTTATCACATTATATTGTACATACTGTATGTTAAAGACAGCTGCCCTTTGAGAACCTAGCTTGTTGTGTCTTGGCCTTTTTTATGAGCTTTTGGTGTTTCTGGTGACTTAAACTTGCCTTTTAATAACAAATTAGGGCCAGTGTGCTTTTTTTAATCCCAGTTTGATAAGCGTGGCCGGGGAGCTGGACGGCAATGATTGCCTTGTTTGATCTCTGCTTTATTTATGCAGCCAAGGAGGGAGCAGAGCAATCATATTTACTATTTCCTTTTCTATTGACCATTTAACTGTAACAGTCTGACTGTAGTGCTTAGGAAGACCTTGCTCAGACCAGGTTTCAAAATGACACAGTTTGCATATTATTGCCTGCAATGGCAGTGAGTGGGTGAGGAAATGCATTTCCTTGAAAATTAAAAGAATCTCAACCTTTTAGAGTTGGAGGACCTTGGGAGTCATCTAGTCTAGCCCACTCTGCATTGCAGGATTCGACTAGCTTTTGCTTAAATACCTCCAGCAGAGGAAAGTCCATCATTTCCCAATCCAACACTGCTCAACAGTTCTTATTACAGCAGTACCTTGGAAGTAAAACGGAATCCCTTCTAGAAGTCCATTCGACTTCCAAAATGTTCAGAAACAAAGCATGGCTTCTGATTGGCTGCAGGAAGCTCCTGCAGCCAATCGGAAGCCACAGAAGCCCCATCAGACGTTTGGGTTCCAATAACTTTTGCAAATCAGAACACTCACTTCTGGGTTTGCCAGTGTTTGGGAGCCAAAACGTCCAAGTATCAAGGCGTTTGGGATCCAAGGTACGACTGTATTAGGAATATTCTTTATTATGGTATGTGGTTGGTACCAAGGAGATATAGATATAAATTCTGCACCAAGAAAAGCTGAATTCTGCAACCTGCATACAACAAACTGAAATCAATTCTGCTTTGGACTTCTGAGTCTCCAAGTTCATTGGACACAATTGCTGGAATAGTAACGACTTGGAGGAGAAGAAGAAGAGTTTGGACTTGATATCCCGACTTTCACTCCCCTTAAGGAGCCTCAAAGTGGCTAACAATCTCCTTTCCCTTCCTCCCCCACAAGATACACTCTGTGAGGTGAGTGAGGCTTACATTATTAAAGAAGAAAAATCTCAGAGTCTGGGACACCCATTGAAGAAAAACAGTGTTCTAAGGCACCATGGTGCCCATGGGCACCGGGTTGGCAACCACTATATATGGTGCAGGGAGCATAGATGTCTTTTTCATAAAGCTTGTTTTTCAAGGGTTGCATATAGTGGAGCAAGATGCGCTCAGAATCTGTGCCCTGAGGCAACAGAAGCCGGAATTCTGCTCCCTGCTGTTCAGTGTAGCGTTGGAAAAATGCTGCTGTTGTGCTTAGATTTCAGACGGGCAGTTAGTTAGCCATGCAATTTAAGCATTACCTTTGTTACTGCGAGATGGACACGTAGGTTTCTTTGTTTTGTTTTGGGCACTAACGAAAAAGCTGCAATGTTCCCATTTTCAGCTACCGCCAACAGAACAGAATGAAATGCTTTATACACCACGTGTTGCTCAGCGCGGCACAAATGATATTTATTTTTATCAAATGTGGCTTTCAGTATTAATTTCAAATACTTTGGCCACACAGGCATTTCTCTCTCCTCCTCATCTTTGTCTTTCCCCAAGCCCCCTTTTTCAATGACTAATGTTTCTGCTGTAAGCTTTTGTAGTGCAAGTATTGGGTGGTGGCAGATCAAAGTCCTCAGTAATTTCCATCTTTTCTTTATGAAGAAATGCTTGTTGTTTTTTTTCTGAGGCCGTTGGCATCCATCTGAATGAATCAGAAAGCAGGGATGATCTCAGCTCGTATAAATAATAAGGGTTGCCTTCTGTTAGGGATGCTTTTATGTTGGGGAAGATGATAGCTCGAGATTAACATGTTTCCAATCAAAGTCGCTAAGTGTTCCCCCACGTGGGCTCTTTTGAGCAGGGAAGGGTCTTCATCTGTTGCGATGGCCAAGGCAGGATGAATCTCAATGGAGGCCTAACACCGTCTGGCTTGGGGAGGGGGGAGCCATCTCCCGTCCTGAAGGCTGCTGATTCAAATGCCTGAGTGCTGATGTGGTTCTATTCCAGCAAATCAGCATGCTCATGCTTCTGAAAGTGTGGCCATGTTTCTTTAACATAGGGAGATATCCCAATGATATGCCATAGAGGGGTATATGTCAATGATGCATATGCCATACTGGACTAAAAAAGTCAACTGGATACCCATCCCCATCCACCCAGGAATCACCTGCTGGATTGCAATGTAATTTCTGTCCCTTTCAGAAAAGTTCCATCACTGCAGAGCAGATCCTTGTGGTTTTACGGCCTAAATCCACTGTTGTCTATGTTTTCATGTTGTTTATTCATCATTGCATTGATATCTCTGCCTTTCCTCCAAGGATTTCAAGGTGGCACTGAAGGTGGCCTCCCCTCCCCCCCATTACATCCCGCTATCTTGTTGGTGAATATGAGATCAGCATCAATTGGGAAGCCTTGAGATAAGACACTGATTCTGCCTGAGCTGAAGGCAATATGGTGTCCACACCCCCAATCTAGACACAAAAGTCAACTAGACTGGAAGTGAAATCTTCCTTCAACACTGGTGATGGAGCACCATTCTCTGCTGCGCTTGAGCACAGAAAACTGGCTTTGAGAGTTCAGATAAGGTTGTGCAGCATGCACATCTCTGTCCTGAAACACCCTGCAGCCTTTCCCCAGCCCCATCTGCCTCCTTCATAGCCTCCAACCGCCCCTATTTTCCTGGGATATTCCCAGAACTACAGAAGCCATCCCTGCTTCTGATTTGATCCCAGATGAGCTAGCACTAGAGCTTGGAGTGGGGCCAAAAGACACACATCCCAATTTTCATCAGGGGAATGTGGGAGTGTATGCTCCCTGTGCCTTAGGGTAGAGCTGGACCCATCTCGAGATGGAATTTCAGGTGGGAGTGATCAATAAGGATAGGGAGCAACCAGGTGTCTTCACGCAGCTCATCAAACTGTGAGACTCATTCCCACAGGAGACAGTCATGGTCACCAACCAACACAGTTTCAAAAGGCAAATTCTTGGAGGATCGGGGGCTTTTGATGGCTATTAGTTACGATGGCTGTGCTCTGCCTCCACAGTCAGAGACAGTAAGGCTTCTGAATACAAGTTGCTGAAAACCACAGGAGAGAGTGCTCTTGTCTTTGAATCCTGCTTATGGGTTTCCCATTGAGGCACCTGCTGTGAGATCAGGATACTGGACTAAGTAGGCCATTGGTCTGATCTAGTGGGCTTTTCTTATGTTCTTAGATAAGTGGTTCTGCTTGTGAGTTTTGCAGTGGGGTGTTTGGTTGGCAGCTATGAGAACGGGATGCTGGGCTAAAAGGTCCCCCTTCGGTCTTATTCAGCATGCTCCTCTTATGCTCTTATGTTCTTAAGTCTCAAAGCCCAAAGTCAGGGTGACAGGAGAGTGCTCAAAGCGTAGCATTTCACTGTGGCTTTAATCTGCAGGACTCATAACTGCAGTGCTCTGAGGAGAGCCTGGGCAAGTAAACGATGCCGTTCTCATTTTGCGTGTGACAATTGTCAAGCTACCTCTCGGGGAGCCAGATATTCTTCTACAGTAGGTGTCCTTTGAATGTCGAAAGCACGAAGGTCAGGACAGGCGGGCAAGTACGACATCAAACATCGCGTTATGAGGGGATGACTTTGGAGCAGCTGGTTCCCTTCCGTGATGAATGAGAATTGCGGCAGTTTTCAAGAGACCAACAGAAGGCGAGCAGGGTCCTAATCAGCTATAACATAGGTAGTAAAGATCTAAGGAGACCAGAGCCTTTCCAAAACGGCGGACTTCTGTGGGCTTTGGATTCAGTAATTACAGTGGTGACAGCTGGACTGCGGGAGGACATGACTGGAATAGGTGTGAGCTCTTGACATATGGCACAAGCAAAGTCTTGTCTGTCAGGAAGAAATCAAGAAACTAAACTCCAGCCCCCAGCCCCAAGGCTGAAGCTGCAACAGTGTCTTATGCTGTTCTGATGCACAAAATTGGTAGGAAGCCAATGGGGTCCAGGAGATAAAATGTTGGGCCCTGTCTGCTCCATACATTTAAACCAGTATGATGTCACCCTCAATAGTCATGGCTTCCCCTAAAGAATCCCAGGTACTGTATTTTGTGAAGTGGGTTAGGAGTTGTTAGGAGACCCCCCCTAATCCCCTTGTTGTTGTTTTGTTGTTTAGTCGTGACCAGAGCACACCAGGAACTCCTATCTTCCACTGCCTCCCGCAGTTTGGTCAAACTCATGTTGGTAGCTATGCCCCTTACACAGCTACAATTCCCAGAGTGGTTGAAGAAACCCAGCCAGTTGGGTGGTGTCAGGGAACTGCCATCGGAAAGACAGGAGGTGGAGAGGCTCTCAGAAGGCAGGAGAGAGTCAGCAGCGGAGGAAGGCACCAGTAGGGGGAAATCGGGAAGTCTTAAGGGGAGAGAGATGGAGGCATGGCTCAGGGACTCTTCCAGCAGTAACAGCGGAGGAGTTTCAGATCCTCCCATAAGCACCCCCCTCCTCGCCGGAAACTGTCGCGCCGAGAATCCAGACGACGCGTTTCCGTCAAGGAACTTTTATGTTGGAATAGATTCCGTAGACGCCCACTGTCGGATTCTACCAGCGACTGACGGAGCCATGCTTTGGGGGCTCCGTTAGAGACAGAGGTTGGCTGGCTAGCCAAAACCTAGAGGGATCAAGCTTTACGCACAAGCAGCTCATTATCCCATCACAGCAATCTGACAGTCTCTGAAAGCAGCTTGTGCAAGCAGAGGCATCATGAGCAACCCAGCCGGAACCGGAGGAGCAGGAGCTGGAGCTGGAGCGGGTCCAAGCCTGGAAGAAAGGTACAGGGCGTTGGAGGTCCAGCTCGCACTGCAAACGGCGAGGCTCGAGGAGAGGAGGGCTCAAGATGCGGATAAGGGGAAAACCACTCCACTCGCAAGAAAGGTGCCTGGATTGGTGCAGAAATTTGGGGGAGATCTCAATCTACAGTTTGATGACTTCCCCGATGAGGATTCTAGAGTGGCGTACGTTATTGACCATCTAGAGGGAGGGGCGAAGGACTGGGTTAGACCCCTGATGGCAGCCAACAATGAAATCCTAAAGGACACGAGGAAGTTTTTTCGCGCCATGGACCTGATGTTTTCTAGCGAGATTGAGCAGGGAGTGGTGCACAGGCAGTTAATGGCGTGTAAACAGGGGAGCCGATCTGTACGTGAGTACTGGACTGAGTTCACCATGTTGATACATAGACTGGGTTGGGACCTAGCGAATGAACCCATTCAAATGCTGTTTGAAGAAGGGCTCTCTCCGGCAGTGAAAGATGAACTTTCCCGGGTGCCTAGGGCGGAGTCTATGGACCAGCTGACTAAATCTGCGCTGTCCATAGAAGCGCGCCAGGAGGCAAGAGCTTTGGAAAAGCGGGAAGGAAAGGGGGAACGTTGGAAGGATTTCCGCATTCCAGAGATTCCGGAGCAGCCTTTCCCGCCAGCAGAGCCGATGGAACTTGGAACAGCGCGCGCGCGCGCAGTTTCAAACACCAGTGAAGGGCGGAAGAAGGAGGGAAAGAGTGCCAAGAAATGTTATCTCTGCCAACAGCCAGGTCACTTTGCCAGAGTCTGTCCGCAAAGAAAGGAATGGCAAGGGATGGCGGGAACTGTTGGGGGGAAGGAGGAAGAAGAAATAAAGGAGCAAGTAAAAGCCAACGCCTGGCTGCCACCATCAGGGCACAGCAGCCAGGCCAAGGAGTAGTGAAAGTGCCCATGCCGGAACCCCCAAGACCAGCGCTTGTGATAGAGGTGTTGCTGGAGCTGCCAAACGGACACCCACTAAAGATAAAAGCGCTATTGGATTCAGGCAGCTCCTGTAATTTCATGAGTAAGGAGTTTGCAGCTGAACACCAGATACAGACTATCCCGTTAAGTAACCCTCTGCAGGTGACCACGATTGATGGGAGGGAACTGTTGGGAGGAGAAGTGAGCCAACAGACTGTACCAATGATAATGAGGGTGGCAAGACACACAGAACTGATAGCGTTTAACGTAGCCACCTTGGGGGGAGCTCCTATTATTTTGGGGATGAGCTGGCTGGCACTACATGATCCACTAGTAGGCTGGCATCAGAGGGTGGTTTCCTTTGGATCAGCACATTGCCTAGAACACTGCAAGGAGGGAAAGGCTCAGGAAGGGGCCAAGGCCACTCTAGCAGGGATGGAAGTAACGGACAAAGGGAAGGTGCCACGACAATATGCTGACTTGATTGACGTCTTCAGCGAAAAGGAAGCAGATAAACTGCCCCCGCACAGACCTTTTGACTGTCAAATTACCTTACTCCCAGGAGCACAATTGCCAGTGGGCAAGCTGTATGCAATGTCAGACAGTGAGATGCAGGAGTTAAGGGAGTTCATTGACAAGAACCTCAAGCGAGGTTTCATCAGAGAGTCACGAGCGGTGGGGGGCAGCCCAGTGTTCTTTGTGGACAAAAAAAACACGGATAAACCCAGGCTTGTAGTGGATTTCAGGGCCCTAAATGCAGTGTCAGAACCAGTGACTTTCCCCATGCCCAGAATTGATGACATTCTGACACGGGTGAGAAAAGGGAAATTTTTTACCAAGCTGGACCTTAGGGGGGCATATAATTTGATATGTGTGAGAAAGGGGGATGAGTGGAAGACCACTATGTTCACCCCCTTGGGGGCTTTTGAGTACTTAGTTATGCCTTTCGGATTACAAGGGGGCTCGGCCTGTTTTCAATCATTCATGAATCACGTCCTGGGGCCATTGCTCTACAAGAACTGCGTAGCGTTCTTAGATGACGTCCTGGTGTACTCAGAGAATGAGGAGCAGCATGTGCGAGATGTAAGAGAGGTACTGAGCAGACTGCGAGCAAATCAGCTGTGGGTGAAACTGGAGAAGTGTCAGTTTCATACCAGGGAGGTGGAATTCCTGGGGTACCGGTTGTCTGACAAGGGATTAGCCATGGATCCCAGCAAGGTTCAAGCGGTACTGGAATGGAAGACACCAAAGACCAAGAAGGACGTGCAAAGATTCCTGGGCTTCGGAATCTTCATCAGGAAGTTCATCAAAAACTTTGCCCACTTAACGGCGCCCATCACGGATTGTCTTAGCAGCAAGAAGAAATTTGTTTGGACGGAAGAGGCGCAGCGGGCGTTCGAACGATTAAAGAAGGCGTTTGCGTCGGAAGAGCAACTTTTGCAACCAATGAGAGTGGAGACTGACGCGTCAGACCGAGCGGTGGGGGCCGTGCTTCTCCAGTCGGGAAAAGATACGTCAGAATGGAGACCGTGTGCCTTCTTCTCGCGGAAGTTGAACAAATCCGAGAGGAACTACACAGTATACGACCGAGAACTGCTCTCCATTCATGAAGCATTCCGGAGATGGCGGCACTTGCTGATTGGGGCGCAGCACAAGGTTCAAGTCAGAACTGACCACAAAAATCTGGAATACTGGAGAACAGCCCGAGTGCTGAACCAGAGACAAGTGAGATGGGCCCAGGAGTTCTCCAAATTCCATTTTGAAATTCGTTACGTGCCAGGCTCGGAGAACGTAAGGGCGGATGCTCTTTCCAGGAAACCTGAGTACTTAGAGGGGGAGGGAGCGCCTGAGGAAAGGCATATAATCCCTGAGGACCACTGGGTGTGTGGGGCGGCATTGGTGGGGCAGAGGGAACTGATAGTGAGTACTGAGAACGATGAATACGCCCAAGAGAAACTCAGAGAACTCAGGAGGACAGAGGAGAACACAGGGGGGTTTGAAGAAAAGAACGGGGCGTTGTATTACAAAGGGGCACTGTACATACCCGATGGGGAACTGTGGGGCAGGGTACTCAAACAGTTGCACGACAGCCCCACAGCGGGGCACTTCGGACAGCACAAAACCATGTGGTTGGTTACCAGGGAGTTTTGGTGGCCCAAGGTGAGGGAGGACGTACGGGAATATGTCAGGGGGTGCGACAGGTGCCAGCGAGCGAAAGGGGAGAGGCTGGCACCAGCAGGGCTATTAGAACCCTTACCCACACCAGAAAGGCCATGGGAGGCAGTATCCATAGATTTTATGACGGACCTGCCAAAATCCAAAGGCAAGACAGCTGTCATGGTGGTGGTAGATCTATTAACTAAGATGTGTCATTTTATAGCCTGTTCACATGCAGTCACAGCGGAGGAAACCGCCAAGTTGTTTGTAGAGCATATTTTCAGGTTGCATGGCGCTCCCTTGAGGGTGGTCAGCGACAGAGGGAAACAGTTTACTTCCAGGTTCTGGAGGAAGCTCATGAGCTTACTGCACGTGGAGGTCAATTTTTCAACTGCCCGGCACCCAGAAACAAATGGGCAAGCGGAAAGGGCAAACGGGATTTTACAACAATACCTGAGGTGTTATGTAAGTGACCGAGAAAATGATTGGGTAGATAAGTTGGCCCTGGCAGAATTTGTCTACAACAACGCGGAGAATGTGTCCACTGGGATAAGTCCCTTCCTGGCAAACTATGGGTGTCATCCCAGGGCATTTCCAGGAGAAGGAGGGGAGAGGTGGAGTGTACCGGCTGCAGAACACTTTGTTGAAGAGATGGAAGCGATCCACCGGCAACTCCAACTTAACTTAGAGAGGGCCAAGGAAGAATACAAAAGGCAAGCAGACAGAAGCCGAAGGGAAGGTGAAACCATAAGGGTGGGGGACAGGGTGTGGTTATCCACCCAAGGACTGCCGTTCAAGGGAGGGTGTAAGAAATTAAGACCCAAACGGCTGGGACCCTTTGAGGTCATACAACAGGTCAATCCGGTGGCATTCAAGCTCAGATTGCCCAACCACATGAAACTGCATCCAGTATTTCACAGGTCTCTACTGTCGCCATACCGAGAGGGGCGAGAGTGGGGGGAACGTGAGGGAGAGGTCACGCAAACACCAGTAATAGAAGAAAGGGAACGCAACCCACATGTGGCAGGAATCATTGATTCCAGGTGGAGAGGGAATCAGGTGGAGTATTTGGTAGAATGGGAAGGGGAAGCGGAGTCGGAAAACACATGGGTACCGGCAGAGGAGGTCAATGACGAGATTTTAATAGAAAGGAAACCTCAGCCCGTGGGAAGGTTTAGGAGGGAACACTTTGGCACAACCGATGAGGAAGAGGAGTTTGAAGGGTTCCCAGAATCAGGGCAGGAAGAGGGAGCAGAATCTGACGAGGAAGAGAACACAGAGAGAAGAGAAGGGGGGCAGTGGAGAGAAGTGTTCGAATCCTCTGATAATGAAGAGGGTTCTTTCCGGGGTTTTCCACCCTCACCACCAGTAGAAAAGGGGGCGGGAGGGGGTGAAGGGGGCCCTGAAGGGGAGGTGGATGTCAGGGAACTGCCATCGGAAAGACAGGAGGTGGAGAGGCTCTCAGAAGGCAGGAGAGAGTCAGCAGCGGAGGAAGGCACCAGTAGGGGGAAATCGGGAAGTCTTAAGGAGAGAGAGATGGAGGCATGGCTCAGGGACTCTTCCAGCAGTAACAGCGGAGGAGTTTCAGATCCTCCCATAAGCACCCCCACTCCTCGCCGGAAACTGTCGCGCCGAGAATCCAGACGACGCGTTTCCGTCAAGGAACTTTTATGTTGGAATAGATTCCGTAGACGCCCACTGTCGGATTCTACCAGCGACTGACGGAGCCATGCTTTGGGGGCTCCGTTAGAGACAGAGGTTGGCTGGCTAGCCAAAACCCGGAGGGATCAAGCTTTACGCACAAGCAGCTCATTATCCCATCACAGGTGGGGTATGTATAAACAAACAAACAAACAAACAAACAAACAAACAAACAAACAAATCCCCGAGAAGAGGGATGATGGTTGGGTACTTAGACTCCCCATCTGCACTATATATTTAGAGCAGTTGCTATATGAGTCCTCCAAATTCCTGGCAAGATTTTAGAGCAGCCTTCCCTAGCCTGATGTCCTCCAGGATTTTTTTGGGACTTCAGTTCCCATAGTCCATAACATCTGGAGGGCACTGGTTTGGGAAAGAAGGTCTGTTCCTGGACTAGACAAGGGATCTCTTGTGCATCATGTTGTGAAAGAGAGATGTGGGGTGTAGTGGTTAGTATGTTGAACTGGGATCTTGGGAGAGCAGGGATCAAATCCCCACTTATCCATGAAGCTCTCAACTGGGTGACCTAGGGCCAGTCACTGCCTTTCTCAGCCTAACATACATAAATAAAGCTGAACTCCTGAAATCACAGCTTCTACCTTTGGTTATTATATGAATATACTCATGGATATGCTACGAGGACATCTCTTTAGGTCAATAAACTGAAGGCGTATGTAGCACAAGGTTGGAGTTTAATGACAGAATTCCATACTGGCAATATAGAATATATTGTTGTGGGCTAAAGAGTTGCATATGTAGAGAGGCTGCAGAAAAGAAATGGTTGGAGTCATACTAGATTGCCTTCTGGAGCATAAATATCAGCATTAAATAACTTTGGGTGCCTTGTTTCCTAAAAAGATTAGTAGCTCCTCTCCACGTGATAAATTGCATGAGAGTTATGGTCCGCACCAGTCTTCATACTGCATTATTCTGGTGGGTTCTAAATAACCATATCCAAATTATGCTCAGCAAGCTGGTGGCAAAGCTTGCAGAATCCAGAAAGCTGAAGGGCTGTTTCTGCGCCCTGAATTACACCCTCTGTAAACAGATTAATCTCTTCTCTGTTTATGTTGGGCAGAAATTATTCTGTAATATTTCTTTTTGTTTGTTTTTAATCCTTTTATTATATCTAGAGGGGGTGGGTGGGATTTGATTCAGTTTGTATTTAAAGGTAAATCAACCCAATTCACACTTCCTGAAATGATGCCCAATGAATATTCACACATCCCCAAATATTGGAATTCACACATCCCTGAATATTGCAATGCACTTCTTTGTCCAAGTAAAGTGTATAAGTAATGCAGGTTCTAGATGAAGTGTGCACCCAGATGAATATATTAGTGAAAATAAGGTCCAGAGATGCATGGCATAAGGGGAAATTTCTTGCCAAAATGTGTACACTAGGCAAAATTGATTTTAAAAGTATATATTAGGAGAAATTCAGCCTGAAATGCTGATGCGTTTTCATGAAGACTTTAAAAAAATCCCCATGGAATTTGTGGAGTGATATGGAAATGTGGGAAACTGAACCTAAAATTGGAAAAAGGAGAAACCGAGAGAAAGTGAAGTTGACAGATTTATCCATCCCTTGTGAAATACCCAGCAAATTTAACATGTTGAAATCTGTGTGACAAGGTGAGCTCCCATTGCTGTGTCCCAGCTCCTTCCAACCTAACAGTCCGAAAGCACACCAGTGCAAGTAGACAAATAGGTATTGCTGTGACAGGAAGGTAAATGGCGTTTTCGTGCGCTCTGGCTTCCGTCACAGTGTTCTGTTGTGCCAGAAGCGGTTATGCTGGCCACATGACCCAGAAAGTTATCTGTGGAGAAATGCTGGCTCCCTTGGCCTGAAAGCAAGATGAGCACTGCAACCCCATAGTCACCTTTGACTGGACTTAATTGACCAGGGGTCCTTTACCTTTTACCCAGCAAATTTAACCTGTGTTTTGTGGGAGAGTGGTGCCGTCACACTAGAGCATGAGGTAGAATTGAACACACTTGCTCATTGGAATGGCCACTCTAACTGTCCAACATTCTCCTAACCAGGAAGCATTAAGAAAACCCTCCTCCTGTCGCTCATCAGCGACTGGCAGAAAATGATTTGTGAGAAGCGGCTAAGTCAAGCTGTGGAAATCATTTTGCCCACTGGGGGAGAGGTGCATCCTGTACCTTCCCTCTCGTTTTTTGGGATAGAGTGAAAAGTAAATCTAACTTCTCTCCACCCCCAACTGACTTTCTGTAAAGTTTATTTGGTGAAACTGCCCAGGATGTTGTTGTGAGGGTTTGGTCCCACCACCATTTTAGCTAGCTAGATTCCACTGGCTCTTCCCCCTCTTCTTTGCTAGGGTTTGTGTGTTCGTAGAGGGCTAGACCATACAATGGTTTTAATTAGGGAAGGCTGGATAAGGAACAAAATTCCATGCTGATTTTCACATCACCGACACGAAGTCTTTTCCGTCCCATTTCAATTTTTTTTAAGAGGAAGAAAATACAAGGTGCCTACTAGCCCATGTCAAATTCTATCTTTTAATGTCCCCCTCCCCTCAAAAAAGTGCAATATCATTTGCAGTGGTTAAAATGGGGTGGGCATTTTTTATTTATTTATTTCGCCTTTATATATCGCTTTTATCTTCCAAGGAGCTTGAGGTGGCGTACATGGTTCCCCTCCTCCCCATTTCATCTCCACAACAACCCTCTGAGGTGGGTTGAGCTTTTAGGTGGTGACTGGCCCAAGGTTGCTCAGTGAGCTTCATGGAGGAGTGAGGATTGGAACCCTGGTCTCCCAGGTTCTAGTCCAGCACTCTAACCATTACGCCATACAAGAACTAGGTATACAAGAGAGAGAACAGGCATGTGCAGTCATCACCGGAGATCACCCTGCCCTCCTGTCCATCAGATGACATCACAAGTGATGTCAGCAGGTGGGCGTGATTTGGGGGAAGTGGCCTTGTGGGCTAACTTGGACCTCCCTAGTGGGCTAGGACTGACTCCCCA
The DNA here is from genome assembly GCF_964106915.1 of Podarcis gaigeae. Lineage (NCBI taxonomy): Eukaryota > Metazoa > Chordata > Lepidosauria > Squamata > Lacertidae > Podarcis > Podarcis gaigeae. Next base: position 29,777,603 of record NC_139684.1, read on the forward strand.
GGCTGGAGGTCCACCAAACCTGTCCTGGACCATATATAAAATACAGATTTACTTGGAGGTCTATAGGACACATATGTAAGTCATGCGTCAAACAGACTCCAAATGCAATAAAAATCATATTGAAGAGTTGAAGAAATAAAAAAGCAGTGTCTTAGATGCATCTCAATGGGGGTGCCATGAGCTCTGGGACCGACCCTGAATGTCTGAAGATGAACTGCACTGGAATGTGCCGTCCCTGTGTGCAATTTTTTTGCACACCACATAAGTTTGTATCAATTTTCTTTCAGACTACATGGTTTTATGTCCAGGTTTAAAAACAAGTGAGTGAATTTTTATGGCTCGCTTATAATGGAAATGTTGACCTTAATTATTGTAACGTGAATGGCTTGCCAAAAAATATATGGAATGTGGAGTAAATAATGGAACCATATAATTATATTTTGTACCATTATGGCGCATACAAACAGCGAGCTAATATTATGACTTTTAAATATGGAACATATGGAATATGGTGGGAGTCTTTACTACTTCTCTCTTTTTCCTTTAGTTTTTTTTTTTTTTTTTTGTGGGGAGGGAAAAGATAGCTCTTTTGAATCCTATTATTTCTAAAGAACACCCTCTCCCTCCAAGTGGCTGGACTTTTACACAGGCGCTTTTATCCCTGAAAATTAAAATATTTTCATGTAATCAGTAAATTCTGTTAAGGAACTTTACCATGGCTATATTAAATGATAAGAATAACTGCTATTTTGAAATTCTGAACATCTTATAATTAGACCCGTAGTTAAGAAATGTTCAGAGTTAAGGCACATTAGAATGTATTCCGCAACATTGAGACAGCCCTGACAAAGAAACATTATTCTTAGATTTACAATTAATTACCCTTATGTCTATACCTTGCATTCAATTTGCATATCTTAAAAGTGCCGTAAATTTCATCGCACTCCCTTGTTATTTAAGATCATTCGCCTTGCTTAAAAGTTTTCTGCAGTGATAACTTTTGCTTGATTATGTAGTTGTGAGGTCAATAAATCTGGCTTTACTTTGCTCTGCAATGTTATAATTTTTCTTTGTGTGTGTGTATTTTCATTATTCTGCTCCTTGTTCCTTCTGCCCTCTCATTTATAATCCCCTGAAGAACCAGTAGATAGAGAAGTCTGGCTACAAGACAAAGTGAGTGGCCAGATTTTCCCGATGTTATCTTTTTCCCAGAACGCCTTGGAACTGGGTATCTGACATGTTCTATACATCTTTCCGGTGTCATTCTCATTAAACAAATACAACTTAATGCATAGCTCTCAAGGAAAGAAATTTCGGGCAATGAATATGGACTCTGCCATCACACCCCAAAATCTCTCCTCTTCCTTTTATCCCCATCCTTCTCAGGTGTTATTCATTTGGATTTGGGGTTTCGGATTTGGGTTTATAATTTGACATGTTTCATGGCTAGAGATGCATTTTGGTTCTCTGAGTTTCTTATATTTCCAACCCTAAATTTAGTTCTACACATCGCTCCAGCAATTTGATAAAAAAAGGAGAAAGAAATCCCCAAGATAATTTCTCAGCATTTTAAAATGAATTTATCCTAATAAACACATTTTATATGTAATTTTAACTTACTATTATAATTTTCCATACAATACAATTTTTTATGCTATTTTCACTAATACAGGTATTTTAAAGGACAAGCACAGTATATGTATTTTGTACTTTGTACCTGTTACATGTCTGCACAAGTGCATTGCAAAATTCAGAGAAGTGCAAAATGTTTCAGTTTGGATATTGTTTCAGAAAGTGTGGATATGGCAAACTCTTCTTTAAATGCTAACCTCAGTGAATTTCTACCCTATTCCTATCCATCGATAAAATCGGCATTGCCATCAAATGAAAGTGGGTGGGTTTTTTGGTTTTTTTTGGAGGAGGGACAGTCTTAGTTGGAACTTTAAAAAACATTATCTGATCTAATATGTTTATTGCATCTATATCCATATTACACTTTCATTAAATAGTTCTCCTGGCCATGTAAGGTTCCTGTTGGTTGAGACCAAGGGCCTGTTTAGTTTATCATCCTATTACCCACAGTAGGGAACCAGATAGATGTCTCCAGTAAGACCACAAGCAGGACCTAAACATCCTATCAGTCTCCTGGGATTCAGACATACCATTCAGCATAAAGCAAATAGTATTCAGTCTAGTATCCACTAATGGCCTTATCTTTCATGAGTTTATCTAATTCCCTTTTAAAGCCATCCATGTTGGTGGTCGTCACTACATCTGATGTCACGAAATCCCATGAGTTAAGACGGTGGACTGTATGAATTCTTCCAGGAATGGTCCCCTATCCCGGTGGTCTCCCATCTAGGTTAACTCCAGACCTGCTTAGCTGCAGAAAGTTTACTGCATCATTTGCTTCTGCACGAGGGCTGGCCTTTCAGATGTTGTTGGACTGCAGTTCCCACCATCCTCGGAGATTTGCCATGCAGGCTTGGGGCTGATGGGAACTGAAGTCCAACAGCATCAATAGGACCACAGGTTGTCCATCCCTGCTTTCCCCAATAGCCCTGGTCCCATTAGTTAATCACCAACCATAGGTAGGGTGCAGGATATAATACATATTCTTTAAACTCACACTAAAACTCTAGATCAGGAAGTGCATCGAATCCTCTTCCAAACATGCAATCAATCATGTTGAGAACACCCTGATTTTTTTTTGTAGAGGGGGGAGGAAAAATACATAAATGTGCTGTGACTGTAGTTTATGGTCTAATTCAAGGTTAACACAATATCCTGGAAGCTAAGAGGACACTGAGCACTTTGCTGGAATAGTAAATATGGCTCCCTCTGTCTCTCCCCCCCCCTCTCTTTTAGGCTTCCTAGAAAAAGGGTTTTATATAACAAATACATTTATAAACTGAAACAAATCCTGTGTTTAATGAGACTATACATTACTTACTGAGAGAGAGAGAGAGAGAGAGAGAGGGAGGGAGGGAGGGAGGGAGGGAGGGAGCTGATTTCAATTAGCACAATAGGAGAAATTTGGAATTGCTGATTCCCCCCCCCCCACCACTGCAGTCATTTGTTGAATCTACAGCAGTAGATACACTTAGAGGAATTAATTTCAAGAAGTGTATACAAGGGAATTGCAACTTATGTTCTATGGGGTCTTTGTTCTACAATCATATCCACATATGTGGGAATAAAGATTGTCCAGCCTGCTTCTTGTACAAAAGTGAATCCCCTTTCATTTTGTGTGTGCGTGTCTGTGTTCAGTGAAAAAATAGAGAAGGTAGTCTGGATTCCATTTCCTGTGTCATTAATTAGTAATCTGAATTTATTACCATTGTCATTTCCTTCTAATACCTTTTTAAATACCTGCCTGCCAATCAGATTACCTTCATACCTAGAAACAGAAGAATCCTCAGAAAGGTAAGAAGCATCGCTATCAACATTTGCAGCAATTATTGACTGTTTCTTGTTACTAAAGAAAGAAAAGAAACAACCCCAAAGATTTCTAAGTTCCAGTTTGAAACCCTACAACTGGGGAACACCCAAAAGTTTGCAGAAGTGAAACAGGACATAACTTCACAGGTCTCAGATGTGTATGTTGGACTTTTGACAAAGGCTGGTTAATTTCTCTGCTACTGTTACTAGTTTTGTGCTTTTGTTATTGATTTTTTGCTTTAAACCAATGTTTTATTATTGTACTGATTTATATATATATATATATATATATATGCAGGTTTTGGTGTCCTCGGGTGTCTTCCCGTGTAAAAGTTGGGGTGTCTAGGCGACGTTTCGACGAGGTCTCACTCGTCATCTTCAGGCTGGTGCTTTCGGCTTCTTGTTACTGGAACAGAGCGGGATCTCAATGTTTGAGTTCCTATAAATACTGTAGAGGGGGTGTGGTGTCTAGCCTCCAATGTTCTGGGCAGAGAGGAAGTTCCCAGGCTAGTGTGCCTTTTCTTCTTTTGTTCCTTAATTACTTGAGAGATACCTTGAGTGATTTCTTGAGTGATATCCTGAGTACCACTTAGGTGGGTCATTAGGTGTGGATTAGTTGCTAAAGTCTTTGTGTCTTGACCTCTTGAACTTTGTGAAGAGTTTTCCTGAGAAGATGGCTGTATTGCACTTAGTTGTGCTTTGGCTTGGCTTCGTGTATAGGGGCGAGCTGTGGTTTTGTGGCTTGTGTCAGCCAGATCTGTGTAGGGATTGCAGGGGGGTGCAGCATCCGGAGGTGCCACCATGGATTGGCTACTGGATGGTGTCAGTAATTCATCTGTGGAGAGGGTCTGGGTTTGGGTCTGGTGTGGTTGATTGGTGTTGGCGTTCTGTGTGCCTCTGGATCTGGTGTCAGTTTTTGTGGAGAGGGCTAATTTCCAGATGTCTGGCAAGCGGGATGTGTCGTCACGCTTGTTCATGTTGTGAGGGTGTTTCTCTATCTCGATGGCTTCCATGATTATTCTCTTGTGGTGATGTTCCGTGTTAAAGAGCAATTTGGAATCTGCAAAATTAATTTCGTGTCCTGTTTCTTTCATGTGTTGGAAAAGAGAGGAAGTTTTTTCTTCTTTTTTGACGGCATTCTTGTGTTCTGCGATACGTGCATTTATTCGTCTGTTTGTTTGTCCAATGTACGTGGCTGGGCAGACTTTGCAGGGTATTTCATAGATCCCTTGGTTTTCCAACTGGATTTTATCCTTGGGGTTTCTGAGGATATTGGCTATTTTTTGGTTGGTGCAAAAGGCTGTTTTGATATTGTGTTTATGGAGGATTTTGCTAATTTTATCTGTAGTGCCCTTGATATAAGGAAGGACATCCCGCTTGCCAGACATCTGGAAATTAGCCCTCTCCACAAAAACTGACACCAGATCCAGAGGCACACAGAACGCCAACACCAATCAACCACACCAGACCCAAACCCAGACCCTCTCCACAGATGAATTACTGACACCATCCAGTAGCCAATCCATGGTGGCACCTCCGGATGCTGCACCCCCCTGCAATCCCTACACAGATCTGGCTGACACAAGCCACAAAACCACAGCTCGCCCCTATACACGAAGCCAAGCCAAAGCACAACTAAGTGCAATACAGCCATCTTCTCAGGAAAACTCTTCACAAAGTTCAAGAGGTCAAGACACAAAGACTTGAATCTCTCAAATGTGTTAATTGCCAATGGATACCAGCAAAACAGGATTACGAAGCTAATCCAAAAGGAAACACCCCCCAAAAACCAAGACACAGAAGAAAACAATGGCATGGCCCTCCTTCCTTATATCAAGGGCACTACAGATAAAATTAGCAAAATCCTCCATAAACACAATATCAAAACAGCCTTTTGCACCAACCAAAAAATAGCCAATATCCTCAGAAACCCCAAGGATAAAATCCAGTTGGAAAACCAAGGGATCTATGAAATACCCTGCAAAGTCTGCCCAGCCACGTACATTGGACAAACAAACAGACGAATAAATGCACGTATCGCAGAACACAAGAATGCCGTCAAAAAAGAAGAAAAAACTTCCTCTCTTTTCCAACACATGAAAGAAACAGGACACGAAATTAATTTTGCAGATTCCAAATTGCTCTTTAACACGGAACATCACCACAAGAGAATAATCATGGAAGCCATCGAGATAGAGAAACACCCTCACAACATGAACAAGCGTGACGACACATCCCGCTTGCCAGACATCTGGAAATTAGCCCTCCCCACAAAAACTGACACCAGATCCAGAGGCACACAGAACGCCAACACCAATCAACCACACCAGACCCAAACCCAGACCCTCTCCACAGATGAATTACTGACACCATCCAGTAGCCAATCCATGGTGGCACCTCCGGATGCTGCACCCCCCTGCAATCCCTACACAGATCTGGCTGACACAAGCCACAAAACCACAGCTCGCCCCTATACACGAAGCCAAGCCAAAGCACAACTAAGTGCAATACAGCCATCTTCTCAGGAAAACTCTTCACAAAGTTCAAGAGGTCAAGACACAAAGACTTTAGCAACTAATCCACACCTAATGACCCACCTAAGTGGTACTCAGGATATCACTCAAGAAATCACTCAAGGTATCTCTCAAGTAATTAAGGAACAAAAGAAGAAAAGGCACACTAGCCTGGGAACTTCCTCTCTGCCCAGAACATTGGAGGCTAGACACCACACCCCCTCTACAGTATTTATAGGAACTCAAACATTGAGATCCCGCTCTGTTCCAGTAACAAGAAGCCGAAAGCACCAGCCTGAAGATGACGAGTGAGACCTCGTCGAAACGTCGCCTAGACACCCCAACTTTTACACGGGAAGACACCCGAGGACACCAAAACCTGCATTCCTGTACCCGTGAAAATCTACGAAAGCATATATATATATATATATATATATATATATATATATATATACACACATACTGATTCTTGCCAGTCTATTGGCTTTATTGTTTTTTATTTATTCATTTCCGATCACCAGACAAGCGAGGTATAAATTCTTAAAATGAAAATGGTTGACATAAAGGTGAAGAGGAAATACAGTCTTCCTCCTGGAATCTCTCTCTCTCTATATAACATAACCCACTCCACTCCTTGCGTTTATCCTATTTAAGGGAGGAGATGAATCAGTCCAGTATAGTAACAAGTAACTGTGGGCATACGAGTGTTGTTGCCAATTATAGATATGATCCATCTATTTAAAGCCTCATTTTTTTATTTTTTATTTTAAAAAACCTCCCCCCAAATCCCAATAACATTATACCGAGGCGTCGTGACGCAGATGAGCTGCTTTGGCAAAAGTCTTCGAGTAGCAAGAGTTTTCCTAGTCTTATGTCCTATATACATCTGTTAAATTACTCAGAGATCTCATTAAATAAAGCTAATGTACTTGTAAAACAGTAGGGAGAGACAGTATATCACTGTAACTGTTCGAAAGAGCCATTCCAGCAAGGAGGCAAGCCAAGGAGGCTAAGGTATATGCTGGTCAGTGTAGATGTTTCTGGGCTATAAATCTTAAACCTTTCCTGCCTAGTTATTGTGTATTTCTTTAGGTGAGAGATTGATTGTAGCAGTGGAAGATGAATTTGCCCATAGACCCTTTTCTTCTTCTTCTTCCTTCCTCTCTCTCTCTCTCTCTCTCTCTCTCTCTCTCTCTCTCTCTCTCTCTTTTAATACTCCTGATGTTACGCCAAGGTGATAATGCTTTTCTCTCCCTCCCCACCCCCACTTTCAATGTCCCCCACTCCCCATTTGCAATCATTTGTTTCAGATTAAAAGCACGAAACAGCAGGAAAAAATCACGGGGAAGGCTTGTTTCTGCGTTTGAGCGGAGAAGAGGGCATGAAGATGTATAACTGTCCCAGGTGTGAGAGAACCACATGGTTTTCTCCACATAGGATTTGTCATTTTTCTTTCCTCTTCCTTGCCACCCCCCCAACTCCCTGCTAAGCTGAAAGTGTACATTAGAGGAAACACTGCAGGATGAATCCATGCAGCCTTGTCTAGAGTTGGGATTGGAGGCATATTTTAGATTGATACAACATTAGCCCAATGCTTGCCCTTGTGAGGGGTGGGGCAGGTAGGAGAAAAATCCATTCAGTTTGCATTTTAATGCATTTATTGCATTCTTCATTTTATTTCGTTGCATTGTGTTTGTATCAAGCATTTGTATCCCACCTTTTCACTCAAGCTGCCACACTTCGTTCTCCCCTCCTTATTTAATTTGTTCTCACCTACAACAATGACCCAAGGTTACACAACGAGTTTCATGGTCAATTGGGGATTTGAACCCTGATCTCTCAGATCTATGGGGATGCAGGTGGCTCTGTAGTCTAAACCAACCGCCTTGGGTTTGCTGATCAGAAGGTCAGCGGTTTGAATCCCCGTGATGGGGTAAGCTCTCGTTGCTCGGTCCCTGCTCCTGCCAACCTAGCAGTTTGAAAGCACGTCAAATAGCAAGTAGATAAATAGGTACCGCTCTGGCGGGAAGGTAAACGGTGTTTCTCTGTGTTGCTCTGGTTTCGCCAGAAGTGGCTTAGTCTTGCTGGCCACACGACCTGGAAGCTGTCTGCAGACAAACGCCAGCTCCCTCGGCCAGTAAAGTGAGATGAGCGCCGCAACCCCAGAGTCGTCCATGACTGGACTTAACTGTCAGGGGTCTCTTTACCTCTCAGATCTTAGTTTGACACTCTACCAGAATCTACCAGATGCATACTTGCCATTACAATATGTGAACTGAAATACAGCTATTCTATCAAATTTGCATATATACATATATTCTGGGAAATTGAGCATAAGAATATATATATATATATATATATATATATATATATATATATATATATATGCAAAAGTAGCATAAAAATGTATTATATTACAGTTTCGTTGGGTGTCCCAGATTCTAGTACTGTATGTAGGGATTGGATAGAAATTCAGTTCAGTTCACATTTAAAGCCGATTCTAACAATCGACAATTACCAAAACTAAAACAGAGCTATTCACTTACCTGTGAATTTTGCAGTTCCCCAACCAATTTTACAAATGCGTTTATATTAGGGGAAAGGGTGCATAAAAATAAATAAATCTGCAGAGCAAAATGCTTGCAAAAAAAAAAGTATATTAGTCAAAACTAATGAGTTTATCAGGAGAAATCCAATTTAAACTGCAGGTGAATTTTCAGAGGATTTTTTAAAAAATCACACATGATGCAGAAATGTAGAGAACTGAACATAAGAATGGATAATTAGAAGTTGAGAGAACTGAAATAGACAGATCCTTCCATCCCTAGTTGGAAAGCATTAAAACATGAGAACCTGCTGGTTCAGGCCAAGGGCCCATCATGTCCATCATCCTCTTCTCACGGTGGCTAAACAGCTGCTGTAGGTAACACACAAGAGGGACCCAACCACAAGAGCCTTCTCTTAGACAAATTCTCTTAGACAAATTCATTGAGGAGAAGGTTATTGGTGGCTACTAGCCATGGAGGCTAAGCTCTGCCCTCAGTGCCAAAGGCATTAATGCTTCTAAATACTAGTTTCTGGAAACCACAAGAGCCTTCTACACAGGGGCAGAGCATAGCCTCCATGGCTAGTAGCCACCAATACCCTTCTCCTCAATGAATTTGTCTAATCCTCTTTTAAAGTAATCTAGATTGGTGGTCACTATTGCCTCCTGTGGAAGTGAGTTCCATAGTTTAACTGTGCGTTACATGGAGAACTACTTTCTTTCACCTACCCCAAATCAGTTTCATTGGATGCCCACAATTTCCAGTGTTAGGAGAGAAGAAGGAAAACTTTATTCTTTTCACTTTTTCTATGCCATGCACAATTTTATGAACTTCTATCTTACTCACCTTTTCTCTGAAGTTAAAAAGTAAAAAGAAGCACAGGGAGGCTACACGTGAGCTGAATGAGGATTTGATTTCCTCACTTTGATTCTGTGATTAGGGAGGATGGAGGGGAAAGACTTTGTAGGGCTTCCACACAGCACTGTCTTTGCGGCCTTCCAACTGAGTTTCCGGTTCTGGAAGGGAATGTAACTGGCAGGCTATAGAGCAGGTGTGGGGAAACTTGGGACTTTGCTATGTTGCTGGACTACATCTCCCATCATCCCTGGCCATTGGGCACACTTGCTGGGGATGATGGGAGTGGTAGTTCAGCAACATCTGGAGGGCCAAAGGTTCCTCATATCAACCATAGAGAGGCTTGCAAGGTGACTGCTAGAGAAACCTGGCAACTGTGCAAGATTTTTTTTTTTTAATGAGAGAAACAGCACCTTTGGTCACCCCAAAACTTGTCATCATATTGCTGACAATGTACTGGGAAGCCCTCAAGCAAGATCAGAGCTCTGCTGGATCAGGCTAATGGCCCGTCTAGTCCATCATCCTGTTCTCCTAGTGGCCAGTCAGATGCCACAATGGGAAGCCTTGGAAGCAGAACCTGCAATTTCTCCTCTTGTGATTTCAGGCAACCAGCATTCAGAGCCGTAGTGCCTCTGCCAGTGGAGGCAGAACATAGCCATAAGTTGCCTACCAATGTGCAAACATTACAGTTCCACCTGTTTATTGACATGCGATAGAGGAAGAAGCGAGGGAGATATATGACCCTTCTCCTGGTTATAATGCCATGTGCTTAATGCAGAGGATGGGGGTTGGAATAGAAGGAGGCATTTGTCATGAATATATATATATATATATGGAGAGGGGGATGCTGAATTTATAAGGATCGATGTAGTCACAAATGTTGTACAACATGTCAAGATATCATAAAAAGCAGGCAGATCTACATAAAATACCAGCTTAATCTCGGAGATTTTAAAGCCTCATTAAAATGTGGATAAAGTCCATATATGGAATGGCAGCACTCAAAAGGTTGAAGTTGTATATCTGAGGTGGAGGGATTTTAACAATTACGTTTGAATGTCAGTCGACTCATTTTGGTCACAGTTGATATTAACATGAAAAAGGTTTCCGAGATGAGATCCGACCTGATGTTGCTCCATCTTCTTCTTCTTGAGTCATTGTCATCATGTGCTGCTGTTGCTACCATGAGAGGGCTTTCAGGGTGGGACTGATATATAAATGGATCACCTTTGGCTTAATGATGAGTGACTAAAAAGGACTGGGTTGCTCTCGGAAGCCACATTTTCCCCCCTCCTTGAAGGACTCAGCTGGGAAGAAGGGAGGTTTTTATAATGCCATATTTAGAATGACAGAATCCTAGAATGGTAGGGTTGGAAAGGATGCAAGGATCATCTAGCCCAAACCACAGCGATGCAAGAATTGCAGTTAAAGAATCCCTGAGAGATGGCCACCAAACCTCTGTTGAAAAACCTCCCTCCACTGCCTCTGAGAGAGTCCCTTCCACTAGAATTGACATAATGACAGTCATGATGAACCTGAGGCCTGCCCGTTGTTGCTGTCCTCTCCCTCCTGTGGTTTCCAACAACTGATATTCAGTAGCATTGTTGCCTCACCATCATGACTAGTAGCCCTCTTCTCCACAGCTTTTTCTAATCCTCTTTTAAAGCCGTCCAGGTTGATGTGCCGTGAGAATGCTTGCTGTATAAACACAGTTGTGTTGATTCCTCCCTCTTTTGACATGGACAGGCAATGCTTTAAACACCTCAGGCTCTCCCGAGGAGTCGAAGAAAACAAAACCCTACCATCAAACGAAGGAAGGAGGGGGCAACGACACCCACCAAGACCTACTAAAGCTCCTGAATCGTTGTTTTTCATAGGGAGGAGGGGGAGGACTTTGAAAGTCAAGCAAGTACTTTTTATCATGACCTTTCTGCAAGGCTGCCCCATATTCACTACTTGTCAGCACATGTTTGTCTGGAGTCATCTGTCAATGCCATCCGTCACTCCTCTGCCGTTCCCATCAGTCCCATTATCGGGGATCAGGAGAGAGCAGAGGATGTAGCCTGAAGGATCATTAAACCTCAGCTTCCAGGTACTGCAGGTAGACCAGGTGGCCTGTTGTTATTTATAATAAAGAAACAACACAGCAGAACTGCCTTGACAGTGGCCCAGGAGGCCCACTGAAAGGACGGGCTGAGGGATGTCACTGATGAAGGACAGCTAAAAAGTGGACTTCCTGCTCCCCCTCGCCCACCGTGAACAGGAGGATTTATTGAACATCTGTTCAGTGCATGGCTGGGAAGATTGATTAATTTAATCGCTCACACTTTGCTTAAGTAACAGTTGAATACTTAACGTCAGCTTCGAAGGATATTGCAACGGGTTATCCTTGCACACCTTTTCCTTTTAAAAAGGGGTAGAGTTAAGGCTGGTCTTGACAATTAGCAGAATCCAAGTGGTAAAGGCTTTCCTGATGGGGATCACTGTGGGCTGCAGGTACATAGGAAAATACAGAGCTGCCTTATACTGAATTGAACCATGGGCCCACCTACACTGACTGGCAGCAGCTTCCCAGCATTTCAGACAGGGATCTCTCCCAGCTCTTTCTATTGATGCCGAGGATTGAAATTGGGGCCTTCTATATGCAAGGCAGATGCTCTGCCCTTGAGTCACATCCCTTCCCAAATTTCTGCCTGTGTATGAGAAGATTGCACAACTAAATGCTCCCGCAGTATGAAAACTCTCAGTGTGTAGAAACTTATAGAACAAGGAGATGACTAGGCCAGATTTGAATGTGAGGGAGTTTTGCAAGTGGGGCAGCATCTATGTAGAGCCTAATTTGGCATATCTCAGAGTGATCTGTAGGGTGATCAGCAAGGATTTTTGATTTCCAACAAGTAAATATCGCCAGCAACAGAATGACAGTCACCCTAAATTATATTGCTATAGGGAAGAAAGCTTGAGGGTAGCCAGTGGTAAGACTGTGAGCTCCTCTCAACTCTGATAACCAAAACAATTCTGATAGCCAAAACTTAGAATTCTTAAATTCTAAGTATACAACTTGCAAACAAAGATCCAGTTGGTGGATCTCCAGTTTCTAGTAAAAACAAACAAACCCAAAGTAGACTCTGAAAATCTTAGTACCCACCATATTTAATATACAATCTCCTCCAACAGCCTCAAGTGGTTCACTCTACAGAAAAGCTTTACCACTTCATCCTGCTTATTGTCTAATCTGGCTCTTCATGATAACTCCGGGAAGTGGAGAAATATTGCTACAATCAACTCCTCGATGGGAGTCTGTACAAAGGAAGATGAGGGAAGATGTCTCTGTCCATAAAAAGCAACCGTAACTGCTCAGATTTTGCTCATTGCGCCTGTGATAAATCATTAATCTGATGAAGTTAGATCTTCCCTTGACTCAAGTGGTGGTAATTTTCTCTCTGGTATACACTAGGAAGAGAGTTTGGCCTTCTGTACCCTTTAACGTAATTCCATGATCATACTGAAGCTGGGGATGAGATAAAGCTGCAGAGATTTATTGCATATTCAAGCCGTGTGTCTGAGAAAGGTGTTCTTGAAGTCCTTGCAGAAAGAGAGCGGGGAGGGGAGAGAGAAAGAGAGAGAGAGAAAGAAAAAGAGAGAGAGAGAGAAAAGAGAGAGAGAGAGAGAGAGAGAGAGAGAGAGAGAGAGAGAGAGAGACATTAATATCAAGTAACATCACCTATTAATATGTTTCCTGTCCATTCTATTGTTATTGCTATCCAAACTACATGAAAGATGTAAGTTAATCATGACATTCGAGGTGACAAGGCAGCTCAGTGATGCTTTTTAATTCTTCAGTGGCAATAATGGTGTCTTCAGTGACAAGCACCTCTGAATTAGACCAAAGGCCCACCTAGCCAGAAGGGCTACCACGCAGAAGATGGAGCAAGTTTGTTTTCTGCTTCTTCAGAGGGAAGGACCCAAACCAGTGGATTCAAATGATAAGAAAGGAGATTCCAAATAAACATTTGGAAGAACTTTCTGATGCTAAGACAGTGGAATGGACTCCATTAGAAGGTGGTGGACTCCCCATTGGAGGTTTTTAGTCTGTCAGGATTTTTCATGGCGCTTCCTGCATTGCAGGGGTTGGACTAGATGACCTTTGGAGTTCCTTCCAACTCTATTATTATATTTCTATAGTCCAGATTTTCCCCCCCGTAATGGCTTACCACATGTCTCTAGGAAGTCAACAAGCCAGGCACAAACTGCTGTGACTGGTACTCAGAGGCCAATATTTGGGAAGAGAATATGCAACCATCTTGACAAGAAGCCACATATAACCTTATATTCCACATGAGATGGCAGAGTCCTCTTAGTCACAACTAAATTGTTATCTGGAAGCTAACACTGAACTAGAGTTGTCCCAGTTTCATCCATGAGTGAAATTTGCATTTTGATGCATGCCAGTTGATTTAACAGCAATAGGCTTGCCACACGTCAGGAAAATTCCTGACATGCCCTTGTTTCGGGTGAAAAAATGGCTTCAGGGGGGAATTTTGCCGAATTGGCAAAATGTCAGGGAAAACCCGGATGTATGGCAACGCGATGGGAAAAGCAGCAGAAAACAACTCAAAAAGCTTAAATGGTTTCCTGAAAAAAGTTCAACAACTTTGAGGTTGAAATGTGAAATATGGCAACCCTAAACAGCAGCTGATGAAGGGATCTGGAGACCCCGACACACAAAACATGGCACCCCACAGGGACTAGTAGTTTTCTCCAAACCATGGGGCTGCCTGATTGTCCCTTTTCTAGACTGCTTACTGGGACCTCGCATCATTAGCATGTTGTACTGGGTGCTCCTACTCCTTTTTGGGGTTCAATTAAAAAATCTGCCCTGGATCTTAAATGCCTTTCATGGCCTATCTCCATCTATGCCTGTCTGTACTGTGAGATTCTCATCAGACATACTTCCATTTAATTCCCCTGCTGCCTTAACTGTGAGGGGTGCCTACAGCGGAAAGGGCCTTTTTGATACTGGCACCCTGGCTTTGAAACTTTATTCCCCAAGAGCCTTAAGTGGTGCTCCCTCTGTTGTTCTTCCAGCACCAGATGCATACTTTTCGATTGTCCCAGGTTTTTAAGCTCTTTAACTTCATTTATTTTGAATTTGCTTTCATTGAGTTGCTATTTTTAGCTAAACACCTTCATTATACTTTAAAATATTTTATGGTAAGCTGCCCTGATAATGCATTTGAAGGGGAGGGCATCATCACACTGATGTCATGTCATCCTATTGTGGTCCTTTCTGGTGCCCCTTTCTGAGATGCTTTTGCAGACCTGCTGCTTTCTTCCTAGCTATTTGGAATGCATAGATTCAAAACTCCTTTCCCTCTTGAGTCCAGTTCACATCAGTTTAATTCATAGAATTGAAGAATTGTAGAACTGGAAGGTTTCCCCAAGGTTCACCTAGTCCAATCTCCTGCAATACAGGAATCACAGGTAAAGCATCCATGACAGATCACCATCCAACATCTGCTTAAAATCCTCCAAGGAAGGTGAGTCCTAATGAAGTAGGTGACCATTGGATGGCCAAAGGGGGGCAGTTTCCATAAATGGGGCACCGCCATGAAGAAAGTCTTCTTCTTGGTCACCACCAATCTTACCTCTGAAGAGGCAAAAGCCACCATTGATGGTTAATGGTTTGTCTGGAAGTCTGTAATCTTTATCAGGGGCTCAGAGAAGTATGACCAGTGGTGCTCACTTTCTAGCTTCAAGTTATTTTTCTTAACTTTGAGATTCATTGAAATTCATGAACTTGACTAAGTTATGATTATTAATTTCAATAGGTACACTCTGTGTAAAACTTAGTTGAATACCCTCCCACACACTGAAATTAACAGATATGACTAACTTGGGCCCATCAATTTCAATGGGTCTACTGTGATTGGAACATAGTTGGTGACAGCCCTTTGTGTCAAAAGTTTGAGAAACTGAGTTCTACACTATTCCAGATCTCACCCCCCAGTTTAGAAGAAAGAAATTGGTGGTGACAATAATTTAATAGTGCTAGGGATGCTTCCAACTCATCAATTAAAGCTCAGTGTTCTACATGAGGTAGCTGATGTGGTGCCTTCCAACCAGCAGTTGGACTACAACTCCCATCATCCCTGACCACTGGCCATGATGCCTGAGGCTGATGGGAGTCGGAGTCCAGAAACATCTGTAAAGCACCACATTGGCAACCCCTGTTCTATATGATTGCATGATCAGAGCTTAATGCTTTTTTTAAAAAAAGAAAAACAAAATGTCACACTTCCTACAGCAAGGAGGCTTGGTTTCTTCATTTATTTATATATTTACCCTAAAATTGCAGGCCTCAATTTCCCGGCAAATATGTTCTTTCATCTTTCCTTACAGCAGATCATCTTAAACCTGATATACAGCCAGGCTTTCCCGTTTAGATAGGGGATCTTTAAATATTTGTCTTACTTTTTAAAAAGTAATTTGCTTCGGCGCTGTTAAGGGCTGTAAATAGTAAATGATACAGATGTACATAGTCATGTATTTTTTTTTTATTGTCGGAGATACTGTATATAATGCTCTTCCAACAATGCTTAAATCAGGGAGGGTAGGGATTTGAGCTCGCCTATGTTACTAATTTACAACCCCTCCAACGTAAAAATGCAAAGCCTAGGAATGCAAAGCCATTGCATGAGGGCTGTAGGAAAAACACAGAGGAGAGCATCATGGCCTATCACTTCATAATGATGCTGGTGTTTCGTTACTGTTGCAACTAGTAAAATGGGCTCTCTCTGTGTGTGTTGGAGAGGGATGGATCTATTTTTTTAAAAAATGGATAATCTTCAGTCAAACCTGACTGAAGCCCAAAGAAATGTTGGCTGATCCCACTGAAAGATGCCTGTCTGTCCACAAATGTGGCCGTGCAACAATACATCCTTCTGTGCGCGAGTTCAGATTGTCAAGGCCAGAACCAGGTGCCTCTGTTGCTTGTACCCTTCTACATCAGTCATACTGTAAGGAGCAGACAATTAATTCTGGAGCAAAATTGAAAGTCAGAGGCAGAGTGTGAAAGAACAGAATGACAATAATAAAGTACCCCTGCCTCGCATTAATCTCCCTCACTTCAGGGCTGTCAGAGGCAGCCCGGCGGTGACTAATGCCAAGGTTTGCATACAGTGGTCACAGACATGAGCAGCCTGTTCTCTTTACAGCATCCGCGATGCGCTTTGTTGAGTTTTTGACTCCTGTGGAATCACTGGGAAAACGTCGACGCTGGGTACGGGGAGCAGGACCAAGTCGTTTTCATTGTGGGCCCAGTGTGGCTCAATCGCCCTTCAAAGTAAGGGACAATTAGAAGGGGAGGAACCTTGTCTCCCCAAGGAGAGTCAAGTCAACTTGCCAGAGGGATGGGCTCAGCCAAGAGGGCCTAATAGGAGGAGCACAAAGAAGGAAAGATGATCAAACAGTCATAGAATTGTAGCGTTGGAAGGAATCCCCAAACTTCATCTAGTCCAGTTCCCCTGCAATGCAGGAATCACAACTAAATAATCCCTGGCAGGTGGCCATCCAACCTCTGTTGAAAAAAAATCCAGTGAATGAGAGTCCACTACCTTCCAAGGGAGTCCATTCCACAGTCAAACAGCTCTTAACTTTGGGAAGTTCTTCCTATTCCTAGTATTTAGTCAGAATCTCCTTTCTTTTCATTTGAATCTATTGGTTTGGGTCCTACACTTGGGAGCAGCAGAAAACAAGCTTGTTCCGTCTTCCATTTGACATCGCTTCAGGTATTGGAAGATGGCTATCAGATTACCTCTCAGTCTTCTCTTCTCCAGACTAAACACTCCCAATTCCCTCATCCGTTAGGATGGGCTCAACTAAGAGAGGTTAATAGAAGGATCACAAAGAAGGGCAGGTGATCATTTGGTGATTTGAGACACCAAGACAAAATCAAAAAGGTGAGACAAAATCAAAATCAAAAACCCTGAGGTGCTACCCCGCCAATGTTGCCAAAGGCTTTGGAAATGGTGCACCATTGATTTCATTGTCATCTCTCTCTCCCCCTTTGTTAAAAGAGTAAGCAGGCTAACAGGACATGGGTGGTACTGTGGGTTAAAGGACAGAGCCTAGGACTTGCCGATCAGAAGGGCGGTGGTTCAAATCCCTGTGAGCTCCCGTTGCTTGGTCCCTGCTCCTGCCAACCTAGCAGTTCTAAAGCACGTCAAAGTGCAAGTAGATAAATAGGTACAGCTCCAGCGGGAAGGTAAACGGCATTTCCGTGCGCTGCTCTGGTTTGCCAGAAGCGGCTTAGTCATGCTGGCCACATGACCCAGAAGCTGTATACCGGCTCCCTCAGCCAATAAAGCGAGATGAGCGCCGCAACCCCAGAGTCGGTCAAGACTGGACCTAATGGTCAGTCTTTAAGCAGGCTAACATTTTCAAGTTATTGTGCAATTGCTATTTCTGAAAAAGAAGACACCAGTGTAAAGGCAGAATAGGCATGTTGACAAGAACATTGTAAGGTCTTAGGGCAACCTTTCCCAACTGGGTGCCCACCAGTATGGTATGGACTCCACCTTCCCCATCCCACTGGGGCTGATGGGAGTTAGAGTCCAAAAGCATCTGGAGAAGGTTGTCTCAAGAAACGTCTCTGGATGGCTGAATTGGTTGCGTTGGGCAGGAGAGAACAGAAGAACAGCGAGAAAAAATAATCCCATGGGGAAATGAAAGCACGTAAGAATGCGCAGCTACTCCTAGTGGACATCTGTTCTACAGAGAAGTCAGATGTGCTCAAGGGAGATGCCCCTCTATCACTGCTTCAAGGCTATCTCTTCATTGTTTAGATAGCAGAAATAACTCTCCTATCCAGTCCCTTTGTTTATTGCACGTGAAATCCCACACATGCCAATGAATTTAGGTTTCGGGAATGTGGTTTGCTTTTTGTTTTGGTCTGACACATTTATTTGTCTGCAAGGGAAGATTCCCACACATAGCTCGAATGCAATCGCAAGGGTACGCTGTCCTCCCACCCCACGTTGTTTATTGGGTAGATGCAGATTACAGACCAGCACAGAAGCATCTTTACTGTGCCATGTCTAGTGAGTTCTATTATGCCCACGGGAGAGCTTGGATGGTTTCATATTGTATTAAGCAAGTAAGGAAACATGCATTAGCAACTGTATTACACCAGGATATAAGCCTATTTAGTATTTTATAGTCCTGCTATTCTCCCGGGAGAAGGGAGCATGTTTTAGACTCATTTTGATCTTTCATTGTCAAATACCTCTCCGGGAAAGACAACAGATCCTTGTCTGGAATGGCAGTTGTTTTCAAGCGATGTACCGGACATGCATTTCCTCCCATATCTCCACCCTGGGGCTTTGGTTGCAAACACTGAACCCACAAATATGCGAGACCGTTTTCTTCTTGAGAGAGAGAGAGAGAGATCATTGAGAACACCTGCACTTTGGAATGACAGTGATAGACCTCCTTGTACAAATGAAACAGTGGCTAATGTAGGCTCAAGGCTACGAGCCCTGCCTGCTCCCCAACTGCATTTCATTGCAGTATCAGCAGGACCTCCATGCATTTGCAGGCTGCGTGCATGTCCAGTGCCAAAACCGGGAGGTTATTATTATTATTATTATTATTATTATTATTATTATTATTATTATTTTGTGGGGAGGCCTTGGGCAAGATATCTTCATAGGACCATCCAACCACACCCGCCACTGCCCTCAGACTTTTAAGGATTGGGGGAAGAAGTCTGATTCAGCTAACAGCAAACCTATTATTATTATATATTGAATTCATATACCCAGAGATCTACCTGATTCACACTTCCCCAACCAACATGAGAATGGAAACATAGGCATCTTTCAAAATCTGCACTTTGCTGCATTTTGCAATGAGAGCACTAGAAGGGCCCCACTGGATCAGGCCAATGCCCCATCAAATCCAGCATCCTGTTCTCACATGTGACTCATATGATACTTTAACCCTCTTTGCCTTTACTTATTAAATTAGTTTCATTTTATTTTCTATTTTAATTGCCTTTCTATCCCACCTTTCCCTTCAAGGGGCTTATGGTGGCGTACATGGTTCTTCTTCCCCCCTCCTCATTTAATCCCCGCAACAACCCTGTGAGGTAGGTGAGCCTGAGAAGTAGTGACTGGCTCCCAAGGTCAAACCAAGTTGGCTTCATGGCTGTGTGAGGATTTGAACCCTGGTCTCTCCAAGGCCCAGTGCTTCCCAAACTTGGGTCGTCAGCTGCTTTGGGGCTACAGTTCCCATCCTCCCTGACCTCTGCTTTTGCTAGCTATGGATGATGGGTGTTATAGTCTAAAAACAGCTGGAGACACAAGTTTAGGAAACACTGTTAAGCACTATGCCATAATGGCTCTCTAATTTGCTTGGCTAAAGTCACACACTGCCAAAATACAGGCGTTTCCGTCACCCATACGTGACTTGGGTGACATGGCATCCCTGTCACTGAAAGATGCCTGCCCTGGTGCTGGTTTTCCAGTTTGAACATTTGTGTTTACTTCCCCTCCACACACTCCACATCCCCGATCCATGCACAATCTATGTCTGCCGCCTTAGCAGATCAACCATTTTATGGGAAGCAGAAGAGTTAGGGAGCTGTCAAAGGGAGCAGGATTGTTCAAAAGTTTTGAATAAATCATAGGTGCTTAAACCGCGCATCCTCAGCTGACCTAGATGTGGTAGATTTAATTATGTCAGTGCTGAGTACTCTTAAGCACCTTGGGCTCCCCCCTCGTCCGCACGTTCAGATTTTATGCTTGGCAAGTTAATCTTCATTGTTAGCATACAGAGATCTTTCTCCTCCCACTCTTCTGTGTGTGTGTGTGTGTGTGTGTGTTGGGATGGAATATATGATATGACAGCAGCCTCCCCACCATTCAAATCTCTCTCTATATATGTTATAGCTGAAACCTTGAACACACTGAAGACAATGGACTTCTAAACAAGCAGAAGCTTCTGCTGCAAGTGATTAGGTAATTGGTTCCCAAAGTGGATGGTAGCACCCCCTGGGGGTGGGGGTGGAATTACCTAAGGGGTGCTAAGAGGCAAGGGGGTGGCTGGGGGCTCTGGAGGTCTAAATGACTATCAGACTTTGAAAAAATGGATCACATTTTTTGAATTGATTGAATAAATGTGCAAATAATTCTTACTGCTTTGAAATTTATTGTGTTACTGGGTTGCGCAAACCACTATTCTGCATAATGCCTTTCCCCCATAGGGGAACTCATTGGGGATGAGTTTATGGAACCAAGCAGGCAGTCCTCTGAAAATGTTTGGGAACTACAGTGGTACCTCGGGTTAAGAACTTAATTCATTCCGGAGGCCCGTTCTTAATCTTAAACTGTTCTTAACCTGAGGTACCACTTTAGCTAATGGGGCCTTCTGCTGCCACCACACCACCAGAGCGTGATTTCTGTTCTCATCCTGAAGCAAAGTTCTTAACCTGAGGTTAGCGGAGTCTGTAACCTGAGGTACCACTGTACTAGAAATGGATGGAGAGCCCATGACCCAACAGGAGTTGGTCTTGCAATGCCTATCAGCCCCACCCAGTGTGTCCAGAGAACTTCAGCCCAGCAACTTGTGGAGGGCCGCAGGTTCCCTGAGTTAGAACTTTCATCTCCTGGAAAAAAAATAAAGGAAACAAGTGTTATTGTGCTTGGGTTCATCTTGTGGGTTTCCCACAGACATCTGGTTGGCTACTGTGAGAACAGTATGCTGGACTAGATGGGCCATTGGCTTGACCCAGTAGGCTCTTCTTATGTTCTTATGGATGACTTTAAAAGAGATTTTATTTTATTTTTTTCTATCACTGGTGACTAGCCATGATGGAATTAGTGCTCTGCCTCCAGGGCTGGTAGCAATGCTTCTGCTTCCAGCTGCTGGAGACCATAGGAGGGGAGTGTGCTTTTGAGCTTGAGTCCTGCTTGCAGGTTTCCCATGGGCAACTGGCTGGCTACTGTGAGGCCAGGATGCTGGACTAGATGGGCTCTTGGCCCAATCCACCAGGCCCTTCTTCTATTTTTATGCTCTTACTGTGATATCCAAGCAAGACTGATACATTTCTACATGCAGTTCTTCCTGTGCTTCGTAAGAAAGCAACAAGATACAACACGGTGCAAACTTACATAACCCAACATTGCATGGGCTGCTCCGGGAATGTTTTCCTATTTAATTCTCTCTCTGGTTGTGTAATAAAACATTGCCGCATTTCCTCCTTTTGGCGGGAGGAGGATATTATTATTTTTTTGCGTATGGTGTGAATTGGAATTTTGATCGACAGGATAAGCTGCAATCCAATGCTAAACTATAGATTTCCAAGCAGATTGATGCAACAAATTGTTAGCAAATAGCAGTTTGCAATTTGATGCTAATTAGACATAAGGCAAATATGTGCCATGACAAATTAGCAGAAAACCATACTGGAGAGGATTAGTGTGCGCTGGCAAGGACGCTGCCTGGTTTCCTTGTCTGAACTGGAGAGTTTGAGCCAGCTTCTCCCCCTCAGGAAACCGGGAGCCAGAACCGAGAGCTTGAGCCTCCTGAAATGCCTGTAATTACATAGATCTGTTGTCTAGCCTTGCTTTTAATCCTAAGGGTACTGTGTCTCCTCCCCTTCCTCCTGCCACATATTAGCATGGGCCTCTATTACACCAGGAGATGCTTTTAAGGCAGTGGCGGCTGGTCCATTGCCCCATCACTTCTCTCAGACAGCCCCTACCTGCCAGCTGGTCTTCTTACAACCAATCAAGGGATGGCTCTGCTTCTCATTGGCTCCAGCTTCACCTGCTGTTGATCTCATTGCCTTCTGCCCTCCCATTCTCAATGGACACCAGCCTTATGTGTGTTGCCTTACGTGATTGCATCCATAACCTAATATATCTTTGGATTCTGGCTGATTCATTAATTGACCATTTCAGGCTCCCAGAGCACCTTGCAAAAGATTGACTGCAGATGACTGAACCATATCCTCCAACCCATATCCATAGCATAGCATTACTAACAGACGGTTTCTTTAAAGAGGTGGTGATGGGGTCACTTCCTCCTCCTAACCTGCCCACAGGGCAGATGGTTCTAATGGCCTGAATGAGGGGAGCCCCCCCCCCAATACCCTGGACCGCAGGTGGAATAAGGTGGCTACCCAGTGGATCACCCACAAAGAGGCATTGCATTACAAGAAAAATAACACCTAACATCTGTCCATTTGATAAGTACTTATGTTTAAACTAATCCCTTTTTTGAACATTTCCCCCAGTTAAATAGAACAGATGATTTTTTAATCAATGAAACAGTTTTAGTGAATTTTAGGGCAGTCCTGCGTATGTCAGGTTGCATTTGGTATGAGACTTTGCCTCTCCTATTCAAACAGAGGAGTCCTTTCATATTATTCAAATTATTGGTTAGCAAAAACTGTGCATTGCCTTCTATACAAATAGCTGTATGGTATGGGAACTTACTATGTTTTTCGGATGTTATTTTGGATGCAGTGTTTAAACTTCATATTTTGCGCTAGGATGGGATATTTCATGTTTGATTTTGTGATATAATGATCTAATTTTAAAAACCTCACAATTTTAAGTTGTCGCAGTTGGAGTCCAACAACATCTGGAGGGCCACAGGTTACCCATCACTACTCTGTGTAAAAACAAATCTATTGAGAAGCTTTTAACCTGGTGCTGGAAGGCAGGAAGCAAGAAATTAATTAATCACATTTTATAGTGCAGCAAATTCCACAACTTGGGTGCCAGCACCAATAAGGTCCTGTCCCAGCCTCAAACACCATGCTTCTGATAGTGAAAGGATACACAGAGCAGGATTTGTAAGATACCACATTTGGACCTCAATTTATCATGGCACAGATAGGGAATTCTTCAATAGCATTGTTTGTCTGGTTTTCCTTTCCAAAGAATACAAAATATTTGATTTATGAATGCTCCCTTGCGGTATGACATAGACCTAAAATATGCATAGAGATTATGAACGTTGTGTGTTTTTTACTAATCATCTCCTTTTTTGGTATATAAAGGATATATATATATATGGTTGTTCTTTAGTCGTATCCGACTCTTTGTGACCCCATGGACCAGAGCACACCAGGCACTCCTGTCTTCCACTGGCTCCTGCAGTGATGTAATTTGCCTCAAGTGACTTAATTTTGTTGAACAAGTAACTTATTCTTTTATGTCCATATAAGGACCAAAAAAGTTCATGAAATATGACAGTCCAAAGTCAGAAGGATCCTGACATTTCTGTGTACAAGGACGGAGGGGGGGGGGAGTAAATTATTTACAGCAAACTGCTCAATTTTTTTAGAATTAGTAAAGGGAATTCTTCAGACAGTTTTAAGAAAGATCAATAATACCTTTTATTGCAAAATCCTTTTCATGAATTAAAAATCTGTTGATATGCTACAAAGGACTTACAAAGAGAGAGAGAGAGGGAAGATTTTGGACATGTTGTTACATAGTGCCTTGCAAGACTTTTTATGCTGCTGTTTCCTAGCCACTTCCCTGGGAGTAAGCCCCATTGAACTCAGCGGGGCTTACTTCTGAGCAGATGTGTCTTGGATTGCACTTCCAGGGCTTCTTTTGTAGCCTATGGATGTTTGTAGCCCTACTGATGGAAACAAATAGGGGATATTGAACCCATGGAATCGGGGAAAGTTGGATTGCGGTGACAGTTGTGTCTTCTAATCCCTGAATTACACACGGCATGGAGAAAATGGATAGAGAGAAGTTTTCCTCCCTCTCTTTCATAACACTTGAACTCATGGACTCCCAATGAAGCTGAATGTTGGAAGAGAAAAGAAAGTCCTTCTTCAAGCAACACATAAGTAAACTCTGAAACTCATTCCCACAGGAGGCAGTGGTGGCCACCAACCCAGTTGGCTTTAAAAGGAGTTCAGACAAATTAATGGAGGAGGCTATGCTCTTTCTCCATGATTGAGTCAAAGGTGCTTCTGAATTCCAGCTGCTGGAAACCACAGGATGGGAAATGTGCTCTTGTGCTTGACTTGTAAGGGCTTCTCACTGGGGTATTTGGTTTGTACCTGTGAGAACAAGATGCTGGTCTAGATGGGTTGCTGGCCTGATCCAGCAGGCTCTTCTTATGTTCCCACATGTTCCTTGGCTCTTCTGTACATAGTGTACAAGTTCTAGACATGTAGTTTCTCTCCTTCTGGTCAGAAACGTTTCTGTTGGTTCTCAGCAGCATTGGGCTAGCATAAAATCGTGATTTAAGGGGAGCTATGCCCATGAGAAAATGGACCCCTTGTATCCAAAGAAAATCCTCATAGCCTCCAGATAATCTCCATGAAGGGTTAGGAACTGCTCGATCCGTGTTTGGCTGCCCCCTGTGATGAACCACTGAATGACAGGTGGTAGCTTCTCAGTGAAGGATCTTCAGGACAGCCACCCACCCATACTAGCCATTGGGTGCTCCTGAACAGGAAGGAATATAAAAGGACTTCCTGTTAGTGTTGAGTCTTTCTTGAGCAACAAGGTTTTCCTGGGCTCTGGTGTGTTTGTGCACCCTTGGCTAGTTTCCAGTCTTTACTTCTTTTCTTCTTGATTCTTCTCCCAGTTTGGTTCTGCCTTGCTTCAAGCGATGAGGATGCCATAGGCATCTGTCTGGCTACTGGTAGAACAGGATATTGGACTAGATGGGCTCCTTTGGGCCTGCTCCAGAAGGTTCTTATGTTCTTACTCAAATGTTCCAGCCATTCCTCATAGGACAGTTTCCAGATACCTTACAAGTCTTGTTTGACATCATCTGGATGGCCACTCATTGATGAGTGTCAATGTGGCGCCTGGAATGGACCTCATCTTAAAACCTGTATCTAAATATAGGTTAAATGTGTGTGTTCCAACAAAAGCAAGAGCCTGCTGCAATATTACAACTAGAACTAGAACATTGATACAGGAACTGCAATACAGAACGTGCCGTTTACATATCCAGGATTGAAAGGACAGCTGTGCCCACATCTGCATGATCATAACTGCTAAAGTGAGAATAATATTTCAAGTGGGCATACAGTTATTCCCCCATTATTCTGCCCCTCCTTTTCTTCCCCAGCGTTCTTTAGGATGTCACTGGCAGAATTAATTTTTCTCCTAATGCAAGTCTCAGACTAGACTGATATTTTTCCTAGTCTCTGAAATATTTAAGGTTGTCAAGGATGGCTATGTAATCATCAAACTTTTATTGTTTTTCTCTGCCTATCCAGAATTCATCAATGAATAAAAACAAAAGATAGATGTTTGGGGGCTTTTCTAAAGAAAATAAAGCTTTCTCTTTTTTTACCTTGTTGTAATTTATAGTTAGTTCCTTTTATCCATTTAAGATGCTTGAGTTAGCAAATTTCCTTTGACAAGTCCACCTATTTATTATTACTAAGCATCCTTCTCTAGAACATCTGAAATGTCACATGTATTGTTTTAAATAACATCATAAAATTAATTTTTAACCATGCAAGTGATTCACAAAGAATAGAGCAAACAACACATAATTAACAGTTTTCTGCTGTTCGTCAGGGCTATTTTATTTATTGCTATCATCTGCCAAAAGCAAAAATGTTTTGACTTCAGTTGCACACTAGCACTGAGTTAAAGCAGATCTTAGTTAAAAAGAATGCAACATATCGAGTTTTGAATATTTCATGTGGTTTTGGAGGTGTTGCAAAAATTGAATCTTCAGCAGAGTTAAAAGAAATGTAACTCTCAAAACCCGTCTTGGAAGCTCTTGAGGTGGTTCTGAAGTTGCAGGTTTTAATTCAGATCTTTGGGAAGAATAATTACTCTGGAAATACTGCTTTCAGCAAAACTGGGGCCAGTGATGATGATGATGATGATGATGATGTGATATCTACCCCTAGAATTTGGCTAATCCCATTCAGGTTCTTTTCATTTCTTCTGAAGTATCTACAGATATGTCATCTCCAGAGGAAAAATGGCTCTCAAATTCTGCTTCAGACACGGACTAGTGCAGTGCGGCACCGGAAATCACATCTGTGCATGTCTGCGGCACCAGAAATCGCTTCTGCGCATGCCCAGACACCGAAAATTGCGTCTGCACAGCAGCAGTTTTCAGCGTCTGGGCATGCGCAGAAGCGATTTCTGGTGCCGCAGAAGAGAGTCCCTGCGCCGCACACTGGGACTCGCCGAGCAGGTCGCTTGGTTCGGTGGTGGCTCATGGGCTGGTTACATAACCCTAATGGGCTGCTTCTGGCTCATGGGCCTTAGGTTGCCGACCTCTGTGCTTAGCTGTGAAATGAGGGGAGCACAAGAGCATCCTGGGTGAAATGCATAATAACGAGTGCATTGACATGGGAAAAGATGTCATGCCCCAATCCTTATTTATTTTCTTGGGCTTGTGATCAGAACGCCAGCAGTTCAAATCCACACAACGGGGTGAGCTCCCATTGCTCTGTCCCAACTTCTGCCAACCTAGCAGTTTGAAAGCATGGCAGAGCAAGTAGATAAATAGGTACCGCTGTGGCGGGAAGGTAAATGGCATCTCTGTGCACTCTGGTTTCCGTCATGTGTTGGCCACATGACCCAGAAAGCTGTCTGTGGACAATCGCCGGCTACTTCGGCCTGAAAAGTGAGATGAGCACCACACCCCATAGCAACCTTTGACTAGACTTAACCATCCAGGGGTCTTTTACCTTTATCTTACTATCTAGTGGGTGTTATATACATATTCCCTTCTTCACCAGGAAGCCTCTTCTCAGCTCTGCAGCCAGCCAGCAAAGAGAGCTTATCTTTTGAAAGAGATCGTGAGCAACTCTTGCATAATCAAACGTCAATGAGTAAATTGCCCTTTGGTGCTGAACGATTAGATGCACAAGGTTTTTGTTTTGTCCTTTTTTTTTTTTTGCAAATTCAGCTTGCAAGATAACAGGTTATCTTGTGCGCTAAAGTAACTGATAACCTGCTTTACTAGGTTTTGGTAAACAGGTCCCTAACAACTCCAAAGCAAAGGCTAATTAACGGCTGTCTTAAGTAGCCACCTCTCTCAATTAAACACTGTAGGGGAGCTGCTTATCTGATTTTATGCTATGTATTGATATTGCAGAAATACAGTAGCTTGCCTTTCAGAGTTCCTCCTCCTCCTCCTCTGTAGGGATATCGCAGAGTGGGGAGTGGGGTCCGGAGGGAGCACACTTCCCCACCAGCAGGCAGCCACAATCTGCCTGCACGCGTGACTCTGGGGTGCAGAGAAAACTCCCCCTCAGACAAGACATGGCTGTCTAGAACATCGTCCCCTATGTCTGACCTTTTGCGGTCTCAGAGTCAGCAGTGTCCTGTCTGTAAGTTTTTCCCTGAGACCTTTTGTCTCCTACGTCATACACTGTGCAAGGGGAAAATGACGCTGTGGAACAGGTGCCAAAATAACTTTGTACCACCCCACGATTTCGGGACAGAAGATGTGTAAAGGTCACAGCCCAAAAAAGTATTTGCCTAGCTTGCATGTTTGCCTCAATAAAACGAGGCTCCACAGGAATGGTGGTAGCTCACTCACTCGCTTCAGACCACCTGTGCGCAGCTCACATGATGATCAACACCTGTCTCGTGCCTTCACTTCACTCCTCCTATCTCACTTCCCCCAAACAGTTTTAAGCATTGGTTCCATTGCCAGCATCACCAGGAAGAACTTGTGTCTGAAACCCTGATAAGCTGCTGTGTAGACTCCACATACTCTTGGAGCCAGTGTGGTGTAGTGGTTAAGAGTGGTAGATTCATAATCTGGGGAACCGGGTTCGTGTCTCCGCTCCTCCACATGCAGCTGCTGGGTGACCTTGGACTTTTCAACATCTTTATGTGCCCCCTCGCCCAGCTTGTCTAGAGTTTTGGGCTGGGTTGCCATCAGTATGCCGATGACACCCAACTCTATCTGTTGATGGATGGCCATCCTGACTCGGCCCCAGACACACTGACCAGATGTTTGGAAGCTGTGGCTGGATGGTTATGTGGGAGCCGGTTGAAGCTAAATCCTTCAAAGACAGAGGTCCTCTGGCTGGGACGGGACGATATGGGATTGGGGGGGGGGGCAACTCCCATCTCTTGCGGGGCACAATTAGATCCAGCACCGTCCGTTAAGAGTTTGGGTGTAATCTTCGACACCTCCCTTTCCATGGAGGCGCAGATTGCAGCTATAACAAAGGCGGCATTTTACCATCTCCGCCAAGCTAAGCAGTTGGCTCTTTACCTCTCTCGCCCTGACCTAGCCACTGTGATCCACGCGACGGTCACCTCCAGACTGGATTATTGTAACTCACTCTACGTGGGGCTGCCCTTGAGACTGACCCAGAAACTCCAGCGGGTGCAGAATGCTGCAGCGAGACTCCTTACTGGGTCTTCGCTGTGAGATCACATTCACCCGGTGCTATACCAGCTGCACTGGCTCCCGGTGGAGTACAGGATCAGGTTTAAGGTGCTGGTTTTAACCTTTAAACCCTATATGGCCTAGGACCCTCGTACCTACAGGAGCGCCTCTCCTGGTATGCCCCACAGAGAAACTTACGGTCTTCAAATAAAAACATTTTGAAGGTCCCAGGCCACAGAGAAGTTAGGCTGGCCTCAACTAGAGCCAGGGCTTTTTCGGGTGTGGCTCTGACCTGGTGGAACACTCTGTCACAAGAGACTAGGGCCCTGCAGGACTTGACATCTTTCCGCAGGGCCTGCAAGACAGAGCTGTTCCACCAGGCCTTTGGCCAGGGCACAGCCTGACTCCCTCCCTTGGCAATCTTCACGGAGCTCTGGCCCAATGGTGGCCAGTGGCTTGAATTTAATTAATTTTATAATGAATGATTTTAGAGTATTGTTTGTGCTGTACTTTTGTACTGTTTTATTGTTGTTAGCCGCCCTGAGCCCGGCTTCGGCTGGGGAGGGCGGGATATAAATAAAATTTATTATTATTATTATTATTATTATTATTGGGCTAGTCACACTTCTCTGAAGTCTCTCAGCCCCACTCACCTCACAGAGTGTTTGTCGTGGGGGAGAAAGGGAAAGGAGAATGTTAGCCGCTTTGAGACTCCAACTCTTCTACTCTTGAAGACAAGGCTGATCTTGATGAGGATCAATCAATCAATCTTTATTGTGGCCAAAGACCAGACAGACCCTGATGAGGATCTGCTATGTGGTGCCAAAAAGGCCCCTGTCCCCTCTCTGACGTAGATAAAGCTAGATGTTTAATTGTATCCAAATGCAAATTTAAATTTATCAAACAAAGACACATGTTTTGGAAAGTTGTGGTTTTTTTTCAATGCAGTTGAGCACTTCTTAAAATATTGTAACCAATTTTTCACGAAGTTTCCAGAGATTAAGGAGAAGGCTTTCATCTGTGCTTGGAAACAATTGGCCACCATTTTGAATCAAGATGGGGGAACAAACATTTAAAACCGCACTGACTTTAAACAACTTTAGCACAATGGTTCCTTAAATCAAGGAGCAAGTTTTTGCCAATGTTTGGACACAGTTGGCCACTATTCTGAGCAAGGTTTGGAACCTGAATCTTCCAAACCTGCATTGATTTTTTTTAATTATTATTTCTTAAAATTCGTGAGCAATGTCAGGTACAAGTCTGCTAGTAATAGATATTTGGAGAGAAGTTCTTTGATGGTGCTGATGCTGCAGATTAATGCATGGGCATCCATAATAATGAGAATCTTGACTTTACAGTCAGAGATGATGGACTTATAGGAAAAGGTTTTAATGGTTCTCTTATCTGCATTTGTAGACAAAAGAAGCTTTAGAATACCAGGGGTTTAACACATCTCCAAACCAAAAATAGCATTATCGGTCACATCCCACCACCATCAAGGAATGATGCATTTGCCACCTTTTTGTTTTATTATTTCTCCAATGTTAATTTTCATTCTACAGTTTCATCTTATACAGAGGGGAAAAAACCCCAGAAAGAGCTTACCAGCCAGAAATGCTTAATGATTGGGGTGTTACACTACTGAAGCATTACCAGTGGAAATAGCTCACTTACTGATTTGTTGCCAGGTAGCAGGGCAATTAGCAGCTCTGGTTATTATTTACATTTCATCCTATATATCACTAAAATTGTGTTGTTGATTTATCATTTATAGTCTTGTATTGTCAGCATAATTTATTCAGATCATGCTGGGATACCTGGAAAATTAAGTAATAAAGAGAATTGGCATGGAATGTGTCTGTATCCAGAGATATTTACTTGAGTTTTAATGAGAATGTGTATTAAAGTAAACCATATATCACTTAGCTATTAAATTGTTTGGAAGCAAGCCCATTAAAAGTTTACTCCTTATATTTTCTATAAGCAAACACTTGGCTATTGCTTTGGAATTATCCCCCCTCCCCAGTTAAATATGTTGCTTTTTTATATTTAGCAGCTTTTAAAAAAATTAATTCAGAGGTTGCAAAGTTCATTGTCATATCACCTCCAAAATGCAGCAAACAAGTGCAGCATTTTCAGGTGTTGAAGTCTGCGCTTTTTAATAAAACAGTATTGCTGTTTTCCATTTTGAATTGGAACAGAGGACTGCAAAAAAGGAGGTTACAGCTGGATCCTATGCATGTTTACTTTGCTCCTCAAGACAGGCACTGCTAAGGGCCATATGTTTCCGAGGTTTGCCTTCTAAAACCAAGGCTTTTAGTGTGACAGCAGCCTGTCCTTTGGAATGTGCTTCTAATAAACATTAGATTCACACCTACAGGGTTGGCATTTAGGCATCAGGTAGACATCATTCCTATCACGGGACAGTAAAGCAGCAGAAACATGAGGAGAGGAAAAAGCTGTAAGTGAAGGGAAACCCTTTCCCCATGCTCTGGACCCACTGGAAAACTCAACAACCTGCTGTACCTGGAACTGGGTGTGGAGAGTACAGCTGAATGGAACACAGCTGTGGGAAGCCTGGAGATGTACCATCCACCTTTGGCATACTCAGAAAAAACAAGTCTAGAGTGAGAGACTAGGCTGATATCTGCTGTTTCCAGCAACTCTTCTCATGAGACTTTTGTGGGTGAGCTGAAAGTTTGTTTGGAGAATCCAAAGGATGAGACAGAGGGTGTGAATTGGAAACAGAGGTGACAGAGAGACAGAGGAAAATGAATTGATATTAGTAGATTTGTATTAATGTAACAGTTTTATAGAGAACTGTGTATTTTTGTAATATTTTGTTTAGGTTGTCTGTTGTTGCTTCAGTTTTTTTGTACATGACTTAGGGATATTTTATTTATATTAAGTGGTATAGAGGTTAAATAATCAAAATCACCCTGGACCTTTTAAGTACAGACACCAGGGACTGAACCTGGAAAATTCTGCTTTCTAAGCACACGCTCCACCACTGACTAGGGATGGAGGAGACGTTCAAGTTGGTTCTCATTGGAAGATGAACTTGCCAAATTCACACCAGATGTAACCTGAAATATAGCCATCCTTCAAAATCTGCATTTCTCTGAATTTTGCAATGCAAGACTCCAGACAATTAATGTGTAGAAAAATGCACCTGCTAGGGTAACATGTGCATAAGTAGGCATTTATCAGCGACAGGAACAATTAATGTTAGGGGAACTAATTCTCTGAAAATCTGTGCATTGGGCAGAATTGCATGCAAAAATGTGTATATTTGGAGAAAATGGCACCATAAAAGGCTGATGAATTTTCATGAAGACAACAACAACAACATGTAAACACACATGTGAGGAACTGAAGAGTGAAAAATGAGAAATCGCAATTGAGGGAGTTGTCCATTTTTTCCATGAGACCTCTTTCAATAATGTTCTGAGAAAGCCCTTTCCGATCATGAAGAGGAGAGGGTGTTGTGGGCAGGACACTCCCACATTCGCGGGGGCTTCCCTCGCCCCCTGCGAGAGTTGGGGGAATCCCTGGGCGTGCCTGCAACCCAGCCCGCCAATCGGCGGGCGAGGGGAGGCGCGGCCTGGGCTACTTAAGGCCAGGCATGCCCAGGGACCGCCCTCTTTTCCCCTCGCCCAACAGCTGAGCGGTTTTGCTCTTCCCGGCAGCTGAGAGGAGCTTTTCTCTACAGCTGAGGAGTTTTCCAAGGTTACCTATCAGTGAAGAACTGCAGTTTGGATATCCCCTGCTCTGGGATTTTTTCCTGGATAGGAAAAGGAGGGGGGAAGGGAGCGCCATCACCTTCCCCCAACGAGAAGGGGTAGTCCGGTAGAGGACTCCAAGGGGGGCGTGGCCTTGTCCGAAGCCTGGAGAGGTAGGGCCTCCGGCACGCCCCCGAGCGGTGACACCCGTGGGATCCTAGTTGGCGTACTTCAACAGGACTCCTGAGGTGTGTTCAACCCTTCCCGGTCACCATGCCAGGTAGTCGATAGAAGCCAATGCCTAAGGCCAATACCTTCAATTCCGTAATCAATAAAGTTGTGGCCTTTCACGCCCATTAACCTTAAAGCAACGTGTCTGTGTCTTCATTTCAACTGGGGGAGGAAACTTGCCACACAAAGCCCTTTCCGATCATGAAGAGGAGAGGGTGTTGTGGGCAGGACACTCCCACATTCGCGGGGGCTTCCCTCGCCCCCCGCGAGAGTTGGGGAAATCCCTGGGCGTGCCTGCAACCCAGCCCGCCAATCGGCGGGCGAGGGGAGGCGCGGCCTGGGCTACTTAAGGCCAGGCACGCCCAGGGACCGCCCTCTTTTCCCCTCGCCCAGCAGCTGAGCGGTTTTCCCATCCCACCCACCCTTAGGTTTAGCTAGAATTGGCCTTGCTATGGACTTCGGTTGGTCGCCGCAAGGGGCCTGGTAGGAATTTTTCCAAATTGGCGCACTTCCTGCCAGTTGGTTTTTTCGCCTACCTCGTAGCAATCGTCACAACTTTCACGGTGTTGGCGGTTAGGCATTGGCATGGGGCAAATTATAGGAAAAGGAGGGGGGAAGGGAGCGCCATCACCTTCCCCCAACGAGAAGGGGTAGTCCGGTAGAGGACTCCAAGGGGGGGCGTGGCCTTGTCCGAAGCCTGGAGAGGTAGGGCCTCCGGCACGCCCCCGAGCGGTGACACCCGTGGGATCCTAGTTGGCGTACTTCAACAGGACTCCTGCGGTGTGTTCAACCCTTCCCGGTCACCATGCCGGGTAGTCGATAGAAGCCAATGCCTAAGGCCAATACCTTCAATTCCGTAATCAATAAAGTTGTGGCCTTTCACGCCCAATAACCTTAAAGCAACATGTCTGTGTCTTAATTTCAACTGGGGGAAGAAACTTGCCACACAACTTGAATGGAATGGTTAGGGCTTGACGATGCAGGCAGCAACTACTTGCAGACTCCTTCAGTGGCATAATGAGGGTCAGGCAGGGCAGGAGGAGCTGGCAGGGATCTAAGGATTATCAGAAACAGGAGTAAGGTTGGTGTGGTGCAAAAAGAAAAAGAAAAATGTCTGGAAACAGAATGAATTATGGGCCAGAGAGAAATGTAACTTTTTATTCTATGTGTTGGAAACAAAGATCATATAACTTGCTCTCGGCTATGTCATTTGAGAATCATCAGATCTTCTCTCACTTGAATGATAAATGTCAGGTTCCCAGGAACAACACCCCATCACACATTCTCTTTCACTCTAGCTACAGCTGGAAGAAAATGACTGGGAAAGATCTGAAGCTGCTGTAAAGAACAGAGACCCTGCATTAGACAAAGCAACATTTTTTTTTAAAGAAAGTGCCAGCTGTACAAGAAAAAAATGCAGTGATTCGTCTCATATGCTGTTTACTCAGAAGCAAGATTCCATACCCTCCAGTATTTCTCCGATGAAAATAGGGACATTCTTCTTCTTCTTCTTCTTCTTCTTCTTCTTCTTCTTCTTCTTCCCCCACCCATCTGACTAGGTTGCCCCTTCCATTCTGGGTTGCTTCCCAGAAACATAATAAAAACATAATAATAAAAAATTAAACATTGAAAAACTTTCTTATACAGGGCTGTCTTCAGATGTCTTCTAAAGGTTGTATCTCCTTGACTCGGGGGGGGGTGTGTGTGTGTTACATAACTCCATACTCTCCAACTTTTCTCCGATGAAAATAGGAACGTCCTAAGGAAAAGCGGGACATTCTGGGATCAAATGAAAAACTGGAACAGCTTCTATAAATCTGGGGCTGACCTTGGAAAATACAGACACTTGGAGGGTCTGAGCTTCTTTGTGTTCAATGAGGCTTACTTCTTAGTAAATGTGTTTAGATCTGTTGCAAACTTACCCTTCGATTCCTGTGCAGGCAGCAAAAAAATTAAGACCAATCTGGGTGTGATATTAACTGTGTGGCTGCAATTAATGGACACATTTTTGTTTTGTAAACAGTAGCTGAGAGGAAGTCTGACTTTGCACTAGAATTCTGGGAAGGGTAAATTTAATTATTTTTATTTATTTCTTTACTGCATTTATATCCTATCATTTTTCGCCAAGGAGCTCAAGGCGGCATATATAGTTCTCCTGCCGACTCATTGAAACCTCACAACTGTGTGAAGTAGGTTACACTGAGAAAGAAGGACTGGCCCCCCAAAATCACCTAGTGAGCTTTATGGCTGAGTGGGAATTTGAACCCTGGTCTCTCCCAGGTTTCATTCCAATGCTCTAACCACTACACTGCAAATAAATTCTAATGAGGGTTTTGGAATCCTCCCCAGTTTTGCAGTGCTTGCTGTCCCTTCCTCATTTTGTACTTAAGAGTATAAAACCTGCTGTCAGACACACACGGTTCAGTTTTTGTAGTTTTGTGTCTTCCAAGGCTCCCTTACAGGAAAGGACTATCTTCTCCCATCTTTTAATGGAATGATAGCTTTCAAATGCCGTGTTTTCTGAGCTGTTGATTAAATAAAATGGTGCTGATTGGTGCTGGGTGGCCACAGATGAACAGGGCTTAGCTGTTGCGATCTGCTCCCAAAGAAGCCATTTATCAAAGTTTTATCTGATTTCAGAGGCACTGGATTTATCAGTCACAGTTAATAAACGAAATGTCATTGGGATAAAACTGAAACTATACCTTTCTTGAGTGTTTTTACAGTGAAGAAGGAACTGTAAACAGTATTTGCAGATCTACATATGTCCTTGTGCTAGGTATTACTATGTGCAAGAAATACTAAAGCAGTGTCTACATTTAGTCCCCCCCCCCCTTTAACTCACATTTTGATTGGGGGAGGAAAAAGAAGAAATTGGACTGGATGAAAGCTGTGCCTTTCAAAAGCAGAACTTTACCACTTTTAGGAAAGAAAAGGCTTTAAAAAAATTCTCATTGTACAAACGAAACTGATGGCAAAATCCATCCTGTTTAAGGTGCACAACCTTGATTTGCTAACATATTTTCATAAATTGAAATCTGATTAACATGAAGGGGAATCAATGGCTTTCACTGCAGCAGAATAGAAATCCTATAGCTTAGAAAAGCCCCATCTGTTTGTGAGAACGCAGTGTACTTCACCCTACTTTCTTTGGGGGGTGAGAGCCCAATAAAATAAGTTGTAATGTTTCCTATTTACTAATGAAGAAAAATCCATAAAAGCAAATGGGTTGCCGTTTGGAACAATATGATGGCCACACTTTGCTTTGACTAGAGAAGTGTGAAACAGACTCATCTTTAAAGTTCTTTACCCTTTGGAACTGAGACCATAATGTCCACTTTCTCCTCTATGACCCTACCTGGTCAATAAGAATTCTGGATCAAGCCAATGGCCCATCTAGTTCCACATCGTGTTCTTCCAATGGCCAACCAGATGCCCCAAAGGGAAACCAGCAAGGAGGATTTGAGCACAGGAGCACTCTCCCCTTCTGCAGTTTTCAGCAACTGGTACTCAGAAGAATTACCATGGAGGCAGAGCATAGTCATTATGCCTAGAAGAGATTGACAACCCTCTTCTCTGTGAATTTGTCCAATCCTCTTTTAAAGCCATCCAAGTTGGTGGTCATCACTCCCTCCTGTGGGAGCGATTTCCCTAGTTTAACTATGCACAGTGTTGATCATTGGGAAAGAATGAACGATAGCAAAAATTGCACACCAGCAGAAAAATGTACTGGACATGCATGCCAATCTTCAAGTAGAAAGATTGTTGGGGGGGGGGGTTTAAGTTTTGCCTTGATTTCCTCAGGGCAGTGGTTTTCAACCAGTGTGCCGTGGCACCCTGGGGTGCCTTGAATAATAGTCAGGGGTGCTGCAGGCACCACTGGTCCGTCTTTCCTTCCCACCCTCCTCTGATGCCCCCTCATGTCTTTGCCTCTCCAAGGTTTGCACAGCTGTTTGTTGCAGCAGTTCTGGCTACA
This sequence comes from Podarcis gaigeae, assembly GCF_964106915.1. Classification (NCBI taxonomy): domain Eukaryota; kingdom Metazoa; phylum Chordata; class Lepidosauria; order Squamata; family Lacertidae; genus Podarcis; species Podarcis gaigeae. The sequence continues at coordinate 29,814,258 of NC_139684.1, forward strand.
AGTTCACTGAGCAAAGGGTGCCTCTGGGAGGTACCTCTCTTTGGGGCATGGGGGGCAGCTCAGAGACCAGGGGAAGCAGCAGTGGCTGTCCAGAGGACTCCCGAGGACTCCTGAGGAGAGGGGATAGGAGAGGAGGCAGAGGGAACACTCCACAAGGGAGGGTGTTTGGAAAAGTGTGAGAGGCTGCCAGCTCTGCAGGCAAGGGGTGACATAGCTAGGCTCCTGAGGCCTACAGGGGTACCACAGAAAGAATGTAGTCAGTTAAGGGAGCTGTGGACTCAAAAAGGTTGAAAACCTCTGCTTCAGGGCATTCTCTGCTGGACAACTCTGGGGGGGGGAGAGAAGAGAGAGCGAGAGCGAGAGAGAGTGGGGGGAGAGAGCACACATACAGGATCATTAAGTGATTACAAAGGTAAATCTTATTGTCTGGGGAAATGACTTCTGCACAGTTATGTCTTTTATTGGAGCCCAGAATGCAAAGGCATTACTCAATTTAATAAATTCCACTGTATCTTTCAGTCAGCGCGTGCTGATATAAATATCTCCGTTATGTCATATTACCACCTTTGTACGGCTAACGTTGGGTCCTGATGACTCGCGGCTGATAAATGCAAAAGCTCATTTGGTCTGTGAGAGATTGAGTGCTAACACTGTTTAGATTTCTTAATATACTTGTATTAGCATGAATAAGTAATGAGCAAGCCGGGCTTTTTTGAATATTTGATTGTATCTTTGTAATGGATTTGTGTCTTTCTCTTTGGGCTAATGTCATTGTAACTTTGTTGGTGTCATAACTCCAAACCTTGGCCATCGATCTTTATCAGCATATCTTAACTCAATTACTCCCCCATTGCCCAAATTACTGTGTCATGACGTTTCCCTTATAGAACTGTGCCACAAACAGCATTTAGGCTACAAACAGGGGCTAATTCGACATACTCACGGACATTCATTGGATCAGATCTATTGGCATGACCTTTTTGACGTAGTTTTCTTTTTTTGGTTAGGCGGGAAGAACCTTTGCTTTCAAACGGATGCTTTGAAAAACCCTTGTTTCAAAGAGTGGGCCTTGTGTGGTCTGCAAAATCAAGCTTAGCCTCTCTAAAATGGGGTAGGGGACCACAGGCCTTGGAATCAAATGTGGCCCTTCAGGACTCTCCCCAGGCCACAGCTCCTTCCTTCCCCACAGGTCACACCCCATCTCTCCAAGGTCACACCCCAACTCTCCTCACCCTGCTTTTTGTCCTCCTCAAGGGCTTTTGCCTATCTGAAATGTGCCCTTAAACTATGACAGTCCCTTGCTTCCCTGGATGGATCAAGGTTTGTGTAAGACTTTGCCATGGCTGGAACAAAACTTGCACATCAACACCAGCATTCAGATCTTAAGGTCCTCCTTGTTCTGCTTAGCAGCCTGCTGCCTATAGCTAGGTTTCTTAGCTCCTCTGTGACATCAGGACAGCCACACCAATGGCAGTCGAGGAAGCCATGATATATCTACTGGTCCGTCTAAGGCTATGGCCCACAGGTATCAAAATATTTCTGGAGAGTCCTGTCTAAATCATTAGGCAAGAATCATTTTTTTTCATCTGCAGTTTTTGTCTGGAGGTGATCTGATGCTATAAGCTGGCCCACACCATTAGCACACTCATGTGGTTCTTTGTTGGTGGGAGATACCACTTCAGATTGCAGGTGGGAGCTCAAATGGTTTGAATTGCTCCCTTGCATAAAAAAACAGAAACAAAATTGTTTACATAGAAATAAAATATAATGAAGTGGAGGATCTAGAGCAGGCTTCCTCAACCTTGGCCCTCCAGATGTTTTGAGACTACAGTTCCCATCACCCCTGACCACTGGTCCTGCTAGCTAGGGATCATGGGAGTTGTAGGCCAAAAACATCTGGAGGGCCGAGGTTGAGGAAGCCTGATCTAGAGCTAGCATTCTTCGCAACATTTTGCACAGAGGGAGTTGAAACCCAAAGTCATGCCATCCAGCAACAGATATATTATGTGAAATCTACAAACCATTCAGTTGCTGACATTGGTACACTCAACTACACTTAACCTTAAAATCTGGCCAATTTGCCGTCAGTTGAGTAATTATTATTCCACGGTATACATTGCAAGGGCAATTCTTAACAATAATGACTTTGATAATTCTCCAAATAAACTGACTCTTTTTGGGGTGCGGAAGGAAGAGAAATATGTTATAGAAATTATAAATGACACCTGGCGGTTGTTGGACCTTTGCCTGATTAGGCTGGCTACTCACAACGTTGTTCTGTCATTTCAGGTCACTTGATTGGCAGCGCAGAGTGTTCTCTCCATGCCATCTGGCAGGGGCCCAAGAGGAATTAATCACGCAGAGATGGAATAATGATGTTTCTGGCACCTGTCTAGCAGACGGACATCCATTTCATCTCCAAGTCACATCGCATTCTCAAAATGAACTGAAACATATTGCCTCACACCTAACGAGGAGCCAAGCTGGTTCAGCAGATATCTGCCATGCAAATCATCTCTCTGTAAGCTTTGAGTTTGGGTGGACATGGAGGGCGGGGGAGAAATTTTTCAGTGCCATGTCTGTTGCACAAGGTGGAGTCTAGGGTCAGATATATTCATATTTACATGTTGAAAGGATCTAGGGGTCTGAGCAGGCCACAAAATTCTCATGTCAACACTGATGCAGCAGCAAAAAAAAAGGTTAATGCAATTTTTGACTGCATCAACAAATGTCTAGGGTTCAGATCAAGGGAAGTAGTGGTATTTTATTTTATTTATTTATTTATATCACTTGATTGTAGAAAAAAAATCAAAATGGTTTTCCAAAATTATCACTCATTTCTGCCTTGGGCAGACCCTACCTGAAGTCCTGTGTCCTATTCTGGGCACTACAGTTTAAAAAACACATTGGCAAGTTGGAACGTGTGCAGGAGAGGGCCATTAGGATGATCAAAGGGCTGGAAACCAAGCTTCATTTGTGAGGAACAGTTGAGAAAGGTGGGTGAGTTTAGCCTGGAGTTTAGCCTGAGAGGGGATAGGACAGATATTTGAAGCTTACTATCCTACCGCCTCTCAATCTTCCCTTCTCCAGACTAAATATCCCCAACTCCCTCCACTGTTCCTTCAGATAAAAGTTGTAATAAAGACATAAGAAAAGCCCACTGGATCAGGCCAAGGAAGGAGAGTCCACTACCTACTGAGGAGTGGTCCATTCCACTTCAAACAGCTCTTACCACAAAGAAGTTATTCCTGATGTTTAATTGGAATCTCCTTTCTTCTAACTTAAATGCATTGGTTTGGTTTCTACCTTCTGGCACAAGCTTGCACCATCATCCATGTGACAGCCCTTCAAGATATTTGAAGATGGCCATCATATCACCTCTCAGGTCTTCTCTTCTGCAGGCTAAATATCCTCAACTGTTCCTTCAGATGAAGTTGTAGTAAGTATATAAGAAGACCCCACTGGTTGTCATGACCCCCATGGAGACTTCTTGGCAGGTTTGGCCAGAGGAGGAGTAGGAATGCCATGAGGGCATGGAAACCAGGAGAGAGGCCCAGTGGCTTGGGACACTGTGAAGGAGCTGAGCAGGTTGTCAGGAGAAAACCCCACCTCAGCAACAGTGGACATCCCAAGGCTAAGGAGTAGGAACTGGTCTGATGACTAATGGTAGAAGTAAAAAATGAACCCTAGTCAGGAAGATGTTAGCTTGAAAACATAAGTGCTCGGCCTCAGATTTTGCTTCCACAGGTAAAGGTAAAGGTAAAGGTACCCCTGCCCGTACGGGCCAGTCTTGACAGACTCTGGGGTTGTGCGCCCATCTCACTCAAGAGGCCAGGGGCCAGCGCTGTCCGGAGACACTTCCGGGTCACGTGGCCAGCGTGACATCGCTGCTCTGGCGAGCCAGAGCCGCACACGGAAACGCCGTTTACCTTCCCGCTGGTAAGCGGTCCCTATTTATCTACTTGCACCCGGAGGTGCTTTCGAACTGCTAGGTTGGCAGGCGCTGGGACCGAGCAGCGGGAGCGCACCCCGCCGCAGGGATTCGAACCGCCGACCTTTCGATCGGCAAGTCCTAGGTGCTTGAGGCTTTAACCCACAGCGCCACCTGCGTCCCACAGGAGTGCCATGTAATTCCCTAATTTGATATGTACCACATTAAGGACACTTTGCAGAAATAGAAATCTTTCTCAAGCTTCTCTGTACAACTGTAACCCTTCTAGCTCTGGATAATCAGTTCCGTCTTTTTTGCTGGTCTCAGCACTGTGTGAGGATATTTTTGGTACGATATTTATCTTGTAAATGAAGGAATAGTGTGAAACCTTTATGCAGCATCTCTGTCCCTAAACAATAATTCCATCTAGCAAGAGTGAAAATATTAACAATGCAGATGTTTAATTTTGCCAGCCTTTTCATAGCCTTCACCCACTTTATGAAAACCCTGTTCTAAAATAAAAAATAAAAGTTTCCTTACCTATGGTAAGTTGAAGTGCAAGGACCTTCCAAATGGAACCTTTGAAATAATTTATAATCATATAGTAAGGGCACAGAAAAACTTGACATGGAGATGGCAGGGATTGAACCTGGGACCTTCGGTGTCATTGGCACGTGCTCTGCCAGTGGGCCACATCTCTTCCCCATGAACCTTGGGAGAATTGGCAAGCCTACCATGAGGCAATGGCTGCTGTGTTAAGCCATTTAAAATGGCTTCCCTCAGGGCAGCCATTTTATACTCTGTGGGAGGATTGGGGAACTGGAGTCCTCTAGCTCTGTTGCCTCTTTGCAGCTATCATCTTGTCTATTTACAAATGAGTTGTATCTGAACAACCCAGCAGATGAGGAGAGCAGCTCCTCTCAACTTTAAGTAAAGTTAGGAATGCAAATCAAAATTGTGGTAGATGATAGTTCGCTTTGTATTATGTTTGTAAGGCATATCTTTGTCTTATTCCAAAGTTTTGTTCGGAAGCCAACACAAGTGATTATTTTTGTGAGGCGTGTACAAGATCCATTATTAAATTGATTATTCAAATCCCATTTAAAACTTGAAGCCAGATGGCAATTTTCCATTCTTTGTTGCTACTGGCAACCACCAACCCCAAACTGAAAGATCTTCCATTGTATACAATGGGATTTATGTGTATTTTTTTCACATATCCCATACTTCTGAGAAAAGACTTCACCTATACAAGATAATAAACTCTTTTAAAATAACAATAATTTTGCCCTACTTCTGAATTTTTATTGCAAGGGCAGTTCCAGAATTCTCATTGATAACCACATAACCAATAATATTGTTTCCTATTTTTCATTAATAAATCTGACTGAAGAAAATTAGATGAGATAAGCAGCATGAGCATTTAAAATCTAGCTATGGGTTCTATTTTTATTTTTTTGAGTAATGACGCCAACCATATCAAACTACAGAAAGAGGCCAGTCCACATTCAGCAAAAAATTTATGCATGTCATCTCCAAAGTCCAGCTGGAATTTCCTTCGTTTTGGAGGAAAGGATATGGAGGATTGTAGCCAGAAAGCTCATGCATTTCTTGCATAAACATGAATAATTGAACTGATTCAGATAAATCAGAAAGAAACTATTTAAGACATGCCCTGTAAGGATGTGACTTTTGGGGTAGGGGAATCAGAAACCGTATTTCTTCAGAATCTCTAGTTTCAAACTTCCCCTACTGGAGAACTTTTCACTTTCCAGATGTTGGACTCCCAACTCCCATCAACGACAGCCGGTGTGACCAATAGTGGTAGCTTCCAACTGGGTGGTATGGGTGGGCGGGGCTGCATGGCTGACTGGCTTCCAAATGTTGTGCATCACAGCTAGTTACTGAGAGGGGGGAGGAGCAAAGCAGTGGGGAGTTTGGTGTGCTGGGGGCACAGTGGCAAGAGCATCAGATTGGCTCCACCACCACCCCTTCACCAAGTGGCCTGCTCTTCCCTCTTGGTAGCTTCCCTCTCCTCCTCTTGGTAGGTAGAAGGGCAGCACAGCATTGGGACTGGAGTTCTAATTGCTGCTCAGCCATTCACTGATGCTGGGCCAATCACACTACCTCATAGCATTGTTATGAAGATGATATTTGAAGGGAGTATCTTGTAAGCTGCTTTGAGGTTGTTGGAGGAAAGGTAAGATAGATGATGATAGATAGATAAAGATAGATAGATAGATAGATAGATAGATAGATAGATAGATAGATAGATGATAGATAGATAGATAGATAGATAGATAGATAGATAGATATAGATAGATGATAGATAGATAGATATAGATAGATGATAGATAGATAGATGATAAATATAGATAGATAGATGATAGATATAGATAGATAGATGATAGATAGATGATAGATAGATAGATGATAGATATAGATAGATAGATGATAGATAGATAGATAGATAGATAGATAGATAGATACATAGATGATAGATAGATAGATAGATAGATGATAGATAGATAGATAGATAGATGATAGATAGATGATAGATAGATAGATAGATGATATAGATAGATGATAGATAGATAGAGATGATAGATAGATGATAGATAGATAGATAGATGATAGATAGATATTCCTACCTACCTATTCATCCATCCATAGGAGCCAAATTCTAGGGGTTGATGGGTCTTTGCCCTTCCTAATAAAATATTTGATGGGCCGGCCCCTCCTAAAGTTGATGGATGTTGCCATTCAAATGGTGTACGTGTGCCACAGCATGTGATGTGGGCAGGGTTTACCTGCCCGCCTTAATATTTTATTCAAGTTGGCACCCCTGTATATATCATCTAGCTCATTATCAAGTCAGTGGTGTAGTGGTTAGAGTGTCAAACCAGGATCTTGGAGACTAGGCTTCAAATCCCCACTCAGCCATGGAACTCAATGGGTGACCCTGGAAGCCAGCCAGTCTCTCCCAGCCTCACCAACTACCTCACCTTCTCACCTTAATGACAGGCTCTCTATTTGCAAATATTTGTGTTTGTATGTCTCTCTGTGTGTGCGTGCGCTTAAGGATGAGAGATTGTCAGAATTGAGAGACTGTTTATGTTCTGGCAATTGATATGAACCTTATGATTAGCCTGTACATGTTGGAAATAGCAAGAATATGCTACAGGGCACCGTGCACTTCTAACCAAACATTGCAAAAACGCATTAATCAGTATTTCATAGTTCATTACAATCTGACTAATTTTGAAATTCTTCATGTAAATTGATTGCATGTCTGCCGCATTCAGATAAATGAGCTTTTGTTTTAAGCAACCTTTGCTGAGGAGGCCATATTTCTCCATGACTGAGGTGTTCACTCTGTTTGAGTGTCACTCCTGACACAGTTGCCAATTGCTAGATCCCTGTTTGCTGTCTGTCTTCCGAAATCCTTTCCTGGCTAGCATGAGTGCAATGGGAGCAGGGTGGCAGTGGAGGAAGCATGTGCACGAGAGAGTTAGCAAACATTACTCTTCAAGGAACACCCTGTTCTTGCAAACAGGCATCAAGGGGAAGGCGGAGCAGGGAAAAGAAGCAGTCATCCCCGCATCCCTTGTCAAATTCTTTAGGCAGCTGGGGCAGATGGAGTCTAGAGAGAGACGAAATATGGGGGCGAAATTTGATCGGTTATCATCATCACCATAATTTATCCATATGCCTCCTTTCCAAGGCTGCTTACAACATGAAGAGATTTACATAATTATGAAAATACAGCAAAAAAGAGTCATGAGCAATAAATGAAAACATCTCCATAAGCACACAGTAAAATTAAATGATCCCCACATAAGTCATAATAAGGCCCTGTAATCAAGATACCAAAAATTAATACCAAGAACAGCAAAGAAATCAAGCCTTTCCAACACTAAATCTTGACTTCAAGATGATTGAGGTTCTGGAAACCAAGCCTTATGAGGAACAGTTGCTCCATGTGATAGTCCTTTAGATATCTGAAGGTGGCTATCACATCTCTCGGTTTCCTGTTCTCCAGGCTAAACATACGCAACTCCCTCCATCGTTACTCATAAGACTTGGTTTCCAGAACTTCAACCATCCTGGTCACTCTCCTCTGTACACGCTCCAGCTTGTTAATATCCTTCTTAAAGTATGGTGTCCAGAACTGGACACATTACAACTAATTAATTACTTCATTATTTTGCATGACATTTCAGTTGGCTCTCCTCCTGTAGGAGGAAGCACTGCACACACAGAAAGGGTACCATATAGTTTTACTGTGCCTAGGAGTTTGGTTCAGGATCTTACTATGGGGCATTCTCCTTGGGTTTAACCCAGACAGTGAGAAAACTGAGCTTTTAGTGTCATCAACCCAGTCCTGTAGAACACCCTGCAAATAGAAAATCAGTTGGCACCTTTTAAATGCCTACTGAAAACTTTCCTATTGTACCAGGCTTATGCAGGACATTAATAGTACATCTCCCACAATGGTCTACTGGTGTGCGTGTGTGTTTCCTTTTAACTTGTTTTTAATTTTTTATATTATTTTACTGTATGGTTTTATGATTTTACATTGTAGACTGCTGTGATATATTTTTATACTACAGCGGTATATAAATAGGTTTTAATAAATAAATAAATAAACTGAAATCCACACAGTGCAATTAGAAGCAACTGGAACTGCTCAAATCATTAGCACTAAACATATGCATTAAGGGGAAGAAAAAAACCCCACAACCGCCTAAGGAAGACAAGCCACCAATCTCTCCCTTTTGACAATTGTTCGCCTTGCCTCAGCATTCATCGGAGAAGTTGATATCTTCTAAAATACTGATACATCAAAGCTTGCCAATAGCTACTCTGTCAGCATTCCGCATTTCACTTATTTGGCTGTCTATATCAAGTTTTAACACTGTGTGTTGGGTGCCAAGAACATCTATCTAATGATAAATTGCTATGACAGTGAGAAATATGCTTTCTGGGTGATGTGTAAATTATTGATGGGGCCCGGCTGCCAAAATTTTGGCGGCAAAACCTCCTACTTAGCTCACTTGGGGCTTTAGAGGATTATTATTTTTTTTAAAAAGGATGGTCTTTCTTTTTAAAACAGCTATGATAATAATAACAAATGAATGTGCTTGAAAAAGGCTGAAAGTGCCCTCTTCTCACAGGTTGCGCAAAACCCCTCAAATCCACGAGCCCCATTTCAAGTCTAGTGTGATGTCATCTGACTGAGGTCTGAAGTCTTGGCAGCTGAGCTCTAACCCAGCCTATCTTTTCCTTCCTCCCCAGAAATATTTTCTTCAGGGATGGGCCAGACCTCTGCCTGTCACCTTGAAGAACTGCTACCAGTCAGAGTGGAGAATACTGAAGGAGATGGACAAATAGGATGATCCGGTATATCTTTTACATGTTTTTAGCTTTTTGTATTTTATTTGTGCTGTTTTAATTTGTTTAAGCTGCCTGAGTCCCAATCTGGGAAGAAGACTAATAATAATAATAATAATAATAATAATAATAATAATAATAATAGTAATAATAATAATGTGAGAGAAAATAATTTAGAAAAAGGGGCACTGCAGTGAGAATTTTCCCAAAGATAAATTTTCCTGAAGGGAGAATGAATTTTGGGATGAACCTGTGCAAAATTAGCACAGGCTGTGAAGCAAGAAGAAGCAGAAGAAGAGTTTGGATTTGATATCCCGCCTTTCACTCCCCTTCAGGAGTCTCAAAGCGGCTAACAACCTCCTTTCCCTTCCTCCCCCACAACAAACACTCTGTGAGGTGAGTGGGGCTGAGAGACTTCACAGAAGTGTGACTGGCCCAAGGTCACCCAGCAGCTGCATGTGGAGGAGCGGAGACACGAACCCGGTTCCCCAGATTATGTGACTGCCGCTCTTAACCACTACACCACACTGGCTCCAAGCAACTGATACACCCATCTCTAATTGTTCTATTAAAGCAACAGTCTAATTTCCAGTCAAGCCAATGTTCAGCTATACAAAATAGCCACTTGCATATCTATCCATTCATTGTGCACACAGATCTCTGTTCAAATATTAATCATCAGGTTAGGAAAAATAACGTGTGAAACAGCACAGAAATTGAAATTTAATACACCGGAGCCCATTTCCCCCCCTAATAAAAACTGAGATATTATTGACTTTGTTGGAGGCTAAAAGTTGTTTGTCACTTCCTGCTCTTCATTAACAGGACTTAACTTTGCCTTTAACTGTGAAACTATTTAGTGATTTCCTTAATTGCCTCCTACAAGGTGTGGCCATCAGAAGCTGGATGACAATCCAAATACATTATATCTGCCAGTTCTCTTTGAAAAGTGGATAATGCTATTTCTTTGTCTTTGTGGTCAAACTGCCATTCTCAAAACCTGACTCTCTGAATAGGGTAACAGTTGTTTCACATTTAAATATAGCATGCAATTCACCCACGAAGAGTGGCAATCATAGAATCACAGCACTGTAAAGGTGGAAGAGATCAAAGCGTTGTCTAGTCCAGTCCCCACAGTAGAGGAAGAATCCCTGACCAATGGCCGTCCAACCTCTGTTTTAAAATCTGCAAGGAAAGAGGGCCACCACCTACTGAGGTGCCCGATTCCACTATCAAACAGATCTTACCACAAGGAAGTTATTCCTGATCAGCTATCACTGCGGAGGAGATAAGCCTCTGTACCTATAGTTCAAGCAGTAGATTAAACACTAAAGGTTTTAGCCAGTGCTAGTCTGACTCAGGGGACGCAGGTGGCGCTGTGGGTTAAAGCCTCAGTGCCTAGGACTTGCCGATCGAAAGGTCGGCGGTTCGAATCCCTGCGGCGGGGTGCGCTCCCGCTGCTCGGTCCCAGCGCCTGCCAACCTAGCAGTTCGAAAGCACCTCTGGGTGCAAGTAGATAAATAGGGACCGCTTACCAGCGGGAAGGTAAACGGCGTTTCCGTGTGCGGCTCTGGCTCGCCAGATGCAGCTTTGTCACGCTGGCCACGTGACCCGGAAGTGTCTCTGGAGAGCGCTGGCCCCTGGCCTCTTAAGTGAGATGGGCGCACAACCCCAGAGTCTGTCAAGACTGGCCCGTACGGGCAGGGGTACCTTTACCTTTACCTTAGTCTGACTCAGAGTAGATCTATTGAAATTAATGGTCATAACTTACTTTGGATTATTACTTTCGATGGGTCTACTCAGAGTGAAACTTGAATGGGATACAACCCATACTCATCTTCCAATATATCCAGTGCAGCATATTTGAGGTCTGATCTTGAGTTTGTAGCATTTATTATAGATGAATACTTTTGAGCTCAAGGAAATGTATTGAGATGTCATGAAATTTCAAAGCAACTTCCTCATTGACCAGCCAGTGTGGTTTGGCCTGCAGTGCAGCCCTGAGCAAAAGGAAGCTACATCCATTTTGAGTAGATTAAACCTAGAATAAACATGTAGCTGGAAGGCTTTTTCTTTCTCTTTTTGCAAAACTGGAAGTATGATGGTGTTAACACAGATTTTATGCATTGAAACTCTACTGGGAAGGGTAAGGGAAGAGAGAGAAAGATTACTTCTTGTTGGGGGGGGTAGGTTGTGTGTTTTTAGGAAATGTGTAAATCTCTTTATCAAGTGGTAAAGAAAACCATAAAACACTGAGCAAGTCCTAAGAACAAGTCAAAGGCCAAAGGTGATCAGCAGTGTAAAATACATGTGGATAAACGGAACAGAGCCTGTAGGAAGAGGAAGAGTTTGGATTTGATATCCCGCTTTATCACTCCCCTTAAGGAGTCTCAAAGCGGCTCACATTCTCCTTTCCCTTCCTCCCCCACAACAAACACTCTGTGAGGTGAGTGAGGCTGAGAGACTTCAAAGAAGTGTGACTAGCCCAAGGTCACCCAGCAGCTTCATGTGGAGGAGCGGAGACGCAAACCCGGTTCACCAGATCTTAACCAGATCTTAAGTCCACTGCTCTTAACCACTACACCACACTGACTCTCCACTCACCACACTGTAGCAGAAAATTCCCTTTTAGGGTTCAATATAGAGGCTCACAACAAATTGTCAGTTATCCAGACTTAATTCAGTAATGCATTGCAGTTGTGGGGATATTTTCGATGGTGTCTCTCTCCAAGTGGACCCATTGTTTCGTCTCGTCTTCTAGGATATACAGGATTATGTGGCATACTTGGTTGGCGATTCTGTGTTGGGGATTCCCCTTCCTCCTTCTGAGGAGGGGAGGTGCAATATTTGGGGCTTATTCTTGACTTTTTGTGTGAGAAAATAAATGAGTGCAGTTTTTTCTGCCACTTCTGGAGCTAGGCTGGATGAATCCAGTGTACAATCTGAAAAAAGAAACAAGACATGTACAGTGGTACCTCTGGTTAAGAACCAGAAGTCATTCTGGAAGTCCATTCTTAACCTGAAACTGTTCTTAACCTGAGGTACCACTTTAGCTAATGGGGCCCTCCGCTGTTTTTCCGGGTCATGTGGCCAGCATGACTAAGCCACTTCTGGCACAACAGAACACAGAAACCAGAGCGGTGCACGGAAACACTGTTTAACTTCCCACTGGAGCGGTACCTATTTATCTACTTGCACTTTTTGGTGTGCTTTCAAACTGATAGGTTGGAAGGAGCTGTTAGTAGCCCTCCCCTTCGTAATTTTGTCTAATCCTCGTTTAAAGCCATCCAAGTGGGTGGCCATTACTGCTGGTGGCCAACGTTTTAAATCAGAGGTGGGGGAGCCTGTTTGACTTCCCTGGCCAGGTCCTAAATTTGACAGAGGAATGGGGCTTCCTACCTGTCAATCATCTGACATAATGCAGTCAAGTGCCACGCAGTCTTGATGTTGGGACTTCAAAGCACCATGCATAGCCAACCCCATGTTCCCAAGAATCCCATGATGTTCTTCTCCCTCACTGGCCCTATGCCAACTTCCAAAACATGCGAACAATTCCTCAAGGAAAGTTTTGGGGCAGGAAAAAAAGCATCTTTGCATGTTTATCATGCTGGTTTTATAAGGGCACTATGTTCTGCCGGCCTCTCTTCTGAGGAGCCAAGGGTTTTCCAATCACCTTTTCCGCTTGCCCTCTATAAACAACGCTTTATGGCCATTACCAGGCATAATAAGGTGGATTTGTAATCATTGGAACAGCATGCTGATGATGTCAGCGCATAACACCCTGTCAGTGTTTCTCTCGTGTAACAGAGAGCAACCAGAGAGCTAGCAATGGTATCTGAGGGGTCATCCACTCTTGTGAAACACACAAGCTTATTGTTGCTTGGCTGGCCAAAACATATTCTGTGACCCATAAATGTCCTAGTTAGATAGCACCAGACAACACCCCAAATTAGCCATTTCATACCTTGACATCTTAGGAAGCCTCTGAGTTGCAGAATCTGAAAAGATAAAAAATAATGTGTTTTCCAAAACATACCTTTCTCCCAGGCATGTATTGCATTATTATTATTATTTTTTAAAAAATATAGCCAGTGATTTCTACTTTTGACTAGTTAATAGGAATGCATTTTTCTCCCCCCCCCCCCAATTGCTATTACCTCTTCCTGATACTTTCCAGGTCAGTAGTTTTTCTGCTTAAGAGTTCATTCTGCTTAGACTGATATGCTGTCTTTTTAATGAGGTTATTTCTGGGTTATTAGCCTTCTTGTTATATGATATCTTATAAGAAAGACCTAATTGATGTAAATCAAATACAGTGAGCTGAAGGAAATCAAAAGAATCATATACATATATATATATATATATATATATATATATATATATCCTTAAAGTTATTTTGTATAACAAAATTAAATATTAGGCTGCTGTTTGGTGTTGGGTTTTTTTTAAAGCTACAAAGATATACACAACTTTAAGAAGAGATCCTTTATTGGTTTGGTTCATACAGATGGAATATTAAGAAAACCATTGGCATTTCTGTTTGCTGACTAAGCGTTAGATGGAAATTAGTCTGCAACGTATTTGGGAGGGAGGGGTTTAATGGTGCAGCTCAATAACTCCAGTGACATTTTTTAGTCGAGCATTCTTACATAAGCCGTTAAGCTTTAGGTTAATTTTTTTACTGATATTTTCTACTCATACGGAAAGGGGAAGAATCCAAAATATGACAAGAATGATAATAAATTGGATTCTGAGCTAACTTGTTAACCAGCTTGCAACCATACAACCTTTAAAGTAAATTATGTGTACATTGGAGAGCTCAAATTATGTCGCTCTGTCCTACATTGGCATTCTCCCCCCTAAAATTGTGTGTATGCACACTGGCAGAGTAAATGAATGGTGAGGTGATGCCCCCTCCATTTTTTTTTAATACCCGTATGAAGGGGGGAGAAACTACATTAATACTCTGTGCATTAGATGTGCAATAGGTCGCCTCCCAAACAAATGCTGAGACTTGGCACCATTTAGTTTATGCACATTGAGAGCCAGTTTGGTATAGTGGTTAAAGTGTTGGACCAGGACTTGGGAGAGACCGGTGTTCAAATTCCCACCTGGCCCTGAAGCTCACTGCGTGTCAGCTCAGGGGGCCAGTCACTGCCTCTCAGCTTAACCTACCTCACAGGGTTTTTGTGGAGATTAAATGAGATAGGGAGGAACCATTTATGCCACCTTGAGCTCCTTGGAGAAAGAGGTGGGATATAAATACAACGAAACAAACACAAACAAACTTTATGCATTTAATTTTTTAAAAAAATCTTTATCAGACATAGATGTGTTTTTTCCCTTATAAACACCAGCTATGAAGCACTCTGTCACAGTCACCAGACCCCAGATCCCTCAGAGCTGAGGCAGCTGCCATTGGTCCAATGTACACTATACATTTAAAACACTATTATATATTAGAAGGAGGAGGAGGAGGATGATGATGATGATTTGAATTTGATATCCCGCTTTATCACTACCCTAAGGAGTCTCAAAGCAGCTAACATTCTCCTTTCTCTTCCTCCCCCACAACAAACACTGTGAAGTGAGTGAGGCTGAGAGACTTCAAAGAAGTGTGACTAGCCCAAGGTCACCCAGCAGCTGCATGTGGAGGAGCAGGGAAGCGAACCCAGTCCACCAGATTACGAGTCCATTGCTCTTAACCACTACACCACACTGGCTCTCAATAACTGGGAGCTTTAATTTGTGAAGGGGACTGAGAGTTGGTAGAAGACTCCACTGGCACCAACTTTATAGAGCCGAGGTGTCTTTGGCCCCCTCAATATCTGTGCATTGAGCTCAGTGCAGCTTCAGTGTTTGGTTCCTCTTGAGTAAGTGTGAGGAGCCATCGGCCAGTGGCGTAGCGTGGGTTGTCAGCACCCGGGGCAAGCCAAGTAATTTGCACCCCCTAACCCGTGGATTTGCCCCCCCTAACCCTAACCCTCAGATGATGCGCCCGGTGCGGCCGCCCCCCCTGCACCCCCCACGCTACGCCACTGCCATCGGCCATTGAAGCCATGCCACACTGGGCTCCGTGCTTGACCTACTCCTGGCGATGCAGCCACAATATACTTTGTCACTATAGACAATGTCAATCTTCCTCAAAAGGCATAATGATTCAAAAAGTCTAACCTTCTACAAAGAGTTAATTTTGCAGCTTGAACAGGTGAGTCTCCTTTTAAAAAAGGTACAGATACTCATTGATCCATATGATTCAAATAAAGTCATAAAATATGAATATTGTCCAATAAATAGTACTGAAGAGGAAGCAGACAACATTTCAGAAGCAGAAAGTATTCTGAGTACTAAGATGTTGGACATGCATATTCACAAGGAAAGTTAGATGACTCAAACTGTGAGCTAATGACTTTTAATACACCATTTGGACATTATAAATTTAAGTGAATGCCGTTTGGCATTACTTCCACTTCTGTGGTATTTCAAAAAGTCATTGCGGAGATCATAGGATTACAAGGTGTGGAAAGTATAACGCTTGATTATTTCATTTGAAAGAGGGGCCTCAGTGAATGCAACAGAAGACTCAGCACTTAGCATTAAATAACAGAGTTGAGGCTAAGGCTGCAATCCAACCCTCACTTACCTGGCAGTAAGCCCCACTGAATGCAATAGTACTTACTTCTGAGTAGACATAGTTAGGATTGCACCCTGAGTCCAAAGCTAGACTAGTGTTACTTTTAGTTCTTGCCTTTGACTTTCCTGTAACAGATATTTTGCCCATACAGATATGCTGCTGGAATTGTGTGTTGTGGATCATAAAAAGAAAAGCTTGACCAATACTGAATTTGTATACCAACCACGGAGAGGCTGAGCAGTTGAAAAGGGAGGCTCAAAAATGCAAGTTGCCTCCTATAAAAAAAAAAATCCCTCCATGGTAGCAGCTCCCTCCCACCGTAAAAAGCCATCCAAACTCAATATTTTGAGTTGCATCCAATAGTAGACCTACTTAGAGTAGATCCATTGGAATGGATTACTTGCTCGAGAACATTAATTTCAGTGGGTCTTCTGTGTGTAGAACTTAGTTGGGTAATACCTTTTGCCAATCCAGTTCTCCTGCCCGTGCATGCCCCTCTCCTGGTAAGCATCAGAAGCTGTAATGTTGGGAGGGACTGTAGTCCAACCTACTGCAATACAGGAAACTCAGTTAAAGCATCCATGACAGATGGTCATCCAAGCTCTTCTTAAGAATCTCCAAGGAAAGAGAGAGTGCCACCTTCTGAGGGGTTGTCCATTCTACTGTCAAACAGCTCCTACTGTTAGAAAGTTCTTCTGCATAGTTAGTCAGAAACTCCTTTCTTCTTACATTTGTCCCTATTGAAATTCATTTGTTAGTTTGGGCCCAGTTCACCAATCTGTGAAGCTCATCTTGAATCCTGATTCTGTCTTCTGCAGCATTAGCTACTCTTCCCAGTTTGTTGTCACATGCAAATTTGATGAGCGCCCCCTAGATTCCTTCATCCAAGTTGTTTATAATGACCATGAACAACAACAACAGGCCCAGGACAGAACCTTGTGGCACCCATTCGTCGCTTTTCCCCAGGATGATGCAAAGAAATGATAAAGTTTGTTACCCAGATATTTGTGCGTAAGAAGCATTTGCACTGCATTTTAATTAGGGATTTATGTATTTTAATAACATATCATTGTCTTTTATACTTGTAAAGCACTTAGAAGCCTATTTTGACCTTTGATAATATTTATGTTCAATAATAATAATCAGGAATAAATTAGTTTTCTGCTTACACTGAGTCTTTAGTGTATGGGGGAACATTAAACAATGTTATCACCCCAACCTCTTCTATCCATCATCTCAGGATTTGGCAGCCTCCTCCCGCTGCCTACACAGAGCACATTTCTAAAACAGCCGTGTGAGGAACTGCATTTCTCGTGCTTCAGGTGATCACAGGGAACAGTTCACTGCCTGCCTGCAACCAGGTTGCCATTATTTACTGCACACCTGTGGCAGGCAATCGGCCTTAAGGCTGGCCATGTGACAGTATTTCAGCTGTCACATTTTATTGATTACAAGGCCCCATATTGGGTGTGCAGGCACTGGGGTCGGAGGAGAAGAAATTTCCTGGTTTATTGAATGGTTTGACTTTTGCTGGTTCAGGTGTATGAAAATGGCTGGACCTCACCACTGGGGCCATTTCATAATTTAATGAAAACTTAATAAACCTGTGAAAGCAAAGAAGTCTT
The DNA here is from genome assembly GCF_964106915.1 of Podarcis gaigeae. Classification (NCBI taxonomy): domain Eukaryota; kingdom Metazoa; phylum Chordata; class Lepidosauria; order Squamata; family Lacertidae; genus Podarcis; species Podarcis gaigeae. The sequence continues at coordinate 29,831,842 of NC_139684.1, forward strand.
TAAACTGCTCCAAAAGAGATGCTTAAACCTGTTATATGTGCCTGCCTATAAAAAGATGGATAGTGTTGCCATTCACCCGGGGACCGTCTTCGGTAATAAATTTGGATGCGATTTCATCTGCTTTCCTGAACTGTGCATGAAGCAGGTGCAGCCAGAAGTGGCACTTTTGGGGAAAGAAAAGGAACATTAGACATTATTGGGGAGGAGAGTTTTCCATTTTATTGCACCAGCATTTTATACTGTCATGGCATCTGATTTTGTATGATGGGTCCTTAAAAAGGGCATATACAATAACAAATATGAATAATTTCGGCTCTGTTTACATCTAGTCATGTTTAGCCTGGAGAAGAGGAGAGTGAGAGGTGACATGGGAGCCATCTTCAAATACCTGAAGGAAGATGGAGCAAGCTTGTTTTCTGCTGCTCCAGAGGGGAGGACCCAAACCAATGCATTCAAATTACAAGAAAGGAGATTCCAACTAAAGATTAGGAAGAACTTCCTGATGTTAAGAGCCATTTGACAGTGGAATGGACTACCTTGGAAGGTTGTGGACTCTCCGTCTTCGGAGGTTTTTAAACAGAGGTTGGACGGCCATCTTGTGCTGTAATTCCTGCATTGCAGGGGTTTGGACCAGTTGATCACTGGGGATCCCTTCCAATTCTGCTATTCTATTATTCTAAGTCATGTGCTTTAAATGTATACTGTGGATCTGCCCAACTGGCTGTCATTCCTGTTACTCATTCCATCACCTTTCTTCTTCCAACTCGAGTTGCTGCTGTGGGGAATTCTGCATCTTCTGCTTGTGTTTCTTTGCTCTTCCTTTTCATTTGCTAGCCCCATATCTGAATGGTTTGGGGCTGACTGAACCTGGCTGGGTGAGTATTTTGGAACTGAGGAAGTTCATATTCTGGTGTGATTGGGAACTATAGAAAAGCAGGAGAGAGAAAGCCCTTCAGACATGCAGTTGTCTGTGGAGTCTTTCTTCCCACTTTCAAAGGGACACAGACAACTTGAGGGCATAGTCTGTTGCTCTGGTTCTGTTTCCAGCTATATGCATTCATTTGAAAATGTGAAAGGTGCCTTTTCGTTCACTTTATGGCACTACCTGGGTTTCAGATTTGTGTGCCTATCATCCAGAGTACAGTAATCAGCTTGTAGGCAAATCCATGAGACATATTTCAAGTCTGATCTGATATCAAATGATCCAGATGTGAAGTCTTGGTAGCTAAGCTCCAACCCATCCCATCCCATCCCTTCCTTATATCCCAGAAATTGTCTCTCTGGAGAGGGGTTAGGAAGATGATTTGCAAGCAGAGGGATTGCAACTCCAATCATCCCTGGCCATTGGCCATACTGGTTGAGGCTGATGGGAATTGGAGTCCAACAAGTTCTGGAGGCTTCCAGGTCCCATGTTTCTGCTTTAGAAGGCAGCGAAGCTAGGTTTTTCTTCTTCTGAACTTATTTTCCTTTATGACTTTGGCATCCTTGCAAACTTTCTTGGCCACACATTTTGACACAGTTGTCATTCAGGGAATGTTCCTTGCTCATATTGTAAAAATAAAACTCCCTGCATTTTCTGTAGGGAAAAGGCAATCCCTGGGGTGGGGTGGGGAAAGATTATTATCCAGCTTTTGGCTTTGTCATATTTGCTGTATTTTTGGACAAAAGGAAATAAATGTGTTGTAAGGCATTGGCTCATAAGAAATTGCAGTTAAGCGGGGAAATGTGCTAGTCCTCCAAATGTCATAACTTGTCTTGAAACCTTTTGTTAGAATGACAGGAGGAAGACCAAAATGTGCGGGGCCAAGGAACAGGATGCTGCTGCACTCATGACTGTACCTCAAGAGATTGACATCACCAGGACTGTGCCCTGCGTAGCAATGGAGGACCTTTGATACCTCCCTTAACAAGGTCCCCAGATCCTCAGCTGCTACTCAGCTCAGGCAAAGAAGTGAACATCAGGAATGGCCTGATTCCTCAGTAGTGATTGGCAGGGCACATTGCATTCCTGGATTCCCAACATGGAGGCTGCTGCTAGTAACTGAGAAGGACGGGGTGGGGGGATGACGTGGTGGCAGGAAGGTCAGTGCAGTGGGGGGGGCAGTGGTGGAGCCAGTCCCAAACTCCAGCTGTGCCTGTACTGCACCAACCTCCTTGCCCCTCTTCCAACCTGACACCTCTTCTTCTTGTTCTTGCTTGACTTTGATTGCATCTATCTGATTTTATTGCATCTTATCTGATTTATTGCATCTATCTGATTTTATTGCATCTATTTTATTTGATTGCATCTATCTGATTTTATATGGCGCCATATTACAAATTGACAACTGGTTCAACTGGTAACTGACTCTTATTTCAACTTCTGGTGATGAGGCAGCATCCTTGGCTGCACTTAAAATTTGGGATGGGTCAATTCTGACCTCTCAGTTTCTCATTTTTCCAGTCTTAAATTTAGCTTTCCATATTTCCACATCAGTATGGGGTGTTTTGCTTGTTTTTGTTTTGTTTTTAGAAGTCTTCATGAAAATTCACCAGCATTTTAATGTGGGTCACACAACCATCTCTTTCAATGCAATAGGGACCACCCAATCATGTGATGGAGCATCAACCACATCCTGGAGCCAGCCAACCAGCCAACCCTACCCACCCTGCTAGATTTAATAAGACAAGAGGGACAAGAATCAAGAGAGAGTGTGGTTGGCCAGCACTTTGCCCATATCAGCTGACTGAATAAGCTGAAATTGATCCCACAATACCTCCAGAACATCTTGAGGGCTAAAGGTTTCCCATTCTTGATTGAAGTGGTTGACACTTTGTTCAAGATTTTTCCTATTTTCATCTGCCCTAAGAATAAAAGTCCTGTGGTTCATTATAGGCCAACATTTCTGTCCTTGTTCCGACAATTGTTCGGTTTTCTAGCTTAAATTCCTCCTTCACCACAAGTTTGCGTTCCCTCTTAGTCCCTCTTCATCTTCTGATTCACTTGGTTGGGTGTTTCCCTTACATTAACCTCAACCTGGATGCCTCTGTGGCTCTGGGTGACACAACAATCTATCCTACAGATACAATCCTTGCCCTCTATACAACATTACATATGATTTTCAAAGCCCTGGAAATGAGCCCTTTTAAGTGAAAGCCTCTGCAAGATAACAATCCTATGAATGACACTTATAACCCGTATCCTGAAATGACATGTGGGTATCACAAGAGAGTCTTCTGAACACTATCTTAATTAGATTGCTCTGTAAATTGGTTCAGGATGTGGGTTTTCTTCTTTATCTAGGCCTTTTGTTAAAACAACAGTAGCAACAATCTTTACATCGCAATAAAACATTTTTTTTTTAAAAAAGCAAAATACTTAATTTCATTAATCTGTTTAGCAATACCAATATAATGAGCCATAATATTGATTTTCGTACATAGGATTTAAAATCTCTACTTCTTTCCACCGAATTAAATGCTTCAGACTGATACTCAACCTCTTTACAGTCACATCTTTAATTTAGTTGTTATAATTAGGCATTAACGGGTGTCAGTGGTATAGTCAGTTACAGGCCATTCTGTTCTGCTTGTCTTGATTATCACAGTTTAGATGTAAAGTAAATTAGAATGAAAGACTATACAGTCCAATTATAGATAAAAGCAGCAAACTGCACTGGGGTAATTAGATGCCAGCATTATTTTTCTTAGATTTTGTATCTCTGCGAGCATTTCTTGCTGTTACTTTGCTGAAGTCAATGTTTAAAGATTTTGCAGAGGGCCTGGGTCTTTGTGACATTGTCTCCTCTTAAACTTTTAAATGTGCTGACTTGATCTTCAGTGGCTACAAGTGATCTTCTTTGTTCCTTGCTGTTTTCCACGGGGAATTACAACTGAACCCTCTTCAAGCCAGTTACCATGTCCTGTTCACAGGGCTGCATAAAGAAACCTCACTGTGAGCCAGACTTTGCTTTAGCAACCAGCGACGGAAACATCTGGAAAATTACCAGTATCATTGCAAATCCGATTCGTGCTGAGGTTTCTGCAGGTGATCTGGTACCCCAGAATGAGATTGCTAAAAGGCAACATGTCTGGTTTGCACATGTCAACGAGACCGTAACCCTGACTTTTTTCTGTAAACATTTCTAAATAGCACTTTGGTAAAAAACAAACCAAACACAAACAGCAAAATGTGTACCTGATACAAAAGCTACAATAACAAAACAAAACAAAAACCACAGAAAAAAATATCGGGGAAAAATCATACGTATATACTGTCGGTCAAAAGAAAATTCGCACTTTGAAGGTCTGCCTGAGTAACACAATTTCTGGGCAACTTCTGAAAGGAGGCAGGAATAATTACTGATACCACTTTAAACAGCCCTGCCCCTCCCCCCCGTAAAAGAAGTCCTGGGAACTATAGCTTGTTCAGAGTGCTGAGAGTGGTAATGAGACTCCTATTGCCTGTCACAGAGCTACAATCCCAGAATTCCCTGGGAATGGTTGTTAAACCACTCTTAGTCATTTAAGCTATTTACCACCATCATCACATCTTATAATCATGAATTGCGTGAATTTCAGAGCAATCCTGCATTGTGTGTGTATGTTTGAAAGATGAATGTGGTGCCTGGATGGAAAAAGGGTGGTGGTGTAGTCAGACAAATTCACAGGCTCTATTCCCTTGCATAGGGAATGTCAGGAGAATAGACTACTTTGATGAGCTTCTGATATGCTCTTCTGCATTGATGGTGGGAGACAGGTGGCTTCTACAGATGCAACAAGGAGGCTTCTACAGGGGAGTCCAATGGTCCTCGCTCTCTCTCTACCTGTGGAAATGAAAGTCTGGAATATCCCATGGCCATAAGGGATCCTAGGGCTGCACCCTTCATTATGCATTTCAGGAACAATGTGAAGTGCAGCAAGGTGAAAACAGATCAATCAATAATTAAGAATTGTATGCAGAACTGTGTGACCCATATTAGCATAAGAGGCAACTCCTAGGGGTTGTGGGGGCTTCAGGCCCCACAATAAAATATTTGAGGGGGCTGGGCCCCCACAAAGTTGATGGGCTTTCCTATTCAAATGGTGTGCGTGCACTGTGTCATGTGATCGATTATGCAGGGAGGGGCTTACCTGGGCCCCCACAATATTATATTCAACTTGGCATCCCTGCATATTAGTAAAGAGGCTAAGTTTCCATTCCAGTGAAGCACTACTTCAGGAAACACAGAACTTTGCCTTTTGCAGTGGCGGAGGCGATTTTAATTAGGATAATTATTATGTTTTTCCTTTTAAGTTTATTTTCTAACGCTGGCAGAAGCAATAAGGCATGATGTGTTTTTATGGACACCCTTGAGTGAGTGTGTGCCCCCCAAATATGCCTGCGCATGCAGGAAAACTTACATATACACTTAAATGCCTACAGATAAATCAGCAATTTACATGAAGATCAGGATACATAAAAGTAGTAAATAAGGGCAGGAAGATGCAAGATAAAGAACAAAATGAAAAAATAATTAAAACAATAACTATTCCATTCATTCTGTACTTATTACACCAGATTGCATTAGGAAAAACAATAAAAAATGTGATTTTAATCTGATAGTAAAACACACGTGCACATACACACACACACACACACTAAAATAAGAATGAGATCCATTAATGAAAATAATGGATCTTCTCCAAACTGGTTCAACAGTCAACAGTCTGTAGTGCTGCTAGTGAGGCAGGAGTCTTTGTTACATGCTGTGGTTGCTGCAGTCCTAATTAGTCCCGCTCATTAACTATTGCAACTCATTTATGAAGGAAAACAAAGGAGCAACTCGATGGGACTTTCCCCCTTGCTAAAGTGATAATGTTATTTCGCTCTGCAATCCGGTAAATGCTCAGAGCCCAGACACGGGAGGAGTACACAGAGTGTGCCCCGCCATTTCAGATCTCCGAAACAAAAAGTGTTTGTTTGTTTTTTCAGGATAGACGTTTTGATTTTATTTCACTTTAGACTGCTACCTTGCCTGTCATGAGAACCCTCGGGGTGGCTTGCAACATCGCATAAAAGCAGGAGCCCACAATAAATAAAAACCATTAAAAATCCATCATCCTAAAGCAAAACAATAAAGGCAAACTTTTAAAAGCAGCATAGACACCATAAACAACATAAAAATGTAGCAATTAAAAATCCATCACAATCCCCCAAATGCTTGCTGGGATAAATATAATGAGTCTTTACTATTTTTCTGAAGATTGAAACAGAGCAGACTCGACACACTTTTCCTAGGAAGCAGCTCCACAACACCGATATCACTGCCAAGGGGAACCTGTGTGGTAGGGGATGAGCTTAGAATCACAGAAGCTGCCTTGCACTGAGTAAGGCTAGTGATCCATCTAGCTCAGTATTGTCTACACTGACCACCAGCAGCATTCCAGGGTTTCAGGAAGGGTCCTCTTCCAGCCTTACCTGGAGATGCTCCTGTTGATTGACCTTGGGGTCATTGGCATGCAAAGCTCTACCACTGAGCTAAGGTCCTTCCTCATTATAGAGTTGGGTCTTCAAAGCAATCTATGGCAGGCATGTCTAGCTCCCAAGAGGTTGCGATCTACTCCCACTATTAAAAAACTGGACGTGATCTACCCATTGGATTGACCAAAGTTGTCTTGGGGAGGAAGTTGATTGACCAGGATCAACCAGGGGCACCCCAAGACTGACTGGTAGATCGCGATCGACCTGTTGGACATCCCTGATATATGCAGTCAAAGCACAATAAGAAACACAATATCTTCAAATATCTAAATAGCTGTCACTGGAAGAGGTAGCAAGATTGTTTTCTTCTGCTAAGGAGGAAAGGACCCAAACCATCAGAAAGAAATGGAAAGAAAGAATATTCTGAATGTACATTAGGAAGAACTTTCTGAGGGTAAAAGCTGTTTGACAGTGGAATGGACTCCCTTGTAAGGTGGTGGGCTCTCGTTCATTTGAGATTTTTGAGCAGAGGCTGGACTAGACATCTCACAGCATCCAGAGCAGTTGACTCTCTATTTGAATGGACTGGAGATTTGTTTTTGTTTTTTTATAGCTTGTTGCATGGGTTACTTTTAGAGGAAAGTTTGAGGGAGAAAATCTGAAAAATGGGAAAGTTTTATGAAGAAAGGCAAAGCTTTCCTTGGTGAATAAGTCACCATGCTATCTTAATAATGCAAATTCCCACAACTATTTTGTTCAAAATGAATATTAGCACTGTAATTTTCTACCTAATTTTTATAGTAATAACTGAAAATGTGGCATTAAAATAGCCACATGGCTCTTTGAATGTTATCAGTCGGCTGGAATATGACTTTTGTCAGTAACACAGCAGCAATACAGAACATTTGCTTCAGACTAAAGTGACTGTTCAGTGTTCTCCATGGAATTTATTTTTGCTCAGCAGTGGTTGTTTTCAGTTTTATCATGAATAGTGTGCTGCCTCTATTGGGAACAAATCTAAGAGAAACTTAAAGAGAAACAGGTTTAAGTTTGGAATGGATACATCATCACATTGTCCAATATAAATAACTGATAACAGAACATACAGGAATATAGAATCATAGAATTGTAGGGCTGAAATGGACCCAAAAGGTAATCTAGTTCAATCTCTTGCAATGCAGGAATCCAGCTAAAGAATCCATGACTGACGGCCATTCAACCTCTGGTCCAATCTCCTTTCTGGTCATTTGAATACACCCAAGTGCAATACATCAAGGGAACGTTGTGTGAGTGAATTTGCTAAATTGACTGCTATTTGGTGGGATGGGAAGATTGTCTTCCAGGCACTTCTATGTACTTCTTCTCAGGAACAGGAGACCAATGGGACAAGCCTTAAGCTTCTTGGTCATAAGAGAATTCAGAGTGGGGAGGAGTTCCTCATTCATCAAGTAGGGCTGTACAGTTGTCTACGAAACAAATGGAAGAGTGGCTGCAGCCGTTAACAAAGACGCCATCGTTTCTGAGAGTCAGGTCACCGCTTCAGCTGGAAGTCCTTTTGTTGCAGAACAGAGATGGCCACTTTGACTGCCAAAAAGCCACTTTAAAAAGATTGATGGGAGAAACTGAAGGAGGATGCAGAAATTTGGAACAAGTTCATTTAACTTCGTAATGAGTTTCTGTCCTGGTGGTGGCAAAAAGAAGGAGGGGGGGGTAAAGATCCCCCATTGTGGGATGTGTTGGCCTAAATTGCACTTGGGCATTTATTTATTTATTAAAAATGCTTCGGCCTGGATGGCATCAATTAGGAATGATGCTGCGAAGGCGATGGCATGGCAGAGGAAACAATAAGTAGGAAATGCAATTAGAGGCTGTAATGAGCCTTATGAATGCAGAGGGGTGCGGTGGGGGTGTCGTAAGGTTTGAACAATCTGTTTTACAGTTTAGCATCTACCAGGAAAATGTAGTGGCAGGGTGTCTCGTTCAACATTTCAGGGACTCCCGTTTTTGGCCCTGGAGGCTGACAAGGAGCTGACACCTGTGCCCTCAGTTGCAGAAGGGGATGTTCATTATGCAAGAGATCTCCAAATATGCTTAAGGCACTCAGAGAGGTTTTCCTCTTGCAAAGGAGTGGGGAAAACAGGTTAAAGAGCAGAGTGGCTGCTATAATGAAGTTACCAGAGTGAGCGAGCTTGATGAATGTTGACACCGCTATAACTGAACATCACTGGCAGAAATTATATTACGTTGGGCCTTCAAACATCCTCGGCTTTTAAGCACTCTATCAAATAGCCCGATTAGCTAACTAATATTTAGGGTTGCTTTCGGAGATCATTTCCCCAAACTAAAACGGTCTCTTTGAATTTGCCTCCTTGATTTGGAGGTGGCAGAGAGAAGGCAATATTCTTCTTTGGGGGGATTGTTTCACGTTGTTGTCGTTTAGTCATTTAGTCGTGTCCGACTCTTCGTGACCCATGGACCAGAGCACGCCAGGCACTCCTGCCTTCCACTGCCTCCCGCAGTTTGGTCAAACTCATGCTGGTAGCTTCGAGAACACTATCCAACCATCTCGCCTCTGTCGTCCCCTTCTCCTTGTGCCCTCCATCTTTCCCAACACCAGGGTCTTTTCCAGGGAGTAATCAGAGTCTTCTCTTCTCATGAGGTGGCCAAAGTATTGGAGTCTCAGCTTCACGATCTGTCCTTCCAGTGAGCACTCAGGGCTGATTTCCTGCAGAATGGAGAGGTTTGATCTTCTTGCAGTCCATGGGACTCTCAAGAGTCTCTTCCAGCACCATAATTCAAAAGCATCAATTCTTTGGTGATCAGCCTTCTTTATGGTCCAGCTCTCACTTCCATACATCACTACTGGGAAAACCATAGCTTTAACTATACGGACCTTTGTTGGCAAGGTGATTGTTTCACAGATGCCTTTAAATGAGGATTAGACAAATTCATGGAGGAGAAGGCTATCAATAGCTATATGCCATGATGTCTATGGCCTGCCTCCATTGTAAGAGGCAGAAATGCTTCTCAATGCCTGTTGTTGCAAGTCACAGGAAGGCCTCCTTGCAGCTTTTCATCACAGGTGTCTAGCTGGCCACTGTGAGAACAAGAGGCTGGACTGGGACAGGGCACTGGCCTGATCCAGGAGGGCTTTCTTTATGTGCATCTTATTTCTTTTCCTGGAAAATTTCAGCCCAGTTCATACTGAAAAAGTATTGCTAGCTAATAATGGTGGGTGAACTAAGAAATGGGTTGAAAATGGAGTAGTGGCAGAAGCTTGGGGACTTTTTCAGTTTGTAGAAAAGACATGTAAGAGGTGACACGATAGAAGTTTATAAAATTAAGCCTGGCATGGAGAGAGTAGACAGAGAAAAGTTCTTCTTCTCTCATAACAGTAGAACTCGTGGATATTCAATGAAACTGAATGTTGGAAGATTCAGATTTCGACATGCGGCACATAGTTAAACTATGGAATTCACTCCCATAGGAGGCAGTGATAGACACCAATTTGGAATGGCTTTAAATTATAAATTCATGGTCTGTGGATGGCCACTACCATGATGGTTCTACTCTGCCCTCCATAGATGGAGGCAGCAATGTTGCTGAATACCAGTTGCTGGAAACCACAGGAGTTCTTGTGCTTGGATCCTCCTTGTGGGCTTCCTATTAAGGCAGTGGTTGGCCACTGTGAGAACAGGATGCTGGACTAGTTAAGCCATAGGCCTGATCCAGTGGCCCATCTAATGGTCTTATGAGTAGAAGCTGCTTTTCAGATCTTGGGGAAACCCCTTGCAAAGTGTCCCACAAAAAGGAAATCATAGTGACATCAGGGGATTGACAGTTGGGCATCCCTGTCAAAAACAAGAGGTTCAAGAGTGCTTTAAAAATGTCTGGTGCTGGTGTAGACCATGGTTTTGGTGGTTTGTACTGGATCAAATTTGTTTTTCAGAGTATAATTCGGTGAATATTGACTTGCTGATACACATCCATACAATGGGAAAATGGCCTGGAGAGAAATGTGGAAGTTCACATCAGAAAACTATCAGAGAACTTCACCATGGAAATGCAATGAACCTCAAATCCATGTGAAGTGTTGTGTTGTCTACTGTAGGACAGGCTGATTGTTTGGATTGGAAGATGACAATTAAAAAAATAGTAGGATTTGGATTTGTAAAGGCAAATGCTCCTTGATGCGAAGATTGCTTGGTCCATGTGGCCACCCATATGAGTTTGGAAGGAAGCCAAGGAACTAAAAGCAGTTGATAAAACAGGAAAGGTAGTTAATCAAAATATAGCTAGCTTCTGCAGATTTCAAAAAGCTAATGATAATACAGAGATGTGTTGTGGAGGTAGGGTGAGGAGGGGTTTGAGAAAAGAGTTTAAAGCTGTGCAGAGTGGATTTGTCTCCTGGTTCCCCACCCCCACCCCACCCACTTTCAAATATGACATCAATACTGAACAGCCCCTTAACCCATCACATTAAGCAGCAAAACATGAACACGTGAATGCATTTTCGATGGTTCTTAAAGGTAAAGGTAAAGGTACCCCTGCCCGTACGGGCCAGTCTTGACAGACTCTGGGGTTGTGCGCCCATCTCACTTAAGAGGCCAGGGGCCAGCGCTGTCCGGAGACACTTCCAGGTCACGTGGCCAGCGTGACATCGCTGCTCTGGCGAGCCAGAGCCGCACACGGAAACGCCATTTACCTTCCCGCTGGTAAGCGGTCCCTATTTATCTACTTGCACCCGGAGGTGCTTTCGAACTGCTAGGTTGGCAGGCGCTGGGACCGAGCAGCGGGAGCGCACCCCGCCGCAGGGATTCGAACCGCCGACCTTTCGATCGGCAAGTCCTAGGCGCTGAGGCTTTAACCCACAGCGCCACCTGTGTCCCCCTTCGATGGTTCTTAGAATGTGTTAAATGGCCATTTGTACAGCACTCTTCTGGAGATATGCTTGGGCTCCAAATTCATGTGGAATTCATAAGAACATAAGAAGAGCCTGCTGCATCAGGCCAATGATTTATCTAGTTCAGCATCCTGTTCTTTCAGTGGCCACCCAGATGCTCCAATGGAAAGCCCACAAGCAGGAAGTGAGAACAAGAGCAATCTCCCCACTTGTGATTTCCAGCAACTGGTATTCAGTGGCATACCACCTTTAACAATGGAGGCAGAACATGGCCCTGGTAGGTACTAGTCACTGATAGCCTTCTCTCCCTACATGAATTTGTCTAATCCTCTTTTTAAACCATCCAAATTAGAGGCCATCTTGTGAGGGTGAATTCAGAAGGACTTTATTGACTGTTGTGAACTTTCCAGCATCCACCTTCGCTGAATGAACTGGAATTCTAGAATTCAAGAAATTTTAGAATTATGAGGAGGAAAACATTTCCCTATCCATGTTCACTGCATCACACACAATTTTATGTATTCCCATAATATCTCCTCCTACCTGCCTTTCCCCCCCTAAACTAAAAACCCCCAAATGCTATAACCTTTCCTAATAGGGGAGTTGTTCCATTTCCTTGTTCATTTTGGTTGCTCTCTTCATGTAACACGAGAAGCCACTCCAATACTCCTGTATTGGTGGGGCGATAGACCAGTCATTTACCTTTTTTAGAAAAGCTAATAGTGACACCTAAAGTCAGAACGCGGCATAACAAAGTGTAGTCTTTGCTTCCTGAATTCAGTGGGACATGACCAATAGTGATATCTAGTGTCTGAAGAAAGCATAACCCACTTTAATGCAAAAACTTTTTTAAAAAAACAAAACTCGTGTGCGTTTGTGGTTTTTTTGCTAAGCATTTGTGTTATCTTCCGATGTTAAAACCTCTTTGAAGTGGGTTACAAATTTTTAAAGCCAACTCAAGCATTAAAATTGTATACAATCAAAGCTACTGTAAAACAGCAGAGAAATCAGATGAGATGGCAGGCTTAGTAAAACAGCCAAGAATCAAATGAAATCAAATAAAACAGCATAAGCACAGTGCAATAACTATGAGTCCTGGAAAATAAATATATCTTAGCCAGATTTTAAAATGACATTTGTGTTCTCACCTTCAGAATCTCTCTCTCTTTTTGGAGTGTGTGTATATTTCATAACCAGAGTGCCCACCACTGAAAAGCCCCTCTTTCTGGTTGACATCCATCTGAATATGGAAGTCCTTAGAGAATTTCCTCTGGAGCAAATCTTAATGATTAAGAGGTTAAAGAAATTCTTCACACAACTCTTCCTCTGAAGGTAGTGCAAGTCATCAGGTGCATTAGGGCAGGATAGCGACACAATTTTTATACATGGATTTCCAAGGTGACGAGCAAGACACCATTGGAACAGAACCTTCCTAGAAAAGAGAACCATTCCAAACAGTGACATTGTGGGAAACTTCTGGGCTTTCCATAGGCATCTGCTTTACCACATGCTGGACTAGATGGGCCTTTGGTCAGATCCAGCAGGTCTCTGCTTATGTTCTTTTGTAGATTTCACCACTATCAATCAAAGATCCACACAGAATACAAATAAGGGCTGTAATCATATGACATGGGAGCAAGCCATTGAACTCAAAGGGACTTCTGAGTAGGTTTGCACTGAAGGGGAAGAAACAGATGTGCTACTCTGATGATAAAAAAACTCACCCTTAGCTGTCATGTTTGTCTATATTTCATGGCTTCTGGGAATATGTGAAATTGACTTCCTGATACATTCAATGTTCTATTAAGCAACATGGATATTCTGGTCTCTGACAAAACCAAAACATGTTTCCTTATCTTCTTTTTTGTTCTCCTTGGACTTCGGAGGCATTTTCTAACTGTAGCTCCATCCTGTCGTCACTCTCCATCGAAGTCATCAAAATTTTAAAAAGCCTTAAAAATCTCATCATGTTATAAATAAAAGATGGACTTGGGACAGTGATGGAAGACGAGTGCAGCGTGTTTGATGGGAAACGTACAATTAGTCGCTCCTTCGAAAGCGTCTGAGGACCACCTTATTTTCTTCTTCCCCTTCGTTTGCATGCTATATAAACAGAGAATCAAGGAATACACCAAGTAGCGTCAACTGAAATTCCATAGGCAAGGGATGACAGCAGATCCACTCAACGCACATTAAAAATTAATAGACATTGAATTTTCTCAGCTTTAATTGATCTGCATTTTTGTCTTCAATTACTTGTATGTAACCTTGCTTTTCATTCCAGGGACTGATGCTGAGTTCTGAAACAGCACCTTGGAAGAGTGCTGAGGCACAGCTGGCAGGATCAGAAGAATTTCAGATCCTCTGTGGAAGGTGAGCTTTGCACGACAGCATCAGAAGAGATTAAAATGTGTTGAATGTCAATGCTAATAAAATGGCTTTTAATTTGGCAGGGCTGTGGCTAAGTAACAGAGCACCTGATTTGCATGCAGAAGGTCCCAGGTTCAATCCTCAGCATCTGTAGGTAAGAATATATGAACATAAGGAAATAGGAAGAGACTGCTGGGTTAGGTCAATAGCCCATCTAGTCCAGCATCCTGTTCTCACAGTGGCCAAACAGATGCCTGTGGGAAACCACAAGCAGGATTTGAGTACAAGAGCACTCCCCTCCCCCCATGCTTTCCACCAACTGGTCTTCAGAAGCATTGCTGCCTCCAGCTGAGGAGGCTGGTAAGTCTAGGGGTGTCTCCACAAATCTGGGGTGGAGTCCCTAAGATGGTTGGATGGTGTCTGTGATGGATAGCAGAGCCAGACTAGAGTCTGGTGATGCAGTTCCTCTTAAACTTTGCCAGAGTGTTGGAGCCTCTTCCTGATTGGCTCCAGAGTCAGCTAGCCACAGAGGGGGGAAGGAACAGCACCTTGTGGGGGGGGAGAGCATAAAAGGAGCATTTTCTGAGGGGGAGAGTTAGATAGGTCTGGGTTTAAGATGAGAGGCAGGGTTTGGTTTTGAGACAGGGCTCAGGTTGGGAGATAGGGAATGAGATAGGGAGAACTGGTTCTGAGTTAAGTTAAACATCCACACTGAGGAGACTATCCATAGTGAGAGGACAGAGCCTCGCAGCTTGGATAGGGAGACTGTGTTGAGGGTCTGGGAAGGGTATACAGACAGGAGTGTTCTGGGAGGGCTGAGTCCGAGCCAGGAGAGATAGATCAGGGTCTCAGTATAGCCAGACGGGGAGAGTTCTTCTAGGTACAGAAGACCCCCAGCCCAGTGACAAGGGGTGAAGTGACCCCCTGGGTCTGTTGTACCATTTAGAAGATCTCAGGTGTGGGATGGTTAAGAGAGTGAGTAACTGAGAAGTGCCCCTTGCTTATGAACCAAAATATTAAGCTGTGAAGGAAACTGTATGGTGTTGAAAGTATTCAACTGTAATATCTAAGTAACAGAAACTGAGTTGAGCATTTTACCCTCTATTCTAGAAACCTGAACGTCTACCACCTGAAGCGTAACAACTGATTTTTAGTAACTGAAGTTTAAAAAGAGTTGGGCCTATAGTATTGTGCATAAGCCTGAGACATCTTATAGTTAGTTAAAGCGAATAAGTTAACTTCTACCTGAAAGAACACATTTCCTGACCCACTTTGTTTCATATACCGTATTTATCGCCCTATAGGACGCACCGGCCCATAGGACGCACCTAATTTTTTGGGGGGGGGGAATAAAGGGGGAAAATTATTTTTCCCCCCAGGCACGGAGCCTGAGCTTCCCCTGACCCCAGCCCCCAGAACAGGCAGCTCTCCCGGAGCTCCCACGGCTTGCAGAGAGCTGCGCGAAGCTAAGCTTGGGTGCGCTGTGCCTCCCCGCTGTCCCCCAGCTTGTGGGGCTGGCAGCAGGGAGAAGCGGGCTTCTCCCCGCCGCCAGCCTCCAAACCAGGTTGGGGGATAGCGGGAAGGTGCGCTGCGCCTCCCCACTGTCCCCCGAGCTTGCGGGGCCGGGAGAAGCACGCTTCTCCCTGCCGCCAGCCTTCAAATCAGGTCAGGGAAAGCAGGAAAGTGTGCTGCGCCTCCCAGCTGTCCCCTGAGCTTGTGGGGCTGGCGGCGGGGAGAAGCGGGCTTCTCCTCGCCGCCAGCCTCCAAACCAGGTCCGGGGACAGCTGGATGGCGCGCTGCGCCTCCGCGCTGTACCCCAAGCTTGTGGGGCTGGCGGCGGGGAGAAGCAGGCTTCTCCCCGCCACCAGCCTCCAAACCAGGTCTGGGGACAGCGGGATGGTGCGGTGCATTCGCCCCATAGGGTGAAAAATACGGTACTTCTTTTTGTTTAATAAAGCTTTTCTTGTTTGTTTGACCAGCTCCTGCCAGAGACTCTAAATCATTAAGTTTTCCCTCACACAAGTCCCCCACTATATAATCTGTGGTAAATTGTAGAAATTTGTGTAATTAGTGTACCGTGAGGTGGGTCCAAAGCATCTGCAAGGGGTCAAGTTTGCAGAAGGCTGGTCTCATCTATGAGGGGTACTCTTACATACGGAGAGGGGCCTCAAATACATATAATTTTCAGATTGTGCTAGTTGTATATGGTTGGCTGAGAAAAATGTGTAGGAACTGCAGGTTTCTAGTTACACCACGTTTCACATCCAAATTCAGAAGGTTGCCTCCTTCTGCTAGTTATGTGCTTTCCTGGATCTGGCCACTGTCCCCCATGCCCTGGTCGCATCCAGATGGCAACATGCTCCATGTGAGAATGCTGCCTCCCTAAAACATTCAGAAACTTTGCTGATCATATCACCCCTGATTAATTTCACCTGCGCTGGTTTCCAAGAAAGATTGTGTTCAGATCAAAGGAAGTAGTAGGAACTGCTCTATTCTGCCTTCGTCACTCCCTACCTGGAGTCCTGTGTTCAGTTCTGGGCACCACAATTTAAGAAGGATATTGACAAGCTGGAATGTGTGCAGAAGAGGGCAGCTAAGATGACCAAGGGCCTGGAAACCAAGCCTTACGAGGAATGATTGATGGAGTTGGGGGCGTTTAGCCTGGAGAAGAGAAGACTGAGAGGAAAATATCTTAAGGGCTGTCCCATGGAAGATGAATAAAGCTTGTTTTCTGCAGCTCCAGATGGTAGGACCCAAACCAATAGAATCAAATTGCTAGAAAAGAGATTCTGACTAAACATCAAGATGAACTTCCTGATGATAAGAGCTCTAAAAACCGCTCTAGTTCAAGATGGAGTGTCATGGGCTGCCCTGAAAGAAGGCAGGGCTGGCTGACACACTAAAAAGCAGAACTCAACACTGCAACATTTTGTTGCAGCTCCCACTTGTTTTCCTCTGTAGCTGAATGCCAGAGGGTACTCAGGTACTCTTTCTCTATTTGGGGGGCCTGGCAAAACAAAATTGTCAGGGTGGGTGAGTGGAGGTGCTGGCAAAAGAGACCTTTCCTCATATGTCTACATAATATTGCCCCCATCCCACCCCCATAATGGCACAAAGGCCATTTGGTCTCAATCCAGGCAGCAAAAGTTTTCAATGCATATCCACAGAAGGGTTCCTTTATTTGAATTGCTGGCTGCACCACAAATATTATTGATTTTCAGTTTTATGAATATTCAGTGAATTATGAGTTGATCCGAAAGAAAACATGTCACACCCTGGGAGTCTGATCTCAGAGAGAGAGAGAGAGAGAGAGAAAGTGTGTGGTCTTGCATGTGGGGGTCCCTCCATGCATCATCTATGGAAGGCGAGTGAAAGGATCATCTGTCTTGAGGGGAATGATTGTCCACGCTCTCAGTGAAAGGTCAATGACTGGTGGGTATTAATTAATCCAGCTGGGCACACAGCATTCAAGGTTTAACCGTGTCCACGTTTTTAATAATGATGATAGATTTTAAAGACCAGCCTTTGAGCAATGGAATCCCATCTGTTTCAGGCAGGATCTCTGAAGTTTCCAAACCACCTTTTAGGATGAAATGGTGGAATTTTCTTTTCTTTGCTTTTTAACTGGGACGTAGGGTATGGAAGGAGATTGCAGAAGCAGTTGTGCCAAATGGTTTGATGCACTTTTTATTGTGATTTCATGCTGAATTTTGTAAACCCATTTCAGATACTGTTTTGGAAAAGGGTAAAACAACAACAACAATGGCACAGAAATATTTTAAAGAAATAATACACCTCTGGAGCAAGTGCTTTGACTAAACTGTCTTAGAAAGGAAAAAGGTGACCCTGTGCGAGAAACACCTGCAAAAGGTTTTCTTGGTGTGTGTGTGTGTGTGGGTGTGTGTGGGTGTGGGTGTGGTGGGGTCATCACAGCAGCAATTAAATCAATGCTTTTCTGACAATGCTTATTTGGACCATAGAACATATTATATAGAGCCATGTGCAACTGTGTTCAGTCTTTTCTCAAGCAGGGAAACCACCTTCAGCTGTTCCCAAATAGCTCCGTAGTAGGGTACAAGCTTTGAACGCCAAATAGTCTCAGGTTCAGTCCTCAGTTTCTCCAGCGTAATAGTCAAGTACAGTGGTGCCCCGCAAGACGAATGCCTTGCAAAAACGCGCAAGACGAAAGGGTTTTTCGGTTTTTGCGTCGCTTCGCAAGACGAATTTCCCTATGGGCTTGCTTCGCAAGACGAAAACGCGGAACAAATTATTTTTGTCTTGCGAGGCACCACTGTAGCAGAGCTTTGTTTCACACCCTGAAGAGCTGCTGTCAGTCACAGGCAACTGGGGACCAGTTTACCTGTGAGATCACCTTACCTGAAGGTGACCCGGAAACTACAACTAATCCAGAACGCGGCAGCTAGACTGATGACTGGGAGCAGCCACCAAGACCACATAACACCGGTTTTGAAAGACCTATACTGGCTCCCAGTATGTTTCCAAGCACAATTCAAAGTGTTGGTGCTGACTTTTAAAGCCCTAAACGGCCTCGGTTCATTATACCTGAAGGAGCATCTCCACCCCCATCGTTCAGCCCAGACACTGAGGTCCAGTGCTGAGGGCCTTATGGCGGTTCCCTCGCTGCAAGAAGCTAAGCTACAGGGAACAAGGCAGAGGGCCTTCTCGGTAGTGGCACCCGCCCTGTGGAATGCCCTCCCACCAGATGTCAAAGAGAAAAACAACTAACAGACTTTTAGAAGACATCTGAAGGCAGCCCTGTTAAGGGAAGCTTTTAATGTTTAATAGGCTATTGTATTTTAATATTCTGTTGGAAGCCGCCCAGAGTGGCTGGGGAAACCCAGCCAGATGGGTGGGGTGTAAATAATAAATTATTATTATTATTATTATTATTATTATTATTATTATTATTATTACACCATACAGTGGTACCTTGGGTTACATACGCTTCAGGTTACATACGCTTCAGGTTTCAGACTCCAGTAACCCAAAAATATTACCTCGGGTTAAGAACTTTGCTTCAGGATGAGAACAGAAATTGTGCAGCAGTGGTGCAGCGGCAGCAGGAAGCCCCATTAGCTAAAGTGGTGTTACAGGTTAAGAACAGACCTCCAGAATGAATTAAGTTCTTAACCTGAGGTACCACTGTATATCTTACTCAGTTGCTCTGATCTGCAAAACTGGCACTCTTACAGGTACCACAGAATGCGAATTCCACATTTGTTAGATATTTGATCTTTCAATGTGACAGCACACACACTTTGGAACTCCCTGCCTATTGACCTCAGGCAGACAGAGTAGCTCAGTTGCTTAGAGTGTTGTGCTGATAACACCAAGGTTGAGGGTTCAATCCCCCATAAGGGACAGCTGCATGTTCCTGCATTGCAGTGGTTGGACTAGCTGATCCTCTGAGTTCCTTCCAACTCCAAGAAGCAGCATTTCTCCGCAGAATGATTTTTCTATACAAATATTTGGCTCAGTGTGAATACTGGGAAAACAGGCTTCTATGAAAGGTGCTTTCATTGTACAGTGGTACCTTGGGTTAAGTACTTAATTCGTTCCGGAGGTCTGTTCTTAACCTGAAACTGTTCTTAATCTTCCCACCACCGCGGTGCAATTTCTGTTCTCATCCTGAAGCAAAGTTCTTAACCTGAGGTAATATTTATGGGTTATCGGAGTCTGTAACCTGAAGCGCATGTAACCCGAGGTACCACTGTACTTTTTTATGGTGCCTACTAAAAACACTTTTGTTTAGACAAATCCACCCAAATATGTAGAAGGTTTAATATATTTTTAGTTCATCACTGATTTCAATTTTTCTATGTTTTAAAGAGTTGTTTCTGAATGTTTTGCTTTCTTCTTTCTGTAAACCGCTTTGTGGGTTCTTTTTTTTTTTTTGCAATCAAGTATAAATTTATGAAATAAAAACAAATGGCAGGCAATAGTTGGCTGGTAGGAGCCATGATCTGACTTCGTTTAAGGCTGCTCCAGATGTATGCAGAGACATAAGAAGAAGCCTTGCTGGATCAGACTGAAGGCCCACGTAGCTCAGCATCCTGTTCTCACAGTGGCAGCCCAGATGCCCCAATGGGAAGCTCTGAAGCAGGACACGCCCACAACTTCACTTTTCTCCTTATGGTCTCTAGCAACTGGTATTCGGAGCTGAGCAGCCTCTAAATACTGAAGGCAACATAGCTCTCATGACATTCAACTAAAGACATTTCTCTGAGGGCATAGCCCATGTTCTCCAAACTTTCTCTAGATCTAGAAGTTTCCAGTGCTTCAGAAACCCTTCAATGACAAGTAGGAAGCGTGATCCAATAAATTCCACCTGGAGCCAGGCTAAGCTCTTGCTGGTGTCTCTGAACACTTTTGACCAGTATGAGCTTCTGCCGCTGCACTTTAG